>NW_027142353.1:13109603-13717461 GCF_026170545.1 Melanerpes formicivorus | reverse complement strand
TTACAAAACATTCACCCACAGTGTCCCTTTCTTAAAGGCACAGCCTCAAATGGTCACATCTGTCCAGAAAGGATGGCACAGAAGTGAGCTCTACTACAGAAATTAAAATGGAACAAACAAAAAAATACTTTTCTTTTTAATCAAGGAGTCCATCCTTTAGTAAAAGAGTTTCTTAAAAATATGTATTCTAAATTAGTCTATTTTATATTGGGGACTGGTATTTAGATAACATTACACCTCTGTCCTGAAGGGACAAGTCCCAAAACAGGCCCTAACTCAGACAATGGGTTAAGCACCTGTGAATGTGCAACCCTGGACACTTCCTGGGGTCCAGGAAAATGTGTAGCATATGTAATTAACCTTGTAACACGCCTGTGAACTATGCATTCCTGTGCCCCTGGCCCTGTTTGGATATGCCCCATCCTATAGGTTCATCTATCAGGTTTCTCTGGTACCAAGAGGCATTAATTGTCTTTGGACAGTATTTAAACCAGCTGAGACAGTAGGCAATTTGCCTTTTTCTCACCCCAAAATGAACAAGAACAAGCTGGAGTTGCAGCTGAAAAGGCTGTCCTAACAGATAAACTATATCTGGACCTTGCACCTGGACCAACACAACCAACACTTTGAGAGCCCAGAGCCAGAATCAGAAAGAGGAAAAGCCCCAAGAGAACTGAATCCCAGAAGAGCTATGGAAAGTCTACAGCCCGGTGATAGAGGACATGAGAGAGAGAAGCCCCTTAGCCCTCTCCAAGCCAAGGAAAAGCTCCAGACCATGAACTGGGCATGAGAAGAGAGAGGCCCCTTAGCCCTCTCTGAGCCAAGAGCCACTTGAATTATAATTACAGCATGTGGGAAGATACTGGACAAAGGAGCAAGCCATGAGTACCCAGTTAATTCGCTACAGAATCTCCCTTGAGGGAAACTGGAGATCGCAGAACCAGAATTGTCAACTTAATTCACTGTATTGGAAATTCTCAGATTCATACTTAAATTGTTTAACTGTCTTCATATGTGGAATGAATTACTCCCAACCAAAAAACAGAATCTGTAAATATACTTTGTGAATAATTTATGGCAGTGTTTGAAGATACCACCACCAAAAAGATTAAATATAAAATACATTAAAATATATATTTTACTACTCTTAAGTCCCCTCATGATACTGTTTTGTATGTTTTTTAAAGAAAAAGCTATAGCTTTGTGTGAAGTACATAAGCTCCTTTCTTATTTTCTTATTTTTCAATGACATTTTCAAAGAGAATGAGATTTTTTACCAGTTATAACCTTTATATCCCTAAGATGATGCAGAAAGTATAAACAATGCATACACTACCATGTCAAACCCACCATTGTTTGCCCAAGATTCAGGGCTAAAACAGAGTTTCAAACCTGCAGACTTGTTCCACTCCATAAAACCACCAATCAAACAGCAGCTTGAAAGTCTGATGAAGTAGCACAACATTTCTCTCCAATCTAAGCCAACTCCTCTGACCCCAGAGACAAATAGGCCTTCCTTCTGCTTATTGAACATGAGCAAGAATTGGTAATGTGGCTGAGCCAGCACTACACCATATAGCTCCAAGCTACACTTTGTGCGTTCTTACTTCAGGAGCAAAACAGTCGTTGCTTGAATAGTAGAAATAGGAGTTACTCCATCTTATTATGATACTACTACTTCAAAATACAGATTTTTTTTTTCTCAGTAACATTTATCACAGTATCACAATATCATTAAGGTTGGAAGAGACCTCAAAGATCACCGAGTCCAACCTGTCACCACAGACCTCATGACTAGACCATGGCACCAAGCGCCACGTCCAGTCCCCTCTTGAACACCTCCAGGAATGGTGACTCCGCCACCTCCCTGGATTTATGTAGCATTAAAAATCATTTAGTAAGCAAACAAACTTTTCACAGATAGTTAACTGCTGAGTTATTTTAAAATTACTAATAATTTTTACTGAATGTACAAGGCCAACTTGTGGGCCCAAGCATGAGCATACACTGCCTATTTTGTTCCACCATTAGAGTGCTTCCCAGGCATCACAGATTGGATATAACCCAACAGCACTCCCCACAAAATGGTTGGCCTCAATTTGAGCCTTAGCATAGTCTAGGGACTGTTCCCAATAGGTAATATGGATATGGTTATTCTGCTCTAGGAAGAAAGACACTTTCAGACCCTGACTAATTTTATTTAATACAAAGGCTACAACATTTTGAGACATCTACAGTGGCAAAGAAAAGAGAACAGAGCAATGAGCTAGAGCAATAGATAATTAATGTCAACATTTCTCAGTCTTCGTAAGTTACCATTTTTTGATTATTCCAATCAGTTCTCCCTAAGGTAAATCTCTCATTAAACAGGGCAATTGTAAGCACTGGGGACATGAAATGATGTATGCTCTTATCCTTGATCCTCTTTATTTTTTTTTTTTTTTTTTTTAAGCAGTATAGATACAGCTACTAAATGTAATTTTACCTCAACAAATATGCTTTCCCTAATTTGTTGCATTATTAAATACCAGTCTTCTCTGATAGAAAAATTTTGCTTTATATCTAGGAATGCATTTTACAGCTAAAATTCCTCCACCCACATTCTTACATGAGTTCTGTCATGAGAGATTCATTTCTTTCCAGTTGCTACTGATTCCATGTGAATACAAGAGCAAAAGCTTGGCTCTTATCCTTTGATGTAATCCCTGCTAGCACAGTTATGGACAATATCAACTTGACTTGTTTAAAAAATATTTAGGTACTTTTTGGCCTTAAAAAATGTATGCCTTCCTAACAACTCACTGTAGATTTAAATCATCTTCAGAAAATTAAGTAAACAAGTCTGGCATTTCTGAGATAACAAATGACAACAAAATTAAGTCCCACAATAATAGCTTCTATTCTTCTTTCTGTCCAGGTATTTGAAACTGAAGAACATGGTCACAATATATATGAATAATGTTTAGAGAGTAATGTTCTTTGCTCATTTCACTCATCCTTGAAAATAGCGTACAAACAGAATAGATTAATCTAATGATAATGGAAGAGAAACATAAATTCCAGAGGAGGGAAAAAAAAAGCCAACAAAAAAAAACACCCACCAAACCAACCCAACACACTGCAGCAAAATTTCATTTAAAGTATTTCTAAAGTTATTGTATGAGCATCTTCAATATCTCTTCTCTAGAGTCATGGATATGCTCAGATTCCTCATTTCACTATTCCTTTCTGGTAATCTGTTTCATTGCACTCCTTTGAAAGCTATTGGCATAACCAATTATAAATTGTGTTTCAGATAATTTGCACATAATTTTATCATTTACCTTATCTTCATCTAAATATTTTGAATTTTCTGCCTTTGCAACAGTGGATACTAATAGATACGGCATAGAAACATAGAATCATAGAACGAATTGTGTTGGAAGAGATCCTCAAAGGTTATCTTGTCCTACCCCTTGCAGTGAGCGGAACCATCTTTAACTAGATCAGGGCCCTATCAAGTTTGACTTTGAATGTCTTCAAGGATGGGACCTCCACCACATCACTGGGCATCCTATTCCAGTATTTCTCTACGCTCAGCATGAAGAACTTCCTCCTAATATCCAACCCAAAACTAACCTGTTCTAGTTTAAAACCATTGCTTCTTGGATTTTTACTGCATCCCCTTCTAAGAAGTCTTTCCCCAATCTTCTTCTAGGTCCCCTTCAGATATTGAACTGACACTATAAGGTCTCCCTGAAGCCTTCTCCTTTCCAGGATGACCAGTCCTAACTCTATCAGTCTGTCTTCATAGGAGAGGTGTTCCACCCCTTTAATCATATTTGTGGGCATCCTCTGGACCTATTCCAGCAAGGTACATGATACAATATATTTTCCTGTCATAAAGGAAGACTGAAATAATATCCTGTGACCAGATAAACCCAATTGGACCAAGATTACCAAGGATTTTGGGTGGCTTTTTGCTCCCAATTGTTATACTTCCATGTAGGTATCAAGATTTAAAAATATTTTTCTGCAAGTGAGATGCCTAAGGTTCTCAGTAGCAATTTGCAAGTTAGAGATTTGATTGAATTTTTTTGACATGGTTGTCTATTTGGGATGTCCTAGATTACCTGAGGTGATACATGGACAGATTCATGTGACAGTATTTACAGAAGCACTTCTGAAGCAGTATCTGGAAGCCAAGGGACACTGTGAAGACAGAATGGCTCCATGCTCTCTGTACATGCAATTGAATCATAATTCTAGTCAACAAACCAATAGAAAGCAGGGAGATTTTTCAAATGAGCAAAGTCAGATGACTAAGATCAAATTTATAGAAAAGAAACCATTAAAAAAAAAAAAAAAAAAAAAAGGTTTCCAAGTAAATTCCTAATTTCCTAATTTTCTTAATTCTTTTAGCCAGATACATCCTTTTTGTTTGCTTCTTTGGCAACAACCCAGCTCATAGCACAATAAGGCCAAGAGGACAAAAACACAAAGAGATCCCAACAATTAAGTAGACAATATAACTATAAAATTAAAAACGTAATTATTTCTTTGTATGTGCTCTCAATATGTAAATATACTACCAGCAAGAGTAAAAGCAAGCAAAAAAACAAACCACATGCATTATTTGTGATAAAAAAACACTGATTATAACTTTAAAATTTTGTTTTCTGAAAAAGTTTTCAAACCAAACGTTTTCAGTGCTAATAACTAGAACTTACAAAATCACAATTAATCACAACTGCATTTGTTTAGCTCATTCAGTTTCATTCAATCCAAAAACTATTGTTACACAGGACAGTTTTTCAAGTAACAGAAGAAAACAAAGCATACCAGGAAAGCTCTGGAATGGAAAAGAATTAACCCGCAAGAATTCATGTATATGGCTATGAGTACATAAACATTATGTCATTATCATGCACTGATTTGGGCTGATAATACAATCAGTTAGGTATTACTCTATCTGACCATTGCAAAATAATAAGTCTTTATTTTATTCTTTTAAAATTAAAATAAGCATTTAATTCTTCAACAGGCATGTGCATATATGATTGATACTGAAAAAATAAGCTATAATTGGATTCTACAGCAAATTATCTACATCACTCATCTATCTGTGTATTTCCAGTCTCTGACAATTCTGAGTTTTTATCCACAAAAGTAGAAGTTCTTTCACTTTTACGACATGGATTCTTACTTAAGAAGAGTTAATGATCTGTAAACCCTAGTTTCCTTTCAGTGTCAGTGAAAATATAAGATGAGTTACATCTGGAGTGAATTAAACATCATGACAGATAATGAAAATTGCAGACTATTTCAGGGTCTTATTTCTCCTTATAATTTACAGATCTGCAGGTGAAAGGGTATGATACTAAAACAGTTAAGGGAAGAATCTTTAAAATAGCAACATCTTCTGGAATGTTTATAGTTTTACTAGAATAACAGCTTACATGATGCTTCATCTGGAGGGTTATTCAGAAGACATTAGAGAAAAAATGCTTTACAAGAATTAATGGTGTCATTATGAACAAAATTATTTCTAGACTGTTAGATGTACACTACATTTCTCATTGCTATCTTATTGTGAGTGGATAAATTGAGGATTTATCTAGAGAATAGATTTTTGTCATTTTTTAAAGTATAAATCATTTTTACAGTTTTATGGTATTTTCAGAGACACCATTGTTAAGGGTTAGGCTGGGTTGCCCAATAGATGAATGACAAGTGCTCTCTATTAACCCCTCTTCCTTTCCAAAAAGGAAGAGAAGAATAACAAAGGAAAGAGGCTTACAGACTGGAAAACTTAATCTGTCTTTCATGAAAATAATAACAATAAAATTAAATACATACAAATATATACAAACCAAATATTGAACCCAACCACTCTGCTGGCAATTACATCACTGTCACCACTGACCCTGTGAGCAGGCACTGGGAAAGTCCCAGACTGGACTCAGCAGCACATGGGAACCACATTCACGAGCTGAATTCCAGAAGTGGATTCAGGAATGCACAGATTAGGATTGAAAGCAGAATCATGGAATTACAGAATCCTTCCAGTTGGAAAAGAACCTTTGGATCGTTAAGACCAACCATTCACCCTACTCTAAAAAAGTTCACCCCCTAAACCATATCTTCAAACACCACATCTAAACGACTTTTAAATGCATCCAAGGTTGGTGACTCAACCACCTCCCTGTCAGCCTATTCCAATGTCTGACTACTCTTTCTGTGCATTTTTTCCCCTAGTGTCCATTCTAAACCCATCCTGTTGCAGTTTAAGGCCATTCTCTCTTGTTCTACACTAATTATCTATGAGAAGAGACCAGTACCAACCTCTCTACAATGCACTTTTCTGGTAGTTGTTGAGAGTGAAGAGGTCTCCCCTTAGGGAACAGTCTATCTGAGCTGCATCAAATGTGGTCAGGAGATCAAGGGAGGTGATCTTACCCTTCTACCCTGCTCTTTTGTAACTCCATGTGAATTACTCTGTCCATCTCTGAGACCCTCAATTCAAGAAAAACATGGACCTGTTTAAGCAGGTCCAGAGGAGGGCCACAAAAGTGGCCATTGCAAGATGTCTAGGTGTTCAAGAAGAACGTAGACATGTACATAATGATTGTGATAGTTGGGTTACAATTGGACTTGATGATCTTAAAGCTCTTTTCCAACCTTCATGATTCTCTGATTCTAAGATAAATGGTCACTAAAGGGAGATCAAGTATCACTTACAAAATCATACCACCAATCCATATCTGTGACTTTGTATGGCTTAGTCTTATAATAAGAGTTTGCCACATAATACACCACAGCCAAAACCTATATTCAGAGCCTTCTGCATTATTTTCTAAGTTGGGGGGTTTTGTGGTGTTTGGTTCTGTTTTGGTTTTTTTTTAAGGTTCAGTGTATCCTTTTTTATTTTCCAGCATACATCCTTCACACAAAAAAGCTAGTACAAACTCTAGCACCTCATTTGTGCCCCACTTAAGCATTACATTGTAAGTTGTCTATCAATAAGGTTGTGTGCCGGCACTCTTCAGAAGACTGGTGAATATCCACAAGTTTAAAACAAGACCTTCCTGTCACACAATTTATCCCCTGTCACTGTTCTTCAGTTGTCATTTATTTTCATAACTTCTATATAACTATATTCCTCTGGCTATATTTGTTGTTCAATAAGGCTGTTTTGCATAAATTAAGATTTATGTATGAAGGGCTGTATTTCTTTGCCTCTGAACTCCTCTGCAAAGAGTTGCTATTGCCTAGGCTTGTCAAAAGATATCATGCCTGTTTTTCAAATTATTCCAGAGAATTAATGCATCATTGAAGTATGGAAGCAGTGTAGGAAGGGACATTTATATTAGTTGAGAACAGCTTTCTTGATGCATAAAGAAGTGGATCATTTACAACCAAATTCTTCTCAGAAAGGTCAGATAGAACTATTCTTTAGGTTCTGTTGGGGCTCTGTAAGTGTAGTAAGATTATAACTTTTCCCAGGAAATCTTACTTCAAGTTCAAGAACCTGTCTGTGCTATTTATTTGCAACATTACTTATTCAGATGAAATCAAATACCATGCAGAATATCATCAAATAGAAGAAGCCTTTTTTGAAATTCCTGAGAAAGCCTGGCTCACCCATTTTTCAGATGTAATATGTGCATGGTGTTCTAATATAGTAATCCTAATCTGTGCAGACTATGTTATTAAATGTGACATATACTTTAATTGTTGACAGATGGCTTTGAACCCTGCATAAATATTTATAAGGTCATATGTACTTCTATAGCTAGCACACAAAAAATTCAGGTATATTAGTGTGATTTTCTGCCTCCTTTTATATGCAAACTCAGTATTTCCATTATAATAACTATTTTATTGCTTAGGCTGTCTGAAAACTTAAAAGGGCTTTTTTTTTTTTTTTTTTTTTTTTAAGTGAAATGAATAGAGCACAGATTGTAGGCAGTTTTGATGATTTGGAAATCAAAGTTCTTTTTCAACTGCACATTATATTGTCTTAGCCCATGTGTTCACACATTAAATATTGCCATTGTGCTGTTTGTCCATAGTCACCTATCTTCATCAATCACCTGCACAAGTGATAGCAATAGAAACCTTCAAATCTCCAAGAGTAGCACAGAAAAACAGTATCAGTCCAGCAATACCCTTCAACAATATGTGAATTTAGTGCACATGTTCCTTTTCTTTTAGAATTCAGAAATCCTCATTTAAATAACATATAATGCAAAAATTGGTTATTAATAAAATACCCAAAACACCTAGAAAATAGTCAAGGTACCATAGAGAAAACTGATTCAGTCACCTGAGCTTTTCAAGGATGTCCTAGGGTAGGCTTAAACTAATGAGTTATGTGAAGGCTAAGGGGTCACACAAGTTACAAAAACTGTTTACATATATTTAAAGCTGTTAGGGTGGGACTCCATGCAGCTTCAGCATCTGTCTCAGCAGAAAGACAGGCAAGTCCATGAGTAATTCACCTCAGCCTAGAATTAACTGAAAAATGTTTATATAGCTGCTGTGTGAGCCTACCAGGGGTAAGGCTTTGCTTGACCATCTTTTTATAGATAGAGAAGGGCTGGTGGGAGATGTGGGGGTTGGAAGCTGTCTGGGGTCCATTGACCCTGAGATAATTGAGTTTTCAATAAGCAGTCAAGCTAAGAGGGGCAGCAACAAAACCTCCATTCTGGACTTCCATAGGGTGGACTTCAGGTTACTCAAGGAACTAACTCAGAGGGTACCTTGAGAAACAGCCCTTAGAAATAAAGGGGTCCAGGAGAGCTGGACCTACTTCAAGAAAATAATCTTGAAGGCACAGGAACAGGTGATCCAATGTGCTGGAAGATGAGCTGCCCAGGTAGATGGCCAGCATGAATAGAAAATGAAGTTCTGAGCAAATTAAGGGAAAAAAAGAGAGTGCATCATCTTTGGAAGGTAGGAGAGGTTACCCATGAAATGTTTAAGGATGTTGCTAGGTCATGTAGGAAAACAATTAGAAAGGCAAAAGCCAATTTAGAGCTTTTAGAGCCCATTTAGAGCTGGCCACTGCTGTGAAGAACAACAAAAAAAGCTTTTACAAATATATTAATGGCATAAGGAGGGACAAAGACAACCTCCACTCCTGTCGTAGGGTTGGAAGGGTAAGGCCAAAAAGCCTCCTCCCTCCCCCCTGAAAAGTAAAGGGAAAAAAAATTGTCTTGGCTTACCCAACGTGCGGCGGATAATTAGTTTAATTTATTACATGATTGATTTAGTGTTTTCTAGCTGAATTAGCAAACATGAAGGTGTTGTGGTTTGTGGAGCAATTATTCTTTTCAATTTTTGGGGCTCTGGTTTACAGATATTGTTTGGGTTTGATTTTGGATTACCTGGGTAAATATTTGGTGCAGACAATTTATATGTGGGTTATGTATAGAGTTAGATTATGGTATGGAAAATGTATTGATTTATTATGGCCAGTGAGATACAGAAATGTTACCTCCACCACTCTCCCAATTGAGATAAAGGGTTTTAGGATTCCACCGGAGGAGAGAGTAACTTTAGGTGATGGCTGGGATCCAAAGGTGATTTATGTGATGTGTATAAATCTGCTGCTGGTGATGGTAATTGCATATTTACTGTTTTCTTTGCGACGGGAGAGGAAGATGTCCAGGGCGTGTTTTGTTATTAAAACTAGATCAAAAAGAAAACGCCGTGGCTCTGCATCAGTCCCAGAGTCATCTAGTGACGAGGAATGTGGAGAATCTGTGTCAGTTAAAAAGAGGGCTAAAAAGTTAATTGGTAAAGCAGCTCTAAATGACTTTGCTACTGATTCTGGCAAGCTGCCAAGGGCGGCAGCTGGTATCAACATGGCGCCTACTCCTTCTCCTACTCCTTCTCCTCCTTCTTCTTCTCCGTCGGGCATTAACGGAGCAACATCATTTCCGCCCACTCCCTCAGTGGGACCGGAAGTCACTGCCCCAGCAGCTGATTTATCTCAGGACCTGTCAGCTTCTATTAAGGTGGCTGTAAATTCAAACACAG
Source organism: Melanerpes formicivorus (assembly GCF_026170545.1). Classification (NCBI taxonomy): domain Eukaryota; kingdom Metazoa; phylum Chordata; class Aves; order Piciformes; family Picidae; genus Melanerpes; species Melanerpes formicivorus. The sequence continues at coordinate 13,707,435 of NW_027142353.1, read as the reverse complement.
CTCCAGTTAAGGTAGCTGTTTTAAAGACTAGAGGTGGAAAGGCCAAAGAGGGAGAAGAAGAGCTGGAGACTGATCCTGGTGAGGGGCCCTCTACTCTAAGAAATCCTGCTGAGGAGGAAGAAAAGATTTGTTTTAAAGATCTAGCTAACCTAGTGAGAGCAAAGCAAGATAGAGATGCAGCTAGGATAGGAGCTGGCAAAGGTGGTTCTCAGCTTAAAGAGATCCTTGAGAAAATGACAGCAGGATTATTTGGACAAAAAGTTCAGGGAGAAGAAGAGGAAGATGATATTTTAGAGTGTTCATCACCCCATGAGGAATTGCGAAATGTCCGTAAAGATTTCACCAGGGCAGATAAGAAGCCAGTTCTAGCTTGGCTTAGTAGGTGTTATGATACAGGTGCTCCAGCTCTAACAGTTGGAGACAAGTCAGCAGCTCAGTTAGGAACTCTCTCGAGGGATAATGGAGTAGATAGACATCTACACAGGGCTCTCGGTAAGGTTAATCTGTGGATACGCCTTTTAATGGCGGTTGCCCTGAGATACCCTTCCCGAGATGATCTTCCATGGAATCCTAAACCCTGGACTACCATAGAGGAGGGAATTAAGCGCTTGAGAGAATTTGCTGCTAGAGAGCTACTCTATGGTGAACATGAAACTCTGAATCCTGATGACATTCCTGTGGGTATTGGTCTTGCTAAACAGATCATCAAACTTGCTCCTTCTAATTATGCAAGCATACTGGCAAGCAGAATTGTGTCAAGAAATTATGGTGGAGCTTCTCCTACGGTTGGCCAACTCAATGATCAAATGAGACAATTGGGAGGATAGCATGACACGTGGTTCTTTGGTTTCAGCCATTGAAACTCTGTCTGGAAAAATTGAGAATTGCATGAAGGATCTGAAAGATTCCATATACCAATTGGCACAGAAGGATAATTTCAATTCTCCCTCCAGGTGGATACAAGTTTCATCTGTGAGGAATACACGTCCTCCAAGGAGGTCATTCCAAAACAGGTCATTCCAAAAGAGACCACCAAGGTAATCGCGTAGAACTATTTGGATAACTCTGTGTGATCAGTTTGGAGAGAACATGAGCCGCTGGGATGGCCAACCAACTTCTAATCTTTTCAGGAGACTGAGGGAATTGCAAAGTGGCAGAACCCGAGGTAGCAATACCAGAAGGGTAGCTGTTACTTCCACAGTTCCCCAGAACGACTCTTATGGCTCCAACAGTGGCTCCAGTTATAACATGCAAAGTTATAACCCTGCACAATATGTGCAATGCACATGTACGCATGTTCCCCATAACTAGGGGTGCCCTGCCTCCCGCCAGGGGGAGGAGAGGGATAACAGAGATAATAGAATCTATTGGGATGCGTACATCCAGTGGCCTGGCACTTCACAATTTCGGAAGTACAGGGCCTTGGTTGACACAGGAGCTCAGTGCACCATAATGCCATCAAATTATCAGGGATCAGAATCTATAACTATTCTGGGAGTCACTGGTGGATCTCAAGAGTTAAGTAAGGTAGAGGTTAATATAAGTCTAACTGGTAAACAATGGAGGAAGCATACAGTTGTGACCAGACCTGATGCATCTTGTATTTTGGGAATTGATTTTCTGAGAGAAGGGCGTTTCAAAGACCCTAGAGGTTACAAGTGGGCTTTTGGAGTAGCTTCTATAGAAATTGATGGACAAAAATTGAAGCTCTCTGCTAGGCCTGAACTTTCTGATGAATCTGCAGTTGTGGGACAACATAAGATACAGGACATTAAATTGCCGGTTGCTTCTCAGACTGTGCATCACAGACAATACAGAACCAACCGTGACTCTTTGTTGCCCATTCAGAATCTGATTCGTCAGTTGGAGAGTCAGAAAGTTGTCAGCAAAATTCATTCACCTTTCAATAGTCCAGTGTGGCCTGTGCGGAAGCAGAATGGAGACTGGCGTCTGACAGTAGACTACCGAGCCCTAAATGAAGTGACACCACCTATGAGTGCAGCAGTACCAGACATGATGGAGCTACAGTATGAGCTGGAATCCAAAGAAGCCAAATGGTATGCTACCATAGACATCGCTAATGCATTTTTTTCTATTCCCATAGCAGAGGAATGCAGGCCTCGGTTTGCTTTCACCTGGAGAGGAATCCAGTACACTTTCAACAGATTGCCAATGGGCTGGATCCACAGCTCAAGCATCTGTCATGCAGTGATCCACGATGCTCTGGAGAAAGGCGGTGCTCCAGAACACATCCAGTTCATTGATGATATCATTGTCTGGGGTAAAACTGCCGAGGAAGTCTTTGAAAATTGTAACAAAATAATTGACATTCTTGTGAATGCAGGTTTTGCCATCAAACGAGACAAGGTGAAAGGACCTACCACAGAGATTCAGTTTGTGGGAGTGCGGTGGCAGGATGGACGCCAACACATTCCAGTGGATGTGGTAAATAGAGTCTCTACCATGGCAAATCCCACCAACAAGCAGGAGACCTTACGTTTCTTGGGGATAGTGGGATTTTGGAGACTGCACATTCCTGGATACAGTCAGATTGTGAAACCCCTGTATGATGTGACTCGAAAGAGAAACCATTTCCACTGGGGACCTGAACAACAAGCAGCCTTTGACCAGATAAAGCAAGAGGTAGTTCAAGCAATGGGTCTGGGACCTGTCCGAGATGGTCCAGGCATTAAGAACATTTTGTACACGGCTGCAAGTGACAATGGTCCAACCTGGTGCTTGTGGCAAAAAGCTCCAGGTGAGACACGTGGACAACCTCTTGGTTTCTGGAGTCAAGGCTACAGAGGTTCAGAGGCTAATTATACTCCAACAGAGAAAGAAATTCTAGCTGCCTATGAAGGAGTAAAAGCATCTTCTGAAGTGATTGGAACTGAATCACAACTTCTTTTAGCTCCCAGATTACCAGTTTTGAATTGGATGTTCAAAGGCAAAGGCTCCACACCACATCATGCTACAGACTCAACATGGTCTAAGTGGATGCTCTGGTAACACAGAGAGCTCCAATGGGAAATCTTGAAAGGCCTGGTCTAGTGGAGGTGATCTCAAGTTGGCCTGAAGGTATCAACTGTTCTAAACCTCCAGAGGAGAAAGTAACTCGTGCTGAGGAAGCTCCTCCTTACAATGACCTCTCTGATGATGAAAAGAAATATGCTCTGTTCACAGATGGTTCCTGTCGTCTTGTTGGAAACAAGCGAAGGTGGAAGCCTGCAGTCTGGAGTCCAACACGCCGAGTTGCAGAGGCGAAAGATGGAGAAGGAGAATCCAGTCAGTTCACAGAGGTAAAAGCTGTCCAGCTAGCTCTCGACGTGGCTGAATGTGAGAGATGGCCAAAGCTTTATCTCTACACTGACTCATGGATGGTAGCCAGTGCTCTGTGGGGCTGGCTAAAGAACTGGAAGAAGAGTGGTTGGCAGAGGAAAGGAAAACCCATTTGGGCAGCCAACCTGTGGCAGGACATTGCTGATCGAATTGAGAGAATTCCAGTGAAAGTGAAACACATTGATGCTCACATTCCTAAGAGCAAAGCTACTGAGGAACAGCAACGCAACCATCAGGCAGATCTAGCTGCAAGAGTTTCTCAAGTAGACATGGACTCTAATCTTGATCTCGACTGGAAACACCGAGGTGAGATATTCTTAGCTCGGTGGGCTCATGATTCGTCAGGACATCAAGGCAGAGATGCAACATACCAATGGGATCGTGACAGATCCATAGACATTTCCATGGATGCTATCACACAAGTCATCCATGACTGTGACATTTGTGCTGCTATTAAGCAGGCAAGATGACTTAAGCCCTTGTGGTATGGTGACAGATGGTCCAAGTACAAATATGGTGAAGCTTGGCAGATTGACTACATCACTCTACCACGTTTCCGTTCTGGTAAGCAATACGTGCTTACTATGGTAGAGGCAAGCACTGGATGGTTGGAAACTTATCCAGTTCCACATGCAACTGCACGCAACACCATTCTCGGTCTGGAGAGACAAATCCTGTGGAGACACGGAACTCCAGAGAGGATTGAGTCAGAAAACGGAACTCATTTTAAGAACAACCTTGTAAAGAACTGGGCCAAAGAGCACGGCATTGAGTGGATATTCCATATTCCCTACTATGCACCAGCTTCAGGGAAGATTGAACGCTACAATGGTTTGTTGAAGACCACTCTTAAAGCCATGGGGGGTGGATCTTTGAAAAACTGGGCAAAACATTTATCACAAGCAACCTGGCTGGTAAATAGTAGAGGTTCAGTGAACCGAGCTGGACCTGCACATTCAGATTTGCTACGGAAAGTAGAAGGTGATAGAGTTCCTGTTGTTAGAGAAAAGAATCTGTTAGGTAAAGCTTTTTGGGTATTTTCACCCTCAGGAGAGGCTAAACCTGTCCGAGGGGTGGTTTCAGCTGAAGGTCCAGGTCACACTTATTGGGTAATGCAAGAGAATGGTGAAATTCAGTGTATTCCACAAAGAAATTTAACTTTAGCTGAAAGAGGTTAATGTCAAACTGCTGTATAGCTACATCGCGTCCAAAGGAAGAATCAACAAGAAATCTATGGTGCACGAACCCTGAGATCCCTGAGAGCCCTGAGTCAACTAAGAGACCCTGAGATTTTCCTGTTTCCCTTTTTTTTGCTTCGCCGGAGAAGAAATGAACTGTTTTCCATTTTTCTCATTCTCTGATTTTCTTGGACTTTTGAATCATCCACATCTGAGCATAGCCGGAATGGACTATGAACTTTACTCATGAACTGTAAATATCGTTTTGGATTGGATGGACAGTATGAACGGCCAATGAAATTGTTTAGAAGGGGTGGACTGTCACCGGTTGGCGCTGTCCCCTTAAGAAGGGGAATATGGCGGACAGAAGTTGATAAACGAAAAGAAGGATCTAAACTAATTTCATTGGTAAAGTGGGAGGAAGCACCTTCTGAACTGGGAGTGCAGGAGGGTATCCTGGGCTCTCCAGCACTTTATCTTTAGTCTTGCTTCCGCTTCTCCTTTGGGCAGCAGCTTGCAGCTCCCGGGCTTTTGGCCACGGCTTTGGCCTTGAAAACTGATAAAGGCCTGTATTAACTGCTTTCCAATTAACACAAAACTGCTTCCAATCTTTTCTCTTTCTCTCTCTCTTTCTAACCTGCTCTGGGGAGGAGGGGGAGAGAGGGGAAGAGCGGAGGTGGGGAACCCCATCAGCAGAGGGGGGAACTCTCATTTCTGTGCTACTTTATTGTATATCTTTGTATATATTGTAAATATTGTAAATCTGTATATATTTCCCTGCATATCCTACATTGCTTTGTAAACATACAGCTCCACTGCTTTGCTAATTCAGCTGTGAGTTTTTTTTTCCCTTTCCCTTCATTTTTTTTTCCCTTTACTTTTCAGGAGGGAGGGAGGAGGCTTTTTGGCCTTACCCTTCCAACCCTACGACAACTCCTTAGTGGACTCGGGGTGGAATATTATAACTAAAGATGAGTGAAATGCAGAGGTAGTAAACACCTTCTTTGCCTCAATTTTTAATAGCAAGATAGGTTGTCTTCCAGACAACTGGCCTCCTGAGCTGGCAGAAGGAGCCAGGGAGCAGTATAGATCCCCTGTAACCCACGAGGAAGTAGTTGGAGATCTCCTTAGCTGCTTGGATCCTCACAAGTCCATGGGACCAGATGGGATCCATCCTAGGGTGCTGAGAGAGCTGGCAGATGAGCTGGCCAAGCCACTCTCCATCATTTTTCAATAGTCCTGGCTCACTGGAGATGTCCCAGATGACTGGAAACTGGCCAGTGTGATGCCCATCCACAAGAAGGGACAGTTGGATGAGCCAGCAAATTACACACCTGTCAGCCTGACCTCAGTGCCAGGCAAGATTATGGAACAGGTCACCCTGAGTGCAATCACACAGCACTTACAGGATGGCCAAGGGATCAGGCCCAGCCAGCATGGATTTAGGAAGGGCAGGTCCTGCCTGACCAACCTGATCTCCTTCTATGATCAGGTGATACCTGGTGGAGGTGGGGAGGCCTGTGGATGTAGTCTACCTGGACTTCAGCAAGGCCTTTGAAATCATCCCCCACATCAAACTCCTGGCCAAGCTGTCAGCCAGTGGCTTGGACAGCAGCACTCTGCACTGGGTGGAGTGCTGGCTGGAGGGCTGATTCTGAGAGTGGTGGTGAATGGTGCCACATCCAGCTGGCAGCCAGTCACTAGTGGTGTGCCCCAGGGATCAGGGTTGGGCCCCATCCTGTTCAATATCTTTGATGATCTGGATGAGGGTATTGAGTCCATCATCAGTAAATTTGCAGACGACACCAAGCTGGAGGCAGGTGTTGATCTGTCCAAGGATAGGAGGGACCTGCAGAGGGACCTTGACAGGCTGGACAGATGGGCAGAGTCCAACAGCATGAGATTTAACGCATCTAAGTGCCAGGTTCTACACATTGGCCACGACAATCCTATGCAGTACTACAGGCTGGGGTCAGAGTGGCTGGAGCGAGGCCAGGCAGAAAGGGACTTGGGGGTACTGGTTAATAGTAGGCTGAACATGAGCCAGCAATGTTCCCAGGCTAATGGCATCCTGGCCTGTATCAGGAATAGTGTGGCCAGCAGGAACAGGGAGGTCATTCTGTCCCTGTACTCAGCACTGGTTAGGCCACACCTTGAGTCCTGTGTCCAGTTCTGGGCCCCTCAGTTTAGAAAAGATGTTGAATTGCTGGAACATGTCCAGAGAAGGACAACAAAGCTGGTGCTGGGTTTGGAGCACAAGCCCTGTGAGGAGAGGCTGAGGGAGCTAGGGTTGCTTAGCCTGGAGAAGAGGAGACTCAGAGAAGACCTTATTGCTGTCTACAGCTACCTGAAAGGTGGTTGTAGACAGGCGGAGGTTAGTCTCTTCTCCCAGGCAAGCAGAACCAGAACAAGAGGACACAGTCTCAAGCTGCACCAGGGGAGATTTAGGCTGGATGTTAGGAAGAAATTCTTCATAGAAAGAGTGATTGGCCATTGGAATGGGCTGCCCTGAGAGGTGGTAGAGTCATTATCATTGGAAGTATTTAAGAAGAGACTGGATGAAGCACTTAGTGCCATGGTTTAGTGGGTGTTGGGTGATCAGTTGGACTTGATGATCTTGAAGCTGTTTTCCAGCCTGGTTAATTCCACTTTTTCTCTTCCATTCCATTCCAAACTTAGTTTTCCTGGACATGTTCTCAGTTTTGAGAAAAAACTTCTTTTGTTTTAGTTTTTTTTTGTTGGTTGGATGTTTTGTTTGCTTATTTTCAACATAGTCTTTATCTACTAAATTTTGAAATCACTAGACCTTTTATAGAGAATGGAAAGAAACTAGAATATTCAGATGACTGACCACATCCTAAAATAAACTATGTGAGAATTCATGGATGTACGCATTCTTGATTTTGGAATGGTACTAGCTGGCACTACATATTCCAAAAAGTACTAATTTTTATTTCCCTGAATCCCTGAGCTATATGATCATTCTGGAAAAAAAAAAAAAATACTCTTCTCCAGAAAATTAAGAGAAAGAGTGATTATTTAAGATAATAATGTAAAAATGAGGAAGCAGCTTTTGAAAAATGTTCATAGAATTCATAGAATACTAGGTTAGAAGGGACCTCAAGGATCATCTAGTTCAACCTTTCAGGGTAAGAATATAGTTTAAATGAGATGCCCCAGGACCCTGTCAAGCTGGGCCTTGAAACTGTCTAATGTAGGGCAGTCTACCATCTTCCTTAGGAGTTTATTCCTATGTCTAAGAGTTTGAATGGTGAAAAAAAGTTTTTGGCATTTAACTAGAAAAACTGTAACCATGAAGTAACAGAACAATGTCCTTGCAAGGGGTGGGTGTAATAATTTCTTCCTTGAAAGTCTGGTGAAGGGATCAGTCACAATGGAAGGAAAATAAGTAGAGTTCACCCATTTAACGACAGTCTTCCTATTGTCTCAAATATAGATAAAAATTATCTTAAAGATTCTATCTAAAATAATTTGTTTTATCCATTTTCCATACAATGAATGTAGATTATTACGGGAAGTTTTATGCATTTCTTTAACACAGCAACAGTAAGCTTTGAAATTTTTTCCTCATATTAGAAATATTTCACATAAAGCATACCAATGACTAAACATCAGAAATAGATGAGTTGGCATTCTAAAGGGTTTATGAAGCATAAGAGACCTTGAATTCCTTTGAGATGAGCCATGTTTATTGTGTCATACTTTCTCTCACATAGAACACCTAATTGGGGAAATACTAGAAGTACTTATTATTAAAATTATATTTTATTTCTATTTTATTGGAAGTGTGAGTTTCTAGCATGAAAAACTTTGATACAAATTAAAGAAATAATTGTTAAAGCCTGTAACAAATATCATAAGACTTTTCGTGAGGCACTCTGAGTGTTTTTTAATTTATCATAGTATATAAGTATATGCATGCATGTCCTGGCTGCTCTGGGGATAGTATGAGACAGATGGAGTCTGAATTTTGTTTCAAATGCCAGTGGAACTTATATATTCCACTTAACTTGACAGGGATTTTGTTATTGCTATGCATTTGCTTCTGCATCATTCTGTAATGTAAATTTATGTAGAAATAAGAATTAAGAGATCAAGTATTAATCCAGAAAAATACAGAATGGCTTTTGTAAAATATGAGACTAAAGATACAAAAATGTTAATTTTGGAGTTTATTTTTTTAGAGTTCAATATTCCCATCTCATTTTATATCTTTTAAAACAGAATATTTAGTAAATTATAATCTTAGATGTTGTTACAGTTTGAGCTGGGTGCCCCCCTGCAGTGTTTACTTCCTGTGTCCAGAAGTCCAGCCCAGGGGTGGACACAGGAAATTATGTAGTATTTCATACCACAATCCTTTGCACCCCTATAAGATGCAGTGCGGAGTCTAGCACTATCTTTTTCTTCCTCCTCCGTCAGCCGGTAACTGGGGAGATGTCTCCTGGCTTTGGGCCTGGCTAGGCCCAAGGCCACGGGGGGATGGGCAGTCTCAGATCTGGCCAGCTGAGACTAGCCTAGCAATGGGAGGGGGAAGAAGGAGCCCTGGGGGTCTCGGGTGTACCCTCAGGTAAGGATGGGATCTCTCTGGGTCTGTTTGGGGATCTTTCTTTGTCACTCTGCTTTTGCTTTTCTGTAAAAGTTCACTGCTTTCTATTTAAACTTTCCATCACTTTTGCAATCCGTTTGTCTGAGTGTTTATTGTTGCCAGGGGTGGGGAAGGGGGCTGCCTCAACCCAGCACAGATGTTTAAGTCAGGAGTTTTGCATACAATCATTTTTTTAAAATACTACTAAATTTTTAAAAATACTACATTTTTTTGAAGAGATGGCAACAGTGCACTCTAAAGCTATAGCTGGGAGTGCTTCATATTGGTTTTAATGTTAGGTAATCAGGTAAGCTGTAGCTGATGGGGGAGCCTGGAGAAAGGCTGAGGAGGGGGCAGGGTCACTGCTCTCCTGTGCTCTCAGAGATTCAGATGGGGGGTGTTACCATGGAACCTTTAAAGCAGGAGGTAGCAGCACATGGCAGACATTTAAAGAGATGGCAAGGGCTTTCTCTCAGCAATTGCGGCAAGCATGTGTGGGGTTGCAGACTGCAGGGACACAGATGTCCAGACCACTGACTGCAGGGAATGTCTGAGCCTGCTGGTAGTGCCAGAGGACAGTAAAAAAACTCATGTATGTGGTGTGAGCAGGTGAATGACCTCTGTATGGTGGCAGAGCTAAAGGAACAGGTAGAAAGACTAAGGAGCATTCGGGAAAGTGAAAGGGAAATAGATTGGTGCAGTTATACCCCTTCCATCTCTAAGAGACACTCATCAGGAGTCAGAGGAGCCCCATACTATTTATTGTCAGGCAGAATGAGGACATCATCAAGCAGAAGGATGTGGCCTAAGAAAAGGAGGGGAATGAATACAGGCCCCTGGTTGGGGAGTTAGGTGAACCCATTCCCAGCATTCCTCACTTTCCCAGTTACCCCAAGAACAACAGATATGGAGCACTGGAACCTGAGAGCCAGGGTGGTGAGCCAAGAAACAGAGATGAATAGATACTGGTGCCTGTTAGAAGGGAAATCCCTCAGCCCCCCCTCACCTTCCCAGTTACCCTTGCACAATAAGTATATGGCACTGGTGCTTGAGGGTGAGTTGAATGAGAAGGCAGGAGAAACACCATCTGGGGGGTTGTCTAACTGCCTAAACACCTCCAGGGACCATGACTGTATTACTGCCCTGGGCAGACCATTTCAATGTTTGATAACCCTCTCTGTGAAGAAGTATTTCCTAATATTCAGCCTAAACCTCCCTTGAGATTGAAACCATTTCCTCTAGTCTTGTCACTTGCTACCAAGGAGAAAAGGCTGCCCCCATCCTTGCTCCAACCTCCCTTCAGGTTAATTTCCTCCCATAGTATCTTCATAGTGTGGTAGTTTTAGGCTATGCCTTTAAAATTCTGTTACAGATTTTGAGCAGAAAAGTAGAAAAATATAAGTAAGTCACTATTGGGTGTAAAAAGGAAAACTAAAGATAATTCTAACCAATTTCATTGGAGAAATATTTGCTATAAGATTGACTGTACCAAAACAATCTTTCTTCTTCTGGGGGCTTCTCTTCTCTGCTTGCTTCACTCGGGAGAGATTAATCTGCTTTTGCTGACCTTGGCTGCATTATTTGGTTAAGTCTAACCATTACTTCCTCTCAGCTGCTTTCTCCCTATTGGACAAGGCGGGGGAGGGTGGAGGGTGGGGGGTGGGGAGAGGGGGGCAGAGGGACAGTTTCCCTAGTCTTTTTGACCAGGTTTCTTTTGTGTGGTTATTTAATTGTAAATATTGTAAATACTGTATATTTTGTACACATTCATTGTATTTCATTGTAGATTGTAGTTTTGCTTGTGAATACAGCTTCCATTTGCTTCCTACTGAGTTAGTGTGGCAGTTAATGTTGGGGGGTGGAATTTCAACCCACCACACATATAGGCAAGCTCAGGAAGTGTGGGTTTGAAAAGGGGACAATGGGATGGATTGAGAAGTGGCTAAACACAGTTCAGAGGGTCATGATCAGCAGCACAGAGTCCACTTGGAGATCCATAACTAGTGGTGCTTCCCAGTGGTCAGTACTATGTACAGTCTTATTCAGTGTGTTTGTCAACAGCGTGGATTAAGGGATAGAGGGTACCCTCAGCAAGTTTGCTGATGATATTAAACAAGGACGAGTGGCTGACGCACCAGAAGTTTGTGCTGATATTCATAATACCTGGACAGGCTGAAGAGCTTGGTAGATGGGAATCTCATGAAGTTCAACAAGGGCAAGTGTAGAGTCCTGCACCCAAGGAGAAGCAACACGATGCAACAATACAGATTAAGGGTTGACCTGCTGGAAAACGGGCTCCATGGAGAAGGACTTTGGAGTCCTGGTGGACAATAAGTTATCTGTGGGACAGCAATGTGCTCTTGTGGCCGAGAAGGCCAGTGGTATTCTGGGTTGAATTAAGAAGAGTGCATTCAGCAGGTCAAGGATTAACTGCCAGGGTTCTAAAATCTTCTATTTTCCTCTAGAATATAGTCCTACTATGGTAGGAGTTGGAAGGGACATTGAAAGATCATCTAGTTCAACCCCGCCCTACTAACAGAGGTACTCATAGATTAGTTGCATTGAACGCGTCCAGGCAGGTTTTGAAAGTCCTTAGAGAAGGAGACTCACAACATAACTGAGTAGCCTGTTACAGTCCTCCATTACCCTCAAAGTAAAGAAGTTTCTCCTTATGTATAAGTGAAACTTCCTGTGTTGTAGGTTGTACCTATTGTCCCATCACAGGTTACCACCAAAAAAAGCCCAGCCCCATCTTCATGACCTCCACCCTCTAGTTATTAATATGCATTGATAAGATTCCCTGTCAGTCTTCTCTTCTCCTGACTAAGGAGCCCCAGGGCTCTCAGACTATCCTCACAAGAGAGATGCTCTACTGCCCTAGTCATCCTCATGGAGCCCTCTGTTGGACCCTTTCCACTAATTCCCCATCCCTCTTGAGCTGAAGTGCCCAGAACTGGACAAACTGCTCCAGGTGCTGCCTCAACAGGGCAGAGCAGAGGGGAGGGAGAACATCCCTCAACCTGCTGGCCACACTGTTTTTTAATGCACCCTAGAATACCACTGGCCTTCTCCACCATGAAGGCACACTGATGGCTCATGGCGAACTTATTATCCACCAGCACTCCTACATACTTCACAGAGCTGATTTCCATCAGATCAACCCCTAACCTGTACTGATGCATGGGGTTATTCCTCTGCAGGTGCAGAACTCTACACCTTCCCTTGTTGAACTTCATGATGTTCCCATCTGCTAAGCTCTTCAGCCTGTCCAGGTCTCACTGAAAGGCAGCACAACCTTCTGAGGTGTCAGCCACTCCTCTCAGTTTTTTTGTCATCAGCAAACTTGCTGAGAGTACACTCTGTTCCTTCATCAGGTCACATATGAACATATTGAATAAGAACATTTATAGATGTTTATCAATATACAAATGAAATGGCATGGCATGTTTTCAGACTTAGGGACATTTAAAGAAAATCTATTCCACAAAGTATAACTGACAAAAATACAATTATAAATTTCATTCCTCTGGACATTTACTTCATTTTTAATGACCTAACGTTTCATATTTTCTTTGAATACTTCATTTATTGGGAAAATGTCATATAATAAATAAGTATAAACAAAATATGTAAAAGTGATCACAACAACCTTAAAAAAAACCCAGAGCACATTATCATCACACTATGAATTCTAATAAATGTTTACAATACTTTATAAACTGTCACAAGCTCTGAAAGATACTACTTGTAAACCAGGACTCTAATCTCAGTAGCTGCTCCTAAGATGTCATGAAGGTGTACTACTTGGTTCCCCTCAGTCCTGGTGGCCTGACTATCCCATGTCTAATAATCATGGAATCATAGAATCATTTCAGTTGGAAAAGACCTTTAAGATCATGAACTCCAGCCATTATCTAATCCTACCAAGTCTATTGCTAAACCATGTCCCTCAGCATCCCAGAGTGGCTCTACTTGTCCCAGGCTTTCAGCCCCTCCCCAGCTCAGTGATGGAACATTGTTCTTCCCCTTGCCACTCTCAAACGCCCCCAAGCTCCCAAGCACCTCAGGGTGATGCTTGGAGCGCTGCCAAACAGCATAACATCGAGGTTACATCTATGACAGTACTCACCCATAGCATGTATCTTTATCAGCCCAGGAGACAAAGAAGTTAAGGCACTCAGAAACAAAATCCCAGATGTTATTTTAGGTGTACCTATTTGGGGGAGAGCAAGAGTATTTGCATGAAGGTTTTCTACAGCAGGTAGCCTCAGCACTGGAAAACAAACTCAAGCAGGTAAACTTTGTTAGACTACATACAGCCAGAGTGTATTTCCTATCAAATTTATATCCCCAGACATCTTCCTAAACATTTTTAGTTTTGAAAACTGCAGTCTACCTCTGCAGCTGTCAAAACTAACAGACCACTTTAATATACTGTGGCCATTTAGGCTGGGTGCCTCCAAAAAGAAGCCACACATTTGACCCCTCCAGTGTCCATAGTGTCCAGCCCAGTGCGTGGACACAGGAAATAGTGTATTTCTACCCATAAATCCTGCACCCTGTAAATCTGGCTGCAAAGTTGTTGTCTTTCTCTTTCTTCCCTCACTGCTCCAGTGGGAGAGAGATGTTCTCTTACTGGTAATGATGGCCTGAGTAACTTTTTTTCCCTTGTACAATCTTGGCCTGTCTAGGCCTAATACCAGGGTAAAAAGGGATTGGTGGGGGGAGAGGGGCACAATTCAGGCCTGGCCAGCCTGAGACCAGTCTATCCATAGGGGGAAGAAAGAGCCCTGAGCATTTTGGGTGAACCCCAGGTGGAGAGAAGGAGAGCGTTGGGCTTTTGGTATGGTGTAAAGGAACTTCTGTGTTGAGTTTAGACTGGGTATTTCTTTGAATTGCTATGCTCACCACTATGCTTTGTAGTTTTTACAGCATCTATGAATTGCTTTTCCATTTAAACCTTCCATGACTATCCAATCCACTTGTGTGAGGATTATTCTTTTGCCCCTTTTGGGGCAATAGAGCAATCTGTCCCATTCAAAATTAGGACACATACTCAGGAGCTTCTTTCAGCTCAAGTGCATCAAAACAGCAAAAATAGGCAACAATAAGTCCCTTTTTCCTTAGGTAATGTCAGCTCATTTCCTGATGAATGAAAACAAACAAATAAACCAGCTTCTTGATGTTTATCCTTACTATCACAGAGGTCATACTAGAGAGAAAAGAAAAAAAAGGAAAAAAAAAACACAAACCAAAACGCCACACTAAACAATAAAAGAAAAAAAAAAAACACAACACCAAACAACTCGAACAACAACTGTGAGCAACTATATTGAGATCAGCAGTAGCAAGACCATGAGGTGCATCAAATGAAGAGATTGCATTTGTTTTTGCTAAATGGTAACTGCTGCTGTAATTAAGGACTCCATCTCACAATAATTGCAGTATGCTGAATGAAAAGAGTCCCATCCTACATATTAGAAAATCCATGATGCATCTATCTGAATGATTCAGCATTTATATATTTCAAAATCATATTACTTCAATGCATATGACTGTGCAGCTATCATCTTACCACAGAAAAATGGCCATTTAATTTTTATTTTTTTTAATTCAGTCAATTCCTAAAAAAACGCACAGAGAATGGAACAGTGTCAATGGCAAGACATCCCAGAAAGACTTTAGGAGACTGTGCAAATGGCTGATCTGATTCAATAGAGGTAAAACAGTGTCACTACAGAAAAATTGCCTATATCATGCCTACATGATGCTCAGAACTCAGTTACAATTCAAGAAGGTTTTGAACACAATTTTGAAAATTTGCCAAATTGAAAAAGTCAGTAAAATTCTGATGATATTTCAAGTACCATCAGAAAGAGTCCTGAGACCAAAGTGCTATTTTGTTGACATATTCAATTTTGGCAGTTGGGTAGCTTGTTTTTATGTCAGCCTAACCTCCATGAAAAAATTAGAAGCAGAAGAAGGTTCAGGTAAGGGCAAATAAGGGATAAAAAGGAAGGAGGGACTGTACCATTAAGAGACAGATAGAATTAGCTGGAGAGACACAATTTGCAAGCAGGACTAGGTTAACAGGGGTGTGACTGAGATGTGTTAAGGTGACAGAAGCACAAGAATGGTAGACATGATGAATTCAAACATGATATTTACCAAATTCTGCAACATTGAATCTATGATAAAAGGTGATCAGGAATGCAGTTAAAGGAAATAACAGATAATTTAAGACAGATAAGAAAAAGTATTTTGTGTAGAACAGGAAGTTAATTTTGGTACTTCTTGCCGTAGGAGATTATGAAGGTGAACAATGTAAGAAGTTCCCTAGAGGACTTCAACAAATTCATGGGTAACCTGAAATGGAAAACATGCCCATACCAAAAGGGATCAGCAGGATACATCTCCTAATGTCTATAATACAATTAGACCAGGATCATGTTCTTCCTAAATAGCACCTCCTATGGCTAGTGTGAAGGATAAGAGTACTGGACTCACTGAATCCCTGGTCTAAATGGAAAGGACATTTCTACTGTTCTTAATCATTTGCCACTGAAGAATCCTATACATGCAATTAGTATTATATTAGTTTGTGGTGAATGGAAAAAAAAAAAAAAAAAAAAAAAAAAAAAAGATAGTAGAAACCTTGAAAGATGGAGAAAAATGCTCTGTTTTAGGGCTAGAATAAATGTGATGCTATATTTCCATAAATGTTAATATTTTAAAGTTGCCAGTGTAACTAACATATTTCTGAGTAACATCACATTCTTGTTCCCAGTCTGGGGATATAATAAAATAGAATAGAATTAACCAGGTTGGAAAAGACCTTTGAGATCATCAAGTCCAACCCAGCACCAGCTAATCAACTAAATCATGGCACCAAGTGCCTCACCCAGACTCTTCTTAAACACCTCCAGTGATGGTGACTCCACCATCTCCCTGGGCAGTTCATTCCAATGCAGGGGAGGAAGAAATAAAAGACTGAAAAAAGAAAAGGCAGTAAAACTAAACATTTGCCTTTTTGTAAAACAATCCTAATTAATGATATTCTGTATTCCATAAAAAATATTCCATTGTCTTCAATGATGCATAACAGGGCCCTCAGTCATAGAAAAGCACCCACGTATCTGTGTAGTACCAAAAACTCCTTTACACTGAGAAAAGAAATAGCCATCTAAAACTGAAAGTTTTTGTACACAACAGCCTTTTTATGAAAAAGACATATGACCCAATTTCATTTTGACAGAAGCCACACACTGAAATAGCCATCTGAGGTAAAATGTGTCTATTAAAATTCATCTGTGCTGTGAGCTTTAATTCTTAACTTAGGCCATAAGGCATTTAGGTACAAAAGCAGTACCTCATAGCTCATGCAGAATTTAGCACAGAAGTCATGCTTATAGCTAGAGTACTTACCTTAAAGAAAGAAATTGTCTGCTGTGATATTTTGCTGCAGTTACAACACAACTGAAAAGGCAAAAACCTACTCTCCTTCCAGGCAGAAAAGAGAACAAGTCCAGAATAAAATAGTCACCTGATAGTTGTTCTGAAAGGGCTTGATTTTAAACAGCCTGAATACTCACCCTACTACAGGAAAAGACCTACATGCTTAGCTTTATGAGTATTTACATCAAAGTCAGTGAAATAATTTAAATGTTTTCAGGATGAAATAAGAATGCTGAACATTTTATGCTACTGAACAATCAGTTAGAGCAATGGATAACCTACACATTTTGACCCTGATTCTCAGTAGGTGTAAGCTGCTGTTATCCCTGAATTTATTTTAGCTACACAGATTTACAGCCATTGAAGAAATAGAGGACTAAAAATTGTTTAAATACATTTTGGAAGAAATGTAACCATATAATCATTATTTTCTCTCTAAGAAATCAGAAAGATAAGTTAGAAAGTTATTAATAAGGCCATAGTTAGACACTACTTTGTGAGAATATTCCATCAATTATTCCATTAATTTATAGCATATAAGGTAAATAAGCTATTAAAAGAGAGCTAATAGATTCTGTAAATTTCATAATATAGTAAGATCAGAAAAAATAGTTAAGATTTTAACAAATAAAATGATCTTATAGTTTTCCTCAGAGATTCAAAAACATTAAAGGACCTAACATGATATGAAAATCAAATAGAAGAGATTTGAAAATTAGATTATTTAAATATTGAAAGAAACTATCTGCAGAACTGCACTAGAGAATATAATCTACCCTGAATGTCTGTCTTTCTCATTTTCTGATTTAATATACGCACTGGCTTCTACTGACATTTTAAAATGTTACTTTTGGAGTCATGCCATGCTTTAAATTATTCCAGTTTGAAAGAATTGATTCATAAGAAGTTTATCTGATTTACTTCACTGCCAGATGGGTGCAAAGTAACAGAAATGCTCTGTGTCACCAGCTGTGCTACGGGTCTGGGTAAAAGACTGAACTATTTTATGCATGGCACCTGTAATGGCTTTCAGTAACAAGAACTCTATAAATTAACTTGATAAATGTATTAATGTTTAGCTTGCAATAATTGCTCATTTTTAGCCCCCAGGAAGAAAAATGTGTTTCTGGGAACTTTTTAACAGTTACCCTGTAACAGGTTCCTTCCTAGGTATTAAGAACATTGTGCTGGTTTGAGCTTTACTCAGAGTCTAAAAGCCCAAAGGGTAACAGAGATTCCTCTCCCCTCCCTTTCCAGGTAAAATAAGGTAAAACAAAATCAGGTAGGGGAAAGGAGAGGTATCACAGTATCACAGTAGCACAGTATCACTAAGGTTGGAAGAGACCTCAAAGATCATCGAGTCCAACCTGACACTACAGACCTCATGACTAGACCATGGCACCAAGTGCCATGTCCAATCCCCTCTTGAACACCTGCAGGGATGGTGACTCCACCACCTCCCTGGGCAGCCCATTCCAATGACAAACAACCCTCAAACCTAAACTTCCCCTGGCGCAGCTTGAGACTGTGTCCCCTTGTTCTGGTGCTGGTTGCCTGGGAGAAGAGACCAACCCCTTCCTGGCTACAACCACCTTTCAGGTAGTTGTAGAGGACAATGAGGTCACCCCTGAACCTTCTCTTCTCCAGGCTAAGCAATCCCAGCTCCCTCAGCCTCTTCTCATAGGGCTTGTGTTCAAGGCCTCTCACCAGCCTTGTTGCCCTTCTCTGGACACGTTCAAGTGTCTCAATGTCCTTCTTATACTGAGGGGCCCAGAACTGGACACAGTACTCAAGGTGCGACCTAACCAATGCAGAGTACAGGGGCACAATGACTTCCCTGCTCCTGCTGGCCACACTATTCCTAATGCAGGCCAGGATGCCATTGGCCCTCTTGGCCACCTGGGCACACTACTGGATCAAAATTAATGAAAATTAATTAATGTAAATTAATGAAACAAATAATCTGGAATCAGTTTGGAAGTAAAAGAGGTAATTTTTAAACAAAATATATATAGCAATAACAGGGAGGGTTTACAAAGGTAAGGGATAAAGATAGATAGGAAAATATATAAAACTAAGCCTGGATGGCCTTGTATTTCCCTGGCTGTAAGTGGCATCAGTTCTTTAGAAAGCATGGATGCAGCTTGGAAAGCCCTGACCACATGGTCAATGCAGGAAGCAGCAGCAGATAACCTCTCTCAATCAGGCAAAACAGGAAAAGATAGAGAAGTAAAAGATGTCAGCCCTTTTCATAGGCTGCTGGACAGGAAGTGGGAGCAGAATAGACCACCTTCAACCCCACAAAACTTTCCTTGTCAAAATTAACTCCTTTTAAACAGTGTAATGCACTAAACCAGTAAATTTACCCCAAACTGTGAACATTAAATTAATTATTTAAATATAAATTCTGTATTTTTTCTCTTTTTTTGTTTTAATCACATAATCCTTCATAAGAATTTATAAGATGAATACAGGAAAAACTGAATCAAGAACTCAGATTTTAAAAAGAACACTTCAGCATCTTCCTTCCATTGTTATGGATGGATGCATCAACTACATGTATGGCAACATATCACTAGATCTTGATTTTTTTTTTGTCCCAGGAGACAACTGAGTAACCATCAGGAGCTGGATGTGAAGAAAGCAACAGATGGAAGTCAATGAAAGGAACCACCTTACAAAATCCACATTAGACATGAAGATTTCTTGCTACACCTCTGAGGTTTAGAAATATCAGTAGCTCTGTCTCAAATCCTGGAAAAGAATTTTTAGTAAAGGGTTGTCCTCAGTGGTGGAACAGCTGGAGTTCAATGTAGGAAATGGACAGACACCATCATGTAACCTGACAAACTTGAAGTGACCTATGGGAGGCTGGATTGCGTTTTGCCAGATTTCCTGCTTGGTCATTTGCTGTGGAGGAGCCCCATCTGGCTCCAGGGACCAAGACATCAGGTAGTACCATTTGGGACAGACTGTTAATTTTTTCTCTCAGGGTGATCAAGGAAATATGTGGGACTGCCACTCATCCCTAAACTATTGATGAAAAGCACATACTCCTGATATAAAGACAAAGAACTAATCTCTGTGAAATAGAAATGTTAAGTATTATTAAGTATTCAGGCATGTCCTCCTGTTGTAACTACTGAAGCAAAACCTAGAGAGACTAAATAGTAATAGAAATCACTGACAAAATTATGAGTATTGAATGACAGTTACTTAAGAAGGTTGCATAGGTAGTCCAGCTGGGTGTTTCAGATGTTTGTTTATATGCATGTTTAAAGTACATCTACATGTTATGTGCACTCACCTTTAAGAAATGACACTATGTGCTTGTCTTGGAGTTTGACTACTGTATTTCTTCTTTTTTTAATTGCTTAGAGAATTTTGACCTATGCTTTATCAGATAAGCAAGATGAAGAGCACAAAGCTTATGTTATCTCCTCCACACAGTAGAGAGACATTTAGGCTATATCAGGCGTATATAATAAGGGAGCATTTCTGATTTCCTGGATTTAGGCATTAACACTGGCCATTCTGCCTCCATCCTTGGGTATGAAAAGGGGTGATATCTGATTTTGAGATCATGCACAGATAAAGGAAAACCTTTTCATGGAAAAGAAATTTATTTGGAATCATCTAGTGACAGAGATCTGTCCTGCCTCTGCCAGCTCCAGCATATAAACACAGGCACAGCCTTAATTTAATTCTGCTTTTACATACAAGACTGTCTTAAAACCAGTGATATTGCTGCAGTTTATGCACAATAACAACATGCTTGCACTTTATTTCAGTGGAGTACACTTGTGCTTATAGCCTCCTACATGCCAATAATAAAAGCAAGGTATATTCAGAAATTACTTTGAACATATACTTACTTTAACAACCTAGTTACATCTCCCATATGTCCTGCTTGAAACCACACACATATTCAATTTGAGCAGAGAGTAGTTTCCATATTTCATTGGCAGATTACAAATTTAATCTTCATTCTATGTGGATTTTGTTTAGGGGTCTGCTAAGCAACCATACATTGGGCTTTTATTTTCATATATTGCAGTTCATTTTAAAATTCAAATAATCCCTATGATTAAAAGATTGAACTTCTGATGATATGACTCTGATTGTACCTTTAGTACCTGGGGTTCTTCAAGGCTGTAAAGTATAGCTCAATAAAAAGCTTAATATAATCATATGCTGCTCACCATTTAGAGTACCACTAAGTCTAACAACTCAAGAAAACTAAAAAGATCCACAGACCAGATCCATAATATTTTCTGTGTCAAACTAAGTAGATTTTTAATTCTTTTTAAAAATATTGTTTTACTATCATTATCTTCAAAAACGGAAAACTGCCTTGTGCAACAGATAGCACTCTTGTGATTTTTAATTGATTTAGACTGCTGTACTACCAGAAGACTAACACAATTATACAAATACTTTGAAGAGCAATCAGTCAGCCACTGTTCCAAGTGAGCAAGAGTTGAACCCCAGCAGGATGAAAAGAAGGGCTCTTCATGCCTCTCTTGATTATAAAAAAGTCCAAACAAACAAATAAACAAACAAAAAAGGAAAAAAAATCCAAACCACAAAAACCCAAAGTGGAAGCCTAAATCTATTCCACTTGGAGGAGAGGGAGGAGTAAAGTCAAGAGATGATTCAGTGAGAATCCCCTCCTTACATCTTTTTGTCCTGAACAATGTCATCAATCTCTGCATTATCATATTCACTTTACATTTTCATGCTTGACTGATTTTCAAATGAAATCACTGTCACATAAGGACACTAGACAGAATTCCTATGCCTTTTCTGCTACCTGCTGCATTACATTTTTAACACAGTAGCTAATGTTATTTTTTTTTCCTCTTTGCACTCTTACTTTAGCTTGTCTCTGACCACTGCCACCACCATTCCTAATTACACTGAATCCTTTGCATGCACTTCAGGATGGATTTTCATTATTTAACACAAATTTATCTCTAAAGTCCTTAAAATTTCCAAGGTAGTTGCACAGCACACTGTTTAAAGGAATATTCATACAGAAGTATAACACTGTTCTTAGAAATCTCTTCTGCGTGTATTCCAAATCTTACTCCCTGTGACATCTTTGCTGATTTAGTCTTGATTCAGGACAAGAAATAGGCAGGTCTAGAATAACTATTTTTGAGAACTTCCTCATATAATTTCTCTTATGTTGCCTTGTTAGCAGAACTGAAACTTGCAAGAATTAAATGTCAGCATGTCAAAAATTCTGATGCCAAACCATGAAGTAATCAGAAAAGTTATAGAAACAAAGCTTGTTAGACTAAATTGTAGACGACGGAGATTGGGAATCAATACGGCTGACCAATGTGATCGAGTATTGTTCCTTTATTGTTCCAGTGTTGCAGGCCGATGGTGCAGGCCTGAGGTGCAGGCCTATGGAGCAGGCCTGTAGTGCAAGTATAGCACTGTAAAGTGTAGAAGAAACAGGAGACAGGAAAGGCAGATGAAGTGCGTAGCAAGGCAACTGCTACAACTTATATAAACTCGGAGAGCCTCGTTGGCATAGCTCCATTGGTTCCCTATGAGTGACCACACATTGCACTATTACAGATTATTGGTCCAACTACTAATGACACAACAAGGTTGTTGATGCAGGTGCATGTCCTGTTGTCCCAAGATAACTGTCCATGTTTATAGCTACCAGTGTCTTGTTTTAGTTACATGCTGCAGGCACAGCACTGTTTTGCTCCACTGCTAGCTAACTCTGCATTTATGCTGAACATGGCCTGCCACCATGTCAGGCTCTAGGCCTGCACTGCCAGATTGCTCACACTGCTCATCACTGGCATTGCCACACTAAATCATTTTAATACATGTTTCCAAGTTTTCCTCTAAATTATAAACCCACAGGAAACAGTACAATTTTCCTAGGCAAGCTGCCTAAGTCTGACCAGGGATGAACTTGACGCCCTGTTCCTGGAGACATTCAAGATCAGATCGAATGTGCCACTGGACTGCCTGATCTAGTTGGAGGTGTCCCTGTTCAGTGCAGGAAGGCTGGACAACATGACCTTTGAGCATCCTTTCAAATCAGTGCTGTCTGTGAATCTTTGAACATTGATGCTCAGAGTTCTAAGTACTGGGAGGTACAGAGCATAGAGATCCCAGATTAGCTCCTTCTCTCGTACAGGAAGCCATAACCTGTATGTCTTTCACTCCCTGATACCTCCACTAGGATACTAACCATGCCTCAACTTTGTAGTACTCAAGTAGGAGTCCATGCCACCAGTTTTTCCTAACACTCCTTCAAACTGGTACCATCTCTTAATCCACTTAACTTCCCACCTGCCTCCTTGTCACTGGTACCTGGAAGCCTATGTGGGAAGGCACATACTCCCACAGCCAGAAGTCAGTACACCCAGTTAATCATTTATTACTCCAAGATTGGTAAACATCAGAGATGTAGATTTAGGACCTCCACAAAAGTAATTATTAATTGCTGATATCTATTATCAAAAGGATCTTCTCTATTTTCAAAGGGCTTCTCCCCACAGGCAATAGGATCATATGGATATGTTTCCTGTTTTACCATTTCAGGGTTAAAAAAGGCTGGGAAGTTTCTGGAGTAGCTGAACCATCCATTAGCTTTTATAATAGATTTATAATCAGTGGTGCTCTATGTTCCTCCAATTAGCTATAATTTCAAAATCTAATCCTGAGAACCATGCCTGGACCGGACTAGTCCAAATCAGAATACTGAAAATAATTGATAGTAAGTGTTTTTTCACAGAGGCCTACATTTGCATGTTTCAACTTTTCTACAAACACAGGAGAGCTAGAAATTTGTTCTTCTAGAAGAAGGAAAAAAAAAAAAAAAAAAAGAATATTGTGGTTTTTTTTTCCTGTTTGCCAGCACACTCCTAATAACATTTTAAAACATTAGTGAGTTACACATGAATTTTATAGAGAGATGGAGTCCAACATTTCTGTACATATCTTCAGAAGTAAATGGCTAGCAGGTGTATAACAGGACCACATTAAATTGTAGAAATAATCAGAAATTTCAGCTAGTCTAATGAATTCCATAACTCTAATTTAAAATTAGAAATTACAAGTGTTCACCCCAGTTGACTGTTTTCCTTCTTTCCATTACATTTAGTGTCCAATACCTGCACAACATCTTAGAAAAAAAAATATTAAGTGAAACAAGGAAGATCTGGTTTTAAAAAACTCAGTTGTTTTACAAGGTCCTAAAAAAAATTTAAATATTTTATTCAGAAAACTGTCAGAGTCTAGTGGGAACAGAAATAAAAAAATATCCTGAGAAGTTGGAATTCAAGCAAAATATTTTAATTTTAAAATTATTAATGTAGGTTGATACCAGAATACCATTTTCTAGTGAATGAAATATAAAAGCACTCCGACTAGAAAAGGCTCACAGAGCTTTATTAGGCATGGATGCCACCTACTGGAAGTCAGTTCAGGCAGAAAAAGTAAATCTGAGCTGTGTCCAAATACCCAAAAGAAAATTAGTTAACTGCTGTTATATATAATCTCTAAACACCTAAGTCTGGGGTCAGTATGTGGGCAAGCTCACTGACAAAATTAAAATGTGAGGCTGTCGAGGTCAGTCACAGAGGAGACTGCTAGCAATTGCACATACCAAAGCAAAGAGATCTGTCAATTGCTAACTTTGAACTCTAAACTAAATGATAAAATGTATCATCTGTGCTTACAAAATTCTGTAATGTTGTGGGGTTTGTACAAGAGACACACATATGAAAATAAAACAATTACCAGATAAGACAATTACTTCTAGATTTTAAGCCATGAGCAAAGATATTTTCTTGAGTGAGAGATGAAAAAATCTTCCAATCACATTTGGTCAACAATATATTAGAGCACGTAGCAATGTCTTTCTATAATAATTTAAAAAAGCATGGAGCTGCAGACTGTGCAAAATGAAGTTTTATGTTAAGACCAGAATTAGTAGGGTCTCTAGCCTATCCCTAGCAGTTATTACACCAAAATACAAATTCCTTTAAATACTATTTACTGACTTGAATGGCCTCTAGCCCAGCCACTTAATCAACAATTTACATTTTAAGATGTCAAGTTGCTTGAAGGGCAACAAAGCTGGTGAGGGGTTTGGAGCACAAGCCCTATGAGGAGAGGCTGAGGGAGCTGAGGTTGCTCAGCCTGGAGAAGAGGAGACTCAGGGGTGACCTTATTGCTGTCTACAACTACCTGAAGGGAGGTTATAGCCAGGTGGGGGTTGGTCTCTTCTCCTAGGCAACCAGCACCAGAACAAGAGGACACAGTCTCAAACTGCACCAGGGGAAGTTTAGGCTGGATGTTAGGAAGAAGTTGTTCATAGAAAGAATTATTGGAGTGGGCTGGCCAGGGAGGTGGTGGAGTCACCATCCCTGGCAGTGTTTAGGAAGAGACTGGATGGGGTGCTTGGTGCCATGGTTTAGTTGATTAGGTAGTCTTGGATGATAGGTTGGACTCGGTGATCTCAGAGGTCTTTTCCAACTTGGTTAATTCTATTCTATTCTATTCTATTCTATTCTATTCTATTCTATTCTATTCTATTCTATTCTATTCTATTCTATTCTATTCTATTCTATTTTTATGGAAAAATGGCAATACTCCCACTCATGCAACTAATGCCTTTTATTCCTTTTCCATCTCACAAAAATTTTTGTTCACAACCTCCCATAGACACATTCCAAACACATACATTTTGTGGCTGTTAAAAGTTTTCAGGAAGTCAAGACACTCCACACATCTTAATGTTATAGCCCAGACACTAATGCCATTCTCATCCCACCTGTCAAATGATGAGCAAAACTGTGAAAGTACAAGTTAAACATGAACAAAATTATCTTGGATAGTCAAAAAGGACACCTATTTGAAGCCATTGCTTCTTCTAAAGTAATGTTTTCTGGGTTTGTGTATTGCAGACTTTATAACAAAAATAAAATGTAAAGGTGTGGTGGTTTGGACCTGGCTGGGGGCTCTCCATCACTCCCTTTCTTAGGTGGACAGGAGAGAGGGAAAATAAAACCAAAGGCCTGTGGATCAAGATAGAAGCAATTTAAAAGGATAAAAAGAAAAAGCAAAGGCCACAGGTGGAAGTAAGAGTAAACAAAGATGTTATTCTCTACTTCCCAGCAGCAGATGATGTTTGGTCACTCCTGGGAAGCAGGGCTTCAATACGCGTAGTGGTTGCTCCAGAAGAAAAACATCATCAACAAATGTCCCCACACTTTCTTCTTGCACTTTGTTTTTATATCTGAGTTGACATCATATGTTATGGAATACACCTTTGGTCAGTTCAGTTCATCTGGCCCAGCTGTGTCCCCTCCCAAGATCTTGCCCATCTCTCAGCCTAATATTGGGGTGGGGGAAATGGTGGAAAAGCACAATCTTGGTGCTTGGCTCAGCAGTAGCCAAAATATTGCTGTGTTATCAACACTCAGCTAGATCACTGCAAAACAAAGCACTAGAAAGATGCTGTGGGGAACGTTAACTCCAGCTCAGTCAAACCAAATACAAAAGGTAATGTTTGACTCCTGGTGTCTCAACTGTTCTAGACTCCCCAGACTGTTACAGGAAACATAAAAATGCAATACCCTAGACAGACATAGAAATGGCAAGAAGCAAGTAAGGACTTACATAATGTAAACTTTATATAATAGCTCAATTGAAATACAGAATTATAAAAAACAGAGTGAAGTGAAACATGGTAAGAAGAAATGCTCTATCCGATGTTTAGTCAATTAAGAGTTAAATTTGGTTTAAGTATGCACTACAACTCATTATTTAATAACAGAGTATATTCACTGTATGTCCGTTCCTTATGAGCTCATCTAGAGGTTTCTTGTCATCAGGACTTTATTACTTTGATACAAAACATTTTTCATTAAATAAAAACCTATTTGGAAGAGAAACCTTGCTCCCTCAGTTTTATAATATTTCAGCATTTTTGCAGTGCCATTGGCAAAGGTAGTAGTAAAATGAAGAGGAAAGATGTGAAAAGTGATAATATCCTGCTAAGCTCTAAGCACATTCTAGTGTTTATTGCACAGGAAAAAGCCTTGTGAAAGGCTGTGTAAGAAGATATATGCTGAACAGTAAGTGTGAAAAACAGTAAGTCTGGCCATAAAACCATACAGAACACACTTTACAGTTACTAACTGATCTCATATATGCCGTGACAGCACATTCTTGCCAGTGTAAGAGAACTTGTATCTATTTTCCACAATCTTAGCATGGTTACAACAACAGTAAACCTGCTTTAAAGTCCTCTTTTCTTCAAGGTTGCATTCTCTGTGCATTGGTTCTCATTGATCTCATTAAGAATTTGAGAAACAAGTACAGCAAAGTTAGGCCCCATGTCTCCTTATGCTGTTTTTTCAGGTACTACAGGTGAGTAGAGCCAGTCTGACAAAGTGTAAGTGCCACTGAAGAAAGAGGATGCTCTAAGGCATTAAGATCCATGTAGTTCAGGAGATCCAAGCAAGCAAGTAAGTAATTCAAAAGGAAAGAGGGAAAGAAACATTTCAAGAAAAGAAAAAAAAAGCAATTGTTCAACTGAAAGAAAACTTGACAACACCTCAAAACATAGACTTCTCCTATTACCAAGTACTTTCATATCCTTGAATTCCATAAACTGTATATAAAACTTTATCACAAAACTCATAACCAATTGTACCTACTGGGGAAAAAACACAGCTAAAATAATGCAATCCGTACTAGTAAAGAACTTCACAGAAGTATACTGCTCCTTGTTACATTCTCCATTTTAATCATTATAAGTACAGCTTGTGACCACACAGTTAAGTATCCAGTAGTTACTAAATCTTCATTTACTTACAGTCCATAAACTATTCTGACCTTGCTGCTTCCTCTTACTCTCAGTCTGCATGGTATATAACTGTGTCCAGGTAGACCTCAAAATGAATTAATTTTCTTTCTTTTACTTCCAGTTAGGAAGCTACAGTTGTCCCAGTTTGGTATATATTTCTAAATCTTCTGTATCTTCTGCTCTTCTTATCTTTCCCTATTTCTATTTTTGTATGTTAACATCAATTTTATCCTCCATGTGGATTTCCTTTCTTCCTCCCACCCTCCCTCCCTTCCCTTCATCCTTCCTTCCTTCTTTCCTTCCAAATTCCTTCCTTCCACATTCCAAACTCCTTCTGCTTTCCTTCCTTCCTCAATGTTTTTCTTGCAGAGAGGGCCCCAAAACGGAATGCAGTACAGTTTGGCCTCACCAGTTCTGGGTACAGGAGGACAATCATTACCATGGTCCTGCTGGTCCCACTATTCCTGATTTAGGCCAGGTTGCTTCTGGCTCTCTTGGCCACCTGACCACACTGCTGGTTTGTGTTCACCTGGCAATACTTCTCTTTTCATATCAATGTTTGCATACCTGTAACTGTTACAATTCTTCCTAAAAATTTCAGAGAAAATTTTTCTCAGGTGTTTTAGAGGGAAAGCCTATAGCCACAAATATAATTCACTGTAAAATATACATGTGTTTATTAAGACTTTGTAATATATATGTTACACATAACAAACAATATAAGCTTTTGGTCAAAATATTTGGAAAAAAAACATAAGTTAACAGTTGGTTTTCAGTGGTCGCATGTTTGCTTCAGGCCCTCATTGCACATATTCATCTGCATATGTAAATCTGCGTAGCAGGGCTGGAGAACAGTGAAGTTTTTTTGTCAGACCTGTCATCAGATAACTATTATCACCTTGCTTTTAACATTTTTTCAGAAAGACAAATTTTTCAATTCTTACCAATGTCTAGAAATTAGAATACACAACATCAACAGTGCATCTATTTCTTAAGAGAAGTGCTGATGCTTTTGATCAGTGGGATTTGGGACTCAAAGGTGCAGCAGAATCAGGACAAAAGTCCTTGAGCTGTTTTGAAAGTAGATAAGAAATTAATTCAGTATCAATTCTTTTGCTTCGAAGATATTTCTCATAACGTTCTCTTATAAGATCCCACATGTGCATTCTTACATCCATATACATTTCAGCTAAAATATTATAATTTTGCAAAAAAAAATCTAAAAATATGAAATTAATACACATTTCTCACATATATACACATACACACATTCAAGGATCTCTAAAACTATCACAAAAATATATAAGATCTTAGGTCTGTGCTGTCTGCAGTGATCTCTAACTACATAGAAAAGTATCCATTTCGAGTTATTTAATCTGTCCCCCATTCCCTTGTTACTTCAAGTCTGATCCTGCTCCTGTTTCCTAACTTCAGTTTCTTCCTTCAATACACATGTTAAAAGGAAAGAGTATTTTTAATTAAAAAAAAATTTAAAAACACCAAACATATTTAGAAGACCAAGAATAGCAAGCAAATGAAGAATGTGATTATTAAAATTTCATTGCAGAGCAGCACTGATTTATCAAAATAGAGTTTGATTTCCTCACTATCCAAAATGGAAAAAATGACCTCCACACCATACCCTGTTTCAACAACAACAATTGAGATCAAAACTAAAATTATAGCTATAATAAGCAACAGAGTAAATAAAGAATGACAGTTTTGGTCACCAGACTGGCAACTCCTTATTAATATTTGCAACAAAGTAAATTTTGAAAAATTGAAAACAAATGTATAATTTAATACAATTACATAATTCAATTTCCACTGAAATTTTCATTATACATTTTCATTTTAAAAATGAAAACTATGACAGTTCAAAAGTTAACAAATTGATGTTTAGACAGATTGTGGACTGAAGTTCCAGACTTCTCTGAGATGAGCAGAGCACAGACAGAAAGGTGAACAACCCACCTTGAATTGAATTATCTAACAATTAAGAAAACTATATGCAAGTCAAGCATACAATCTGATGAAAGGATTTGTTTTTATTTTAGTACAGATTAAAAAAAAAAAAAAAAAGACGAAAATTCACTTTGTTTTTTTTTTACTGAAGAGCAGATTAACTGGTAGAAACTTTCACTATCACCTTAGATATTTTAAGTATTTCAGAATCAGTAGTTTATTAAAAAGTCTGCATTTACTATAGGACCAAAACACTCTGAAGAATGACTTCTCAGTTCCCCAAAACAGCTGCAGAGGCATTTGTCACACAACCCAGCTTTGATGTTACCTATACACTGTTTTCACTGTCAGTACTCAATTTCTAAGTCTACCCTGTCATCCTTCTTTAATGCTCCTGCTCCCAAAAACCAGACAATGTGCAGTTAAAGTTAAAGCATAAATGTATGTTTAATTCTATTGCTATGAGTTGTGTTCTTAAATAACATAGAAGATGTGGAGATTAAAGGATTTCTCAGGTTTGATACAGATAGTATTCTCCATCTTCTATATGAAATAGGTGGATCTTTTTAAACAAATTTATTTTTCAAATCTTGTTCTGTCAGTACTGTTGAGAAGAAAGTGTGAGGAGTAAATTCTAGCTGATATACTGTTAAATCCCAGCCAAAAGCTGTTTTTTTTTTTTTTTTAAATCTCAAATAAATCAACAGACAAACACTGAATCACAATCACCCATAAAAAGAAGGGACGTAAAAATTATTGAAGATTAAGTCTGGACAAATGTTAACTGTATTTACACTTACACCTAAAGGCACCATGTTCCCACAGGAATTTCATCAGGATTCAGAGAACTATGATCACCATACATAACTTCACTCACAGTAAATTCTCTCAAGCACTAAATTCTCTCATCCATGGTGTCCCAGGGTTTAGGATTCCATGGAAGGTCATCTTGGGATGGGTATCTCATAAGAACTGCCAGTAAAAGGCATGTCCACAAAGAAACCTTACCAAGACTCCTGCCTAGATGCCTATTGTCTCGGTCCAGAGAGGGAAAGAGACTCAGTTCTTTTGAATATTCCTGTGTTGTGAAATTAGAGGCACAAACAAGGCCAAAATATCAACAGCTAGATTATTTATTACATAAATAAAGTGGATGGATCAGAAGGGGAGAGAGAGAAATTAGAGAGGGAGAGAGAGAAGAGAAAGAGAAGAGGAAAGGAATTATATTACCACACCTCTCACCACCACCCCAAGACAGTTTGAGTCTGTGGAGGAAAGGTGCTGCAGGAGATGTTGGGTCTGTAGAGGAAGGGTGCTGAGGCTTTGGCTGTAGAAGAGATGTGGTCCTCTGAGTATCCTCTTCAGCTCCATGAGTTGCAGCAGGTGGAACTTAGGACACAGAGAGAGGGTTCGGTCTGCTTATTCCAGGCTCCATGGCCTCTTTTCCTTGGAGCAGCATTGTCCCGGGCTTTTCCTTCTCTCATGCTTTCCTTCTCAGCGGCAGTGTCCTCCTATGCTTTTCTTCATCTGTGTTTTCCTTCTGTGTTTTTGGGTCTCTGATTTTCTTCTGCTAAGCCAGTAGTTGCTCAAGTCTTTTATACAGTTTTATAGTCCTTCACTATGTGTCCAAGTATTTTCCCTCAGGAAATCACGCGCCAGGTGGTGAATCCATTGTCTCACCATCCTCCCTTTCTGGAGTACTTGATGGGTGGGGATTATCTTGGTTTATGCATATTCCTGAAGGTGGCCTCAGTCATTGATTTTATCTTTGTTGAGTCACATCAGGAGAGACAAGCTTTTAATCTCTCACACCTGTCTATTCCACTATCCTTTGAGAGAGTTCTTAGCTGAGATGCTGACATGTCTGCCGCTATCAGAGCTGGTGTACCTGTATCGAAATATCTGCCAAGCCGAGTCATAATTGGCTCATTCTCTACTCTGATGTAATCCTTCCTCACATGCCTCATCTCTTTTCTGGGTGCATTCGCTGTCTGAATATCATCTAAATCTTGCTCATCATCTGTCTCATCTTCCTGTAGTTACTGTCCCCATGCTTCTGATGCTACTCTCTTAAGGATCTCTTTAAGCTCAGAAGCACCTCCATTAGCTGCTGTCTAACCAGAACCTGTACCCTGTCCTGCATCTCCAGGATCCAGTGATGGTCTCAATAACTCAGCTATATCTGTAAGACAAACCTTCTCTTCCTCCTCAGCAGGATCTTTTTTAACAGAAGGTCCCTCACCAGCAGAGGAATCTTGCTGCTCTCTCCCATCATCTGCTGCATCAGCCTTTCTTCTCTCTCTCTTATCTAATGTCACTACTTGCTTAATTGGAGATGCATTTGAATTTACAGCAGGCTTAACCAAAGCAGACAGGTTTTGAGACAAACCAGCTGCTGCAGGGGACACCTCTGATCCTGCTGATGGAGAAGGAAATGATTTTGCCTCTCTAATGGACACTGAGGACATTGAGGCCACCATCTTAGGAGTTGCTGCTGCTCCTGGCTGATTACCAAAATCACCGATAGCCCTGTTCAGAGATGCCTTACCTATAACTTCTCCCTTTCTATTTTTAACTGATTCTGATTCTCCTATCTCTTCATCACTAGAAATCTCTGGATTCGAGTTAGAACTGCTTCTCCTGTGCCTAGGTCTGTGTTTAAAAATGAAACATGCCTTAAACACTCGCTTCTCACAGAGCAGAGCCACTAACAAGAACACATTAATTATTACCAACAGCAGAACTACATATATCAAATAAATTACTTTTGGATCCCAGCCATCACTAAAAATGACCCTTTCACCTACTGGAATTTTGAACTCATGAATTTCAATAGGTAATGTTGTAGCAATCACATTTCCATATCTCTTAAACCAAAAGAACCCCAAAAAGCAATCATAGAGAAGCTGAATTTTAGACTTAAACCACAGGTACAATTTATACATCAGATATCTCCCTAATTTATCAAACAAAAATCCAACAATATATTTGTAAACAACCACACTTACAGCAGAAAATATCAGATGCCACAGAAACTAAAATAACTTCATGTTGCTTCCCTAATCTGAGCAGAAATGAATAGAATAGAATAGAATAGAATAGAATAGAATAGAATAGAATAGAATAGAATAGACCAGGTTGGAAATTACCTCTAAGATCACTGAGTCCAACCTATCATGCAGCACTAATAAACTAAACCATGGCACCAAGCGCCCCATCCAGTCTCTTCTTAAACACCTGCAGTGATGGTAACTCCACTGCCTCCCTGGGCAGCGCTTTCCAAGGGCCAATCAAGCAAACCTTGCCCCATGTCTGGAAGCCAATTATTTTGTGTAATGTGATGGTTTAGCCCACCCACACCAACAAAAACTCAGCTGAACTCTGTCAGGGAAGCAAAACGGAAAAGCTGTATTTACAAGCCATAATGGAATGCAATTAATATGCACAAAATATACAGTATTTACAATATTATACAGGTATTTACAAAGAGAAAAAAACACAGAAATACTTCTTGTCCAGGAGGACGCCACCTCACTTCCCCCCCCAACTTCCCTCTCCCTTTTTCCCCTCGTAAATTAGAAGAAAAGAGAAAAGGAGAGATGTTAGGAAAATTCCAGTTAGTTCAAAAAGTGTCAGTAATGCTTATCTCAAGGTCTTTAGATAGAATAGAATAGAATAGAATAGAATAGAATAGAATAGAATAGAATAGAATAGAATAGAATAGAATAGAATAGAATAGAATAGAATAGAATAGAATAGAATAGACCAGACCAGGTTGGAAGAGACCTTCAAGATCATCGCGTCCAACCTATCATCCAACACCACCTAATCAACTAACCCATGTAACCAAGCACCCTGTCAAGTCTCCTCCTGAACACCTCCAGTGACGGCAACTCCACCACCTCCCCGGGCAGTCCATTCCAATGGGCAATCACTCTCTCTGTGTAAAACTTCCTCCTGACCTCCAGCCTGAACTTCCCGTGGCGCAGCCTGCGACTGTGTCCTCTTGTTCTGGTGCTGGTTGCCTGGGAGAAGAGACCAACCTCTGCCTGTTTACAACCCCCCTTCAGGTAGTTCTAGAGAGCAATAAGGTCACCCCTGAGTCTCCTCCTCTCCAGGCTAAGCAGCCCCAGCTCCCTCAGTCTCTCCTCATAAGGCATGTGCTCCAAGCCTCTCACCAACTTCGTTGCCCTTCTCTGGACTCGTTCCAGCAAGTCAACGTCCTTCCTAAATAGATCAATCCTTCTTTGCAAAGCAGACATGTTAGCAGCCAGAAGGAAAGAAAGGAATGAAGTGGAATGTGAGATATTGCAAGAGGCACATCTCACATCTGGCCAATGAAATTTATTTAGAATAATCTCTTGTTTTCCTTTTTACACCCAACTGTGGATTTGCTTGGAAATTTGCAGCTATCTTTGTTAAAGGCACAGCCTGAAACTGTCACAGTGACACAGTGACTGATTAGTAAATTTGCGTCAGTGCTAGCATTAACTTTTTTATATTCATGTTTCTCATGGCACAGACAGTACAAATGGATTAAATCACAGTATTTTGATGCTTTGCTGCTGTGAAACTATCAACAGGTCACCAGCTCTAGTCAACAAGTGGCTTAGAGGCTGGTGCAGTTGAAAGAATTTTGGGGGTTTCGATCTTGAAAAACTTTCTACTGCACCAGGTCAGCTGGCAACAGATGGAGTACATCTGTCCCAGAGGAGGGGAAAGATCAGAGTGTATGAGAATGGCCTATCCCTCAAAGGGAAAAAGACTCTAGGAAGGGAAATGGCAGGTCTCATTGATAGGGCTTTAAACTAGATTTGAAGGGGGAAGGGGCTGAAACCAGTCCCCCCAGGCAGGAGTCTGAGGGCAGTAAGCTGGATTCAGTGGTGAAACCATCAGCCCGGCTGAAGTGCATGTACACTAATGCACGAAGTATGGGCAACAAACAAGAGGAGCTGGAAGCCTTGCTGCAGCAGGAAAGTTATGATGTAGTTGCCATCACAGAGATGTGGTGGGACGATTCACATGACTGGAGCACTGCAATTGATGGCTACAGGCTCTTCAGAAGAGACAGGCAAGGAAGAAGGGGTGGAGGGGTGGCCCTGTACATCAGGGAGGCACTAGATGCCATTGAGCTGGAGATCAGGGACAATCAGGTTGAGTGCTTGTGGGTGAGAATTAGCGGGAAGACCAGCAGGGCAGACATCCTGGTTGGAGTCTGTTATAGACCACCCAACCAGTAAGAAGATGTTGATGAGTCATTCTATAAGCAGCTTAAGGCTCTTTCAAGATCTCTGGACCTTGTTCTCATGGGAGACTTCGACCTGCCTGACATCTGCTGGGATCTCAACACAGCAGAGAGAAGGTAATCTAGGAGATTCTTAGAGTGCATGGAGGACAGCTTCTTATCCCAGCTGCTGTCTGAGTCTACCAGGGGTAAGGCTATGCTTGACCTCCTCTTCACCAGTAGGGAAGGGCTGGTGGGTGATGTGGTGGTTGGAGGGTGTTTAGGGTCCAGTGACCATGAGATAATTGAATTTTCAGTATTCAGACAAGCTAAGAAGGGCAACAAGAAGACCTCCACTCTGGTCTTCCAGAGGGCAGACTTGGGGTTACTCAAGGAACTAACTCAGAAGGTTCCTTAGGAAACAGCCCTTAAAAATAAAGGGGTCTAGGAGAGCTGGACCTGCTTCAATGACGAACTGAAGGCACAGGAACAGGCTGTGCCAAAGTGCTAGAAGATGAGCTGCCGGGGCAGATGGCCAGCCTGGATGGGTAATGAACTCTTAATAGAACTAAGGGCAAAAAAGAGGGTGTACCATCTTTGGAAGAAAGGTGAGGCAACCCATGGAATGTTTAAGGATGTTGCTAGGTCTTGTAGGAAGAAAATTAGGGAGGCAAAAGCACATTTGGAGCTTAGACTGTCCTCTGCTGTTAAGGACAACAAAAAGTCCTTCTATAAATACATTAATAGCAAGAGGAAGGGCAAGGACAACCTCCACTCCTTGGTGGACATGGAGGGGAATGTTGTAACAAACGATGAGGAAAAAGCAGAGGTACTTAACACCTTCTTTGCCTCAATTTTTACTAGCAGGACAGAATGTCTTCCAGACAGCTGGCCTGCAGAGCTGGCAGAAGGAGCCAGGGAGCAGCATAGTTTTCCTCTGTTCCAGGATGGGGTAGTTAGAGATCTCCTCAGCCGCTTGAATCCCCACAAGTCCATGGGACCAGATGGGATCCATCCTATTGTGCTGAGAGAGCTGGCAGATGAGCTGGCCAAGCCACTATCCATCATTTTTCAGCAGTCATGGCTCACTGGAGAGGTCCCAGAAGACTGGAAGCTGATCAGCATGGTGCCCATCCACAAGATGGGCTGGTTGGATGAGCCAGGGAATTATAGGCCTGTCAGCCTGACCTCAGTGCCAGGCAAGATTATGGAACAGGTCTTCTTGAGTGCAATCACACAGCACTTAGAGGATGGCCAAGGGATCAGGTCCAGCCAGCATGGATTTAGGAAGGGCAGGTCCTGCCTGACCAACCTGATCTCCTTCTATGATCAGGTGACCTGTCTGGTGGACGTGGGGAGGCCTGTGGATGTAGTCTGCCTGGACTTCATCAAGGCCTTTGACACCATCCCCCACAGCAAACTCCTGGCCATGCTGTCAGCCCATGGCTTGGATGGGAGCACACTGCGAGGGGTTAGGAAGTGGCTGGATGGCCGAGCCCAGAGAATGGTGGTGAATGGTGCCACAGGCATTGCAGAGGGACCTTGACAGGTTGGACAGATGGGCAGAATCCAACGGCATGAGATTTAACACATCCAAGTGCCGGGTTCTGCACATTGGCCACAACAACCCCATGCAGTGCTACAGGCTTGGGTCAGAGTGGCTGGAGAGCGACCAGGCAGAGAGGGACCTGTGGGGGCTGGTTGATGGTAAGCTGAACACAAGCCTGCAGTGTGCCCAGGCAGCCAAGAGGGCCAAAGGCATCCTGGCCCGCATCAGGAACAGTATGTCCAGCAGGAGCAGGGAGGTCATTCTACCCCTGTACACTGCACTGGTTAGGCCACACACTGGTTAGTGCTGTGTCCAGTTCTGGGCCCCTCAGTTTAGGAAGGATGTTGACGTGCTGGAGTGTGTCCAGAGAGTGGTAACAAAGTTGGTGAGGGGTTTGGAACACAAGCCCTATGAGGAGAGGCTGAGGGAGCTGGGGTTGCTCAGCCTGGAGAAGAGGAGACTCAGGGGTGACCTTATCACTCTCACCAACTACCTGAAGGGAGGTTGTAGACAGGCAGAGTTTGGTCTCTTCTCCCAGGCAACCAGCACCAGAACAAGAGGACACAGTCTCAGGCTGCGCCAGGGGTGGTTTAGGCTGGTTTAATTGATTAGGTGGTGTTGGATGATAGGTTGGACACGATGATCTTGAAGGTCTCTTCCAACCTGGTTTATTCTATTCTACTTAACTAGATCAACAGTATCTGTACAGTAATAAGGAATTATTTTTTTTTTTTAATTCTAGCATACGCAGTCTCCATGCCTTAGGGATGCATGCAACATGCATACTGGTTTTAAAGCAGAAAAAAAAATTAACAGATTGACTCCCTCTTGAATGCAAAATGAAACTTAGATGTTTTAATCCAGTTAGTAACACTGCCTGCTGTTCAGGTTTGTCTTGCAACGTGTTTTTGTGGAACTTTAAAACAAATCTTTCTTTCATTTGAATAGACAATTTCCTCACCTGAAAATAAATTACTCTTGGAGATATATTGGTGAGAGGAAAAAAAGTTTCCAAGCATTTTTCATACATAAAATATATCAAGTCCATGCCTCAAACAGAACACTCAGTTTGTACCAGAGGCTTTCAATTTTACTTTTTATTGTCTGTAATAGTTACAAGCAGTTTTTCCCTTCTTTTCTGTATTTGAATGGCATATTTCATTTCACACATCCATTGCTTTCTGCCCAGCACTGTAATTCAGCTAAATAAAAAGCTTAGTATTTGAAAATGTCAGCTGCCCAAAAGATATTTTGAAGTCTGTGAATGTTAACCTTTCTAACATTTGCTTAAAGCTATCTGAAATTAATTTTCCTCTCTGCCTTTCCATATCTAGATAAGGAGAAAGAGCTATTCTAAGATGCCTATTTAAGCAGAAATTGATACAAAGTGTATGATCTCTTTGGGGAAAACAGGCTTCCTAATACATGTAAATAACTCCCATTCACATTACCACAACTGCAGAGAAACAGATTTTCTCCCAGGACTGTTATTCAGTAAAAGTCATTCTTAGCCCTCTCAGTTCCTCTTACTTATTCTCATTAAAAATATTGTATATATTTACATATATATATGTGTGTGTGTGTGTGTATGTGTTCAGTGCACACCTTTCTCATCAGTTCACTGTACATCAAATGAAATTAATAGCTAGAGTAGCTTTAAATATTCTCTGAACTCAGGATATTTGTTTTAACCATTGATTATCAATTCATCAAGGCAAGTTCACTGGCAAAGACATAAATCCTGACAAAAGCTTTCAAATTATTTTCATTTCAAGTAATCTTTATAGTTTAATCACAAAACACAACTGAACAACAAAGTAAAGTGCCTCAATTTACTGGATCATCATTAACATGAATCTCAGGCTGTGTATTATATGTTTGATTGCATCCTCTCAATGAGAAGCAAAAAGAAATTGCAAATCAGGTTGTGAAAATACCACTATGTAATAATTTCAAAGAAACACAATAGAGCTACAATTGTTTGTGAAGAACAAATAATAATCTTAAAATTATTTATGCTTGAAGTAAATAACTTTTTGTTTTTGATACAGTTTGTTTTCTTTATCACAAGAGGGATTTTGAAATTCTGCTCCCAAAAATAAATACTATTTTCTTGACATAAATATATGCCATTCTTATAAACTGATATTAGTCTATGGAGGCAAATCTGATTTTTTTTTTCCTAATTTTGTTTTCCCCTCTGTGTTCTAGAGGAAAGGGAAAGTTACACTGTCTCCTGCTGATATATAATCATAGGCTCCTGCAGAAAAACTACTCTGGACCAGAAAAATGGAAAATTTGCCATGGCAATCAGGACCAATATAGTAGATAATATGAGGTCACAACCAAGACTCACATAGAATTCTTTTTATTTTCTCTCTCTTTTTTATTTTTGTTCTGAAGCACTTAGCCTCCTCTTTCTTTCCAAAATCTCATCTGAGCTCCATTTAGAACTCCATACCGTGCATCCCATTTTGACACATCATTATCTTCTCCAAACATGCTAGAACTTGATGTCTAGCCTCCCAGCTTCACTGTCCTGACACATATCCATCTCCTCAACTCAAGATGGGTGCATGCCAATTCTTCCCCAGGAGAAAGCAGAGTTTCTCATTTGCACATCTGAGTAGTATCCTCCCTGTCAGGAATTCCCTCTGTATTTGGCCCAAGGGGTGTCTGTACCTACATGTATTATCTTATTCTGTACAATGCTTTAAATGAGGAATGGCTAAACTCAAGGTCCATTTCTAGGAGCCAGTACACACTCTTCAGCAATAACATCGACTTTCCAAGAATCCCTGCTACCCACAGTTGCAATCTATCAGACTTAGTTTCTTAACAGGTAAGAAAAGCTTTCTGAGATGATTAAATTCAACATAGGCCTAGTGTTAGTCAAAGTCTAAGAATATTGCTTTTCATAAGGTCAGACTTACATGCTTTGCATCAATCATATCTGTAGCATCAGGCAGGATTTCATGAGCTCATAAACCTAAGTAGGCATTAGGGCACTCACAGATACAATCTGCTACCATATTCAAGATGTATGGTTTTGTTGAGCTCCTAGGGCTTCCATCAGAGACATGTCAGCTTCCATTTATCTCAAAAAAACATCAGCCTTCATGTTATCAGAGTGCCAGTGTGCACTGTGAAATACTCTCCTGCTGTGCTGGGCCATACACTCATGTTTTCTTTCTGAAGACCAGAAATCCTTTCTGGACCTCAATAGGTGCTCCCTGCCATGGCACTGTTGAGTGAAGTTCTCCTGTGTGCCTGTGATATGGAAATTAAATAGCCAGTCCAGACTGAAGCCAGAGAAGAAAACTAAATTAGATGTAGGGTGAACAAGCTGACCCCACAACCAAAAGTAAAGAAGAAAGTGATCCAATTTGCGATAACTGTTCTCAAACCCTTAGCCACTTAACCTGAAAATCTACAGGAAAAATTGATAGGTAATTCCCATATACAGAACTTCATCCAAGTCTGACTCCACTACATCAGGAGTAGTCAGCATGGATTTACCAAGAGGAAATCATGATTGACTAATCTGATAGTCTTCTATGATGCTGTAATTGAATGGGTAGATGAAGGGAGACCAGTGGATGTAGTCTGCCTTGACCTTAGCAAGGCTTTTTACACTGTCTCCCATAACATCCTTGTGAGCAAGCTCAGGAAGTGTGGGATAGAAGAACAGACAGTGAGATGGATTAGGAACTGGTTACACAATAGAGTCCAAAGAGTGGTGGTAAATGGTGCCAAGTCCACCTGGAGAATTGTAACTAGTGGAGACCTGCAGGGATCAGTGCTGGGTCTAGTCCTGTTCAATATCACCAGTGACACTGATGAGGGCACAGACAGACAGACAGACAGACAGACAGTGTCTGCTCAGCAAGGTTGCTGATGATACGAAACTGGAGGTTAGGCTGATACACCTGACGGCCGTGCAGCCATTCAACAAGACCTGGGCAGACTGGAGAGCTGGGCAGAGAGGAACCTAAGGAGGTTCAACAAGGATGAGTGCTGAGTCCTGCACCTGGGAAGGAACAATAAACTGCACCAGTACAGGTTAGGAAGTGATCTGCTAGAGAGCAGCCCCATGGAGAAGGACTTGGGAGTCCTGGTGGACAAGAAGTTATCTATGGGACAGCAATGTGCCTTTGTGGCCAAGAAGGCCAATTGTATCCTGGGATGCTGTGACCATTTGAGGCTGTCCCCTTAAGAAAGGGAATATGGTGGTCGGATGCTTGTAAACGAAAAGACAGATCTAAACTAATTTCATTGGTAGATTGGGAGGAAGCACCTTCTGAACTGGGAGTGCAGCAGAGTATCCTGGGTATTCCTGCACTTTTCTGGTCAGTCTGTCTTCCCCTCCTCCGGTGGCTTGCAGCTTGCAGCTCCTGGGCTTTCGGCCAAGCCTGACCTTGAAACTGATAAACTGCAAGGCCTGTACTAACCGCTTTCCAATTAACACATAACTGCTTTTAATTTTTTTCTCTTTTCTCTCTTTCTAACCCTCTCTGGGGAAAGGGGGAGAGAGGGGGGAGCAGAGGTGGGGAACCCCCTCAGCAGAGGGGGGAACTCTCATTTCTGTGCTGCTTTGTTGTATATTTCTGTATATATTGTAAATAATGT
This sequence comes from Melanerpes formicivorus, assembly GCF_026170545.1. Classification (NCBI taxonomy): domain Eukaryota; kingdom Metazoa; phylum Chordata; class Aves; order Piciformes; family Picidae; genus Melanerpes; species Melanerpes formicivorus. The sequence goes on along the minus strand of NW_027142353.1, from coordinate 13,666,632 downwards.
AAATTCTGTGTATTCCCCTGCATATCCTATATTGCTTTGTAAATATACAGCACCCACTGCTTTGCTAATTCAGCTGTGAGTTTTTTTTTCTTTCCCTTCAATATTCTTCCCTCTACTCACAGTGCGGGGGGAAAGGCCCGGACTTTCCCCCAACCCTACGACAGATGCATTAAGAAAAGTGTGTCCAGCAGACTGAAGGAGTTTCTCCTTCTTCCCTACTCTGCCTTTGTGAGGCCCCACCTCGAATATTGTACCCAGTTCTGGGCTCCCCAAAGAGGGAAAGGGATATACTTGAGAAAGCCCAACAGAGGACTGCAAGGATGATGAAGGGTCTCGAGCACTACCTTAATGAGGAAAAGTGGAGGGACCTGGAGCTTTTGAATCTGGAGAAGAGGGAGAGGGGATCTAATAAATGTATATAAATATAGGAGGGCTGGGTGTCAGGAAGGAAGGGACAGCCTCTTCTCACTTGCACCCTGTGATTAGACAAGGGGCAGTGGATATAAACTGCAGCATGGGAAGTTCCACCTCCACATGAGGAAGAACTTTACTGTAAGGGTCACAGAGCACTGAAACAGGCTGCACAGAGAGGTTGTGGAGTCTTTGGAGACTTTCAAGACCCATCTGGATGTGTACCTATGCAACCTATGCTAGATTCTATTGTCCTGCTCTGGCAGGGTGGTTGGACTCAGCAATCTCTAGAGGTCCCTTCTAACCCCTAACACCCTGTGGTCCTGTGAAATGTCTGAGCTATGATGATTTATCAAAAAACCCCAACCCAAACCAACCAACCAAAAAAAACCCAAAAAACCCACACCCAAAACAAAAAACAACAAGAAGAAACATTCTTTGCAGCTTTATCTTTTCTTCTCTGTCAGTACTATTAGTCTCTCTCAATATAATCAGCAATTCTATATTGCTAGTTCTTTTTCCTTTTTATGGATTTTCAGGTGATTTCATCATGAATAAATATTGTAATTCTGTTTCTGGTCATTTGCAAAGTAAATGTTGTTTAACCATTGACAGATAATTTGTCCTGTCATTAAAAAAAACAACCAAACCAAACCAAACAAACTGATTTATTGCACTTTTTACGATAAAACTGGACCAATTCTAATTTCAAATATGCAAAGATCCTTGATTGTTTCAGTAATTATGATCACAGAGTCTATATATTGCAGTCTACTCTACTATCTATGACTATGATTTATCGCCCATTTCTCAGAGAAATTACATCCCCAAAGCAATATGTTTCCTTCATCAGGATCCTGTATGTATCCTGTACGTATGAATTCAATAAATATCTTACACAGTAGATAACAATTAAGTCTGTCAATATCTCTGAAGCTGGAGATGGCAAGAAACTGATAAATATTTGCTTTTTACTTAAAAGTTGACAAAACTTCTGTAGTGGAATTTAATCACTATTTTTTTATTATTTTTCTTTTTTTTTTTTTTCATCTAATAAATATACATAATTAAAACCCATATGGAAAGTCACAGTGTCACTACAGTGCTTACTAATATGCTTATCATCAGTCACACATTTGCATGAAGCAAAAGTACTGGCCATTCTATGAAATGAAACCCCATTTTAAGATATCTCTCTAGAAGACTGTTATCTACTCTTTATTCTTTATTAAAAAATTGTATTCATTCTTTATATTATGACAGTTTCAAAAGCTTAGCTTAGATGACAATCTTTTGTTTCACATTGAATACTTCCAAGGTGTACCGCTGTCTTTATTCTATGCAGAATAAAACCTGCAGGTTCAGTTCAAGAAACGACAGCAAGCATAGCTATTTTATAATTAGCATCAGAACAGATTGATTTTTGACTCACTGTGCCTTGTTTTCAGTTACTTTTTGAACATATAAGGGAAATGAAAAACAATTTATTTTTGTACAACTGACAGAAACACAAAGTTCTCTGTTTGCTATGGTACAGTACCATATGACAAACCCAAAACTTCTTTCAGGTTATACTGAGACCAAGCAATAAAACTCTGATTTAAATGCATGAAAATAACAAGCCTTTGTTTCTTATCTAAAGGAAAATAGTCAAAAGTATAAGTATATACTGAAATAACTGTAAGATACAAGATGACAACATAGACTGAGACAACTTTAGAAGTGAGAAGCTCCCTTTTCTTCTGAAGCATTATTATAATTTTATTTAAAACAAAATAAAAACCCACAAAAACCAACCAACAAAACCAAAACCAACCAAACAAAACAAGTCAGGAGTCAATGACTATTCACCTCATTTTTCTCTTCTTTTAATTTCCTGGGTTTTTAGACTTATGGCAACTTGTAAGTGGAAGCAGCTCCAGTGAGGTACTCCACACCTGGGGCTAGGACTTTCTAGTGCCCATAGATAGGGCAGCCTGTTCCTGTCTGGGGTGGTGGAACAGGCCCTGGCTGCCATCCCCTGCCCTGTCACTCTGTAGGAGACCCTGCATCTTCAGGCAGCCCAGCCTGTGGGAGCAGCTGGCCCACAATGACAGAAACATTTTTTAGGGTGGTTGGGGATGAGGATATAACAAGTTGCATTTGCTCTCCACACAGCCCTGTGATTATTAGCTCCAGAGCCCAGGAAGCAGTCAGGCATGCAGGTAGGGTCATGGTGCTGCCCTACAGCCTTTCAGCTTCTCTTCCTCCAAGACTCAATATAGGAAATGTACAAGATATGCCTGGGCTAATAGTTTGCTCCTATGAAAGAAAGAAGATTTAGAAAGCCCTGCTCCCACCCCATCCCTTTTTCTCTGAGACAAGAGTTCTGTTTTATGAAGACTCATTTCAGAGTATTCAACATATTAGTATTCTATTTAGCAACAGATTCCATTTAGAATAGAATAGAATAGAATAGAATAGAATAGAATAGAATAGAATAGAATAGAATAGAATAGAATAGACCAGGTTGGAAGAGACCTTCAAGATCATCGCGTCCAACCTATCACCCAACACCACCCAATCAACTAACCCATGTAACCAAGCACCCTGTCAAGTCTCCTCCTGAACACCTCCAGTGACGGCGACTCCACCACCTCCCCAGGCAGCCCATTCCAATGGGCAATCACTCTCTCTGTGTAAAACTTCCTCCTGACCTCCAGCCTGAACTTCCCCTGGCGCAGCCTGAGACTGTGTCCTCTTGTTCTGGTGCTGGCTGCCTGGGAGAAGAGACCAACCTCTGCCTGTTTACAACCCCCCTTCAGGTAGTTGTAGAGAGCAATAAGGTCACCCCTGAGTCTCCTCCTCTCCAGGCTAAGCAGCCCCAGCTCCCTCAGTCTCTCCTCATAGGGCTTGTGTTCCAAGCCCCTCACTAACTTCGTTGCCCTTCTCTGGACTCGTTCCAGCAAGCCAACATCCTTCCTAAACTGAGGGGCCCAGAACTGGACACAGTACTCAAGGTGTGGCCTAACCAGTGCAGTGTACAGGGGCAGAATGACCTCCCTGCTCCTGCTGGCCACACTGTTCTTAATGCAGGCCAGGATGCCATTGGCCCTCTTGGCTGCCTGGGCACACTGCAGGCTCATGTTCAGCCTACCATCAACCAGCACCCCCAGGTCCCTCTCTGCCTGGCTGCTCTCCAGCCACTCTGACCCCAGCCTGTAGCACTGCATGGGGTTGTTGTGGCCAATGTGCAGAACCCGGCACTTGGATGTGTTAAATCTCATGCCGTTGGACTCTGCCCATCTGTCCAGCCTGTCGAGGTCTCTCTGCAGAGCCTCTCGACCCTCTAGCAGATCAACTCCTGTCCCCAGCTTGGTGTCATCAGCAAATTTACTGATGATGGACTCAATGCCCTCATCCAGATCATCAATAAAGATGTTAAAGAGGATGGGACCCAGCACTGATCCCTGGGGGACTCCACTACTGACTGGCCGCCAGCTGGATGTGACACCATTCACCACCACTCTCTGGGTTCGGCCATCCAGCCAGTTCCTAACCCAGCTCAGAGTGCTGCTGTCCAAGCCATGGGCTGACAGCTTGGCCAGGAGTTTGCTATGGGGGATGGTGTCAAAGGCCTTGCTGAGGTCCAGGTAAACTACATCCACAGGCCTCCCCACATCCACCAGGCGGGTCACCTGATCATAGAAGGAGATCAGGTTGGTCAGGCAGGACCTGCCCTTCCTAAATCCATGTTGGCTGAGCCTGATCCCTTGGCCATCCTCTAAGTGTTGTGTTATTGCACTCAGGATGACCTGTTCCATGATCTTGCCTGGCACTGAGGTCAGGCTGACAGGCCTGTAATTCCCTGGCTCATCCAACCGGCCCTTCTTATGGATGGGCACCACGTTGGCCAGCTTCCAGTCCTCTGGGACCTCTCCAGTGAGCCAAGACTGCTGAAAAATGATGGAGAGCGGCTTGGCCAGCTCCTCTGACAGCTCCCTCAGCACCCTAGGATGGATCCCATCTGGTCCCATGGACTTGTGGGGATCCAAAAGGCTGCTGAGCAGATCACCAACTACCCCATTTTGGAACAGTGGAAAACTGTGCTGCTCCCTGGCTCCTTCTGCCAGCTCTGCAGGCCAGCTGTCTGGAAGACATTCTGTCCTGCTAGTAAAAATTGAGGCAAAGAAGGTGTTAAGTATCTCTGCCTTTTCCTCATCCCTTATCACAACGTTCCCCTCCGTGTCCACCAAGGAGTGGAGGTTGTCTCTGCCCTTCCTCTTACTATTAATGTATTTATAGAAGGACTTTTTGTTGTCCTTCTTAACTTCTGATAATGATGCCAAATGAAGAAAACCAGAACAAAAGATAGAAATTCCCAGCTGTTACCAACAGTTCAAAGGAAAGTAATAAACATACTGCATATTCTAAATCATAAAAAAAAAAAAAAAAATACAATAAATTCATTTAATCACATGCTGAGAAACACTGGAAACTAGAAACCTCTGCGAAGCATTTATTAATTTCCTTACAGATGATGAAGGAAAAAACACAAATCTAACACTCAAAAGAGAAATAAAGCAGTGCCTGTGTTCATCCATATATTTGTGCACACGTTGCTTTCATATGCTTGAACATGAGTGGATAAATACTAAAATAATTACTAAAATAATTACTAAAATAATTAAGATACTTCAGTTAAACTCTTTCTTTAGACTGTACAGAGCCTAGAGCCTGCAAAGCATACTGTAGAGTATAAGTTTACATTCACAATTCCAGTATAACATTCTGGCCCCTCTGTGAGAGACCAAAAGTTTGTCTCTCTTGGTGTGAGTCAGCAAAGATAAAATCACTTGCTGCTTGTGCAGACAATAGCTGACAGAGCCACTGGAACGACTCTTGGAAGGGGCAAAGATAACATTGCTCACTGGGCCACAGCTGGCCTACAACAATGACCCAGCCATTCATGCCTTCAGGACAAGATAATCTCCACCCATCAAGTACCCTGGAAAAGGTAGACAATGAGTGTGGGAGGTTTGTCTGGATGGAGGGCCCCCCTCCACTCCCCATCCAGATCTCTTGCCCAAACACACAGAAATGCACAGAAAGATTTCCGGGGAAACGATACCTGGATATTTACCTAAGGATTATTTTCTGCCCCTGAAATTTCTGAGGGACAATACTTGGACACATACTAAAAACTGTATAAAAGACTGGAACCACTACTGGCTAGTAGGAGAAGAAAAACACAGAAGGAAAATGTGGGGGACTGTGTCTCCCAGACTGGATGATTAAAGGAGGAGAAAAATGGAGATGAAGGAAAACACAGGAGACGGACCATGCCACTGAGAAGGGAAAGCTGGGACAATGCTGCTCCGGAGAAAAGAGGCTGCCCAGAGGACCACAGCTCTTCTCCAGCCAAAGCTTCAGCACCCTTTCTCTACAGACCCAGGCTGCCCAGATGACCACAGCTCTTCTCCAGCCAGAGCCTCAGCACTGTTCCTGTACCAACCCAACATCTCCCCAGAGGACCACAGCTCTTCTCCAGCCAGAGCCTCAGCACCATTTTGGTACCAACCCAACATCTCCTGCAGCACCTTTCCTCCACAGACTCAAACTGTCTTGGGGGGTATGAGGGGTGTGGTAATGTAATTCCTTTCCTCTTCTCTCTCTCTTCTCTCTCTCCCTCTCTATTTTCTCCCTTTCCCCTTCTTATGTCCACTTTATTTATGTAATAAGTAGTCTAGCTGTTGATATTTTGGCCTCGTTTGTGCCTCTAATTTCACAACATGGGAATGTTCTAAAAGAACTTGAGTCTCTTTCCCTCTCCGGACCGAGACACCCTCAGTTTAGGAAGGACAACGAGACACTTGAACGTGTCCAGAGAAGGGCAACAAGGCTGGTGAGAGGCTTTGAGCACAAGCCCTATGAGGAGAGGCTGAGGGAGCTGGGATTGTTTAGCCTGGAAAGGGGAGGCTCAGGGGTGACCTCATTGCCATCTACAACTACCTGAAAGGAGTTGGTCTCTAGCAATCAGCACCAGAGCAAGAGGACAGAGTCTCAAGCTGTGCCAGGGGAAGTTTAGGCTCGAGGTAAGGAGAAAGTTCTTCATGGAGAGAGTTGTTAGCCATTGGAATGGGCTGCCCAGGGAGGTGGTGGAGTCACCATCCCTGGAGGTGTTCAAGAGGGGATTGGACGTGGCACTTGGTGCCATGGTCTAGTCATGAGGTCTGTGGTGACAGGTTGGACTCAATGATCTTTGAGGTCTCTTCCAACCATGGTGACACTGTGATACTGTGATAATTTATATGATGATGATGATGATGATGACGATGATGATGATGATGATTATTTAGTTAACAATAAGGAAGACAAGCATAAGATATAAGAAGTATGTTTCCTGAAATGACAGAAAATTTCAGTCAGTTCTAAGAAATTCAGTCCACTTCCATCTGTTTGGCGACTGATTTTTGGTTATAATGATCTAGGAGACTTACTTGTAATGAACAAAACAGCACACATAGTTCAGTGTGAATGGACACAATAATTAAAATGTTATTGCAGTGTCATTGGGGAATAGTTCTACTGCTGAAGTAGTACAGCTTTACTTGGAGAACACTGTAATTTGATAGTGATATGTGAAAGTAGGTTACAAAGTTTAACTGAAACATTTGCTTACGATGCACTTAATTAAATCCTGCCAACTTAATAGGCAGATTTTCCTGATTTCATTGAGTCTACGTGGGGGGAACTAAAGTGATGCAATTGGCATTTACAGGTGTGATCACACATGTACACTTAAAATAGGAAAAATAAGTGAAACTGCTAAATGGTATATAGCACTTGTTTTATTGCTAGTCATTAATGATTTTTAAAGTTATTTTTAAGTAAGTTATATTTTTTGTAATGCCAAACTTCAGACTAATATTACAACTCTCTTCAAATAGCAGAAAAAATAGGAAAACCTAGGGAAGTACCTAGTAATTGAGGATGTGACTTTTCAGGATGAAAGCTAGTTACTTATAGCATAATTTAAACTGACCTCCTACAACCCATACCTTTCAAAACTGTTCTACAATGTCAGCCTACACATATGAAAAATTTAGAATTCCTTAATCACAAAGAAGCTAAAAGCAGGATGACATTATAGAGCAGCAACTGGGTTTGCTGGGGGCCAGAAAGAAATGTCAAAGTTAAGCTTCTGAATCCTTATTCTTGTCTCCTTCATAATTATTTTCTATCTTCGCTGCAGTTCTGTGCTTTACTTTTACAAGTTTCCTAGTGGCTTAAAGTTCAGTTTAGATTAATACATGCTGGTACTCATAATTGCAGTGGGCTTCACATGTTTTAAGCGGGAAAATAGTCGGAGGCCATCAGATAGAAAGCAGTCGAGGTAAAAGCTAGACTGTAGACTACTTCACAGGCCAAATAGGCCTTGCATTTGAGCTGTGTGTTGGAGAAAAAAAAATGGCACTTATTTCTACTGCAGAATTCTCCTGTCTGTGTCTTGAACAGAAAACTCACCATCGAAATATGAGTTTGCTCATTAGGTCACAAAATGCTTTTGCCTTTCATTAAATGATCATTCATAACTAATAAATCATAGCAAAATTTTTCCCTTTAAACAAAAAATTGTGCAGTGAAGCAGTTAGCTACATCAGTCCCTTAGGTAAAGACAGCTGGTACTCAGGCCCCACAGCTTTAATTAATAAATTAGGATATGTCGTGTAAAATGTATTTTAAAGATATTTTATAATTAAAAGACATTTCATTTATTCCTATGCAAAAGAGTGATGAGTATACCAAAGACCTTATAAAAAAATCTAACAGTGTTCAATAATATGAAAAATAATGTGTCCCATTCACTTCCAGGAGCTTTTCACACAAACGAAAATAAGGAAGAAATACATGTAGCATATAGGATCACTTATAATGATACAAGAAGAAATTCCCAAGTACTCCTAGCAAATTTTCAAGTGTAAGTGTTCCTTTGGACTGGGGGGGGGGAAATTACTCACATATTGAACAAAAAAACAGATCATCTCTCTTTTAGTAATAAAGAATATTTACCTCTGGTGTTTTGCACCAAGATTTTGAGAGCCACTTATTGCCACTTTATTCTGGAATTAATATTTTTTACAAATTTACAAAAATAGGTACTACATGAAGTTTTCAAAATCAGACTGTAGGAGTTGATGGGGCCTGTGGTTTTCAGCCACCTAGGGTTTAGTGAAAATATTCCCTTAGTAAAAGTATATATCTCTCACCATATCTGTACTTTTAAGTAATTACAGGAAATTTGTAGATTAAAGAAACAAGAATCTGTAGAAAATAACTTGAAGAATTAAAAATAGCCCAAGGTACAGGTTTTGGAGGTGATATTTATGTCTCCATACTAACATGGTGTATGCAGTCCAGACTACAGTGAAATTCAGTCATGAGCAGTGCTTTTAACCAGGTCCATTCATACTACATGCATATCAAATCCCAAATGCCACAGTTGTTAAAAATGAGACTTCATCTATTACTTAATTTCTGAATCACTCTAACCTAAAAAAGAAAATATATTCATATTATATTCAACATTATCACTCCAAAGACAGCCAACTCAATCTAATTCAACTTTCCTCTTAGAAAAGGTCTGTGCATTAAAAAATGGCCGTCCTTTAGAATTTTAAATTACATCTACAAGAAAGAGCAAAATCTGACAAATTATCTTTGTTTATCAAGTCAGATATTTTCTAGTTATAGAATTGGAAATTCAGTGGTGAAAGATATTTCCAGCAATTGCCATCAAAAACAGTGTTCTTGTGATAGTAAAATGACAGAAATGCAGTTTATGTCTTGAGAGAAATAAAGAAAGGTTTCTTCAACACAATATTTGATTTTGTGGTCAGAAATGAAGGTGTTAAATTTCATAAATGGATAATACATTTTCACAAAATGTGTGTTGCTTCCCTAGATGCAGCTAATCTATAAGTAGCCTTTAACAAGAGGGCTTTTTTTCACTGATGTGTTGTGTAGTAAAAAAAAATGGGCTCTTGTTCCTGGACAATACATATAATGTGCATATTTTGCTTTCACCAAGGGCTTGTGAAATTGAACATTTAAAGCAGTTTATGCCATTACTCCCACAATTTAACATGCTGCAGATGTAGAACTACAGAAAAACTGCACTTGTCTGCATTATCCTGAAGCAAAATTAAACTTTGAGTTTATCAGTAAAAGGCTAATTTCTAGTTTAATTTTAGATTTTAATATTTTAACCTGAAAGGAAACTGGGAGGGGAAAGTGGGAAATGCACAAGTGTCATAAGCATAACATATATATTTTAAGGATCTGGGTGGTGGTTTCTGCAGATTATCTCAAGGTATTTTTCTATAAAAATACTTGAAATCACCATTATCAATTTCTGAAGTTAACAAGGCTGGAGAAGGAAGTATAACTCTCTTCCTCATGACCAGAGAGAAAAAAATCTCTGTTAAAGAAAAAAAAAAAAAAGAAAGAAAAAAAGAAAGAAAAAGGTACTTATTCAATGTGCAAGGTCTCATGTTTGCTCTTATGCTTTTAGGTGTGTTGGACTTTATTTTTCTCTATGAATTGTAGTAGTCCTTGAAAACTCAAAGACAGAATGATACACCTATAGATCTATCTCATAGATATGTCAGTGAATCATGCCATATCTTAATGATGCAAGTTTTGACCTCAGGATATTTCAGTTTTCTATAGAGACCTCTTCTGCACAGCATACTTCTTTTGGAGGCCGCAGCATATAAGGAGAATTTATAGCAGAAGTTTTGTTGTTGGGTTTTGGGTTTGGGTTTTTTTGGTGATACTGTGAAAGAAAAAATATACTAAGTTAAACACATTTCAGACTTGTACATAACTGAGTGCTGTGGAGCATCTTGCAATTATAATAATCTGCTTCTGTTTGTGTTTTTAATAAGAAAAATAAATAAAACTTCTCATATTAAAACCACACAAAATAATCAGGCTCTTTCTAAAGTATACTCTGAAATCCTAGGAATCTTATTAAAATTAATAGAAGTTTGATGAGAAGAAAAACATATTCCAGTACAGAAAGTGACCTAGCTACCTGTGAAGCATTATAGGAAATGGTACAGACTGGCCTAGTAGGAAGCACTGTGCAACAGTTTTATTTTCACCTCTGGAGTGCATGGTGTTTGGTGCTGTGATGTTCTAATTGTATTTATGCCCATTCCAAGTGGTGATATTAAGAAAGCTTACTCTATAACATCCCACAGAGTATAGTAGGTGTTCTTAACAACACAACTTTACAGTCTGCATGACAAGTCTGATGATATTTCAAACTTCCTTTAATTACAAATTCAGCTACAAGTATAATGAAGAAATTGCAACCAACCGCTTCGGAACTATAGTCACTGCAATAAATACCTAATGTTTAAAGTACTGAAACAAAGTCAGACTTTTTTTCACAAAGATAGCTCTCACATGACAAACTTGAAACTCTATGATGTTACAGTGGTGGGTTGAAGTTTCCAGCCAGGATTAACTATGCCAGACCAACTCAGTTAGAAGCAAATGAAGCTGTATTTTCAAGCAAATCTATACTCTACGATGGAATGCAAAGAATATGTACAAAATATACAGTATTTACAGTATTATACAGGCATTTGCAATTAGCAAACAACATGAAAACCCCTCTGGTCAGAACCAGGGAATCCATTTCACTGCCCCCCACCCCTACCACCCTGTCCCAAGGGAGAAAAGGAGCAGAGAGAGAAGCAGTGGGTTAGACTTAGCCAAGGCCAGCCAAAGCAGTTTCTCTTTCCCAAGCAAAGCACAACAGCTGAGTTCAGAAGAGAAGAGAGGGAATTGTTATGGTACAGCTTGTCTTATTCTAGATATTTATCCAAAGAATTTGTTTAGAATCATGTTTGGTTTTTCTTTTTACACCCAATAGTGATTTATTTATATTTTCTACTTTTCTGCTCAAAATCTGTAACTATGTTTTAAAGGCATAGCCTAAAACCACCACAATAGTATGTTGCAGAAATCATCCACAGAGAAATGGTGAAGAAAGGTCTATCTGAAGTGATACCTTTTCTGTGGGGTTTAGGGACATAGACATGCATGTTTTAAGCATTGTTATAAGAATAGCATACAGTAGCAATTGCCATGATAATACAGAGAATTTAAAATATACATAGTTCTAGAGTACACAGAAAAAACATTACATTAAGGCGTGGATTTTAAAAGAAAATGTCTGGATTTAGGTGACTAAACTGTAGTTAAGTTACATTTATTGTCTTCAGGCCTTTGTCAATTTGAATTTTAACATTGGTAACTTATGTTTCCTGAATCCTAAACAAGTAATTCAACCATTAAGTTCTCACATTTTCATATAAATCCTTAATGTTGCAGATAATTAATTTACCTGATGTTAAAGTCTTTGATGTTCATGATTCCTTCCTTAAAAGCTGTATAATTTTATTTGCTATATATAAGTTTATATTATCTATCAATCCCCTCTCTAGCAGGGAAGGAATTGTTTGAGTGTTTTGTTTTTTTTTCAAGTATAATCAGTATGGCTTGTCCTTAGAAAAATAATCACCCTTATATCTTGCCAAGATGTCTCATCAGTACAGTAATTGAATTGGGTAACGGAAGACAGAGAACAGTAAAAGGTTCACCATAAATTGCTACATGAGTATTTGTAGCTTGGCCATTAACAGTTCTTTTACAAGAATAATGTGTTCCTCCTCTCAGATCCATTTACAAAAAATAAGTCAGAACCATGTTACACATTTGCAGGATCACTGAATCAATTCAATATAGTATATAGGCCTACTATATAAAACTTACAGTCAGCCATAGAGTACACCAAAAAAGCCACAACATCCCAAAGCCCAGCACACAATGGAGGTGGCAGTTTGATTTGATTTGGGTTAAATTAACAAGGCAGGAATTATAAGAATATAGTTATCTTTATTTTTCCCAAAAGCCCTACCCCCAGATTATGTACTGATTAAATTATTTACAGGTTCTATTTGGTCGTGAATACTACCAGGATGCCTATGGGCAACTTTAGTGCAATTTAGATAGTTCAAAAAATGGAAAAGTCTAAGCCACAAAATAGCTTTACCCCACTTATAAAATCAGAAGCAAGCCAGGACCTTAGGGAAAGTATGAGAATGCCAGTTTTACTCACGAGGACAAAGAAGAAATTTGGTGATGGTCTCTCCGGGTCTTTCTTCAGTGGCAGGCTCCAGAACTGCAGGTTTTAGAATCCAATTTGTGTATAACGTGGCACAAATCCGAAAGAATGGGACCCTCCAGAATCAAAGTGACACAGCTGCCACAAAGGGGAAATTCCTGCAGTAGCACTGTCTGAGCAGTGCAAGGAACCCGCAGTTTCATGGCAGGCAGGGTCACTGCAGCAGTAGGCAGGGAGTGGGACCCCAGGGCAGGCAGGTCTGTGGAGAAGCCAGGTCCAAGTACTGGTTTCTCCAATTTTGCCACAAATGCAGAGTGGGTCTAAGATAAGCTGAAATGAGAGCAGAAAATGAGAGTGGAAAAATGGGAGCAAGCCCTGACCACTTTCTGGTCACTCTGAGGCTTTCCTAGGCAATGTGTCCATGGGAATGGGATCCATCCTAGGGTGCTGAAAGAGCTGGAAGATGAGCTGGCCAAGCCTTCCTCCATTATTTTCCACCAGTCCTGGCTCACCAGAGAGGTCCCAGATGACTGTAAACTGGGCAATGTGATCCCCATCCACAAGAAGGGTCAGATGGAGGAACCTGGGATCAGTGCTGGGCCCCATCCTCTTTAATATCTTCATTGATGATCTGGATGAGGGGATTGAGACAGTCATCAGCAACTTTGCAGATGACACCAAGCTGGGAACAGATGTTGATCTGTTACAGGGCAGAAGGGCTCTGCAGAGGGACCCCGACTGACTGGACAGATGGGCAGAGTCCAACAGGATGACATTCAACAAATCCAAGTGCCGGGTGCTGCACTTTGGCCACAAAAACCCCATGCAGAGCTACAGGCTGGGGTCAGAGTGGCTGGAGAGCTGCCAAACAGAAAGTGATCTGGGGTTGCTGATTGACAGCTGCCTAAACATGAGCCAGCAGTGTGCCCAGGTGGCCAATAAGGCAAATGGCATCCTGGCATGCATCAAGAATAGTGTGGCCAGCAGGAGCAGGGAAGTCATTGTACCCCTGTACTCTACACTGGTGTGGTGGGTTGAGAGAGAAGGCCTAGCTTTCTCTCCCCCACAAAGGGAAAAAAAACAAACCCGGAGAAGCGGAAGGAATGCTATATTTTACAAGCAATGTGGAAAATGGAAGATATGTACATAATATATAGTATTTACAATATATATACACAGAAATATACAGGAAAGTGAGAAAACAAGAATACAGGAACAAAATTCCCTCCTCCAGACAGAGGAGGGTTCCCCCCCTGTACCCCGTTCTCTCCTCCTACCTCCCTTTTTTCCCAAAGAGGGTTAGAAAGAGAGAAAAAGGCAGTTATTAAGAAAGAAGAATCTTAGTAGGCCTCACACAAATTAGTTGCTTATCTGTTCAAGGTCGCTCTGGCAAGGAGCCCAGAAGTAGACAAGCTGGAAGGAAGAAGGAAAGTAGTGAACTGAGAAAAAAACTCCAGCTGCTCTAATACTTAAAACTGCATTCTACCAATCTACCAATGAAATTCATTTAGAACATCGATGTTTTCATTGTCTTCACCAAAACATTCAGCCAGAGTGTCCCAGCACTGTCCCTTTCTTAAAGGCACAGCCTCAAACAGCCACAACTGGTTAGGCCACACCTTGAGTGGGGTGTCCAGTTCTGGGCCCCTCACTTTAAGAAGGACATTGAGACACTTGAACGTGTCCAGAGAAGGGCAACAAGGCTGGTGAGAGGCCTCGAGTGCAAGCCCTATGAGGAGAGGCTGAAGGAGCTGGGATTGTTTAGGCTCAAGAAGAGGAGGCTCAAGGGAGACCTTATTGCCCTCTACAACTACCTTAAGGGTGGTTGTAGCCAGGAGGGAGTTGGTCTCTTCTCTCAAGCAACCAGCACCAGAACAGGAGGACACAGTCTCAAGCTGTGCCAGGGCAAGTTTAGGCTCGAGGTGAGGAGAAAGTTCTTCATGGAGAGAGCTGTTAGCCATTGGAATGGGCTGCCCCAGGAGGTGGTGGAGTCCCCATCCCTGGAGGTGTTCAAGAGGGGATTGGACGTGGCACTTGGTGCCATGGTCTTGTCATGGGGTCTGTGGTGACAGGTTGGACTTGATGATCTTTGAGGTCTCTTCCAACCTTGGTGATTCTGTGATTCTGTGATTCTGCGTCCACGACCAATGTATATTGGGTGCAAAGCACCCTGCTAATCACAGTTCCCAATCCCAGCAGACATTCCCCACTGGTAGATACCTGTGAGGGACCTCTATCCCAGTGGGAAGAATGGGCACCTCTTATCTGTCCCCAGGGGAAGTGGAAGGCAATTTTGCAACTTGGAAGGCAATTTTGTGCCTTTGTCTCTCCCCATTCAAACCTCTACTGATGGAGGTGTGGGAAGAGGGGTTTGGAGCACCCCATAACACAGTTTCACGTAGTGATTTATATTTTGCAAAAATTTATCAGAAAATTATAGTTTTAACAGCTTCACTGGAGTTAATACATTCCTTCATCAATATTTTTTTGTCTAATGACTGTACATTTTCTTGATGCCCAGAAAGAAAAAAAAAATCTGTAAACTCCACAAGAGAAAGTGATCAGCCAAATTTTAGACATTGGAAGAATCTCCCAAGAGAAGTACTGTTTTCCCCTACATTGGCCCATTTTAAAACTCAGCTTGACAGGGTGTTGGATGATCTCATTTAAACTACACTATCACCCAGAACAGTTGGACCAGATGATCCTTGGGGTCCCTTCCAACCTGGCATTCTATAATTCTATGAATTACTCTAATAGTGTGCTAATTCCCTTATGTGAAAGACTAAATCTTGTCTCTCTTGATGTGACTCAACAAAGATAAAATCACCTTTGCTGCTTGCCCAAACAATAGCTGATGTGTATTGGGCTGATGCCACTGGATAACAACTCTGGAATGTGCATAGACAAGATCATCTCTACCCATTGTCTACCCCAGAAAGGGAGGATTGTGCAAAGGATTCACCACCTGGACACATCCCTAAAAAAATGTATAAAAGATCTGAGCAATTACTGGCTCAGAAGAAATAAAAGACTGGTGCAATGCTGCTCTGAAGAAAAATGAAGAGAATACCAGGAGAGAAAAAGACAGACACAGAAGAAAAGACATCACCTTATAGTCTGGAGGCAGTAGACTAGGAGGAACCCTCTCTCTGTGTCCTAAGTTCCACCTGCTGCAACTCCTGGAGATGAAGAGGCTGTTCAGAGAAGGACTTGGACTTGGACTTCGGGATGTCTCCCTCCCCTCCTCCGGTGGAGGACAGCACAGCCAACAAGGATGACCTCTCCTCCACGCCAAAGCTGCAGCACCCTTCCTCCACAGACCCAAACTGTCTTGGGGGTGAGGGGTGTGGTAATGTAATTCCTTTCCTCTTCTCTCTCCCTCTTCTCACTCCCTCTCCTCTCTCTCTCTCTATTTTGTCTCTCTCTCCTTTTGATCCATCCACTTTATTCTGTTAATAAATAGCCTCACCATTAATATTTTGCCCTTGTTTGTGCCTCTAATTTCATAATACAGTGTCACCGGCTGAGGCTGTCCCCTTAAGAAAGGGAATATGGTGGACGGAAGTTGGTAAACAGAAAGAATAATCTAAACTAATTTCATTGGAAGAGTGGGAGGAAGCACCTTCTGAACTGAGAGTGCAGGAGGACTATCCTGGGCACTCCGGCACTCTATCTTCAGTCTTGCTTCCGCCTCTTCTTTGGGCAGAAGCTCTTTCTGTGCTGGGCTTTCTGCCAAGACTTCGGCCTTGAAGCCGATAAGATACCAGGCCTGTATTAACTCCTTTCCAATTAACACAAAACTGCTTTTAACTTCTTTCATTCTTCTTTCTCCCTTTTCTGACCTACTCTGGGGAAAGGGGGGGAGAGAGGGGAGAGCGGAGGTGGGGAACCCCTCGGCAAGGAGGGTTACTCTCATTTCTGTGTTACTTTATTGTATATCTTTGTATATATTGTAGATATTGTAAATTTGTAAATATTCCCCTGCATACCCTACATTGCTTTGTAAATATAAAGCTCCACTGCTTTGCTAATTCAGCTTGTGAGTTTTTTTTTTTCCCTTTCCCTTCAATTTTTCTTTCCCCTTACTTACAGGGGGGAGGGAAGAGGCTTCTTGGCCTTACCCTTCCTAACCCACCACATACAGGAATATTCAGAAGAACTAAGTCTCTTACCCTCTCTGGACCAAGACACCTCATGAGCTTGTATTCTCTTTCCATATTATATTTATGCAACAACTAGATCTAAAAAATAAAAGCGAACAAATACAAAGAACTAATCTGTAGAATTACTTGGTTAAATGTAATTGTTGGAAGGGCAGGCCTACAAGAAGGATGGAGAGTGACTTTACAAAGACCTGTGGTGATAGGACAAGGGGCAATTGCTTCAAACTAAAGAAGAACAGATTTAAATTAGATGTTAGCTACAAGTTCTTTACTATGAGGGTGGTGGAACACTGGATCAGGTTGCCCAAGGAGGTGGTTTGGGCCCCATTCAAAATGAGGCTTGACAGGGCTCTGGGCAGCCTGATCTAGTTGAAGATATCCCTGCTTACTGCAGAGGGTGTTGAACTAGATGACCTTTGGAGGTTCCTTCCAACCCAGATCATTCTATGATTTTATGATTCCAAATAAATTTTCTGTGTACTCAGGAACAAACAAACAAACAAACAAACAAAAAACCCAACAAAAGCTCAACAGTGATTGTTTCTTAATATTAAAAAGTAGAGCAAGTGTGTGTTGCCTAGGCATCCAAGATTCAGTTGATTCTGCTTTTGCAGCTGGAACAAAAACTTGTTTTCCCTTCTTTGAGATACAAGGATATCTGGGCTTTTTAAAATTCTGTGTTTAATCAGTAGGATAAGGAAAAGAATAATCTTTGAGCAGTTTATTTGTATGTGTGTGTTATTGTTGCAGACACTGCTCTGAGGGCTCCTGCTGAACACATGAAGAGTGCATAATTCCTTAGCTGACCAATTCCTTAGCACACTGCATAGAACAAAACAATAACATTCCATGTGTGCCAAGAACAACATCCTCAAACTGACACTCTTTGATTGGAACATGCTGCAGGAGCCACCTTCTTGACATGCTGGCCCCTCTCATTGGGAAAAGATTTTAGCTTATATATGTTGTTGGATTTTACTGGTTAAGTGATTGATAACAAAGAGTATACAAATAGCCACTCTGAGCATTAGGCCATACCACCCTGAGAACGCTCAATCTCATCTGATCTCGGAAGCTAAGCAGGGTTGGGCCCAGCTAGTATTTGGATGGGAGACTGCCTGGGAATACCATGTGCTGTAGGCTTTAAAAAAATGTGGCATTGGTAGTTCAGTGGTAGAATTCTCACCTGCCACCTAGGAGTCCCAGGTTTGATTCCCAGCCAATGCAACACCTGCACATTCAGGGGAAGTTTAGGCTTGAGGTGAGAAGGAAGCTCTTCACAAAGACTTATTAGCCATTGGAATGGGCTGCCCACGGAGGTGGTAGAGTCACTGTCCCTGGGGGTGTTCGAAAAGGGATTGGATGTGGCACTAGGTGCCATGATTTAGTTCGTCATGAGGTCTTGGGTGACAGGTTGGACTTTGATGATCTTTGAGGTCTTTTCCAACCTTATTGGTTCTATGATTCTGTGGACTTGTGTTACGGACTTAGGTTAGGAACAGCATGGGCAGGTTAGGGCTTTGCTAGGGACTTCTGTTTCTGATAGTTAGCTATTTCTGGCTAGGGCTTCAGTTTAGGGATACTGCTAGTTATATGCTTGGGACTTCTGTTAGCTGCTTTGTCTGTTAAGGGCTTCCAGGACTTCTGCTGTTAAGGACACTCTGAGACTCTGTAATGCAAGGGATTCTACAGTGCAGCAATAAAGGACTTCTGAGAAGACTTCTGAGATTATCTTCTCTCTGCATTTCTGGAATCTCATTGTTATATAGCAACGGGGTTCATGCCTTCATTCATTACCCAATGGCACCTCATATAAGGGATCTACAACTATATTCTGCTCCCCCAGACCAGGGGAGGATAGTTATGGTTAAAATATGAAAATAATTGTGAAGAGACAGATGACATTTATTATTATTTTAGTATGATTCTTAATGGTCAAAAGCTATCTTTCTATGAGCAAGTACTTTTATGATATAAAACTCATTATAACCAAATAGCCAGAAGAACAATTCTTTGGAAATAGTTGAAATTTTAATTGAAAAACTCAAGGAATATCATTATTGTTTGAAAAACACATTGGAAATTTGAATCAGCTAATTCGATTCATGTAGGAAGAATACAACTTTTTTAAATGTCTCCCTCTCTGGGTGCATTCCTGTGTGATCTGGTATAGGTGATCCTGCTCTGGCAGGAGGGTTGGACTAGGTGATCTTTTGAGCTCCCTTCCAGCCCCAGCATTTTGTGATTCTGTGAAATTAGTATGTGTCTGAGTGTAAAACTATTGAAATTAGGAATGGCAAAATAATTAGTATTAAAATATTTACTAGTTGCATATTTCTTCAACTTTCCATCATCTAGTCAAGCCAAAACCTCTGACTGTGAAGAACTAGGGAAAATGCTGAAGATGGTGAATGAACAGGGGAACTAAACAGCTAATGAACATGTTGAAAATGCATTAAAAAAAAACTGTGCTGCTAAGTCATGCTGAGATCTATATTAGCTATTATTACATAGAAAACTGACTGCAATGTAATTATCATTAGATTGATTCTTATAATCAAGAAGATAAATAGGATACTAGGATATTACAAAATGAATAGGGAAAAAATTAACCACTAAATAATCACACAATGGTTGGCATTGGAAGGGACCTCTGGAGGTCAGACATTCCGTTCTCACCTACAGGTTTCCCAGGATCGTGCCCAAATTTTCAATATATCTAAGAATGGGGACTCCAAAACATCTCCAAACAACTGATTCCAGTGCTTGATCGATCTCACAGTACAAAAGTGTTTCCAGGTGTTCAGAGGGAAATTTCTGTGGTTTACTTTGTACCCATTGCCTCTTGTCCTGTCACTGGACACCCCTGAAAAGAACCTAGCACCCTTAAAATATTTTTATACCTTGCTGAGTTTCCCCTGGGTGCCTGCTCTTTTTCAGACTAAAAAGTGCCAGCTCTATCAGCCTTTCCTCACAGAAGACATAATCCACTCCCTTCAGCCAGCCCTTTGCTGGACTACTAGCCATATGTATTCTTTTTTTTTATACTTATTTCGTTTACTGGGGTCCTGAACTGGACACAGTACTCCAAATGTACTCATCACTGCTGAGGCCAGAAGGGAAGGATCACCTTCCTCGATGTACTAACAACACTCCTTTTAATGCAGTCTCAGGATACCATTAGTCCCCCTTCCTGCAAGTAGATGTTGCTGGATCACATTCAGCTTAGTCAAATTAGTCAAAACAGAAATATATTTTTCCTTTTTTTATAGTTATTCACAAAATTTAAGCAAGACAGTCTATGCTACAAGGCAAATAGGTTCTCTGCTCCTTCATGATGTTGGGAGTTTTGTGCCCAAAGGCAATGCTTTAGAGGACACTAGACTACACATCTTTCTCCTATACACCTGGGTTTCCTTTCAAAGGATGACTAGGTGATGTTCAAAATGCCATGACTCTAAGGAGGACCAACAAATCTAAAGGTCAATCAAGTTCAAGATATAGCTCCAGAAAGAGGAAGAAATGCAGGGAAGAACAGCAAAATGTGGAGACAGTGTGAGGTGATCACCATGAGAACAACAAGCCAGTAAATATATTTGTTACATATTAAAATTTATTTTTTCAACATGCTTTACAGCTAACTATGTTTTGCAGACTGCATAGCTCAAGAATATAAGTTCTGTTCTGTTCTGTTCTGTTCTATTCTATTCTATTCTATTCTATTCTATTCTATTCTATTCCATTCCATTCTATTCTATTCTATTCTATTTTTATTATAAAATAATATGACAGTATTAAATAATGCAAATATAAATTCCACAATTCCAGATAGTTTTATTTTTAGGCATTTTCTTCTGGAAATCACAATCTCTTCTAAAAAGCATGACATTTTTCATTTAAAATGTAGATATATATGGAAGGAGACTTGAAAGATGAAGTCACATTGACAGCAATAAAGTCTTTCCAGTTATAAACATTTGTTGAGACACTTATCATTACTGATTTAAACCTTGGCAGATAAATAATACTATACATTATGCAAAAGCCACCCATGAAAACCAATTTTCTAAATGCATTACAGAATTATTTTCCTAAAAGTGTATATTAAAAGCATAAAGATTTTCTGGGTTTCGTTTTGCCCAGACTGAGGAAGGCAGAAAATTTTTCATTATGTCATGGCTCATGTTGTTGAGATTTTATTATGTATTCTGTTATGTCACAAATAAGGACAAGATGAATTATGTTTTGACAAGTTGTACACATACAAAAAATTAGTTTACATGGTTTAATGAAAGATGATTAGGGTTACTTAATGCAGGTATATAAACTCTCACTCAAAGCTCACTTGTGTTCAAATAAGAGCCAAGAAAGTTCAGGGAATTCTTCACTCATAAAAACTCTGGAGAATCAGCAAATCAGTGATCCTGTCAACTTTGGTCATGCTGCAATTGCCATAAAAATTCTGCCCCAGACCCAAGCATTTACAAAAAGACAAGTCATAATGAAATGGTTCTTCAAGGAAATGGGAAAATGGTGAATAGCATTTAATTTCTTTAATAAATACAATTTATATAATTTTGTAAACACAGATTTTATATAGCTTTATGTAAATTATTATAATCTTAATAAATAATATATGAATAATAACATTTTGTTTACTTATTAATAAACTTATGTTAAGTAAATTTAACAACTTAGTCTTTAAAGTAGAATTTTCTTTAATGTCATGTTAGATACTAAGAAGTGTTTAATTTTGGCCACTTGAAGACGCTTCACAGAATCATAAAATCACTGAGAAAGAGGTCTCTGGAAATTCTACCCATTCTGCCAAAAGTAAAGTAGAGTGGGAAGGGGAGAGAAGGGGAGAGAAGGGGAGAGAAGGGGAGAGAAGGGGAGGGGAGAGAAGGGGAGGGGAGAGAAGGGGAGGGGAGAGAAGGGGAGGGGAGAGAAGGGGAGGGGAAGAAGGGGAGGGAAGAGGAGGGGAGGGAAGAGGAGGGGAGGGGAGGGGAGATTCAGAGAGGTTTGGAGAGGAGAGGAGAGGAGAGGAGAGGAGAGGAGAGGAGAGGAGAGGAGAGGAGAGGAGAGGAGAGGAGAGGAGAGGAGAGGAGAGGAGAGGAGAGGAGAGGAGAGGAGAGGAGAGGAGAGGAGAGGAGAGGAGAGGAGAGGAGAGGAGAGGAGAGGAGAGGAGAGGAATTAACCAGGCCTTCGAGATCATTGAGTCCAACCTATCATCCAACACTATCTAGTCAACTAAATTATAGCCTCTCTGAACAACCAGTTAAAGTGTTCGACAATTCTCAGAGCCACAATTTATATGTTTAAATAAAACTTTACATTTTTGACTATGTGTACATTGTCTATCATTTGGTCACAAAGTATCACTAGGAGACTGACTCTTTAGTATGTCCACATCAGGTATCTGTACATAGTGAAAAGATTCCCCATACCTTATCTTCTCCAAGCTGAACAGTCCCACCTCTCTCATCTTTTATTGATATGACAGATTTTAAAGTCAGCACCTTCATGGTCCTCCACTCTGGACTTGCTCTGATATGTCCTTATTTCTGTTGTACAGGAGAGGGCAAAAATGGAAATGGACACAACATTGTGTCCTCCTCTGTGCTGCATAGGTGGGAAAGACCACCTTCCTTCACTTGCTGACCAGTGAAGTCCAGGTAGCTTTCTGATCTTTGTTGCAAGGGCACAATTTTAGATTACATTCCCGTCGTGCCTCTGTTTCTGCCTATCTGCTCTTCAGGTGGTCTTTCCCTAGCATGCACTGGTGTATGTAGCTTCTCTTCTGTGGTAGTTTTAGGCTGTACCTTTAATATTTTCCACAGATCTTGAACAGAAATTGGTGGAATGTAAATAAATCACTACTGGGTATAAAAAGGGAAATAATGATAGCTCTAAACAATCCCATTGGAGATATATCTACCATAAGAATTAGTTTGGTAAACTTTCTGTCTCTTTTGTCTTCTTCACTCTGGGAGAAACTAACAACTTGCTTTTACTAGCTTCTGCTGATCTTGGCTGCATTGTTTTGGCTAAGTCTAACAAAATAACTCTCTGCTCTTTTCTCTTGTCCCTTTGTACAAAGGGGTGGGGAGGGGCCAGGGAGGAAGAAGCCATTAGCTCCCCTGGTTTTTGGCCAGGGAGGTTCTTGTGCTGTTCATAAATTGCAAATACCTGTAAATATAGTATATTTAGTATGTACCTCATTTCATTGTAGATTGTAGTTTTGCTTGTAAATACCACTTCATTTGCTTCCAACTGGGCTGGTCTGGCAAATTTAATGTTGGGAGGAATTTTCAACCCACCACATCTTCACAAGGTGAAGGATTTTGCCTTTCACTTCACTGAACTTCACAGAGGTGCTATCAGTCCATTTCTCCAGCCTGTTAAAGCCCTCCTGAATAGTTACACAAACACCCAGCATATAAGCCTGTGACCGTTTGAGGCTGTGCCTTTAAGAGATAGTGCTGGGACACTATGGCTGAATGTTTTGGAATATTAACGAAAACAATCAGATATTCTAAACTAATTTCATTGGTAGATTGGTAGAATGCAACTTTAAGTTTTGAGTTCAGTTGGAACTTTCCTCAGTTCGCTCCTTTCTTTCTCCCTTTCCTGCTCGTCTGCTTCTGGGCTCCCTGCCAGAGCAACCTTGAACAGATAAGGCCTACTAACACTTTGCTTTAATTAATAACTGCTCTTTTTCTCTCTTTCTAAACCTCTTTGGGGAAAAAGGGGAGAGAAGAGGGTACAGGGGGGGAACCCTCCTCCAGAGGATGGAATTTCGTTCCTGTATTATTGGTTTTTTTTACTTTGCTGTACATTTCTGTATATATGTTGTAAATACTGTAAATTGTGTACATATCCTGCATTTTCCAAAATTGCTTGTAAAATATAGCATTTTTCCTTTGCTTCTCCAGCTGGCTAGCTGTGGTTTTTCTTCCTCTTTGTGGGGGAGAGAAGGCTAGGCCCTTCTCTCAAAACCACCACAAAGCCACACCCCCTAATATTTCATCATCATGTCTGTACTAGAAGAAAAGGAGTGGTCTCCTGAGGATATTTCTTTGCACTTTTTTTCAGACTTTCTCTTTTAGGTAGTAGAAGTCTTGGGTTCTATTCTAATGCTGCATATGTCACATATATATTTACATTTCACATACTAGAAAACAATAATAAAACTCCACCCATAATTATTTACTTGGTGTAACATTTGTATATCAGTTCAATAATTCAATTTAGCTCCTTGCAAATATCATTAACCTACTGGCAAACAAATACTTATTTACTGAAATTTTGCTTCTTCAAGGATGTCCAACAGAGGATAAGCATATGTGTCCACAGTGTAAAACTTATGTTTGTCATTTGGTTGGACAGCATGAATGATCTTCAAGACATGAAGAAAATACATATGCTATGGGCATAGGCGGTATTCATTACAGCCTGCACATTCCCACAAGTAAACAAATTTTTCTGTTTAGGTATCAGGATTACACCTATTCAAATATAATCAAAATGAGTTTTGGTTTTATCACCTCTAACACACTTGGATTTTATATGATATTTTTCTAGTACTCATAACTTCAGTAAATGTTAATCCTAGGCTATAAATTTGCAGGCTAGAACCTATATTGTCAAAGTAAATCTTAAATAAATTCTTGTTCCATTGTAAGCCATCACAAGTTTTACAAATCATCAGGTATTTTAAAATTTAAATCATCAATGCCTAATTTTCAATTAGCTGTACTTGTAGCCTATCAGAATGAAAAATGTAGTATTTTCTTCTGCACTTACCTATCTATTTATTTTGCAGCTTCTTAAATTATATATAAAATGCTACATATTGTACAATGCCAATCCTTCTCCTGGCCTTTCATTATACTTCTACAAGTGAAGATGTCCTCATTCACCCATAGTATAAATGACAGCTTTGTATGTAAGGAAAGAAAAAGGTAACTGGCAAGGGAAGAACAGAAAGTATCTGAATCATTTCTCAGAAGATGGAAAAGAAAAGGAACCATGCTATTCCATTGGGAGTGTGCTGCTGCTTCTCTTTTGGGGTGGGGGTGTGGGGGATGTAGGGGTAGGGAAGGTTAAGGTTTTCAGTCACTTGGTCTCCACATTTCTTTGTCAAAGAACTGCATGGTTTCCAAAAGGATGAGTTACACTCTATAGGATGCCTGTTCTTTTCTATGAAGTACATAAAAGAAATTCAAAGACTGTTCACCTATTCACAGTCTAAAGACCATGCTCAGATTTCTAATATCTGCTATAATCTGACCACTAGAAGAATTTCTAGGGACACACTGCCCAGAGTAAAAAGGGAGGTGGAACACCTGTAGCCATTGTTGCAGTCATCACCTGATACAATGCATTTGCTCTCAGAGGAACAAAAAAGAAGTTTCTTACTTAATAATTGTAATTTTCTGCTATATTACTGTGGCAGTTTAGGCTAAGTGCCTCCTGCTGCTGCCACACAAAATACACCTCCAGTGCCCCAAGTGTCCAGCCCAGTGGGTGGACACAGGAAGCTGCATATTTCATTGCCATAATGTCCTGCTCCCTATAAATCTATCAGCAAGGTCTCACACTTCCTCTTTCTTCCCTTGCTGTTCCCATGGGAGATTCTCCCTATCTGGTAATGGAAGGGGAGTTATCTCAAGGCCTCTTGGTCCTGGCTAGGCCTAATGCCAGGAGGAGAAGGGGTAAGGGCAATCTCAGATCTGGCCATCTGAGATTAGCCTAACAGTGGAGGGGGGGAAGAAAGAGCCCTCCACCCACAGTTTTGGGTATACCCTCAGGTAAGGAGAAGGGGAGTGCTGGGAGGCTTCTGGGTATGCTATAAGGGACTCTGTATGCTTTGGGTTTCTTTTGTCACTGCGCTTTTAGCTCTCTGTAAAACACTCACTGCTTTTCCATTTAAACTTTCCATCACTTCTTCACTCCATTTGTGTGAGTCTTATTTTTCTGCCCCGGTGGGAGGCAAGAGAGGATCTGCCTGGCCTCCAAACCAGAACAATTACAAAGCTCTCTTAAATTAAGATTACATGTATCTTTTCTCATTCAATTTTCATCATAATTTTTGACATTTAATATATCTCTGGTTTCATGATACATATTTTTAGACTTTTTTTTTCATTATTTGTGACAACATCTCTCAGCTGGCTCAAAATATGAGAATGCAATAAAAGCTAATCTCTGAAAAGGTTGTAGTTACATGCTGAGAATGTTTTTCTATTTTTCTGTTGATGAAGAAGGCATATAACAAATGCAAAAGAAAAAAAAAAATAAATGGCAATGATCTTCCAGCACCCAAAGGAGAATGAGATAGGTGTTGTAATAAACATAAAAGTGCTGGTTTGCATGATGCAATGAGCAAAATTAAATAGAACAGATTTATTTTCAGTGAATGCAAGGGTGAGAAATGACAGCTTAGCTACTTACTTATATATACATCCTCTTAACCAACATGCACCTGTCTCACTGAAATGCAGGCCCCCTTTCTGTTAGTACATTTGCTTTGGTTTTGCAGGTGAAGGAAACCAAAGAAAAGATGCTTAATTGAACTCTGGTGTGAAGGACAAAACAGAGAAAGCAGAATGGCTTTCAGCTTTCACTTACAAATTATACAAAATCCTCAGGGATCTTTAACTGGCAGACATTTGGAGGAAATTAAATGCTAATGTGTGTGGCTGTACTTTCTACACCCCCAGACATCAAATATATAAAGACATTAACTTCTCTTCTGCTGCAGCAAATTTATATATGTACAAGGTACAAAGTTAAATCTTATGAAGCAAGGTAAGAATCCAATAACAATTCATGCTCTTGCACTATAACATAAGCCCAGACATTTTCAGCCTTATACTGCTTAAAGAAAAGACTAACAGTTTATGTTAAAAAATATGGAACTGCTGCAGAATTAGAGAAGGTCCTTGTTGAATACTACAATGTGAATTATGCCCAGGAGAACACATTAAATGAGGTTCTGGAATGGCATGAAAGCTCTTACGCAAAAGCTTTCAATAGCTCTATCCAGAGAAAGAAAACATTTTAAAATATTTCCCACTTAAGAGCTTTCAGAAAGACCTCAGCAACTCAGAAGAAAGAATATCAACTATTTACATATATATAATGGCACAGGGTGAGTGCTGGTCACAATGATCAGAAAACTCATGTGCTTTATCATACTTTGTTATAGGTCATGACAAATGTACCCATTTCTATAAAACACAGATTACATTATTATTATGTGTTTTGCTACGATCTTAAACTGCCGGAAGGTTAGTATCTTTAGGAGGGAGCAGCATTGACTAATTTCAGAAATCAGTCAACAGCTGAATACCTAAAAAGGTGCTGGGTTATATAAAACATGTTCTTTAAAATAGAAGGGAAACAATGCTTAAGCCTACCTTAAGCCTAAAGAATGCCTGAAAGTGGGATTTGTGTGACCTAAATATTATCTGTAGAGGAACAAAGCTCATTGGGCGGAGTCCAATGGGATGGCATTCAACAAGTCCAAGTGCTAGGTGCTGCACTTTGGCCAAGGCAACCCCATGCAGAGCTACAGGCTGGGGTCGGAGTGTCTGGAGAGCTCCCAAACGAAGAGCTCACCTGGGGGTGCTGATTGGCAGCCACCTAAACATAAGCCAGCAGTGTGCCCAGGTGGCCAAGAAGAACTGTGTCCAGTTCTGTGCCCCTCAGTTTAGGAAGGACATCGAGACACTTGAACGTGTCCAGAGAAGGGCAAGAAGGCTGGTGAGAGGCCTTGAACACAAGCCCTATGAGGAGAGGCTGAGTGAGCTGGGATTGTTTAGCCTGGAGAAGAGGAGGCTCAGGGGTGACCTCATTGCTCTCTACAACTACCAAAAGGTGGTTGTAGTCAGGAAGGGGTTGGTCTCTTCTCTCTAGCAACCAGCACCAGAACAAGAGGACACAGTCTCAAGCTGCACTAGGGGAGGTTTAGGCCTGAGGTGAGGAGAAAGTTCTTCATGGAGAGAGTTGATAACCATTGGAATGGGCTGCCCCAGGAGATGGTGGAGTCCCCATCCCTGGAGGTGTTCAAGAGGGGATTGGACGTGGCACTTGGTGCCATGGTCTAGTCATGAGGTCTGTGGTTACAGGTTGGACTCAATGATGTTTGAGGTCTCTTCCAACCTTAGTGATACTGTGATACTTTGAATAGCTTGGTATGGGAACTTTAGTTAGTTCAGTTTAGTTGGGACTAGTTGAAAGAATGTGTTGAGATCTTTTGAGACAGGAAGACTAAATGCCAGCACTGGTCATTTTGTTGCGCATCCAGTGAATCTGAATAGGCCAGTCAAGATTCATGTATTCTCTGCCCCATAGCAGCACTGACAGTGTTCAGAGCCGCTCAGGGATAAAACGTCAATGACCTTACAGCCCTACAAGAGTGTCAGACCCATGTCTTCCAGAGGTGCCTGGGAGAAGAGCAGTTTAAGTTAAAGAAGCACTGGGATCCCTGTGCTGACCCACCAGTCTCTCCCAAACTTCACATTCTCTCACAGGGAGTAAGAAAGTGATGCAATGTGTAAAATTTTATATATCTCTCCAAGTAGCCAAAATTAAACACTATCATATGCTCTGAAACTGCAAAACCAACTCAGCTTGTATCTTAAAAGCATATTTCTTCTACATAACTGCCATATTGAATATAGACAGGTTGCAAGTTTGAGCATTGTAGAAAAGATAGACTAAATTAAATTATGATCTGATCCAGCATCTCCCATTGTTAGGCATATATTGTTCCCACTTAAATTTTCTACTTGTGTTGCCTATATTTTGCAGGCTTTCAATCACAGACTTGAATTTCTATCAGCATGATAGATAATGGTTAGATGCCTTTTTTGATCCTTTTTTGATCCTAAACTTTCACAGGCACAGAAGATGAAAAAAAATCTTATGGTAAAGGCCTCCCCAGAATGCTAAAACAGTCTGATAAAGTAATAATTAGGGGGAAACAAAAAAAGTTACTGAAAATGCCAGGGTGAAAGGTAAGATATAATTCAAAGAAGATCTATCTAGACACAGAAACTTCCAAGGCAAGTACATCAGTGATTCTGTACAACATTGTTGTATTTCTCCCTCAGCTTGGTCCTCTCTCTGCAATACTGTGTAATACAAGAGTCTTCTGATCACTGTTCCTTGCATGAAGTCTCTTTCCTTTAGCCTCAGATATTTGCATCACTCTTCAGTCCACCACTCTCTTCATATCCACTGAGGATGGTTTTGACACTTTTATTAGAACTGTAGAAGTCAAACCGGTTAATTTTCTCTTTTCCTTCTGATTTCCAGGAACATGATGATCACTGTACTATTTACTTATAATAAAGCAAGGAAGGATTCCTATTTTAATACATTTTATATTTTTTTTTACCTGATATGGAGTGGAGAGAGTGTACTAACTGAATGTCTGTATGTTCAGAATTCTGAAAACTGTAAAGGAAAAAAATACTTCAGGACAAAGTTCATTTCTAAAACTTAAAAAGGACCAATTTTGCTTAAAAAAAATCTGAAATTAATGTGTTTAATTTTGAAAATATTGTTAAAAATAATTTTATCTTGTTGTATCACCTATATTTTAAACAATCTTTGGTTACAGATTTGAAAAAAAAATAATTAAAAATCACATGTTGCCCAGATGACCTTGTAACATTGTTTTTATGGCAGCAATCCTTATAGCCTAGTGTGAGAGTCTAATAAGTTTGTCTCTCTCTATGTGAGTCAACAAAGATAAAGTGATAGCAGAGCCACTGGAAAAAAGGTGGAAAGAATCCTGTCCACCAATCCTGGATGCAAATCAGCTTGTGATTGCATCGTGATAACACGGGACTACAACAATGGACCCAAGGACTCAGCCATCACACCTTTAGGGCAAGATAATCACCACCTGTTTCCTGAGCTTTGTCTGGATGGAGACAGGGCAGACTGAGATTCCCCCCTCCTCCAGCCAGGGTCTTGCCCAAACACACAGATTTCCTGCCACTGGAATTCCTGAGGGACAATATTTGACTACATACCTGAGGACTAAAAAACTGTATAAAAGACTTGAGCAACTGCTGGTTTGTAGAGAGAAACAGAGGAGAGAAACAGAGGAGAGAAACAGAGGAGAAAAACGGGGAGAAAAACGGAGATGACGGAAAACACAGGAGACGGGCCAGGCCGCTGAGAAGCCGGGACAATGCTGCTCCGGAGAAAAGAAGCTGCCCGGAGGACCACAGCTCCAGCCAAGCCTCAGCATCCTTTCTCTACAGACCCAGGCTGCCCAGAGGAGCCTCAGCACTGTTCCTGTATCAACCCAACATCTCCCCAGAGGACCACAGCTGTTCTCCAGCAAAAGCCTCACCACGGTTTCTCTACAAACCAAACATCTCCTGCAGCACCTTTCCTCCACAGACTTTAACTGTCCTGGGGGGGATGAGGGGTGTGGTAATATAATTCCTTTCCTCTTCTATCTCTCGTCCCTCTCTCTCTCTCTCTTTTCTCCCTTTCCCTTCTTATGTCCACTTTCTCTATTTTCTCCCTCTCCCTTTCTTATTTATCTAATAAATAGTCTACCTGTTGATACTTTGGCCTCGTTTGTGCCTTTAATTTCACAACACGGGAATATTTAAAAGAACTGTGTCTCCGGACCGAGGCAGTTAATGTCTCCGGACCGTGACATTTAAATAGCGTAGTCGGCAGGATTCCTGTGCAGTGAAAAGTATCAGAGCAAAATTATTCCATTTCTGAGAACCCCGAAATGTGTGTGTGTGCCTGAGACGTACTTTTAGTACGAAGCGAGAGTGGAGTCCAGATTCGCGTTTCCACTCGCCCGCGAGGGAAGTGGCCGGAGAAGGACGAAGCGAAATTTTCAGAGAGACTGTGTGGGAGTTCTCAAAAGCTTTAAATGTGTGTGCTTTCTCGGGGAAGATTATCCGGGGTACAACTGTTGGTTTTATAGTGTGACCTCCTCGAGAATCCTCTGTACCCTGCTTTAAATGTGCGTGCTTTCCCGGGGAAGATTATCTGGGGTACAAATGTTGACTGTATAGTGTGACCTCCTCGAGAATTCTCAGTACCCTCTTTTAGGAAACCCAGTTTTGGTGATATTTGTAAAGTGTGGCTTTCCCGAGAAGCCCAGTATTGAAGCAAAAGTTGAGAAACTTCTGCTGGTGTGTGTTCTCTCAGGGAAACAGAGTGACTCTTCCCTAAGAATCACAAGGTTGTTATCCTAGTGTAACAAAAAATTTTGAGGTACAAAAGCTGAGAAGCTTTTGCAAGTGTGGGTTCTCTCAGGGAAATAGTGTGACTTCCTTGAGAAGCCCAGGTTGTTGTTGTTTTTTTCTTGTGTGTGACCTCTCCTGAGAAATCTATTGTGCATTTTTCCTGGAGAAGATTATTTTGTAGTAAGCCTTTTAAAAGTGTACGTTTTTCCAGGGAAGATTTTGCTGGTACAAACAGTGTTTTGATCTGAATCCGCTGTGAAACTTAGTGCCCCATTAAGAAGTGCTTTGTGAAACAAAAGAGATGGCCCGGAGTGAGAGGCTTTTTAACCTTTTAGAAGTTCACGGTGTCCGCCCATCTGTACAGGTACTTGACTGGGCCCGTGAAAATTGGCATAATTTCCAGAGTGTGGCTGATAGAATTGTGGCCCTGCAGAAAGATGCAAGAGCAAAAGCCGGGAAAGGCAAAGGTTTTATTTGTGCGGTTTTAGGTGCCTGTTTAGCCGCCTCAGTGAAGGAGAAAGAGGAATGGCATGAACGGGAGAATAAAACTATTTCCTCTTTGCAGGACTTAGTTTCGTCACTACAAAGCCATGTTGCCACTTTGAAAGACGTAGTGGCAGATCTTAAAATTCAATTGGAAAAGGAGAGGAGGCAAAATTCGTATTTGGACTCAAAAGAGGGTGTGAATTACTTGGAGTCTGCCCCTATGTGCCCTCGGGCAGAATTGACAGCAGCTAAGGAAGCTGCTGCGCATATCAGACCTCTCATTAAAACTGAAGTTTTATATGAGAATGGGGAGGTTACCCCCACTATCACAACCAAAGAAACGCCTTTCTCCTACACTGAATTGGCCAAAATTCGTGCAGAATTTGCACGCTCTGCTGAGGAATCTGAGGTGGAATATGTCTGGCGAGTTTCAAAAACTGGAGGTGATCAGATTCTGTTAACAGAAGCTGAAGCCATGGGCTATTGGGGTGATAATATTTTTCTAACTACAAAAAACAGAAGTGGACCCTGGAGTCTTACGCAAAGGGCTGCCTATTGGGCAGGGGGGTTTGATCCAAAGGAGTGGGGTGAACCCCTAATTCTGCGGGGAGGGATGAATCAGATAATGGAGAATGTGCAAAAAGCTGCATGCCTGCAGATGATATATGAAAGGGAACTAAAACATCATTTTGAATCCCCTCTTTCTATCCTGGTGGATGCAAACAGAATGACTCCTTTGATCAGGGGTCTCAGTGACTTGCTTAAAATAAGAGGTATCCAGCTTCAAAAAGAAATAGCTAATACCCCACTTTCTTCCAGGACATGGCAAGATGTGGGGAGGGAGTTATTAGATTATGCTAGGCAGTATAGTATACCTGAGGAAATTAAAAGACCTCAAACTAGAGGCTTGAGACATGTGAAAATGACTCACCCACCAAGCCCCCAGGGCCAGATGCGCCGTATTCCTAGTAGGCACCTGGCTAGGGGCAGGGAACACTTGAATACCCGGCAATATTGGTGGGGGATGGGCCAGAAGAAAGGTATTCCAAAAGAAGTGGTTGATGGGGTAGCCACGAGACAATTACAAATCATTGTGCAATGTTGGCCCGAGCCTAAAAAGAGGGCTGAGGTCACTGCTCCCCTCTTGGTGGGACCATTTGATGAGGGGAGGGATATGGCCCCCAGGGCAACTAAGGGCTTCACTTCCCAGCGGTGAATTGGGGGGTGAAGCATGAATCAGGAGATCACCAAAAAATTGTACTTGTTT
Source organism: Melanerpes formicivorus (assembly GCF_026170545.1). Classification (NCBI taxonomy): domain Eukaryota; kingdom Metazoa; phylum Chordata; class Aves; order Piciformes; family Picidae; genus Melanerpes; species Melanerpes formicivorus. Next base: position 13,633,881 of record NW_027142353.1, on the reverse strand, counting down.
TGGAAAAAGACTTTTGTTTGCTTAGCTTAGCTTTGAGAGAACCTGAAACAATCAACGATACTTACAGGCCCATTCAAAGTAATTATCACCTGAGAGGGTGGCTCTGAATGGTAACCTGGAAGTACCAGTTTTGTATGTTTCAAGGTTGTGTTTCAAATTTAAGTTCTAATGCTGAAGACTACCTGATGTATTGTCAGAAGGACTTGTCTTGCTATAATATGGAAGACTTCTCAAGTTTTGCATCACAGAAGACATCTCTTCAAGGACTGTACTTTCAATAACCCCGCAGACATTCAGATCTGGACGGAAGCTCTCACTTCAATTCCAAACTGAAGGACTGACGGGGTGGGGGGGGGGTATGAGTTTGTTTGTTCTCCTGGCTTCCAGGAGGAACAAGGATGCTTTCACCTTGTGTAATTACCTTGTTTAATTTTGTTATATTTTCTTAGCATTGTCAATCTTGTATAAATCCCTGTTGTATACAGTGATTCAACATGTAGTGTCCAATATGCAGTTTGTGTCTAATGATGGTGTACAACAGATTTGTGCTGTTAGCCAATCAAAACTTATGTCTATTGCAAAAATTGTTTAAAACTTCTTTCCTTCCTTTTCCACTTCTTTCCTTTCTTTTCTACTTCTTTCCTTTCTTTTCTTTCTTTCTTCCTTTTATCTTTGATTGACGGGGTGGTGTGAGAGTCTAATAAGTTTGTCTCTCTCTATGTGAGTCAACAAAGATAAAGTGATAGCAGAGCCACTGGAAAAAAGGTGGAAAGAATCCTGTCCACCAATCCTGGATGCAAATCAGCTTGTGATTGCATCGTGATAACACGGGACTACAACAATGGACCCAAGGACCCAGCCATCACACCTTTAGGGCAAGATAATCACCACCTGTTTCCTGAGCTTTGTCTGGATGGAGACAGGGTAGACTGAGATTCCCCCCTCCTCCAGCCAGGGTCTTGCCCAAACACACAGATTTCCTGCCACTGGAATTCCTGAGGGACAATATTTGACTACATACCTGAGGACTAAAAAACTGTATAAAAGACATGAGCAACTGCTGGTTTGTAGAGAGAAACAGAGGAGAGAAACAGAGGAGAGAAACAGAGGAGAAAAACGGGGAGAAAAACGGAGATGACGGAAAACACAGGAGACGGGCCAGGCCACTGAGAAGCCGGGACAATGCTGCTCCGGAGAAAAGAAGCTGCCCGGAGGACCACAGCTCCAGCCAAGCCTCAGCATCCTTTCTCTACAGACCCAGGCTGCCCAGAGGAGCCTCAGCACTGTTCCTGTATCAACCCAACATCTCCCCAGAGGACCACAGCTGTTCTCCAGCAAAAGCCTCACCACGGTTTCTCTACAAACCAAACATCTCCTGCAGCACCTTTCCTCCACAGACTTTAACTGTCCTGGGGGGGATGAGGGGTGTGGTAATATAATTCCTTTCCTCTTCTATCTCTCGTCCCTCTCTCTCTCTCTCTTTTCTCCCTTTCCCTTCTTATGTCCACTTTCTCTATTTTCTCTCTCTCCCTTTCTTATTTATCTAATAAATAGTCTAGCTGTTGATACTTTGGCCTCGTTTGTGCCTTTAATTTCACAACACGGGAATATTTAAAAGAACTGTGTCTCCGGACCGAGGCAGTTAATGTCTCTGGACCGTGACACCTAGAAATCACAGAAATGCTTAGTACACTCAAAGCTTACTGTTTGCAGTCTCAGGGGTAACTTATCTATGCGTATAAATACATGGTGGGGGTGGATAAAGAATATGGTGCCAGACGTTTCTTGGTATCACCCAGTGGCAGATGAGAGGCAGAAAGCAGAAACAGAAATTCAGTAAAATGTTTAACAGGATAGTGATCAAAGGCTGGAACAGGTTGCCCAGAAAGGTTTGGATTCTCCATCTTGTAAGCATTCTAAGCCCAACTGGACAAAATTACAAGCAATTATTCTAGCTGTCTCTGCCTTGAGCAGGAACATTAGAATAGATGGTTCTAGTATCTCAGCTACTTGCCATTCTCTGAATAAAAATGCAGTAAAGCAGCTGTGCTGATCCAGATATTTAAATGAAACACACACCTAAACAAGAGATTTCTATCAAGACGTATCTTTCTCCTGAAAGGGTTTCTTAACAGAGAGGATCAGACTAACAACTCAGTGAGGGACTTTTCACTGTAACAGCAGAACCAAACAAGGTCCCAGTTTTCCATTTCTGCACTTAATTTGCTATTCAAAATGAGGGTTCAATATCCATTGGAGTAAATTAATTGACATCTGAAAACCAGACCTACAATCCTTGCACTGCGTGAAAGCTGTGGTGAAATAGTGGGCCAGAATGAAAGACGTTATGACAGAGGCATGAAGAGAGAGAGAGAGAGAATTACAACTGATTACTTGACTGGCCAAAAATTTTTGCCTTGCTAGTAGCATATCTGTTATTCTGGCCTCCTACCCCTGCTGCCAGCAGGCTCAGTTTCTTTCAAAGTCTGGAAAGAGAACCCTCTAGGCAGTCATTGTTCCTTCAGTTCTTGTTTAACAATAAAGCATTCAGTTGCTGGAAGTGGGGTATTTTTTAGGGCAAATTCAGAGTTTTAAGTTGAAATACCCTAGGAACACTTTTCTTAGTGCTTGAAACATGTTTCCTTCTAAAAAAAAGCTTTTCTTAATGCATGGTACACAGAAAATAGTGTGCAAAACATAGCACATCAATTGAGGAAGCAAACTTCAGAGTGTATTTTTTCCTTTACAACATCAAGGACCTCTTTCCCTGGAAATCGGGATAATAAGTGGCACTACTCATTCGCTATCTTTCAGGATAATAATTCTGAAAATGGTTTAATCAAAGTTAGCAGCAAGCCTGAATGCATTTTAAGAACACTTTTGAATGTCTCTGCAAATTAAACCTCCCACCATAATACCCTGAGCTCTAGTCCACTCCCATGAGGTATTTTTTAAAATGCTAGGCCAGCTTAATAAAATTGGAGGACTCCTATTACTTTAGAATTTAATCCTAGTAGGCAATGAGAATATAGTAGAGCATCTTAAATACACTAAATGCAATTAGCTCTCCAGATTTAGGAATTTGAAAAAAAGGAATTTGAAAAAACCTAAAAATCAGTGGGATTACAAATAGGAAAACAGATAGGCTTGACATATTTCTTTGATGCCAAACTATCTTCTTGTTCACAGAAAGATACTTGCTTTACTAATTTTTTCCAAACTCTCCTAGTATTCAAAATATTTAATAGTTTACTTCTTGATTTGCTATTTTCCCACTATCATGTTGAATTGTGCCTTCATTTAAGATAAGATGCTAGGCAAGTGGCTGGAAGCTATCCAATAGCTGCTTAGCAGAACCCAGTCAAGATTTATGAAATACTATTGCTCATAATACAATGTTCATTCTTGTGAAATGTCACTGAGTTAACTGGCTTATAAGAGAAAAGTGAAATTCATATTGCAAGTCATAACATATTTCTGATATAGTTACAGCTGTATGCTGACATCCATCATCATTCATTTTCAGGTCAGGCACATATGCATTGACTTTACATTTATTTCCCATAGCACATAGGATTACAGAACATACACAAAAACTGCTGAGGAAGTTTTGTGAATTTTTGGAAGTTCAGGTAGATTTTAACTACTTTTCAGGAACTTACAATACCAGCTTGTGCTGTTGTGAATCACCTAGCTCTCCATGGGACAGGAAGGCAAGTTGATATACCATGGTTCAACACCAAAGTCATTCACAATCAGCAGTGAAGCTGTCCTGCCAAAATTCTGAAGAAGGGAGCCTTATGAAAATAAAACAACCCTATTCTTGCTGAAACTGATCAAGCAGGACTCAAATAACAGAAATATTCAACTTCAAAGCAGCTTTTGAGGGCCAGGGTGCCCAAACAATTACCTTTACCTGACTAATGATAATTTTAATTTAGAAGTTGATGCCCACAATATGTTAATGAGGATAATCAAGTACATGCTAAACATATTTGATTACATTACTCAACACTCCTCCCAGATCATGCTAAACATCACCTAGAAGGTGGGGACAACCTGGACTGGACGTAAAAGCGATGAGAGGGATTTTCCAGTCTGCTGCCTCTGGCATTGGAGAATGCACACCACTGACACTGGTACCAGAGCCAAAGAGAGGGTGGGGAGGGTGCAGCATGGCCCAATACAAGCACTGCCACCAGCTGGAACAGCTGATACCAGGGCAGAAGACAGAGAAGAAGATGGCTGAAGGGCTGTACTACTTTTCCTCCACCCAAGATGGGGACACCTTCCTCAGTGACAATTGAGCCTTCAATATACAGCTGAACTTTTTCTGGATACAGTTAGAGCTACTGCAAAAGTTTGCATCTCTGACTGTCTTGGATGTTACCCACAAGTCATTAAGCACAAGATCCTCTTGCAGTCAGTGCATTTATCATTGGTAATTCCAAATCTATTATATCTGTCACTTTAAAATAATTAAAATATTTGATTACTTTTATTTCTGAGCTGTGTCAGAGGAATTCCTTATCATGGCACTGAAAAGTTGACTTTGCCAAATAATTTCAGCAAGAGTGGGGGCTCTGAGAGAGGCAAACATTGGGACCTTTTATCTGAAAGTGACAGTTGCAAAGATAGTCATGCAGGATATAAAGAATACTTCTCAGGAACAACTTTCCATTTCAGGAATTCCTTTTCATAAAATTCCATAAAAAGTCTAGAACTCAAGATAAAGAAATGTTGAGAATTATTTACTGACCACTAGCTCTAAAAAGAATACACATTTCTCTGGACAAAAGAATTAATATTCATGACTGTAGAAGCACAGTCACACATCAGAGTCTGCATGTCAGAGCATGCCAAGATGAGTAACTGCTGAAATGCACATACTTAAAATGCTGATAGGATGAATGTACCTTTTATCTTTGCAGATTGAAATGTATTTTGTGATCTAGAGAATTCAGTAACAACTTTGCCTACAGAAACCCACAGGACATCTCCACAGAGGTAGAGGTGTCTTTTAAAAGAAAGGAAAGACCATTTTTTCTTTCTTGACATGAAAGACAATGTAAGCATTATCTTCAGGGAATACTTTTAATCCATAAATATGGTTCCCCAGGCAGTGAGAAAAAGCAGACAAAGAGCAAGTGGCACCCCACATATTCTGCTCTAGGTAGTTCAAGGCCTTCTGTCTCTGTGCTGTGTCTCTCTCTGTTCTGTATCTAATGGCACATATTCTGTGGCACCTGAATATCCACCAGCCTTATGTTTTGCTTAAAGCCAATGATGTAAAATTTAGGAGTTTTTGTCATCAGCTCAGGATTGCCCTCCCAAATCAAAAGACAACAAAACTTTTCTTTCAGAATCCCTGTGCTTGATATAGCCTGTTTTATCTGAATCAAGAACTAGCATTTTCCATCAGCAGAAAAATATCCCCAAGCTAGTCTCTGAGCTCTCTTTCCTTTCTGGTCCATGCTCAGCTGGAAAAAAGTAGTTGAGTTCCAGACTGGCTAGGTATCTGATCTATCTTTTGTGTGGTAGAACATTTTTATTCCTCTGATCAAATGCATATATTCACGATGGAGATACATACATGTATTCACATAATTTCTAGCTATTTCTTGCTTTTAAAATTTCTATCAGAAAAAGACCCACTGGAAATGAATCTAAATATATTTATAGATTGAAAATGCCATTCTGGACTTAGTTGGAGTTTTTTTGTTGCGGTTTTGGGGTGGTTTTTATTTGTTTGTTTGTTTTTGTTGTTGTTTGTTTGCTTGGTTTTTGGTTTTGTTTTGTTTTTGTTTTTTAATATGAGGCTTAATGATTTAAGTTAATTTGCATGGTAGTACAGCCCTTCAGCCATCTTCTTCTCATCATTAGTAGTTGGAAGGAGGTTATTGCTTACTCTGATTTGGGGATATTATTATTTCTGTGGGACTTTATACAGATGTGCTATACATATTTACTACTTAGAGATCACAGAACAACACTGCAAAGATGTTATGGTTCACCTCAAAAAAATATCTCAGTGGTTAGAACAGTGAGGAGAACTGGCCTTGACACAAGGAATTGAGCTAGGGCTGAAGAAGTGATACAACTGGATTTGGGACCTGCAGGGATAAGAGCAGAATCTACCTGTAGTACTGGCTGGGCATAAGTATCACAAAAACTTTACCTCTGGAACAACTCTGTATAGTGGTTGGGCTGTTGTGACTGGGGGTTAATGATTGGGCTTTACTGATATTGTTGACATGGCCAAAAAATAAAATTAAAAAATTAGAAAATAAAATCTAGGTTTGTATATTAAAAACCATTCATCACTCCTCCCAGGAGAGATGTTCCAGGTCCTTCATCATCATCTTTTTCATCCTTTGTTGGATTCTTTCCAGTGTGTCCATGTCTCTCTTGCACCAGGAAGCCCAGAACTGGAGCCAGCATTCCAGATGTGGCCTTAGCAGTGCTGAATACACAGGAAAGTATCACCTCTCTGGACCTACCAGCACCACTTTTCCTAATCAGCCTCAGGACATCATTAGCCTTCTTTGCTACAAGGACACATTACTGGCTCATATTCAACTTGTCCACCCAGACCCCTAAGTCTTTTTCTTCCAAATTGTTTTCCAGAATGTACTGCTTCCTGTGTTTATCCCTTCTCAGCTGCACAACTTAACAGTTCTTGAACTTAATGAGGTTCCACTCAGACCATTTCTCCAACCTACTCACATTCCTCTTGATGACAGCAAAACCCTTCAGTGTTATCACCCATGCTTCCCAGGTTTGTATCATCAGCAAGCTTATTGAGGGTACATTCTAATTTGTCATCTAGATTACTGATGAAGATGTTGGTTGGATTGGATTCGATATTGACCCCTAGCATACACTAGCAGCTATTTGCCTCCAAGCAGACATTACACCACTGATTGCAAACTTCTGGTAGTGGCTGTTTTGCTCTTCTAGCCCACATTTCATCAACTTTATCTCAAAAGAACAAATAACAACCATGAATGGACTGTGGGAGATACTTGCAAGCATGGAATTAAATAGTTTAAAATTAAAAAAAAAAAAAAAAAAAAAAAAAAAAGTTAAAAATGGATGGGACTTTGAGCAACCTGATCTAGTGGAAGGTGTCCCTGCCCACGGCAGAAGGGGTTGGAGGCATTAGTGTTGTTGTCTGTTTGGGGCTCAGCTATCCAAACTAAGTGTCCAACACTGTTTGAGAAGTCCTGGGATATCCAAAGGATACTCTTTGAGCTGGAAGGTATGACACAGGAGAAAAATGAGATCTGCAATCTATTGTAGAATGCACTCAAAGCTAGCAGAAATCCGAGTTGATATTGAATGCTTGTAACAGTTTAGCTCAAGGGCTAACCTGCCTGCTCTCCCAACACAAAAGTAAGGGGAAGAGTAACACACAAAACTCAGGGTTGAGGTAAAGAGATAAGAGTTTAATATTACATGAGATATCATGAGCACAATGCATAATTATCTTAGCTAATAATAAAATTAATCTAATACTACATTGCAGGTCTAATAATCTAATAATAATACAATGCATGATTACCTTAGGTTAGCCTATTTGCAGAAGCAGCAGAGTGAAATAGAGGAAAAAACAGCATAAAGCAGAAAGCCAAAGCCAAATCCAGCAGCTACCCAACTTCCACTTGTTTGGCTGCCATGCCTGCAGAAAAGACACCATACCCAAGAAACCAGAACCAAGAAGCAAGAACTGGAACAGGAAGCCTCCCTTGTTGAAATCCGAACTTCAAGCCCCAGTGCCTGAAAGTGCTTGAAACATTGCTCCAGTTCACAGTTTCATTTTTGAAGCTGGCATGACTGTGGCATGGTATGAATAACAGCAACAGGTTCAACACAATCCATGACAATGCTTTATGCTAAGGCATCAAGATCAATCCCAATAGAAGATATCACCATGCAGAGCATTAAACTGCATTTTCAAGAAAATATATTAAAGTTGATTACATCTTTGCTTTCTACCCATTGCTATTTCTTGATGCCGTTTTTTCTTCTTCTTCTGATAGTGTGGTTCACATTGTCTAAAATGCATTTGGTAATATTCCAGAATGACTTTAAATTCTTGTTCTGTCCATTTCCCATTCTGTTTGCTACTTTAAACGGCATTGTTCTCCATCACATGTGGGACATCTACAATTCAAACCCAAAAACAAACAAACAAACCTGAACAAACCAAAACAACACAAGATGATCCTAATTTTGTACAATATAATGCTCTCTATTGAAATAATAATATAACAAATATGTCTAGTCCTTTCACTTGCTAGAAATAATTCAGTCAGCCAAACTGTAGAAATTCATCACCAATAAATAGCATGAAGATTCAAATAAAGAAGTAATAACAGTGTATGACGTTCTTAACAGCTAGAGGGTCTGGAAATTTTTCAGACTCTCACACTAGACTTCAATGCACAAAAGACTAACATAACAGGACCTAGAAATTTTTGGTTATTTTTCCTAATCATAAATACTAGACATTCCATTAAACCATAACTCAAATAACCATGATTCATGTCTACCTGTCACATTTATTTTCTTATATTTGCTAGTGTATGTATATGCTATAACCTCATGACATTATACGATACTTAAATCCCCAAAATTTCTTTCACTGTGTTTATAGATATTGTAACATAGTATTTATTTCTTTCATAAGAAATTAGTAAACTAAAACAGACAACAAAACTGTAATGTGTTTTCATAGCTGAATAGCTCCTGCATATTTTTGTCCCTCTCTGTCAGTGGAAAATTCTCCAGGGTCAATTGCTATCTGCAGTAAGTATCTAAACTTATCTTCTCTCATTAAAACTATGTAGACTGCTACTGTTACAAGATGATGATCAATTTCTGTTTATAGTTTACCATTGATTGCATACACTTTCCACAACTAAAACAATTTTAAATGTAATAAATAATAACTATGTTCAATTTTATCTTACCTGTTTCTACAAAACTAATCAAGGCATCATAAGCAAACAAACTATGGAAATGTTGTATAGTGATAGTTTAGTAGACTAGGAAAGATGTATTGCTACAATGCTCTTCAAACACTCAATTTTAAACACTGATCCTACATCTGCAGGCTCCTTTGGCATGCAAGTTTCTTATGCATCCCAATACTCTGCTTTTCTAGAAGCCTGGTAATGGTTATAAAAATATTGATAGAAACAAATATTTGTTCTCCAGGACTTCTGTAGGGAAAACATGGCCAGAGAAATATGTGATAAACACTTTACCGGAAGCTACATTCAGTTTTTGATTTAATGACAAAAAAATACCCTGAATATATATCACCAACAAAAAAATAGAGAAGCAAACCACCACATTTGTGTATTGACAACCGAGAAATACAAAAAATTACTGAAGGAAGCTAAATGTATTCATGAAACTTGTAAGGCAAATATTAAGGCTAATAAGTAATGCCGTACATTGGAAACAAAATATTCTAGCACTGATATATGACCCAAAGTTGATAAAAATGGCCATTTCATCAATCAGTCCTAATACAGCATGTCAAAACAGTGTAAGAATACTTCTGTGATTGGAACAAAGCCAGGTGAAATATCCCACTGTAAGTGATAAGAAAATACTTTCTATCCCATTACTAAACAAAATTATGTTAAATGGCAGCTGCTAAATATTTAAAATTCAATTTAGAGCCTCTTTTTAAATGATGAAATATGGGCATTGAATTTTACCACAGTGGAAACTGAAAGCCTGCACTAGATAAGTCAGAATATACATGCAAGCTATCCAGACTAACTTTCAGTGAAAAACATTAAAATTATGGATCAAGAAGCAGTCTGGATGATTGATGTTGATTCTTTAATAAACTTCAAACTATAGTGCAGGGCCTAGGGAATTTGGACAAGCTAATGTTCTCAACATTTTAAAAGGGAAATTGGTTGACCAAGGCAACTATGGGTGTGTTAGCTTTACATTAATCTCAAAAAAACGCCAAAACCAAACCAAGAAGAACAAAGAAAGAAATAATAACAAACAAGAAAAGACTGGCATGTGATATAGTCTGCGAATTCTTAACAAATGGCATTGGAACCTTTGCAAATTTAATACAGCTTCTATATGTCTTCTCAAACAAGACATAATGTATATGTACTCTGATAGGCACTCATGTCTATGTCCACATATGATCATTTATATGAGTACATATATTCAGATGTAAAATTATAATTCAAGAAAAACAAAACTACTAATTAAATAAGATTTCTGTAGAATAAACCACTGAGGTTTTGAAGGTATTTAGTAACCAAGCTACCACTCATTTTAGCTTTGCATGATATAAACAGAAAAAAAAATTAAGAAATTGTGAATCATCTATTCAAACAGAGCAATATGACATGAAATGTTCTTATGCTGATATCTTAAGGAGGAAAGCATTGTAGTCATCAGGAAAAATAAATCCTGTGAGATAGATGCATAGAGTGCTTTGGGGGGTTGTGGGTTTTTTTTGTTTCGTGTTTAGTGGGGTTTGGGGTTTTTTTTGTTTGGTTGGTTTGTTTGTTTTAACTTCCTAGGACAGAAAGATATAAAAGGTTTCTGTTTCCTTCCTTTTCCCATGTGCTTTCCTAAAGAAATAGAGTATAAACAAAATTTATCTGATTTATACTTTAGCCATTTGCTGCTAGAATAGCAAAGCTTTAAAACAGTTTTGTAGAGGAAAGACGTGATTTGCTGGCTAAAGAGTCACTACTGCAGTGGTTTGGGGAATTTCCTGCCCCAGAGCAGGTGGAGCATGAACACAAAATAAAGGTGGGGCATGCAAGTGAAAATCTTTCTGATTATAATGAAGCATCCATCTAATTTTGAGTTTGGCCAGAATAAAGGGGAACATAGACAATAAGGTGTGTAGAACATAGCATGAGGAGAAAGATTGTCATCTCAGGATAGATATATGCTGACTCATCAAGCCACACTTCTCTGCATCAGTCAGTGCAAGAGGAAGGTCCTAATTTCCATCTCTTTAGGGTTCACTCTGGTTTCTAAATTAGATATGAATCTTCATTTAGGGTTGATCTTAGCTGTTTTTCACCTTTACTAAGTGCATCACATAGATCCAAAACTGGTCTCATTAAATTATATACCAAATTTGCTTCCTTTAGAACAAGATTTCACAGTATCACAGTATCACTAAGGTTGGAAGAGACCTCAAAGATCATCGAGTCCAACCTGTCACCACAGACCTCATGACTAGACCATGGCACCAAGTGCCACATCCAATCCCCTCTTGAACACCTCCAGGGACAGCGACTCCACCACCTCCCTGAGCAGTCCATTCCAATGACAAATGACTCTCTTGGTGAAGAACTTTCTCCAATAAATCTTGGGGGGGAGGGGAGGGACGGGACACGACAACAAAATGAAGCCTGAGTAAGAAACTTAATCATCTAAGTGATATTTGTTACTATATGCTTGCTTTCTTAAGGTTTTGGTTCTGTTCAGTTTTATTTTTTTCTCAAGTGAGTATTGAAAAATAATAAAGCATTTGTTCATATCTAAATATCTGTGAATTATGTGAGCACAAACATACTAATATGACCTAAACCTGCAAAAACATGTAGTCATCTACATGGCAAGACCGATGACCATCAGAATGTTAATGAAATAACAGAAATGCATCTTCTCACCAATTATCAGCATTGCCTAAGATACATTTGTTCTACATGAAGAATGCAGGGTAAATGTTAAATAACATAGCTTGCTTCTCTACATCTGGCTGGATCTGTTTGGGCCAGTAGAAATGAAAGCTTTTGTTTGCTTAAAAGTGTGTGGCTGTATAGGCTGGGTGCCTCCCATTACTGCCACATAAGTTACACCTCCTGTGTCCTGAATGTCCAGCCCAGTAGGTGGACACAGGAAACAGCCTATTTCTACTCATAAATCCTGCACCCTATAAATCCATCTGCAAACTCATTCTCTTCCTCTTTCTTCCCTCTCTGCTCCTGTAGGAGATGCTCCCTATCGGGTGACAGTGGGGAAGTATCTCAAGGACTCTTAGGCCTGGCTAGGCCTAATGCCAGGAGAAGAAGGCTTGGGCCGGGGGGGGGGGGGGGGAGCTTATTCCTTCCCCCCACACTTCTAGCATGATACATTTTGTTCTGTTGTAGCCCTTATGGCCTGGATTCTACTGTGCTATGATGTAGAGAATTATAAGGGGATGACCAGAGAAACAAGAGTGACTCATTCACTTGGCATGGCTGAGGGAATAAATGGGTATAATGTAGTTTATATGTGTCCATAAACTCTCAGGCTACCTGAAGGGAGCTTATCCCACTATCAGCTTGAGCAGACAATAATTCCCTAGATAGTGTTGTGGCATCCAGGGATTCCTGAAGCACAACCACCTGCTACCTATGTAACTTCCTTTTGCAAAAAAATAAATTAAAAACAGAAAAAAGACAGACTGATATGAAAAAGCATATCCAAATAGCTATCCTGGCCCTAAACCAAAACAAACATTGTCATTTCAGCAGTGTCTTCAAGTCACTGTGTTATTGTGGTGCTCTAAATGAATTCTACATTAAAAAGTTTCATCAATCTGTTTTTATGCAATACATTGCTAGTCTACTACTTGAACAGCTCTAACAGTGCCAGCACAGAAATATATTCAGTGTCATATGTCAAAAAAATAGAATGAAGCACAAGTGTGTTGTGCACATAGAAGCACCTATGGTGCATGATTAGCATAAGTTTGTGACAGACTGAACAATGAGGCAATTACAGCAACCACCCTGCATTTCACAGCCACCACTTCAGAAAACATTTTGTATACACAGACAATCATGCTCTTTGGAATAAACTTACTCTCAGGAGACATAAGAGCCAAACCTATACTGAAAGTATTTTAACCAAGCATGCTGTATTACAGTTTACATCACCTCAGTTTGTGTTTATGAACATACAATGCTGAATATTATTTGGTAGATGATGTCTTTGACATATTATAAGCCCACAACTTAATTAGCACATAAGCATTTATTGTATTCAATTCTGATGCAAACGCAATGGTAATCAAGGTGACAAAATAGTGTTCTGCAGTCTAGTGTGACATTGTGGTTTAAGGGCTAACAGGTGGGAAGGTGGAACCCGACTCTGGTGGGAATCACTGCATCAGGTTATTTCCTCCCCTTTTCCTGCTCATCCTTTATTTAAGGGGGAAAGAAGTTCCAGGGAACTCTTTTCCCTTTCGCCTTCCTGCCTGGTGGGGAGCTGTTGCCACACAGTTCACAGAATCACAGAATGGTGGGGGTTGGAAGGGACCTCCAGATATCATCTAGTCCTCTCTTAGAGCATGTTCTCCTAGATCAGTTTTCACAGGAACACACCCAAGAGAGTTTTGAAAGTCTCTAGAGAAGAGACTTGATAATCTCTCTAGCAGCCTAGTCCAGTGCTCCTGTAAAGAAATTTCTCCTTATCAAATAAAAATTCTAGTTGGAGAAGATGCTCAGGATCACCAAGTCCAACTGATAACTCTACAAGGTTCACCCCTAAACCATATCTCCAAGCACCACATCCAAATGACCTTTAAACACCTCCAGGTTTGTCAACTCAACCACCTACCTGGGCAACACATTCCAATGCCTGGCCACTCTTTCTCTGATTTTTTTTTTTTTCCTAATGTCCAGTCTAAACTTAATCAGTTGTAACTTGAGGCCATTTCCTGTTGTTTGAGAAGAGACCAGCACCAGCCTGCTTCCCCAGGTTGGGCCTGCTTCCACGTGTTGTGGGGGGAATCCATTGTCATATGTGATTGGGTTTTTTATATATCACTATATATTCCTTCCCTCAATTTCTCTGTATATCCCTTTTCCCATAATACTTTTTATTATATGATAAAATTACTTTCTTAACTTCCAATTCTGTGTAAGTCCTTTTGTTTACCCCTTACTTCCCCTGCCTATCTTTTCCCTGAGCGGGGAGAGGGAAAAGGGGGGTAATCTAAATTGTGTCCTGTGGAGTTTTTGCCCTGAAACCCTTAAACAGTGACATGTGATTAGCCCAAACCTGAAAGCCCTTGAAAATGGGATGCATTCTACTGCTGAAATCAAGGGTGGCAAATAATGCTATTTGTAAAATAAAATTTTAATTCAAAGTTTTTTAAATTATACAATTCACTTCAAGTTAAATATACTTCAAATCCACTTAATACTCTCTAATAAATTACATATAACATATAGGTTCAGCCCATTAAAACAATATTTTTTATGTGTAAGACAAATAAACCAATTTAAAATAAAATTGTGAGTGGAATAATGACTGAATTCTAATAATCTAGCATTTCAGACAATACTCACTTGCCAAGAGTATTTCCAACATATAATTCTGCAGTACATAATATACTGAGTTGGAGAACCTTTTTATTCCATGGCCCCCAAACACTGAATTTGGTTTTCTGTAGAATAAAAACTACTTTACATGAAGTGATACTTTAGCATTAAAAACCAGAAGGCAACCCAAAAAATCACAAATCAGAAACTGTCATACTGGAAACAGTTATTTTGAATTTCAAAACACTACAGTGAAAAATAAAGGCCAGTTCTGGGCCTTCATGGAATTCATGTCAACACTTTCAAGGGAAGACTGAATTTTCTAACAGAGATGCAGAGCACAGTGTACCAGTTGCAATATATATACGAAAAGACTATTGAGCTATTTTTTTTAAATATAGGAATTAATACTTGGGTTTTTTCCTGGCAAATTTCCGGACTCCTTAAGAAAATGCTGAAAGAAGTCAATGCATCATTCTTGCCGGCTTATGGGTTCTTTGGGGACCAGATCCATTGCAGAGTTTAACAAATATTTCACATTCGCAAATTAACTTTTTTATTACACATCTCTTCTCCAGAGTTATGAATAGAATAGAATAGAATAGAATAGAATAGAATAGAATAGAATAGAATAGAATAGACCAGGTTGGAAGAGACCTTCAAGATCATCGCGTCCAACCCATCAACCAATCCAACCCACCTAAACAACTAAACCATGGCACCAAGCACCCCATCAAGTCTCCTCCTGAAAACCTCCAATGATGATGACTACACCACCTCCCCAGGCAGCCTATTCCAATGGGCAATCACTCTCTCTGTATAGAACTTATTTCTAACATCCAACCTAAACCTCCCCTGGCACAGCCTGAGGCTGTGTCCTCTTGATATGGTACTGGCTGCCTAGGAGAAGAGACCAACATCCACCTGTCTACAACCTCCCTTCAGGTAGTTGGAGAGAGTGATAAGGTCACCCCTGAGTCTCCTCCTCTCCAGGCTAAACAAACACAGCTCCCTCAGTCTTTCCTCATAGGGCTTGTGTTCCAAAACCCTCACCAATTTCGTTGCCCTTCTCTGGACTTGTTCCAGCAAGTCAACATCCTTCCTAAACTGAGGGGCCCAGAACTGGACACAGTACTCAAAGTGTGGCCTAACCAGTGCAGTGTACAGGGACAGAATGACCTCCCTGCTCTTGCTGGCCACACAGTTCCTGATGCAGGCCAGGATGCCATTGGCCCTCTTGGCTGCCTGGGCACACTGCAGGCTCATGTTCAGCCTGCCATCGACCAGTACCCTCAGGTCCCTCTCCACCTGGCTGCTCTCCAGCCACTCTGACCCCAGCCTGTAGCACTGCATGGGGTTGTTGTGGCCAATGTGCAGAACCCGGCACTTGGATGTGTTAAATCTCATGCCGTTGGACTCTGCCCATCTGTCCAGCCTGTCGAGGTCCCTCTGCATAGCCTCTCCACCCTCCAGCAGATCAACTCCTGCCCCCAGCTTGGTGTCGTCAGCAAATTTACTGATGATGGACTCAATGCCCTCATCCAGATCATCAATAAAGATGTTAAAGAGCATAAGGCCCAGCACTGATCCTTGGGGCACACCACTAGTGACTGGCCGCCAGCTGGATGTGGCACCATTCACCACCACTCTCTGGGCTCGGCCCTCCAGCCAATTCCTAACCCAATGCAGTGTGCAGTGGTATTTCACCTGCTCATATAGCCAGTATTGTATATAGCATTATATGTTAGAAACCTTATTTAAGTGTTGCTATGTAAAACAGAATTAAGGCTGCCACATTGATTTAATACAGTTTCTTACTGCTTGTGCTTTTATAATCATCTTGCAAAAAAATTAGAGTCCTGACATAGAATCACAGAATGATTTGGGATGGGAGGTACCTTAAAGATCATCTGGTTCCTAGTCCCCTCCTGAAGGTCTGGACAACTTCCACTAGACCAGCTTATTCAAAACCCCCTCCAGCCTGACCTTGAGTGTATCCAGGGATATAGCATCCACATGTTTTTTGGACAACTTATTCCAGTACCTCACAACCTTCTCAGTGAAGAACCTCTTCCTTACATCTAATCTAAATCTACTTCTTCCAGTTTATGACCATTACAACTTGTTTCATCACTACACACTTGTATAAAAAAAAAAAAAAAAAAAAAAAAAAAAAAAATCCAACCACAAAACACAACCAAACAAAAAAAAAAAAATCCCCCTTTAGCTTTCTTGCAAGTTTGCTTTGGATACCAGAAGGCTGAAACAGTGTTTCCCTGCAGCCTTTTCGTCAGGCTAAGCAATCCCAGCCCTCTTAGCATATTCTTGTAGAGAGGTGCTGCAGCTCTCTAATCATCTTCCAGACTTCCTCTGGACTCACATGAGCAGGTCCATGCCCTTCTTACACTGGGAGCCCCATCCAGGGGCCGCCATCTGGGGGGGGGGTGTCTCAAGAGAGTGGAGTAGAGGGGGAGAGTCAACTCCCCCAGACCTGTTGGCCATGCTTTTGATACAGCCCAGGATTCAGTTACTTTTCTATTCTGCAAGGCCACATTGTTGGCTCAAGTCCAGTTTTTCACTCCCTAGTACTCCCAAGTCCTCCTTTTCAGGGGTGCTCTCAATTCACTCATCTTGGCCACATGGCCAAGAAGATATCTCTATAATAGAGGATTCTTGCTCAATATCCAAGAACATATATTCTTATCTTTAAAGTCTCTACTTCTCTCACCCTGACCTCTTGCTCATGTTAAGTGATATCTTTGAATAAAGATGCGTTCCCTGAGGCTCCCAGAAGGGATTCTTTTCCTACTTGAAAATTTCAACACAAAGCCCTCCGCTGGATTTTGTTTTACAAAAGGAAACATGACTTTCATTCAGAACAAATTGCTAGCACAGGATGAGGGCTTGTATGAAATGCCATGGTCTATTTATCCTGAATCTGGAAATTAAGTGATTGAAGAATTCTTCTTAACTTTGGAAAATAGAGTAACTTTTTTTTGTGTGTGTCTGTTAATCTCATGGCTTTAAACATACATTTCTCCTAACGATGTAATGATCAGGTGTAAGGTTTTGTGGTGGTAGGGAAGGTACCTTGTACTACTACAGTTGAAGCTTGTCCTCCACACACAAATATTTATTATGCTAGAGCAAGCATGACTCATTTCTTACTGATTAACATACTCAAGGGAAGAATTATACAGCAGTCATTTCCAAATTTGCCGTTTAAATGAGTTAAAACTAATCACAATATTCTTGTTCCAAGTGCTAAGTTAATTAATGGTAAAGACTATATTATGGCTTATTATATGCACATAAAATTCTGACCAATTCCCTTCTAGTCATTCTCTTTCCAATTTCATTTTTTATCTCACTCACAGCTAAGGACATTATGCCACTATACATAATTCCAGGTATTTACTCATAAATAGAAAGACATATCATGCATCTCGATTCACACACAAGTACAAAGTAGATGAATTAAAGACACGCTTTGAGTTCTCCTCTCTTACATATAGCCAGTAATAAAACAACAATTTTTAGAGCAATGTTCTACCTGTAGTGTTCATCAGTGAGGTTTCTGCCACTTTTATGACTTTCTTTCCTTCGTTACAGTCCTTAAAATATCAACAACAGCCATCTTTGCTTTCTATGCCAGAATCAACCGCTCTGCATTAAATAGAAAGCATTACCTGGATAGCTGTCTATATTTAACCCATATCTAAGCCTAAACTCTATAAATCACTCTATCACCTGTTGATCCCCTCCCCAGCAGAGAAGGGGAATCAAGAAGACAAAATCCACAGGTTAAAAGTAAAACATTTAATTAAATAGTAAAACTGATACCAACATCCATACAAGGTATATAAAGATACTCAGCTTAATAAAAGTGCAGCAGTTACAATATCCCAGAAGGCAGTCCTCAAAAAGAGCCCAAGAAGGAAGCTCTTCTCTCTACAGGAAACATCCTCTTTACAGTGAGTATGATGACCATGGTACAGAATACACATGTGAGTCAACTCAAGTCAGCTGTCCTAGCTGACTCACACTGGCTAATAAGCTGCAGCCCATGGCTTGCCTGGGAGTATGGCCCAGCAAAACCAGAACAGTGGCAAAAATAGAGCTGTAATGTTTTTTCTCGAGAATTCAGTTCAAACCTGCTTCTTTATGATAGCTTATCAAGTATTCTTTTCTTTATTTGGTGTATTTATGCTATGCTTTACCTAATAAAAAAAAAATAATACTTTTTGTCATTTCAACCCTTTTATCTACCTACATACATACTTTTGGTGTGCTTTTAGATGTCTATTTTTGAATTGCAATATTTTTACTATAGATTGTGCACATATTAGTGCTAAAATATGTCATTGCTCTCTAAGTTCCATTTATTAAATTGTGCAACTGTATTAATTACCAGGACCATTTCTTGACAGCTTTGAATGCATGTTGGAGTACTTCATATTTACATTAGCTAGGAAAATGTGTTAAAAATACTAAGATGGCTCATTTGTTCATATCTCAGATAGTTGGCTTTGGAGGAAAAGAGGTATTTTCAGGGCACAGTTAAAAACTGTCAGCACCAGATAGTATTTATTAGTATTTATACAGGAGATGTAAAAAAAAAAAACAAAAATAAATTAAAAATTATATGGTTGAAAAATCAGAAATTACATGCCATATACAACAGCCTTGATACCTAATTCGCTCATCAAAGGCTTTTAAGGAATTCAGCAGTAATGGAATTCAGCAACAGTAGTGGTTGTCCCTGATGGGTTTCACTGTTGACAGACTTTGAGTACCACTGCCCGCCCTCACTGTATGCAGCTTCCCCATACAGCTCTAATACCCTCTGGGGATAGTGCTGAGGCAAGGTGTCTGCCTCAGCCTACTTGGAGCTCCAGGGGCATCTGGCTACTGCCCATGTCTGGGATGGTATGGAAGCCCTGGAAATTCTTCCAGGGGCAGCAGTGGCCTCTCTGATGAGAGCTACTCTCCAGTAGAAATGTTAAACAGTTCAATGAAGGGGCTAAAGTAGAGATGAGCAGGCCATGCACTATGAAGAAAACTGAAAAGATTTACAAGGTCCTTGCAGAAAGTTTGCAGAGGCAAGAATCTGAGCCACACAAATTAAGCAAGCAAGCAAAGAAAGGAGAGAAGATAGTTGGAGACCTTGGCCATACAACTTGTAGAAGGTAGCAGTCAAGATGGGGAAGGATGGAAGCTTGTGACTTCTGGTAAGAGAAGGGAGGTAAATCACCTACACAATAGGTTAAGTGCCCTGACCACTAGTCAGGACAAACAAAACCTCTCAGAGGATGCATCAGAGCCAGCAAATGCTGATAAATCTCATGTCTGGTTTTCTCATGGAGGTTTTCTTCTGCATGGAAGTTCGAGGCACCAAATTGCTAAACAGATTTGATCTCTTGGGAGATTTGTTGGTTTGGCCAAGACATGTGAAGTCCCTTGCAGTTCCTGTACAGAGCTTGCCAGCCTTTTGGATAGTTTCCTCTTGCTTGTCGTAGATACTGATTCTGTTGCAAGAAGTAGCCTGGAGCTTATCAAGAGCATCTACAAAGCTCTAGGCTGAAAAGATGTCAGCCCAGGTGGTATTGTCCTTAAATCTCCCACTGAAGAAAGCAGAGGTGGACTAACCCAAATGACCAGCATCTGACCATTGGTATTGTAGGCTGGTATTGTACGTATGACTTTGGCTTTTGCAACTCTGGAATCTACTTTGAGGTAGGAGGCCTACTGAGCAGAGATGGGTTAGATTGGAAAGAATTAAACAGCAAAGTGAGAAAATCACATCCTGGGGTGCATCAAACACAGTATAACCAAATGGTCAAAAGAAGTGACCATTTGAGCAAATCGTAACCAAGAATACTGCTGTATCCAGTGTTGATGCAGCCTCACTTCAAGTACTGTGTGCAGTTCCGGGACCCATAATTTAGGAGGGATATTGAGTTACTTGAATGCATCCTGAGGGCAAAAAAGCTCTTCCATCCCATCCCATCCTATCCTAAATAAACTAGGTTCAGCAACCTAGTGAGGAAGATGGCACCAGGGGTGGGTTACCATAACCTGAATATAAGTGAAAGCATAAAGTACAGTGCAGATATGAGTGGGAAACAGTGTGGCAATTATCTGGCAAAAGCAGCAGTTTGACCCTTCTTAATTGCCTATACAACAATCCAGATAACATGGGAAATACACATAAAGAATTAGAAGTTCATAGACAGCTGCAGAGGTATCACTTCAGTGGGATTACAGAGACATTGTAGAAGAACTCCTGACTACAGTATGGAAACGGTGGGATACCCATTCCTTATGAATGACAGGGCAGATGAGGGTTTGTGCTTTGTATAAAAGAATTACCTAAAGACATATTGCTTTACTTTGCAATGGAATATTTGATAAAGGGTGGGTGCCACTTTGAGAACAGACCAGCATAGCTGATATAGTATCTGCAACAGCCATCCTGATAGAGGAGACATATGAAGCCTGCTTTGGATAGCTGGAGAAATCTTTAGTACTCATAGGTAGGGCTGTTCAGTCTGGAGAAGAGAAGGCTCCGAGGTGACCTTATTGTGGCCTTCCAGTGTCTGAAGGAGGCCTACAAGAAGGCTGGGGAGGGACTTCTCAGGATCTCAGGTAGTGACAGGACTAGGGGGAATGGAATGAAGCTGGAGGTGGGGAGATTCAGGCTGGATGTGAGGAGGAAGTTCTTCACCATGAGAGTGGTGAAGCCCTGGAATGGGTTGTCCAGGGAGGTGGTTGAGGCCCCATCCCTGGAGGTGCTTAAGACCAGGCTGGATGAGGCTCTGGCCAGCCTGATCTAGTGTGGGGTGTCCCTGCCCATGGCAGAGAGTTGGAACAAGATGATCCTTGTGGTCCCTTCCAACCCTGACTGATTCTATGATACTATGATACTACGACTTTTGACTGGGATGTTATCTGCTGAAAGGTCAATATGACCAGGTACAAGCAATCCTGGAAGATTTTGGAATGTATTAAAGACCATTTATTGATGCAGGAAGTCAATGAACTTATCAGGTAAGATAACCTGGAGTTCCCCCTCTCTTTTATTTTCCTTTTTCCTTAGTTTATTTCAAACAAACAGGAAACTTAGAAAAATTAAATGGTTCAATGTCACAAGTTTAGCCAAATGAAACTTTTAGATAGATGTTAGAGCTCAGTTACTGGTTTTGCTGCAGTGTGCAGTTAGATATGGAAGTGTTAGCTTTAACAAAAAACCTTTTGCCTTAGAGCCAAATAGAGTGAATCCCCAAAGGCATCCCCCATACATCATCCTCATTGTGCTTTTTTATCTCATTAGATTGAATCTTTCATGCCTGCTGAATAAACAGGTGGCATCTTGTAAAGTTACCTGCTCCTTAGATTTTCCATAGCTGTTTCTAACATTTGTAGTTTTGTACATTTTCAGTCCCCCCTGGGGCAAAGACAACCCTACCTACTCTAAATTATTATCTCAAATTTATGTAATTTTATTAGTGTAGTCTTGTCACTTTCAAGAAACTGAAGCCAGTAGTTTTGAAAGACACTCATTCTGGCCAACCTCTCTGAGCATTAAGTGCAAGGTTGTATATTTCACTGAAGACAAACTGTGAATATATGACAAAAATTTCTCTCAGGCCAGAGAGAAATTAATGTTAGAAAGGTGGGATTTGTCAATAGTGTTGTTTGAGAAAAATACTTTTTTTATGAAAATCTGTAAACAAAATATGTGAACCATTAAAAAAATAAGTAGCCTTGATAAGTTTTTGAATGATTACTTGATGGTGGAAAAGGCAGACCTTGAAAAACTTCCATGATATGGTAATTCTAGGCAAAAGAATACTTGACTTCGAAATATACAGAGAATTGCTAAAGATTTTCCAGAGTTACTACCAGTGCTAAATCCATTTTGTAAAGTGCTATGATCTGACTTCCAGGGGAGAGCAAGGAGTGGGAGTGGTTTCTATTTTTAATTAATTAAAATAAATGGCTTTTAAAACAAGAAAAGGGCAGCAAAAATATTTTGGGGAAAAAAAATAACATTGACTTAGAGCACAGATCTCTCTCTTACTGATATCCGCTGCCTAGGCTTTCAGATTAGCCTTTCACACTCTGCATTTTTGGTTCCTAACTAAATGTAGAAAGTTACAGGTTTGAGCTCCAACTCAAGGATCACTGACCTCAAGAAAGAAGAATGGTGGAAGGGAAGTTGAATGTCTTTCATCTGTGACCATAATTAGTGAGCAAGCTCTCTTTGTCTTTTGTCTCAATCATTGAGCCTTTTATTGTCTTTTCTCCCCATCCCACTAGAGAGGTAGAAGTAAGCAAATGACTGTATAGCACTTTGTTCACATATATTTGCTGAACGTATGTGAACCATGACAATTATTGCTTAGGTCACTGCATCATTGAAAACAAAATCAAAACAAAAAAACAAAAAAAAACACAAAAAAACAAAAAAAAACCACAAAAAAACAAAAAAACTGCTTGGCTGCAAATTATTATACAACTGTTTTCTGTTTGTTTCTTAGTCAAAGTGAGAAGAAGGAGGTGATAGGAACTATCTGCTTGCATCTCACAGTTCCTTGTCCTAGAATCACACACATTACCAGGTCAGAAATGAGAATTTTTCAAGATGCTCAACTTGATCTAAAAGACTTCAAGTGGCACTAAGAATTTCTAAAATTCTATTTTAAAAAGAAGCCCTGCTTATGGTGCAGTGTGGAACAAAAGATTAAGACTGGCATGAGAAGCCAGTACCTTCCCTTGCTAGAACAATTTCCATCTTCACTCCATTATCCACATGAGGAAATTCAGTTATGTATGATTTTGGATGTAGCTGAATATGTGTGTGCCACAGGTATGCTTTTATCTCTAAGACAGGAATCTAAACTATCATTACAGGCAACGAAGGTCCAGTAAATACAATCAATAGAGTCTACAGAGCTATTCATGTCACTGTAAAACCAGACACTGACATCTGGTCATCTGGTTCCCTAGACACTATTGGTGTACTGACAAGAAGAGCAATTCACTTGACTGCAGGTATAGATTTAGTATCATCTGAGATGGCAAAGTCTATCCTGCATGGCCTCCAGCTGCTGCTCCTTTATAACACATGTAGGTCCCATGTCATATCTGCCAGTTACATGCAAGTGTCTGAGATATTCTATAATTTCAAAAGTCTGTCTGTGAAAAGCAGAACTGAATTTCAAAGGAAGTGAATGCCATGAAAAAAAAGAAATATTTCCTCTCACACTTCTCCTTCTCCATCCCCATTTAGGCCAATAGATCTGGGGACAAAACCAAGCTCATTCATTATCAAGTACTGTCATCAAATCAGGGTTTGGAAGGCAAGGAAAAAAACTTATGTTCAGGTTACAATCCTAGACATACTCTATTATATGGAATGAAGGAAACGTTTAACTACCACTATTAAGAGACAGCCTTAGAAAAAAGGTCAGCCATACTACTCATACTTGGTCTAAGAATTCTTTTGACACAATAAAAATGTATCTGGGATACAGAAATACTCACTATATATAATTAAGTAGTCATTAGCATCGACAAAACTAACAAAGTCACTAGAAGAAAACAGATATTTTTATGCCATTAAGTAAATCAGTTATTTATTCTCATTTTACTCTAATTATTTGTGTATGATTTAGAACATATGAAAGTGGGAGATTAGTTATTTATATTTGTAAACACTACATGAGACGGCCATTAATCCTTTAGAACAGAGAAGCCTCAGTAAGCTAAGAACAAAATTCTTATATGTGACAAGTATAAATTAACATGACGACAAATTTTATTTGGAGGATTTAAAAAATGCAGCCAACAACTGTAAATTTTACAACTTTAAATATCTAAGCTTTATATGTACTCTGAGTATTTATTTGAAAACAGCAAAATAAGATTAAGCTAATATTTCCCCAAATATTCATTGAAAACCTCCCTTATTATTAGATTTTACAAAAATCTAACACAAAAAAAGGTAGTACAATAAGCACTTTGAATTATTAAAATGTAATTACAGAAGCTTTTTTAATTTTTTTCTGCATTAATAAAATTTACAATTCATTTTTATGACAATGAAAATAAAATAAATATTTAAATTTATTTTTGTTTATGTATTTTTGAGTCTTTTAATTGCTAGCTCTGTGTCTCACTTTCACCTGCAAAATGGAATTTGAATGATTGAAGTATTTTGGCTGAAGGTCCAAAATCATACTTTTTTTTTAATACAAGGGCTAGATTTATCTATAAATTGCACTATCACTTAAAATTTAATATGCATTTTCAAATTCAGTATTTGATCACATAAAAGTAGGAGAATTTACAAAGGACTTGGAAACTCCTTTTATTATTTTTGTTAATTTAAACAGATGTCTTTCTATTGATATGAAAAAAATGACCTACACATTGTTCTATTCATCCTAAAAGACTGATGGGTCTGTATTTGGATTAGAAAAGATGCTCAGTGTTACCAATATCACAGTATCATAAAGCAGCCCAGTATGTTAGAGAGTGGAATAAACCTTTAGAATAAACCTTTATTAGAATAAACCAAACCAGGTTGGAAGAGACCTTCAAGATCATCGCGTCCAACCCATCAACCAATCCAACCCACCCAAACAGCTAACCCATGGCACCAAGTACCCCATCAAGTCTCCTCCTGATCACCTTCAATGACGGCGACTCCACCACCTCCCCGGGCAGCCCATTCCATAGCGCTATCACTCTTTCTGTATAGAACTTCTTCCTAACATCCAACCTGAACCTCCCCTGGCGCAGCCTGAGACTGTGTCCTCTTGTTCTGGTACTGGGTGCCTGGGAGAAGAGACCATCATCCACCTGTCTACAACCTCCCTTCAGGTAGTTGTAGAGAGTGATAAGGTCACCCCTGAGTCTCCTCTTCTCCAGGCTGAGCAACCCCAGCTCCCTCAGTCTTTCCTCATTGGGCTTGTGTTCCAAACCCCTCACCAACTTTGTTGCTCTTCTCTGGACTCGTTCCAGCAAGTCAACATCCTTCCTAAACTGAGGGGCCTCAAGAGATCATCAGGTCCAAACCCCCTGCCAAAGCAGAATCACTTAGTGTAGTCTGCACAGGAATGCATCCAGGTGGGTTTTGAAAGACTTCAGAAAAAGAGACTCCACAACCTACCTGGGCAGCCTGTTCTAGCACTCTGTCACCCTCACTGTAAAGAAGTTTCTCCTCATGTTGAAGTTTGAAGCTGTAGTTTCTTGTCATATTACTGTGCATGACTGAAAAGAGCTTGGCCCTATCCACTCGACACCCATCCACAGATATTTACACACTGTGAGAAATTGGTTTTAATATTAGGCTTTCACAAGGGGAATAGCTAGGGACCATGAGGTTCGATCTTTGGGCTGATTGGTTGATTGTGGTTTTTATTGTATGGGGAGAAAGGTGAGGCACTGACATGTCTGAAGACTGGCCAGGTCAAAAGTGCAGGTTTTGTCCCAGCCCTGATGGAGAAGGGTGGGAACATGCTGGGGAAAGGTATGAATATGTATGTTTGACGTCTATATAAGCTCAACCCATGTTGTTATGGTGCGCCTCTAGCAAACCTGCTATGCGCCCAGCGCTGTCTTGCCTTTTTTTTTATGATAAACTGGTTGTATTTAAAATTTAGCAGTGAGCTTGTTTCTCATACACACATTGATGAGATCTCCTCTCAGTCTTCTCAAGACTAAAGAGCCTCAGGCATCTCAGTCTCTCTTCATAGGGCAGATGCTCAAGTCTCCTAATCATCCTCATGGTACTCCATTGGATTCTCTCTAGCAGTTCTCTGTCTTTCTTCAACTGGGGAGCCCAAAACTGGACACAGTATTCCATGTGTGGTCTCACCAGGGCAGAGTAGAGCAATAGAACTTCCCTAGACCTGCTGGGCACACCCTTCTTGACGCAACCCAGGATATCATTGGCTGTCTTGCCCAAAAGGACGCATTTCTGTTCCATGGAGAACTTGCCATTCACCAGCACTGCAAGACCTTTCTCCATGGAGCTGCTTTCCAGCAGGGCAGCCACTAACCAAAATATGTCTAAGAATATGTTGGGAGTTTAATATAAAGTCCTTTCTTAACCTAGCTTCAGAGAAAAGAAGATAAGCTATAATAAATTGTGTGATTATTTATTTATTGCTAATTTGTACACTGTGCACTATTGCAATAGAATTTACTGAAAAAGCATTTGAGGCTTTTAGATGCCTTGGGATATCGAAGGGTGCCCTAGGATATTGAAAACACTGTTGTGGTTTAAACCCACTCAGCTGGATGGGAAGGAAAACATGCAGCAAAAGACAGAAGGTCTGAGAAAAAGGACAGAGAAGGCTCATTCACAAGCTATGGCCACAGGTAGAAGAATTGATTCAGCTGGTTCAGATGCTGAAAGAAGGTTGTAGTGACAGGCATTAGGAAGCCAGCTAAACCTGTTTGTCCACTGCCCTTTCTCCTCCCTCCCCCCTCCAGGTTTGAGGCAAGGAGCCAATAGGCAGGTGCCATTAAGGCTGTCTGGAGGGGGTGGAAGCTGGACCCTGAGCCTCACATTTCAGAGAGGCAACTGCATGTGTTAGACGCTGTATGAGAAGGTGTGTGCAGTTTTGCCCACCATACAACATTCTGAACTGATCGTCAGGATTTGAATAGCTAATGTGTCATTGGGCCGTTCAGCTTTCAAAGAGGGAACTTATAGGGGAAGATTTCACAGCCCACATCTTTCTTTCTCTCTCTCATCTCTCGTCTTCTCCCCGCCCCCCATTCATTAATGGGATTCAAGGTGTCAAGAAGCACCTACTTCATGTTCCTGTCTTTAGGGCAATTAGCTTCTTTTGTCCTAGCTGCACAGTGTTTAGATCTCCATGACAGTGGCATGTCTCCCTCTCTCTCACTTCCTCTAATTTTGGATACTATCTTTTGGATTATTCCTGCCCTTTGGATTACAAATATGAACTTAGAACATTGCTGTATTCAGCAAAGGTTTTGGTAGTCAACGTCTTGGCGGTTTGTGATTAACTTATGATAATTTACCTGGTTATTCCTAAGATTTATAGCTTGTTTACCTGTTGGTTAGCTCTGTTGCAAACCCGAGGCGGTCCGTCTTGCCACCTGGGGTGGATTTGTTGTTTCATTCATATAAGAAGTTTCCAGTTTGTTCCTCTGTATTCCAAGTTCTGATTTTCCTAGACTGTTATTCCATTGTTTATTAGCATCCTATTGTGTGTAATTAACCTATCATCCACCGGGCAAACAAACCTGAATAAAATTGGCTCTGATTTTTTTATATATATCTAATAAATCATATTAATATTTTATCATATTTCTGGTTTATCAATTTGATCATAACTATATCAAGGTTGTAGTGAGGTGAGCTCAGTCCCCTCTCCCTGGTAACAAGTGATTGGATAACAGGAAATGGCTCAGATTGTGCCAGGGGTAGGTTTAGATTGTATATTAGAAAGAACTTCACTGAATGGGTTACCCAACACTGGAATAGGCTTGTCAGCAAGATGGTTGAATCCACATCCCTGGAGGTGGTTAAAAGGTGCATAGATCTGGTACTAAGGGACATGGTATTTAGATTGTGGTTGTATCCAATTATTTTAAAGATCTTTTCTGATTAAAACGATTCTATGGTTCTGTGATGTAATGTACTTTCAGCCACTCTTTCCTCCTGAGGTGGAAAACTCCTCACAGTCATTCCCTGCTGCAATGTGGCATTTCCTACCATGGGAATTAGTATTAGATCATATGGGAAATTAAGGCTTGCTACTTTGGGAATTCTTTTTTTTTTTCTGCCCTTTTTTTTTTTTTTGTGGGGTTTTTGTTTGTTTGTTTGTTTGGGTTTTTCACTGGTCATCAGTGGTTTAGGCAACTTAGACTGATGTGTTAGCTCTAGATCATATATCAAGCACCTGCATATGGACAAAATATCTTAGTCTGTTTTCTCAAGGTAAGGTCCAACACCAAAAAGTTGCTTCATGGAACACAAAATCTTCATTTTATCCATTTTGATCTTTATAAATATAACTTAATTCAAACATTTTATGTTCTTTGTCTCAGAAGTTTGGTCAAGTTCTTCTTTTTCAGACTACTAGGAGAACAAGTTTTGAACAGTATATCTTAACATGTATTTGATCTGATGAAGATTCTCATCTTCAAACTGACTTCTGTGTTGACCTTTGCCTCTAATAATTCTTCTCCCAGTCATTTCACAGTTCTGTATGCCCCTGCTATAGATGCCCTCGTATTATCTGTGACATTGCTGCAGCTAGTGTGTCTTTAATTGACCAGGATTTTATAAATGCTGCCTTCACAAAGATCTCATTTCTTACTGTAAGTTACCTGTTAGGATGCTCTCAGGCAAGCTTTGATTTGACTGATTGGAAGAACTTTTCCCCCAGGCTTTGGCTGTTACTGTGCAAGAGATTAACATTCCAGGCTTACTCACAATCCAGGCTTACTCACAATCCAAAAGTGTGCGTTGATTGCTGAGACATTCAAATTCAAAGCATGGCGTATTCATTTCCTATGCCCCTGCTTTTACTGTACATACATACAGCATGCCATGAACTGGAAGCAGGTGGTGCATGCTTGCTTCTGGCAACTCATTTAATATGGACAGCTTCTGGAGAAATATGCAGAAGAGATGAGGGAAATTACTTTTTTAATTGTATGACAAGTAAGTTTGGAGTTATTGAGACCTTCTTAGAAATAGCCAGACCTTGTTTTAATTTCTTTTGTGAGTCCTTCAGTTAATGTTAAGTCTTATTTAAAATTTTCTGAGATGTATTTGAATTCTCCCTCCTCCATTTTCTATTTCATTTTGGTTCAGCAATGTACAGTCTCATTCATTGTCTCTAGGTTCTTTTTGGCTTACTTGGTAATTCAAACTTTGACACTGTGTGGGGTCAAACAGTTCCTATGTAAACTTGTTTCTTTACATAGAATATGCTACTCTCTTCTCCTTGGACACCATAGAAATCAAAGGAGACACTTTCTGTATTTAGTGTCAAATCCCCTTCAGACAGCACTTGGTCCAAAATCTTTTTTCCTTAGCTTT
This sequence comes from Melanerpes formicivorus, assembly GCF_026170545.1. Taxonomy (NCBI): domain Eukaryota; kingdom Metazoa; phylum Chordata; class Aves; order Piciformes; family Picidae; genus Melanerpes; species Melanerpes formicivorus. Next base: position 13,604,463 of record NW_027142353.1, on the reverse strand, counting down.
TTCTATACTGCAGTCTTACTGATTTTTTTTCTTCTTTTCTTCAGTCCTCCTTTTCTTTCCTGGGACATAAAATAGTCAAGTAAAATTGTAAAATTTTATTTATTGGGTTCCACTACATGCCTGTATTCTGGGAGGTGACAGCATCCAAAGTTTGAGGGAAACCCCACTATTGTTTCAGCCAAATAGCTATATGAAAGGTGTTCTTACAGCTTTTGACAAATTAAGGGAAAGCTTCATATTTAGCAAGACTTAATCTGGCCCATAATAATTCACAGAATCACAGAATCACAAAATGGCTTAGGTTGGAAGGGACCTTAGAGACCATCCACTCCAACCTCACTGGCATGGGCAGGGACACTTCTCAACTAGACTTGACTGCTCAAGGCCTCATCCACAACCTCCCTGGGCAGCCAGTTCCAGATTATTACCTCACTTGTACTGAAGAACTTCTTCCTAAGATCCAGTCTAAACTTACTCTCCCTCAGCTTACAATCATTACCCCTTGTCCTATCTTTAGACACCCTTATGAAGGGCCACTCTTCAGTCTTTGTGCAGAATCCCTTCAGGTGTTGGAAGGCATCTCTAAGGTCCCCCCAGAGTCTTCTCTTCTCCAGGCTGAACACGCAGAGCACCCTCAGCCTATCCTCATAGAAAAAGTGTTCCAGCCCTTGGATCATCTTTATGGCCCTGCTTTGACTTGCTCCAACAGCTCTCTGTCCTTCTTATGATGGAGACACTATGACTGGATTCAATATTTGAGGTGGGGCCTCAAGAGCAAAGGGGAAGAATCACCTCCCTTGACCTTGGTTAAAGGGAACACGGAGAATTTCTACAGGTATATTAATGGCAAGAAGATGACTAGGGAAGGTGTGGGCCCCCTCAGAAAGGAAACTGGTGAAATGGTCACAAGTGATGTGGAAAAGGCTGAGGTACTTAATAACTTCTTTACGTCAGTCTTCACTGCAAGGGCCTCTAGCCAGACTCCTGGAGTCATGGAAGACAATGGCAGGGACCGGGACGAAGAACTGCTCATCATAAGTGAAGATCAGGTTTGTGATCACCTGAAGAACCTGAAAGTGTTCAAGTCCATGGGACCCAATGAGATACACCCACGGGTACTGAGAGAACTGGCAGATGAGGTTGCTAAACTCCTCTTTATTATATTCCAAAAGTCATGGCAGTCTGGGGAAGTCCCCACAGACTGGAAAAGGGGAAACATTACTCGCATTTTCAAAAAGGGTGAGAAGGAAGAACCAGGGAACTACAGGCCAGTCAGACTCACCTCTGTGCCTGGAAAGATCATGGAGCAGATCCTGCTGGAGTCACTACTGGCTCAGAAGAATAGTGAAGAGGTGATTGGGAACAGTCAGCATGGCTTCACCAAGGGCAAATCCTGCCTGACCAACCTGGTTGCCTTCTATGAGCAGGTGATATTAATAGATGAGAGGTGAGCAACTGATGTCGTTTACCTGGACCTGAGCAAAGCTTTCAACACTGTCTCGCACCACATCCTGGTCTCCAAACTGATGAAACATGGGTTTGATGGGTGGACCACTAGATGGATAAGGAACTGGCTTGATGGCTGCACCCAAAGAGTGGCTGTCAATGGCTCCATGTCCCAGTGGAGGCCAGTGACAAGTGGAGTCCCTCAGCGATCAGTCCCGGGACCAGTTTTGTTCAACATCTTTGTTGGTGACATGGACAGTGGCATTGAGTGCACCCTCAGCAAATTTGCTGATGACACCAAGCTGTGTGGTGCAGCAGACATGCTGGAGGGAAGAGAGGCCATCCAGAGGGACCTTGACAGACTGGAGAGATGGGCACAAGCCAACATCATGAGGTTCAACAAGACCAAACGCAGGGTCCTGCATCTGGGTCAAGGCAATCCCAGGCACAAATCCAGGCTGGGCAGTGACTGGCTGGAAAGCAGCCCTGAGGAGAGAGACTTGGGGGTGCTGGTGGACAATAAGCTCAACATGAGCTCTCAATGTGCACTTGCAGCCCACAAAGTCAATCAGATCCTGGGCTGCATCAGGAGAAGCGTGTCCAGCAGGTCAAGGGAGGTGATTCTCCCCCTCTACTCAGCTCTGGTCAGACCCCACCTAGAGTACTGCATCCAGTTCTGGAGCCCCTATTACAAGAGGGATATGGACGTGCTGGAACGTGTCCAGAGAAGGGCCACGAGGATGATCAGAGGGCTGGAGTACCTCTCCTATGAGGACAGACTGAAGGAGTTGGGGCTGTTCAGTCTGGAGAAGAGAAGGCTCCGAGGTGACCTAATTGTGGCCTTCCAGTATCTGAAGGGGGCCTACAGGAAGGCTGGGGAGGGACTTCCCAGGATCTCAGGTAGTGATAGGACTAGGGGGACTGGAATGAAGCTGGAGGTGGGGAGATTCAGGCTGGATGTGAGGAGGAAGTTCTTCACCATGAGAGTGGTGAAACCCTGGAATGTGTTGTCCAGGGAGGTGGTTGAGGCCCCATCCCTGAAGGTGTTTAAGATCAGGCTGGATGCGGCTCTGGCCAGCCTGATCTAGTGTGGGGTGTCCCTGCCCATGGCAGGGGGGTTGGAACTAGATGGTCCTTGTGGTCCCTTCCAACCCTGAATGATACTACGATACTATGATACTGCTATGACTGCTGACCACGCTCCTCTTGATGCAATCTAGGATAGAATTCTTTATCAAGAAAAAATTTACACCAAGCTTATGACTTTGATTTACCATTCAGACTCCAGTAAGAATTTAATCATAGGTGCTTATATGATACTTCTACATGTATTATATGAAATAAAAACTGATGTTCCCAGAAATCACTGTAAAATACTTTAAATTCTTATTACATTACAGTTATTCTTTCATTATGTACAGAAGAGTTGGACATTGGAATCATCTCCCAAGAGATGTAGTGGATTTCCCTACACTGGACAGTTTTAAGACTCAGCTTCCAGCAGTCATGGAGTCTGTCACAGGTTGAGTTCTCTCTATGATGGATATATTCAATACCATACTACTGTCATTCCAGCTTCAAAATGAAAATGAGGGCTGAAGTGAAGTGTCATGGGGCTTGAAGTTCAGACTGCTGAACATGAGACGCTTCCTGTTCTAGTTGCTGCTTCCAGTTGCTCATCTGGGGGTGTCAGTCTGTTCTGTTGGGGTGGCTGCTGCATCCTTAGAGGCTGCTGGATGGTTGGGTGGCAGGAACCATTTTATCACTGGCTTCTGCTGCTGCTTTCACTAAGGTAATTGTACAGAGCAAGATCTCATTAAAACTCCTTTTCTCAACCCAGATTTTATGTGTTGTTTTTGTTACATTCCCTCCTACCTGAATGGATAGAGAACTGGCTGTGTTCACCCAAGACAATCCATATTTGGCATCCAACATGGGGTTTAGAATGCAGGATCTCTTAATTACGTCTATTTTGGCAGGAGACTAAAGGGCTAAGAAAACAAGAAGCAACATAATAAGAGGATTCAATTAAGGCTTGAGGCTTGTTAAGAATTTTATATAAGGTTTTTTTTCCCTGTGTTATGTTCACTATATTGATGCATTTTATTTCTGGGTATGGCTGGGGCCAATGTGCACTTGCAATCAATGTGTTCTGTGTGGTCTCAGGGGAATGGTTTAAAGCTATGCTGTTGCTGCTGTCTTGGTTACTGGTATGTTATGATATGGTTATTCCACTAGCCACTTGCTTTAGATGTAATCTCACAAAATTGATGGGCCAGGTTTTGCCCAGAGCAATACATATCTTTCCCAAGAATACCACATGGAGATCTGCCACAAGTGCCTAGGATGGGGGTCACCTCCAGTGGTTTAGAATTTCACCCCTTGACAATCTGGTGAAATGTTTGAAAACACTGTGTTGTCAGCCTGGAAATTCCTGAGAGACAGAAATCAATTCAATGTGTTGAGGCCTGGCCCATAGCTACAGAGGCTTTCCATCACTGTTTAGCATGCTCAGGGGCAAGAGGTCTCTAGACCTATAGGCAGACTAGTAAGCACTATGGCTACTCAGACCTGAAAAGCAGGCATGTCAACTGTACCAGAGAATGAGCCAGTGCCAGTATCAGCTGCCCCTGTACAGAAGAAGAAATATAAAAGAAAAGCAGCTCATCTGGAAAAGGATGAGGATGAATCAAGGTCATCACAGAAACAAGAGGAAGAGCCAGGGGTGGTCATTCAGTCTTTATCTCTGGGCAAGGAGAAATGGTGTATGAAATGACTAGCGGGCTATGGCAGTGCGAGGGAAGTGTCTCTTCCTCTGTACAGGCCTGAGTTTCAACCATGAAGGAAGTCCCAGAAGGCTGACTAAATCCAAGAGAACCTGTCCTGTTCCCCGTCTGTACAGTTCTGTGTTTTGGCCATGAAGAGAAGGCACTTTCCTGTCTAAGAGACAGAATCTGGGAGGTATACCCCCCGTGTATATGCTGTGGCTCTGCTTACGTGACCATGGGGAGGACATGAGGAAGTGGGACAGAAAACCCACTTCAATCCTAGCTTTGTGATTATGTGAATTACAAGGAAATTCTCCCCAGAAAAAGCTGCCTGAGTTTCCATTGGAAAATCATCCAAAAAGAGCAGACAAACTGCTACTACTTCTGATCCTCCTGGATGGGCTTCCAAAGCATCTTCACGAGACACAAATGATTCCAGTCAGAATTAGTAGGGCCCTGCCTCCAACCAGGTGGAAGATGGGGACAGCTGGGTTCAGTGGACTGTATGGATTCAATGGCTTGGCAAGCTGAACCCACAAGAGTATAAAGCTTTAGTAGATACAGGTACACAGAGTACTCTGATGCCATCAAACTATGATGCCATCTATATTTCTGGTGTGACAGGGGATGTGTTGGAGGCAGAGCATTGGAATGCAAGCCCCAGTTTGCTTTCGCTTGAAGGAGTGGAAGGAGTCACTGGAATCAACTGACCCAGGGGTGGAAACACAGCCCCACCGTTTGGACTGATCATGGGCTGAACCAGGATGTACTGAAACAGGGTAGAGCTCCAGAGCATCTGCAGTGAGAAGTCTTCTGTGTACCTGAAGGCGATATAATTGTGAGTGAGAATGTACAGTGAATTATGTTACTTTCCTTCCTATCTGTATGGGGAGAGGTGGGGAGTACTTGAGAGAGTGGGCTGTGTTAACCCAGGCTGAAATTATATTGATTTCTAACCTGGTTAACAGGGTGGCATTGCAAATGTTAAATAAAACAAGTTTACTTTTATCTACTGTCAGTTCTCTACCTTTCTTCTGACACATCTGCTATTACAATATTTATGACTCCAGAGTGGAGTAATAAAAACTCCAATGAATGTAAACTCACAAAATAGTTTTACTCTGGCATAGCTAAGCAACTTACTCTCTTTTCAGTTAAGTATTTAAAGGTGTGAGCAAGTTGCAAGGAATTGCCTCATCTTTTCTCTAGAGATGGTTAGAGCTAAAACGATCATTCTGGTGTATTTCCTTCTTTTGGTGGTTTGTTTTCTGTTACTGAAGCTTGTAATATCTTATAAAAATTCTCTTCTGGTGTACAGAGATGTTTCAAGGAGTTTATTTCTTCACACTAATGTCTAGCTGCCTGATTACCAGTTCATTTATGACTTCCAAGCAATCATTTATGTAATTTTTGTGCAAGACTGAATGTTATCTCATTTCCTTGCAAAGTGACAATTCCTGATACATAGTCTCCAGTACACAGCTCCTGTCAGTTACACAATGAAATAGTCACTGAACTTGAAGTCTGTAGGAAAATATACTAAAACTTCTGAAGGGCTTGGTGGTTTGTTACTTTTGGTGGTTTTTTGTTTGTTTGTTTTGTTTAGTTTTTGTTGGGGGGGGTGTTGGTTTGTTTTTTGTTTGTTTTGTTGTTTGGGTATTCTGTTTGTTTTGTTGTGGGGTTATTGTTATGTTTTAGGGTATTTTTACACAAAATTAATTTTCACACATAGATCTGAATATTATTTGCTCTAAGGCAGTTACTATGGAGTGCATTCAGAGCTATGATTACTCTTCATCTGATTCTGCTGTTATTTTTCTTTTGAAATTTTCCAGAAGAATCATATTTTAGACAGAAAGTTCCTCCGTGCACTTCTCTAAGATGCTTGCTATAGAAATGAGCTGTCTAGCACAGCCAGTTGTGCAGCCATTTGTTTGAGAACTATTTGAGGAAGCAAATTACTTTAAACCAGGAAATTATATTAAAAATATTTTAAAATGTATAGGAAACCTTAAAAAAAAAAAAAATTAATTACTTATTAACATAATTATTTAGAAAAAAGTGTTCTATGACTGAGGTTAATAGGAGTTTTGCCTTCAACATCAGTGAAGACCTTTTTCAGAGAAATCTAGGAGCTAATCAGCTAACATAACAGGTTATCTTTAACCAGATTGCAAGATTGATAAACTTTTATGGACTGGAACCATGTGACTGTCATTTTTTACTGGGGAAGAATTACCTCAGAAAATATATTTAGGCAGGGAGGCAGTTAGAAGCAGACTGAAGAAACTTCATGATAGCATGTAGGGAAAAAATGTAGAAAGGATGGGAATATATGTTTCATGGAACATACACATCTGCATCAGTAAGACTAGTCCAGATTTGAAAAGACAGGAAAAAGAAAAATGAAAGGACTTAATACTGTTCTGAGACACGGAACTGAACTTGGTTCCCATCCCCATATCTGCCTAAGCTTTTCTCTTAAAACTTACACTGAAGAACTAGTTTCTTCTGCCTCTAAGTTAGAACAAGGCAACCTGCTAAGTATATGTATTTTAAAAAAATATTTTCTATTATGATAAACAAAGTATTCATAGGAATACTATGAGGGTCCCATTCTACTCCTGTTGAAAGTAGAGGTAAAATTTAAAATGTTTTTAATTCATGTTGTCAGCATTAGTGTATGTTTAACCAATGTAATATATCTACTCCCTTATCTACAATAATGGATTCTAGTTGCAAAACCCAAGAAAAATTATATAGTATTAAAAGATAAGACAAGAATAAATCCAGAGCTAACATATATTATTTATGAACACAAAGCCTAGATGAATAAACAGGCAACTTCAGATTGATATTGCTGAACTTAAAATGACTAACATGACGACTTCACTAATCTACAACTGCAAAGAATTTCTTTCCATGTTATCCCCCGCTTAAACTTTGTTTGGGTTTTTTATATTAAAGCTGCTAATCAAACTCATTCTTTACAAAGGTAGGCTATTACTGAATACATGTCAACTTGGAACTATACTTGAAGATTGCTAATATAAAAATACCAGCCTGAGAAAATAACTTGATCTATCAAAACATTTGGCAGAACAGATTTATCCCTGTGCTCTATCAGGGAATTACATGAGGGCATTAAAAACTTAAACTACATCAACATTGAGAGAGGGAATGCTGTTGCTCTACACTTCTCTGGTGAGACCTCACCTGGAATACTGCAGCCAGCTCTGGAGCCCTGAGCACAAGGACATAACCAATCAAAGTGGATCCGCGGGAGGGTCACAAAAGCGATCCAAGGGCTGGTGTACCTCTTGTATGAGGGCAGTCTGAGAGAATTAGGGTTGCTCCGCCTAAAGAAGAGAAGGCTGTGAGGGGACCTAATTATGGCATTTCAGTACTTAAAGGGGCCTATCAGAAAGACGAGGACATACTTTTTAGCAAGGGCTGTTGTGACAGGACAAAGATGAATGTTTTTAAAATAAAAGAGAGTTGATTTAGGATACATACAAGGAAGATTTTTTTTTTCCTACAGCAAGGGTGGTAAAACACTAGAACAGGTAGCCCAGAAAGGCCCCATCCCTGGAAATTATCAAGGTGAAGTTGAACAGGGCTCTGATCAACCTGATCTCATCAAAAAAGTCCAGATCTTCTACAACAAGGTGACCCACTTAGTGAATGAGGGAAAGGCTGTCAATATTGTTTACCTGGACTTAGTAAAGCCTTTGATACCATTTCCCACAGCATCTTCCTGGAGACACTGGCTTTTCATGGCTTGGATGGGTAGACAATTTGCTGGATTAAGAACTGTCTAGAGGTCTGCAGCTGCAACTGTGATCTCAGCCCTTCCCTGCTCACCCAGGCAGGACAGGCACAGCAGTACACAGTGCGGAGCAGCACGTCCCCTGAACCAGCCTCTTTTTCATGAGAGGCAGGCACAGTGTGGGCACAGTCTCTAGAGCAGGAGGCCGGGGGTTTTCACCAGAGGGAAGTGCTGAGTCACGTGGGTTTGCTGTCAAAATCTTCTCCATTTAGGTCACACAGGCAGATTGATGCAACTCAGTGTAAAACTGTTTCCCAGAGATCTGTGTCAACTCAGACAGAGGTCCCACATAAACATGCAAGTGTCCAGGCTCCTGGCTGTAAGGAGTGCCAGAGTCTCTCACTTCTCATGGCCGACTGCAGGGCCTACACCTCTATTGGCTGTGAGCAAATGGGTGACCTTCTCTGTCTAGTGGCTGAGCTGAAGGAGGAAGTTGAAAGGCTGTGAACTACTAGGGAGTGTGAGAGGGAGCTGGACTGGTGGAATCAGACTCTGCCATCCTTCAAAAAGTTCCATCAGCCATGTAGTAGTCAGGACACTCAGTGCTCGCTACTCTCTTGCCAGCCTCCCAAACAAAATGAATCAGAAGATGGAGATCAATGGAGACAAATTCCTCCCGAGTACACCAGGCATGGCACCTCAAAAGCCACTAAACCCTCTCAGGTGCCCCTGTATAATGGATTTGTTGTTATTAGTGAACCTAAAAACAATGTACAGCAAGTGAAATCAACATAAAGCAGCTATGAAAGCTTGACTAGTTTACATCATTCAGAAAGGCTAGGAGTGAGCAAACCTACTGACAAAACTTTTGCAGCTAAGAAGAAACAATGGGTGCATGTCATTGGGGACTCATTTCTGAAGGGTGCTGAGGGTCCTATATGCAGACCTGATCCACTCTTTAGAGAAGTCTGTTGCCTACTTGGAGACAGGGTCAAGGACGTAGTAAGAAAATCTCTTACCCTGGTCTGCCAAACTGACTACTACCTGTTGTTGGTTTTCCAAGGAGGCAATGATGAAATTTCAAAATGAAGTTTAAGGTCAATGAAGAAGGACTTCAGAGCCCTGGGACAAATGATTAAGGAGTCAGGAGCATAAGTAGTATTTCCTTTTGTCCCCCCACTAGCTATGCCTGAGGATGAAATAAATATAAAAGTCCAGCAGATTAATGCCTGGCTGCGGGACTAGTGTCAATGGCAGGATTTTGGGTTATTTGATCATGGGCTACTCTACAACAGACTCCAGGCATGTTGACTGTATATAAGAAATGCTTGTCTCTAAGAGGAAAAAGAATCCTGGAACAAGAACTAGCAGGGCTGATTAATAGGTCTTTAAACTAATTTCAAAGGGGGAAGAGGGAAAAATGAGCCTCACTGAGGAGAATCCTGGGACAATTGTGATACAGGGTACCAGCTCCATTGCTGTCACAGGGGCTGCAGGGGATAGTGCATTATGCAACATGCATAATGGTAACAGATACTCCTCTGCTAAGTTTCTGAAGTGTCTGTACACCAATGCAAGAAGCATAGGAAATAAGCAGGATGAACTAGAAATCTGTGTGCAGTCACAGGGCTATGATCTTGTCTCAATTGCAGAGCCATGGTAGGACAGCTCCCATGAGTGGAACGTGGTTATGGACAGTTATGTACTTTTCAGGAAGGACAGACTGACAAGATGATATGGTGGAGTTGCCCTCTATGTGAATAAGAAACTAGAATGTGTTGAACTTAACCCAGAGGGAGATGCTAAAGTGTTGAAAGCTTAAGGGCAAGAGTGAAGGAACATACAAACATGGATGATAGGGTTGTGGGTGTTTACTACAGACTACCAAACCAGGAAGAAGCTACTGACAAGGCCTTCTACAGGCACCTGGAAGTAGCCTCAAGATCAAGTGCCTTGGTGCTCATGAGTGACCTCAACTACTTGGATATTAGTTTGAAAGATCACACAGCCAAGCACAAACAGTCCAAATGGTTCCCTCAGTACATTGACGACAGCTTCCTCCTGCAAGTAGTTGAAGAACCAACAAGGAGGAGTGCAATGCTGGACCTGGTATTAACAAACAAAGAAGGACTGGTTTTAGATGTTCAGGTTGGTGGTAATCTTGGTTGCAGTGACCATGACATGTTAGAGTTTAATAGCAACAGATAAAGAAGCAGTGTGATAAGTAAAATTTCAGCCCTGGACTTTAAGAGGGCCAACTTTCCCCTCTTCAAGACTCTACTTAGAAATATTTAGTGGACTGGGGCTCTGAAAGGAAGGGGGACCCAAGAGAGTTGGTTAATATTCAAGCATTATCTCCTCCAAGCTCAGAAGAAATGTATTCTCTTGAAAAAAAATCAAGTAAGGCAGGCAGAAGACCTGCACGGATAAGCAAGGAACTCTTAGTACAATTAAAAAATAAAAAAGTTTACAATATATGGAAAAAAGGACTAGTCAGTTGGGAGGATTATAGAGATATAACCAGAGAATGTAGAGATGCAACAAGGAAGGCCAAGGCTCTCTTGCAACTAAGTCTTGACAGTGAGATGAAAGAGAACAAGAAGAGTTTTTTCAAATACATCAATGATAAAAGGAAGAACAGACAAAAGGTGTGCCCTCTGCTGAATGATATGGGAGATACGGTAACTGATCATGCAGAGATGGCAGAATGGTAACTGATGATGCAGAGATGGCAGAGTTGCTGAATGCCTTCTTTGCCTCAGTCTTGATGCCTAAGACCAACCCTCAGGAACCCTAGTCTATAGAAGCAAGGGAGAAGAACTGGAGAGATGTGGACACATCACTGGTCAGTCAGGACCCAGTTAGAGATCTCTTACACCAACTAAAGACAAACAAGTCCATAGGCCCTGATGGGGTGCATCCATGAGTGCTGAGAGAGCTGGCTGATACTGTTGCTGAACCTCTCTCCATCATCTTTGAAAAGTCATGGAGAACAGGAGAGGTGCCTGATGACAGGAAGAAAGCAAATATCACTCCAGTCTTCAAAAAAGGCAAGAAGGACCCAGGCAACCACAGATCAGTTAGCCTCACCTCCATCCCTGGAAAGATGATGGAGCAGTTCCTTCTAGAGGTCATCTCTAACCACATGGAAGACAAGAAAGTTATCTGGAGTAGCCAACATGGATTTACCAAGGGGAGATCCTCCTTGACTTAATCTGATGGCCTTCTGTGAAACCATGACCAAATGGGTAGATGAGAGAAGAGCAGTAGACATCTTATATCTTGACTTCAGTAAAGCTTTTGATACTGTCTCACATAACTTAGAATAATTTAGAATAAACCAGGTTGGAAGAGACCTTCAAGATCATCGCGTCCAACCCATCAACCAATCCAACCCACCTAAAAAACTAACCCATGGCACCAAGCACCCCATCAAGTCTCCTCCTGAAAACCTCCAATGACAGCAACTCCATCACCTCCCTGGGCAGCCCATTCCAATGGGCAATCACTCTCTCTGTATAGAACTTCTTCCTAACATCCAACCTGAACCTCCCCTGGCACAGCTTGAGACTGTGTCCTCTTGTTCTGATACTGGCTGCCTGGGAGAAGAGACCATCATCCACCTGTCTACAACCTCCCTTCAGGTAGTTGTAGAGAGTAATACGGTCACCCCTGAGTCTCTTCTTCTCCAGGCTAAGCAAACCCAGCTCCCTCAGTCTTTCCTCATAGGGCTTGTGTTCCAAACCCCTCACCAACTTCATTGCCCTTCTCTGGACTTGTTCCAGCAAGTCAACATCCTTCCTAAACTGAGGGGCCCAGAACTGGACACAGTACTCAAAGTGTGGCCTAACCAGTGCAGTGTACAGGGGCAGAATGACCTCCCTGCTCCTGCTGGCCACACAGTTCCTGATGCAGGCCAGGATGCCATTGGCCCTCTTGGCTGCCTGGGCACACTGCAGGCTCATGTTCAGTACCCTCAACCATCGACCAGTACCCTCAGGTCCCTCTCCACCTGGCCGCTCTCCAGCCACTCTGACCCCAGCCTGTAGCACTGCATGGGGTTGTTGTGGCCAGTGTGCAGAACCCGGCACTTGGATGTGTTAAATCTCATGCCGTTGGATTCTGACCATCTGTCCAGCCTGTTGATGTCCCTCTGCAGAGCCTCTCTACCCTCCAGCAGATCAACTCCTGCCCCCAGCTTGGTGTCATCAGCAAATTTACTGATGATGGACTCAATGCCCTCATCCAGATCATCAATAAAGATGTTAAAGATGATGGGGCCCAGCACTGACCCTTGGGGCACACCATTAGTGACTGGCCGCCAGCTGGATATGGCACCATTCACCACCACTCTCTGGGCTCGGCCCTCCAGCCAGTTCCTAACCCATCACAGTGTGCTCTCATCCAAGCCATGGGCTGACAGCTTGGACAGGAGTTTGCTATGGGGGATGGTGTCAAAGGCCTAATATCCTCATAGAAAAGTTCAGGGAATGTGGCATACATGGCTGGTCAGTGAGGTGGGTGCAGGCAAAACTCATGATGTTTATGAGGGAGAAGTAAAGGGTCCTACATTGGGGGAGGAAAAACAGCAGGCACCAGTACAGGTTAAGGGCAGCCCAGATGGAAAACAACTCCACAGAGGAAGTCTAGGAGGCCTGCCTGGATGAGCAAGGAGTTACTGGACACACTATTACTTAAAAAGAAACTCTACAGCAAGTGGAGAGAAGGACAGCTAGAACAGGGAGTATATAAGGAAGCTGCCCGAGCAGCAAGATACCTGGTTAGGGAAGCCAAAGCATAGTTCGAATTGAATCTAGCCAGGGAGGTTAAAGGGAACACTAAGAACTTCTACAGGTATATTGATGGGAAGAAGAAGACTAGGGAAGGTGTGGACCCCCTCAGAAAGGAAAATGGTGACATGGTCACAAGTGATGAGGAAAAGGCTGAGGTACTTAATAACTTCTTTACCTCAGTCTTCACTGCAAGGGCCTCCAGCCACTCTCCTGATGTTATGGAAGGCAATGCCAGGGATGGGGAGGAAGAACTGCCCATTGTAAGTGAAGATCAGGTTTGTGATCACCTGAAGAACCTAAAAGTGTTCAAGTCCATGGGACCCGAAGGGTTACACTCACAGGTGTGGAAGACGAGAAGTTTGTCTCTCTTAATGTAAATCAACAAAGATAAAAGTGATAGCAGAGCCACTGGAAAGAAGGTGGAAAGAATCCTGTCCACCAATCCTGGATGCAAATCAGCTTGTGATTGCATCGTGATAACACGGGACTACAACAATGGACCCAAGGACCCAGCCATCACACCTTTAGGGCAAGATAATCACCACCTGTTTCCTGAGCTTTGTCTGGATGGAGACAGGGTAGACGGAGATTCCCCCCTCCTCCAGCCAGGGTCTTGCCTAAACACACAGATTTCCTGCCACTGGAATTCCTGAGGGACAATATTTGACTACATACCTAAGGACTAAAAAACTGTATAAAAGACTTGAGCAACTACTGGTTTGGAGAGAGAAACACAGGAGAGAAACACAGGAGAGAAACAGAGGAGAGAAACAGAGGAGAAAAACGGGGAGAAAAACGGAGATGAAGGAAAACACAGGAGACGGGCCAGGCCGCTGAGAAGCCGGGACAATGCTGCTCCGGAGAACAGAAGCTGCCCGGAGGACCACAGCTCCAGCCAAATCCTCAGCACCGTTCCTGTATCAACCCAACATCTCCCCAGAGGACCACAGCTGTTCTCCAGCAAAAGCCTCACCACGGTGTTTCTACAAACCCAACATCTCCTGCAGCACCTTTCCTCCACAGACTTTAACTGTCCTGGGGGGGATGAGGGGTGTGGTAATATAATTCCTTTCCTTTCCTCTTCTCTCTCTCTCTCTCTCTTTTCTCCCTCCCTTCTTATGTCCACTTTCTCTATTTTCTCCCTCTCCCTTTCTTATTTATCTAATAAATAGTCTAGCTGTTGATACTTTGGCCTCGTTTGTGCCTTTAATTTCACAACACGGGAATATTTAAAAGAACTGTGTCTCTGGACCGAGACATCTAATGTCTCCGGACCGTGACATTTAATTGGCGTAGTCGGCAGGATTCCCGTGCAGTGAAAAGTATCACAGCAAAATTATTCCATTTCTGAGAACCCCGAAATGTGTGTGTGTGCCTGAGACGTACTTTTAGTACGAAGCGAGAGTGGAGTCCAGATTCGCGTTTCCACTCGCCCGCGAGGGAAGTGGCCGGAGAAGGACGAAGCGAAATTTTCAGAGAGACTGTGTGGGAGTTCTCAAAATCTTTAAATGTGTGTGCTTTCTCGAGGAAGATTATCTGGGGTACAACTGTTGGTTTTATAGTGTGACCTCCTCGAGAATCCTCTGTACCCTGCTTTAAATTTGTGTGTGCATTCCCGGGGAAGATTATCTGGGGTACAACTGTTGACTTTATAGTGTGACCTCCCCGAGAATTCTCAGTACCCTCTTTTAGGAAACCCAGTGTTGGTGATATTTGTAAAGTGTGGCTTTCCCGAGAAGCCCAGTATTGCAGCAAAAGTTGAGAAACTTCTGCCGGTGTGTGTTCGCTCAGGGAAACAGAGTAACTCTTCCCTAAGAATCACAAGGTTGTTATCCTAGTGTAACAAAAAAAATTTGAGGTACAAAAGCTAAGAAGCTTTTGCAAGTGTGGGTTCACTCAGGGAAATAGTGTGACTTCCTTGAGAAGCCCAAGTTGTTGTTGTTTTTTCTTGTGTGTGACCTCTCCTGGGAAATCTATTGTGCATTTTTTCCTGGAGAAGATTTTGCTGGTACAAACAGTGTTTTTATCTGAATCCGCTGTGAAACTTAGTGCCCCATTAAGAAATGCTTTGTGAAACAAAAGAGATGGCCCGGTGTGAGAGGCTTTTTAACCTTTTAGAAATTCACGGGGCCCGCCCATCTATACAAGGTCTTGATTGGGCTTATGAAAACTGGAATAATTTCCAGAGTGTGGCTGATCGTATTTTGGCTCTGCAAAAGGAAGCCAAGGCAAAAACCGGAAAAGGGAAAGCTTTTATTTGTGCAGTGTTAGGCGCCTGTTTAGCAGCTGCAGTGAGAGAGAAAGAGGAGTGGTATGAGAAAGAAAATAAGACTATTTCCTCTTTGCAGGGCTTAGTAGACGCACTACAAAGCCATGTGGCTACTTTAAAAAATGTAGTAGCAGATCTTAAACTTCAATTGGAAGCAAAACAGGAGGGGGATTACCCGGATCCTGCCCCCATATATCCTCGGGCAGAATTGACAGCGGCTAAGGAAGCTGCTGCGCATATCAGACCTCTCATTAAAACTGAAGTTTTATATGAGGATGGGGAGGTTACCCCCACTATCACAACCAAAGAAACACCTTTCTCCTCAACTGAATTGGCCAAAATTCGTAAAGAATTTGCACGCTCTGCTGGGGAATCTGAGGTGGAATATGTCTGGCGAGTTTCAAAAACTGGAGGTGATCAGATTCTGTTAACAGAAGCTGAAGCCATGGGCTATTGGGGTGATAATGTTTTTCTAACTACAAAAAACAGAAGTGGACCCTGGAGTCTTACGCAAAGAGCTGCCTATTGGGCAGGGGGGTTTGATCCAAAAGAGAGGGGTGAACCCCTAATTCTGCGGGGAGGGATGAATCAGATAATGGAGAATGTGCAAAAGGCTGCATGCCTGCAGATGATATATGAAAGGGAACTAAAACATCATTTTGAATCCCCTCTTTCTCTCCTGGTAGACGCAAACAGAATGACTGCCCTGGTTAGGGGCCTCCCCGACTCGCTTAAAATAAGAGGCATCCAGCTCCAAAAAGAAATAGCTGATACCCCAATTTCCTCCAGGATGCAGGCTGCTCTAAGACATAATTTAGCACACGGAGGCAGCCAGCCTGACTTGAAACCATGGACGTGGGAGGAGGTCGGAAGGGAGTTATTAGACTATGCCAGGCAATATAGTATCCCTGAAGAAATTAAAAAAACTGACCCTAGGGGCTTGAGGCATGTAAAACTGAACCACTTGCCCTCAAGTCCCCAGGGGTTTAACCGTGCCCCCAGCCGGCTTGGAACAGGGGGCAGGGAACACACAAATACCCGGCAATATTGGTGGAACTTAGGTCTAAAGAAAAATATCCCCAAAGAAGTGATAGATGGGCTAAACACAAAACAATTAGAAGTGATTGTGAAGAACTGGCCTGAGCCCAATCAGAAAATTGAGCCCACTGCACCCCCCTTAATAGACCTGTCTGAGGAGAATAAAGGCATGCCTTCTTTTCAGCCTCAGGGAAACTGAAGTCTTCACCCCCCAATGGTGGGCGGAGGGGTGAAGGGTGGATGTATATTCGTCAGCTCACCGAAAATGGCCAGGGCGATTTACTAATCACTGGCATTGTAGGACCAAAACAAATTCCTATTACATTTTTAGTAGACACCGGGGCTCAGATCTCAGCTATTAAAACGAAGGATGCTACTGATTGTGGAGTGGTGCCCTCCAAACAAAAATTGCTGGTAGCAGACGCCCTGGGTCAAACCCATGCACAGGCATTAGCAACCATCCGGTTACGCTTGCCGGGGGAAGATAAGGACACTAAGGTGTCAATGGTCGTAGGGGAGTTTCCAACTAACCTCCTAGGGCTTGACGTTTTAAAAGGGAAAACCTGGTCAGACAACAAAGGGCGAAAATGGTCTTTTGGGTCTCCCATAATGAGCATTCGGCTGCTGAAAGCCGTACCTCTCCTACCTCACTCAAAGCTGACAAATGTTAAACCTTATCCTATACCTCTGGGAGCTAAAGAAGGAATAGTGCCTGTACTGGAGGACTTAAAAAAACAGGGCATTGTGGTTCCCACCCACTCTGCTTTCAATTCCCCAGTTTGGCCTGTACGAAAGCCTAATGGGACATGGAGGCTGACCATTGATTACCGCAGGCTTAATGCCAATACTGAACCACTAACAGCTGCAGTGCCAAATATTGCTGAACTCATAGCTACAATACAGGAGAAAGCACACTCGATTATGGGTACAGTGGATGTGAAAGATATGTTTTTTATGGTCCCGCTGCAACCTGAGGACCAAGACCGCTTTGCTTTTACATGGGGTGGTCAACAATTCACATTCACACGTCTCCCACAGGGATTTAAGCACTCACCCACTTTTGCCCACCATGCGCTGGCACAGGAACTGGAAAAGGTCCAACTAGAGCCAGGGGTCAGTGTTTACCAATATATTGATGACATTCTGGTAGCAGGAGAAGATATTGAAGGGGTACGAGTAACCCAGGATAATATAATTTCACATCTAGAAAATTTGGGGCTGAGAATACCACCTGAGAAAGTACAGACGCCCTCAAGTGAAGTGAAGTTTTTGGGAATCTGGTGGAAGGGGGGAATGACCTGTATTCCACCAGACACCCTTTCCTCCCTGGACCAGATCAAAATGCCAGAATCCAAAAAGGATTTGCAACATGCACTAGGATTACTTGTGTTTTGGAGGAAACATATTCCTGATTTTTCAATTATTGCAAGACCCCTATATGATTTGTTACGCAAAGGCGTTCAGTGGCAGTGGGAAGAGCCCCACGAAGAAGCATTACAGCTGCTAATATTTGAAGCCACTGCCCACCAAGCTCTTGGTCCTATTCACCCTACTGACCCTGTGCACATTGAATGGGGATTTGCTAAGTCTGGCTTATCAGTACACTTATGGCAAAAGGGTCCAGAAGCCCCTGTCAGACCAATTTCATTTTACAGTCGTAGTTTTAAGGATGCAGAAAAAAGATACACGGTGTGGGAAAAGGGTTTGTTTGTGGTTAGTTTAGCCCTGCGGGAAGCTGAGAAGACCATTAAACAGCAACAAATAGTACTTAGAGGCCCATTCAAAGTAATTAAGACAATTCTGGCAGGAACACCACCACCTGAAGGGGTGGCCCAAAGAGCCTCTGTGAGGAAATGGTATGCCCAGATAGAGCACTACTGTGACATCTTTTCAGTATCTGAGGGAACCACCAAAATGTTGACCTTCCAGGAGGAAATGGGTCCAGACTGGGAGGCTAACAAACCGTCCTCCGTAATACAAATAGCACCTACATTCTCTGGACAGATACTGAATGCATGGTTCACAGATGCCTCCTCTAAGCGGGAAGGGAAGACCTGGAAGTACAGATCTGTGGCACTCAGTGTGGATACCAATGAACAGATAATTACTGAAGGGGAAGGTAGTGCTCAAGTGGGGGAGTTGATTGCAGTCTGGAGTGTTTTTCAGCATGAGGCTGAATCTACTTCTCCTGTCCACATCTATACTGACTCCTATGCTGTATTTAAGGGCTGTACTGAATGGATACTCTTCTGGGAGGAGAATGACTGGGAAGTTAATAGAATACCTGTATGGCAGAAGGAGAAATGGCAAGATATTCTGGCCATTGCTAAAAAGGGAAAATTCGCAGTGGGATGGGTGGCCTCCCACCAAGAGGATGGTTCCTCTGCTAGCCAATGGAATGGCAGAGCAGATGAACTAGCCAGATTGGCTCCCCTGCAAAACACCCAAATAACAGAAAATTGGGAACGGTTGCTAGAATGGCTGCATGTGAAAAGAAAACACTCTGGAATAAAAGATCTGTATTGTGAGGCCCAAGCAAGGGGTTGGCCAGTTAGCAGAGAAGAGTGCAAGACTTGTGTCTCTGCTTGTGACCAATGCCGCACCCGTTTGGAAAGACACCCTCTGGAAAATGACCCCCTGCACCTAAGAGAGGGGAAAGGGCTGTGGGAAGCTTGGCAAGTGGACTATATTGGCCCTTTCCGAAAATCAGAAGGGAAGCAATATGTGTTGGTCGGGGTAGAAATAGTGTCAGGATTGGTCTCGGCTGAGGCATTTGCCAGAGCAACTGGGGAAAACACAGTAAAGGCACTGAAGGGGTGGTTTGGTACATTCCCTAAACCACAGTCCATCCAATCAGACAATGGTTCCCACTTCACTGCCAAAACAGTTCAAGAGTGGGCAACCCAGGAAGGAATTACTTGGGTATATCATACCCCCTATTACCCACAAGCAAATGGAATCGTGGAACGAACCAACGGTCTGTTAAAACGCTTTCTTAAACCTCATATGCCAGGATGGGCTGAGCGGCTAAGGGAAGCATTGACCAGTGTTAATTGCCGTTGGGGGGTAAACGGATGCCCAAAAATTACAGCCTTTTGCCCCAAAGCCCCAGAAATCATACCAAGCATACTTGAGCATTCCAAATCTCCCTCATACTCTCCAGGCCAACCAGTTTTGGTTGAACTCCCCACTGTGGGAACAATACCCCTGGTACTCGAAACTCCAATTAATAAATATACCTGGAGGGCAAAAGATGCTCATGGAAAAGAATTCAAGATTAATACAAGGTGGATTATTCCATCTTTCTAATAATAACTATCTACCGGTTCCCTAAAATGGACCGAGTCCGTTTTCTTTTTTTTTCTTCTAGGTGAAAGACCCGAGGTCTGCCTTAGAGAACCTGTGGAGCTGTTGATCATCTGCATTGATCATCTGCATGACCTTCTGGGAAACTGCTTTATCCATGTGATATTCCCTATGATATGAACAAGATGTTTGTCTTTCTATTTTGGTGTACCCTTGGAGCATTAACCCTTGATATTTCTGCATCTGCCCCCTCAGACCCTAATGAGGGGTTTCTTGTAACCAATCTATTCATGCAGCTGGCAGAAGAAGTGTCCTCTGTGTACAACCTTACGAACTGTTGGGTGTGTGGTGGGCCGCAGGGATTCGAAGCATGGCCTTGGGTTTCGACTCCAGTAGCTCCCAAATGGCTTGTAAGCTCCCTTAGTGAAGTGGACAAAAACACCTTTTGGACTGAAGAAGATACAGCCCCATGGCCAGTCCAGTATCCAGGCCAAGGAATCTATTGTCTAAACCGCACACAACCTGGTGGTGTTTTTGTAGGTAGAAGTACATGTCAATGGACATTTACATATCGTAATCTGAGATTACAAAACCAAAAGAAAAGACCCAGTTTTAGGCACACATCTGGGTGGATGTGGGTTAATAAAACTGGGGGAGTTAAGGACTTTGAGGGGTTTTGGTCAAGAGAAAATGTGTCTCGTATATATGATTTCAGAGAAAGATTTGGTCCACTCCTCTACCAATCGTGTGAGTGGAAAAATGATTCGGGTGCTTGGTATTGTACAATGGTGGGTCATGCCCACCCTGAGGGGAGATGGAACCATGTCCTTTTCCCTAATCCATTGGGCATGACAAATTCTACATATTTCCAGATGCCTACAACCCCCACAGGCCTGTTTGAAAATGGAACTACTGCACTGAAAGGCCATTATTGGATATGCGGGCACCGGGCCTATAAAAAATTACCACGGAATTGGACCGGGATATGCTATGTTGGACTAATCCACCCATTGTTTTTCTTACTCCCAGGTGGAGAAGGAAATGCCCTGGGGATCAAAGTATATGATAACCTGGGAAAAAGGAAGAGGTCCATCTCCACTCACTTGACCAGGGGTAGTGGTCAACAATGGGGAAAGGGTGAATGGACCCCCCAAAGGATTATTGAATATTATGGTCCTGCCACCTGGAACCCCTATGAAAGGATTAGTGGTGCTCGAGAACCAATCTATAACTTAAACCGTATCATAAGGCTGCAAGCCCTCTTAGAAGTAATCAGCAATGAGACAGCTCATGCCCTAGATTTATTAGCAGATCAAGCTACACAGATGCGAACAGCCATTCTACAGCATAGGATGGTTCTCGATTATTTGTTAGCAGAAGAAGGAGGGGTCTGTGGGAAATTAAATGATTCTAACTGCTGTCTACAAATTGATGACAATGGAAAAGTAGTAAAGAAAATATCATCTGGACTGAGGAAGCTAACACATGTCCCTGTCCAAACTTGGGAGGGATGGGATATGAGCTGGCTCTCCTGGCTCCCAGGAGGACCGTGGATGAAACAATTGTTGTATTATTTGTTATGTGTTTTGGCCTTGTTACTCCTTTTACCCTGTATTATTCCCTGTTTTATACATTTGATTCAACATGTAGTATCTAATATGCAATTTGTAACTAATGACGATGTAAAACAGATTCGTGCCATTAGGCGATCAAAATGTATTGTAAAAATTGTTTAAAAATCCTTTCCTTTCCTTTCTTTTCTTTCTCTATGTCCACTTTCTCACTTTTATCTTTGATTGACGGGGTGGTGTGGAAGACGAGAAGTTTGTCTCTCTTAATGTAAATCAACAAAGATAAAAGTGATAGCAGAGCCACTGGAAAGAAGGTGGAAAGAATCCTGTCCACCAATCCTGGATGCAAATCAGCTTGTGATTGCATCGTGATAACACGGGACTACAACAATGGACCCAAGGACCCAGCCATCACACCTTTAGGGCAAGATAATCACCACCTGTTTCCTGAGCTTTGTCTGGATGGAGACAGGGTAGACGGAGATTCCCCCCTCCTCCAGCCAGGGTCTTGCCTAAACACACAGATTTCCTGCCACTGGAATTCCTGAGGGACAATATTTGACTACATACCTAAGGACTAAAAAACTGTATAAAAGACTTGAGCAACTACTGGTTTGGAGAGAGAAACACAGGAGAGAAACACAGGAGAGAAACAGAGGAGAGAAACAGAGGAGAAAAACGGGGAGAAAAACGGAGATGAAGGAAAACACAGGAGACGGGCCAGGCCGCTGAGAAGCCGGGACAATGCTGCTCCGGAGAACAGAAGCTGCCCGGAGGACCACAGCTCCAGCCAAATCCTCAGCACCGTTCCTGTATCAACCCAACATCTCCCCAGAGGACCACAGCTGTTCTCCAGCAAAAGCCTCACCACGGTGTTTCTACAAACCCAACATCTCCTGCAGCACCTTTCCTCCACAGACTTTAACTGTCCTGGGGGGGATGAGGGGTGTGGTAATATAATTCCTTTCCTTTCCTCTTCTCTCTCTCTCTCTCTCTTTTCTCCCTCCCTTCTTATGTCCACTTTCTCTATTTTCTCCCTCTCCCTTTCTTATTTATCTAATAAATAGTCTAGCTGTTGATACTTTGGCCTCGTTTGTGCCTTTAATTTCACAACACGGGAATATTTAAAAGAACTGTGTCTCTGGACCGAGACATCTAATGTCTCCGGACCGTGACAACAGGTACTGAGAGAACTGGCAGATGAGGTTGCTAAACCCCTCTTTATTATATTTCAAAAGTCATGGCAATCTGGGGAAGTCCCCACAGACTGGAAGAGGGGAAACTTCACCCCCATTTTCAAACAGGGTAAGAAGGAGGAACCAGGGAACTACAGGCCAGTCAGTCTCACCTCTGTGCCTGGAAAGATCATGGAGCAGATCCTGCTGGAGTCACTACTGGCTCAGAAGAATAGTGAAGAGGTGATTGGGAACAGTCAGCATGGCTTCACCAAGGGCAAATCCTGCCTGACCAACCTGGTTGCCTTCTATGAGCAGGTGACAACATTAATAGATGAGGGGTGAGCAACTGATGTCATTTACCTGGACCTGAGCAAAGCCTTCAACACTGTCCCACAACACATCCTGGTCTTCAAACTGGTGACACATGGGTTTGATGGGTGGACCACTAGATGGATAAGGAACTGGCTTGATGGCTGCACCCAAAGAGTGGCTGTCAATGGGCCCATGTCCCAGTGGAGGCCACTGACAAGCGTGGTCCCTCAGGGATCAGTCCTGGGACCTGTCTTGTTCAACGTCTTTGTGGGTGACATGGACAGTGGCATTGAGTGCACCCTCAGCAAGTTTGCTGATGACACCAAGCTGTGTGGTGCAGAAGACATGCTGGAGGGAAGAGAGGCCATCCAGAGGGACCTTGACAGACTGGAGAGATGGGCACAAACCAACCTCATGAAGTTCAATCAGAGCAAGTGCAGGGTCCTGCATCTGGGTCAAGGCAATCCCAGGCACAAATCCAGGCTGGGCAGTGACTGGCTGGAAAGCAGCCCTGAGGAGAGAGACTTGGGGGTGCTGGTGGACAATAAGCTCAACATGAGCTCTCAATGTGCACTTGCAGCCCACAAAGCAAATCAGATCCTGGACTGCATCAGGAGAAGTGTGGCTAGCAGGTCAAGGGAGGTGATTCTCCCCCTCTACTCAGCTCTGGTCAGACCCCACCTAGAGTACTGCATCCAGTTCTGGAGCCCCTATTACAAGAGGGATATGGACGTGCTGGAATGTGTCCCGAGAAGGGCCACAAGGATGATCAGAGGGCTGGAGCACCTCTCCTATGAGGACAGCCTGAAGGAGTTGGGGCTGTTCAGTCTGCAGAAGAGAAGGCTCCGAGGTGACCTAATTGTGGCCTTCCAGTATCTGAAGGGGGCCTTCAAGAAGGCTGGGGAAGGACTTCCCAGGATCTCAGGTAGTGATAGGACTAGGGGGACTGGAATGAAGCTGGAGGTGGGGAGATTCAGGCTGGATGTGAGGAGGAAGTTCTTCACTATGAGAGTGGTGAAGCCCTGGAATGGGTTGTCCAGGGAGGTGGTTGAGGCCCCATCCCTGAAGGTGTTTAAGATCAGGCTGGATGTGGCTCTGGCCAGCCTGATCTAGTGTGGGGTGTCCCTGCCCATGGCAGGGGGGTTGGAACTAGATGATCCTTGTGGTCCCTTCCAACCCTGAGTGATACTATGATACTATGATACCTTGGAATGCTGGTGGGCAGCAAGTTCTCCATAGAACAACAATATGCCTTTATGGCCAAGAGAGCCAATGGTATCCTGGGGTGCATCAAGAAAAGTGTGTCCAGCAGGTCTAGGGAACTTCTGTTGCTCTACTCTGCCCTGGTGAGACCACACATGGAATACTGTGTCCAGTTTTGGGCTCCCTAGTTCAAGAAAGACAGAGAGCTCTTGGAGAGAATCCAATGGAGAGCCATGAGGATGATTAGGGGACTTGAGCATCTGCCCTATGAAGAGAGACTGAGATGCCTGAGGCTATTTAGTCTTGGGAAGAGAAGAATGAGAGGGGATCTCATCAATGTGTGTAAATATCTGAGGGGTGGGTGTCAAGTGGAGGGGGCCAAGCTTTTTTTGGTGGTACACAGTAATAAGACAAAAAACAGCAGGTTCAAACTTCGACATAGAAGATTTCACCTCAACATGAGAAGAAACTTCTTTACAGTGAGGGTGACAGAGCACTGGAACAGGCTACCCAGGAAGGTTGTGGAGTCTCCTTTTCTGGAGACTTTCAAAACCCACCTGGATGCATTCCTGTACAAACTAATCTAAATGATCCTGCTTTGGCAGGGGGGTTGGAACTGATGATCTCCTGAGGTCCCTTCTAACCTCTATTATACTGCGATAGATGGCTAGGCTCTAAGAGTAGTGGATTTAAATCCAGTTGGCTACCAGTCACTAGTGGTGTTCTCCAGGGCTCCATATTGGAGCCAGTTCTCTGTAATATGTCGATCAATGATCTGGACAAGGGATTTCAGTACACTCTCAGTAAGTGTGCAGATGACAGTAAATCAGGTAGGAGTGTTGATCTGCTGAAGGTAGGAAGGTTCTTGAAGGGATCTAGACAGGCTGAGGTCAGTTGCATGTGGTTTAACAAAGCCAAGTGCTGGTCATGCACTTGGGTCATAGCAACCCCCCTCACTACAAGAAGGATTTTGAGTTGCTGGAGCTTGTCCAGAGAAGGGCAACAAATCTGGTGAAGGCACTAGAGAAGAAGTCTTACTAAGAGCAGCTGAGGGAACTGGGATTGTTCAGTCAGAAGAGGAGGCTGAGGGGAGACATCACTGCTCTCAACAAGTGTCTCAGAGGAGGTTGTAATGAAGTGGGGGCTGGTCTCCTCCCTTGTATCAGGTGATAGAATATGACCTAAAATTGTGCTAGGGGAGGTCTAGATTAGATATTAGGGAAAATTTCTTCATCGAAGAGTTGTCAGGCATTGGAATAGCTTGCCCACAGAGGTGGTGTAGTTACTGTCCTCAGAGGTGTTCAAGAAACGTGTAGACGTGATACTCAGGACATGATCTTAGGTTACAAATTGGATTTGATGATTTTAGAGGTCTTTTCCAACCAAACCAATTCTAAGATTCTATGTCCCTGTTTATTGTGGGGTTGACTACATGACCTACTTTCAGCCTAAGTCATTCTGTAACTCTTTATACAGTAGTAGCTGATGTCATGTAGCAACATATACGTGTTTATATGCACAGTCTGAATGCTACTAGGAAATTTCACATCTCTGTAGGTATATGAACACATATTATTAATTTAGTTTTTTCACTTCCTCTCTTGTGAGTTTCTCTTCTCAATCCCATTTCTTTCCTTCCATAAGCAAACATTGTCTTCCATTTTCCCCAGTGTTTTCTTCTTGTTTGTCTAGCTTTTACTAATATTTACATCATATTTCCCTTTTTTCCATTTGATCTTCTGTTGAGTCTTGCCACAATTTTTATGTAACTCTCAGTGAATCTCTTTTAACTTATTTTTTCATACTTTTCCAGATTCCCTGTTCCCTTTTGCTTCTTCTCCAATTACTTATTTAGTTATTACTATTCAGGTTTCAATTTGAAAAACTTGTCTTTACATCTGGCTTTTCTGGGATGTCATGTGGTTGTAAAATGTATGCACCATACACATACAGGCATCACTTAGTTTTATGACAGGTTTCTCTGGAAAGCGTAAGGTACACTTTAATTCATTTAAATATGACAGCAATAGATGAGCCTAAGCATAAATTGTTTGCTTCAGCATATTTGGAAGTTCTAGTGAAGGGAGGTATTAGTTTAATAAATTATTTATTTCTGTTTTAAGCTTGTTTTGAAACATGCACCACTGTAATTCCGTTCATACTCTGCCAATGTAACACTTCTTGTTGATCTCAAAGGCTAAGAACTTTTACAGCATTCCAAAGACTTTCTCTGCCTTTTTTTTTTCCTGAACAGATATGAATTTGTTAAGGAACCTGAATCTTTGACAACTTAAACAACAGCTAATGGTCCACGCTTTAATGCATCTTATCAACTGCAAACATCTGCCCAAAATGGCTATGCTTTTATGACTGTCAAGCTCCAGGGGAAATGTGAAGTTACATGTCAATTTGTTGATCAGGTTTAAAACAAGGACTGAAGGATAAAAGATTCCTGGCTCCAAGTAGCAACTCCATGTAATATTTATAGCCCAAAAATAATGTGCTACTCAACACTCAGAGGAAGGAGTCTTCTTTCTGTGGCTGTTTTACAACTGTTCCTTTAGAATGATTCCAATTAATATTGAAAGATTACTAGCTTCCTATCTATAAATGAGTTTCTTATTAAAATTACATAAGCTGTGCTCCTTTCTTCTGATGAGGCAGAGCACGACATGCTGTAAACAGTATTGACAGGAAAATACATGGTTTGGAACTGTAGTGAAGGTATTTATCATTCATAAAGTAACTTACTAATAATAGTTGTCTGCTTACAAAATTCTCAGTTTTAGCAGGGCACTGAGATCTAAAAAGAATAATAGTAGATGGTCTGGAACTGAATTATTTAATGTAGAGCTGCATAGGTTAAAACATACATTTTGAGTTGCATGTGCACATGTAAGTCATGTACTTTTAGTTCTTTGGAAAATTCAGCAGAGTAATACAACTTTATGACAAGTGAGTGCAACGTTCATAAAGAAAACAGTTGTAAATATATTACCTGCTGGCTACAGCTATCAGTAAATAACAAAAGGGTATCTTTCCATCAGGGTATCTTTGGGGAAATAAGGGAATTATTCAAATGGAACATATTTAAAACAAGTAACAATACCTTAGCGCAATGAACAAAAGCTAAGCAGAGCTGGTCTTCCATAGTGATTGTACAAGTAAAGAATTAGAAAACAACAACAAAATCAAACAAAGCCACACCACATCAATCTGTCTAAAGCATGTAAAAATCAAACACAATGGCAATAACTGTAGAGCAGTTGCATACTGAATGCAACTTCACAACTACATGCTGATTATTTTGACAAGTTCAGCTGTTTAATATCATGCTTGACTGCTCCTTTATGGGTGATGATTTTCTTTGTTCAATATGACAAACCTAAATGAATTTGAGCCCAACTGAATTAAAACTGATTCATTTACTTTGGCTAAAATCCTGCATGCACAAAGCAAATATGTGGATTAGCTTCTGATAACTTATTGGTAGGGGATTTTCTCTTTAAAGCACAATAAGTATTTGGAACATCTGTACTAACCCAGCATGTGAGAGATTTTATTGTTTACATATACATAAAATAACATGTTGCAGGACACTTCAGTAATCTGGAGCATTGTGGTGGGTTGAAATTTCCCTCCCAACATTAACTTTGCCAGACCAACCCAGCTGGAAGCAAATGAAAGCTGTATTTACAGGCAAAACTACAGTCTATAATGGAATGCAATAAATATGTACAAAATATAGAGTATTTACAATATTTATAGATATTTACACTTAACAAACAGCACAATGATCCTCCGGTCAATGACCAAGGGAAGTTACTAGCTCCTCCTTTCCTGCTACCCTTCAACCCTCTGTATAAAAGAGAGAAAGGAGCAGAAAAAGCTGCTGTTAAGACTTAACCAAAACAATGCATCCAAGGTCAAGCAGAAGTAAGTTAGTATCTCTCCAGAGTGAAGTGAGAAGAGATGACAAAAGTTGTTTTGGTACAACCCGTTTAAGTTCCTTGTCTTTCCAATGGAATTGTTTAGAATTATATTTATTTTCCTTTTTTACACCCAATAGTGATTTATTTACATTTTTTACTACTTTCTGTTCAAGATCTGTGAAAAAATTTAAAGGCATAGCATAAAACTACTGCAAGCATACGGAGGCTATGCATCACAAATCTTACTGAGATAAATCATTTAAAATACAAGGGAAAAAACCTTCAAATATTTCCATTTGTGGTAAGTGAGTGGTAAAGTATTTCCTGCTTGGCTTTCCTATAGTTAAAGGAGTAATATTTTTTCTTCTTCTTTCTTTTCACCCCTTGTTTCTTAGGGACTGAATAGGACTTTGAAATATTTAAAATGCTAGTACTGATTCAAATACTGAACTTTGGGGCCATGCATCACACCTTCTTTCCAGTATCCCATAAGTATTCTGCTGTCACATTCTCTCTTAAAGCCCCTTGCAGATGACTACCCCCTGAATGTCCATCAATAATTACTCCATGATTACCAGCATCATGCCACAAAACATTAGTCATTTTTTCATAAAGTGAAAAATGTGACAAATTATCTCCTTTTCTTGTTTACTTCCTTTTTTTTTTTTTTTTTATTCTAATGTGCAAAATTGCAGAAGGTATAATAACACTGCTGGTAGCTTTACAAATATACAAGACCACTGCAGAAAAGGAGATATTCAGTAAAAAATATATGGGTGCCTGAGAAAAGCTAAGTAAAAAAATCTGTCTCCTGAGCTGCCTGGACTCTGGAAATGTTTTCACTCAGCAGAAAGAATAGATAGTTTTGTTTACCTGAACAGCAGTTTCCTAAAGTGCTTCAAAACCCTAAAAGTTATGTCCTTGCTCATCAATTGTTTTCAGGGCTGCAGCTAGATGACAGAGTAATTGCTGCAACATGGGATTCATTTGTGCCCTTATAGAGCAAAGGAACATCTGTTGTATATTTCTGTCACTTTTTCTTTTAACACCACAATGAGCTGTGTCATCAGTATCACGTATGCTTGTTCCTATGTTACAGCTTTTCTTCCCCCTTACATAGTTTCTATATCCCATTAGCTGTATAAAGTAATTTGGATACATAAGACAGCCGCTTATGTATAATACTGTTTTGGCTCCTGGGATTCATCTAGATTTGAACATAACATATTGACTCTTAAAAATAGAAGCATCTTCTTTTTAATTACAATTACAGCTGAGAATACAAAATGAAAGTGAAATTGAAATATTTAAGAAGAAAAAGCAAAGTATTCTGTCATGCATATCTTCATTTCACTAGCTAATGAATAAGGAACTAACTT
Organism: Melanerpes formicivorus; assembly: GCF_026170545.1. Taxonomy (NCBI): domain Eukaryota; kingdom Metazoa; phylum Chordata; class Aves; order Piciformes; family Picidae; genus Melanerpes; species Melanerpes formicivorus. The sequence continues at coordinate 13,575,499 of NW_027142353.1, read as the reverse complement.
TGCATCTATTTGCACAAAACTCTGATCATGCAAATACCCCATGTAGGTCAAAACATTCTTAGTTTCTTATCAGTCTGTACTTGGCAGACCCCTACTGAAATGAAAGTTACTGAAAGTTTAATTGAAGTTTTATTGACTGAGAATTAAGTTAGGCCTTCTCATTTCAGCTTTATAGGTTTACACTTCTGGAAAAGGCTGGTTTTAGAATCAGGTCTAAAAGATATTTATGATGTTGATTATGCTGTAAGTTCTGTGGTTTACTGCTTTAAGTAATAGAGATATAAATCACTGCTATTTAAACTAATGGGAACGAGCTATGATAAAGTAGTTAGGGATGCAAGTATATGTGTGTATATATATACTTCTATGAATACTTATATTATATATGTCTATATATACGTAAAAGTCTATAAAAAATTATTATAGTGTTAAAGAAAATAGAAGGAAAGTGTAATAAGCCTGAGTTTGAAATTACAGAATTGTTCATAAGCCTTAAATCAAGACCTAGTCTGTGGACATGCTTTGAGGTAATTTGGTTTGAGAATGTGTCCATCCTCAAGAAATATATACTCTTTATTTCTCCTCTTCCACAAAATACTTGTTTATAAGATTGTAAACCTCACCTGTTAAGAACCCGTTTGTCATAGAGTATCTTTTTCAGTCATTCCAGATAAACACGCAGGACAATTCAAGAATTGTGTGTCTGGCATACTAGAAAGCAGCTATCTTTTTTTAAGAGCTCTAAGATTCTGTTAGGTAGAGATAGGAGAAACACAATCCAGTTCCCAAAAAAGGACAAATGGCGATAGTAATAACTACACTTTCATGGTATACATTTTGCTCATCTCTATACAGAGAAAGTAAAACAGAAAGCCACAAAGTCCATACAATTACACAAAGTGATTCCTGCAGATATGGTAATGCCATACATTTCAGAATTCCAATTAAAATAAGCTCTTAACAATAACTACAAAAGAATTAATATTGTCATTAAATGACATTTCATCTAAACATTTTATTTTATAAAATCTGGTCTTTTATAACTGATACCGAATTTAATTTTTTTTTTAGGATTTTTAATGTGAGTCCTTGTAGACTCTCACTGGCTCCATTAATGTATAAGAAGCAGAAACCATTAATGAATTCTTTGCTGTTCCTCTCTGCTTGAGACCCAAGAAATTTAGCACACCCTTAAAGGTTTCCATAAGTTTTCAAATTATGTTTGAGATTTAGTAAGACGGATAAAAGTTTTATCCTCCTTCTCAAATACATCTTCAGTTCCTCACTTCAGGATTTACAGTCTTAAATCAAAACAAATTAAAATCCTACACTTCCCATTATTTTAGGGTTTTGATTTTAAAACATACACTGAAATTGCTCACCACAGTCACAAAGTCTTTTTTTCAAAACATGTAAGATATATCAATTGTACTTTCTTTTTGTACCACACTACAGGGGAACTAATTTTGGATGCTTCATTATATTTCTCATTCCTCACACTGGAAAGGCCTAAGAGCACAGTAGAAATGATCTATTTACATCCCAGGGAGCAGAATTTCATTTGATTTGAAACTGACATTTTGTGGCCATTTGTAAGCTGTATAACTAAAGATCTTCAGTGCTCACAGCAGGAAAAAAAAAAAAGCATATGCATTCCCTGAAACAGCTAAGATATTATCTTTACTCTAAAAATAAATTATTGCAACACTGTAATGAAGAAAATAATTTACCTAAATGGTATCACATGAGGCCACTGTAGTCTAGAGTATTCTGACTTCAGGTGCAATCTAGACTTGTAAGGACAGTAATTGCCCATATGTGTTTGGTAGAATAGGAGAAACTAGTCTATAGCACCTTGTACAAACCCAACAGAAAGAAAACATGAAGCCAGCAATAAGAATATTCTCCTCATTTCTCTTCTGGGATCCTGTGGTGGGTTGAAAATTCCCCCAACATAAAATTGCCAGACCAACTCAGTTGGAAGCAAATGAAGCTGTATTTACAAGCAAAACTGCAATCTAAAATGAAACGTAATGCATATGTACAAAATATTTACATATATGTACAATTTATAAACAACACAAGAACCCCCCCCCGCAAAAAAAAAAAAAAAAAACAAACCAAAAACAAAAAACAAACAAACAAAAAAAAAACCAAGGCACTACCAATAGCTTCCCCTTCCCTGCTCCCTTCACTGTGTGCCCCTGTACATGCAGGACAAAAGAAAGAGCAGAAGGTTGGTTGTTAATACTCAGCCACAACAAAGCAATGCAGCCAAGGTCAGCAAAGCCAGCAGAAGTCAGAGCTAGTATCAATTTTCAACAATAAGGCAGGAGGACTTCAGGATAACTGGCCTCCTGAACTGGTTGATGGGGTCAAGGAGCAGTGTAGTACCCCAGAAATCCATGAGGAATTAGTTCAGGACTTGCTGAGCCATTTGGATACTCACAAGTCCATGGGACTGGATGGGATTCATCCTAGGGTGCTGAGAGAGCTGGCAGATGAGCTGGCCAAGCCTCTCTCCATCATTTTTCACCACACCTGTCTCACTGGAGAGGTCCCAGATGATGAAGGGCTGGATGGAGGAACCTGGAAATTACAATGCCAGGGAAAATTATGGAGCAGACCATCTTGGGGGTAATCACTGTGCACCTGAAGGATGGTCAAGGGATCAGGTCCAGCCAACATGGATTTAGGAAGGGCAGGTCCTGCCTGACCAACCTGATCTCCTTCTATGATCAGGTGACCCACCTGGTGGAGGTGGGGAAGGCTGTGGATGTAGTCTATCTGGACTTCAGCAAGGCCTTTGATACCATTCCCCACAGCAAACTCCCAGCCAAGCTGTCAGCTCATGGCTGGGACAGCTGCATTCTGTGCTGGGTTAGGAGATGGCTGGAGTGCTGTGCCCAGAGAGTGGTGGTGAATGATGCCACATCCAGCTGGCAGCCAGTCAGTTTGGGGCCCCATCCTGTTCAATCTCTTTATTGATGATCTGGATGAGGGGATTGAGTTAGTCATCAGTGAATTTGCAGATGAAACCAAATTGGGAGTAGATGTTGATCGTTAGAGGGTAGAAGGGCTCTCCAGAGGGACGTTGACTGGCTGGACAGATGGGCAGCATGGCACCTGATGGCATTTAACAAGTCTAAGTGCTGGGTGCAGCACTTTGGCTGCAATAACCCCATGCAGTGCCACAGGCAGGGGTCAGAGTGGCTGGAGAGCAGCCATGCTGAAAGGGACCTGGGGGTGCTGATTGACAGCCAGCTGAACATGAGCCAGCAGTGTGCCCAGGTGGCCAAGAAGGCCAATGGCCTGCATCAAGAATAGTGTGGCCAGTAGGAGCAGGGAAGTCACTGTGCCCCTGTACTCAGCACTGGTTAGGCCTCACCTTGAGTCCTGTGTCCAGTTCTGGGCCCCCCAGTTTAGGAAGGACATTGAGGCACTTGAATGTGTCCAGAGAAGGGCAATGGGGCTGGTGGGAGTCCTCAAGCACAAGCCCTACAAGGAGAGGCTGAGGGAGCTGGGATTGTTTAGCCTGGAGAAGAGGAGGCTCAGGGGAGACCTTACCACTTTCTACAACGACCTGAAAGGAGGCTGTAGCCAGGAAGGGGTTGGTCTCTTCTCCCAGACAACCAGCACCAGAACAAGAAGACACGGTCTCAAGCTGTGCCAGTGGAAGTTTAGGCTCAAGGTGAGAAGAAAGTTTTTCACAGAGAGAGTTGTTAGCTGTTGGAATGGGCTGCCCAGGGAGGTGGTGGAGTCACCATGCCTGGAGGTGTTCAAGAGGGGATTGGACATGGCACTTGATAAGGTCATGAGGTCTGTGGTGACATGTTGGACTTGATGATCTTTGAAGTCTCTTCCAACCTTATTGATTCTATGATTCTACGATTCTGGAACTAAGGAAGCAAAGAGAGAAAGTTATTTTACAGAATCTAAGTTTTATGTTTATTATCTGTCCAATGGGATTACTTAGAGCTTGTCATAATTTTCCTTTTCACATCCAGTGGTGAACTATTTACATTCTACTACTTTTTGTTCAAGATCCATGGAAAATTTTCCAGGCACAGTCTGAAACTACTGCAGATGCTTGCCCACACATACTTTTATATGGGACTGAATAATATAATTTTATTTTGAAGATAATTTTCTCTAAAAAACTGCAAGTAAGTCCAGAATAATACAGAATATCCTCACTTTTATTTTTAAATTTTAGCTTTTTTTTTCTTTTATAGAAGTAAGATATATTGTTGCTAAAGCAACAATAAGGTTAGAGAATATAAAGTTTAAATTATGCATACAATTTTTAAACACCATAATAAATCATGCATGTCAGATCATGTAATGTGCTGCAACACATGTATAGACTGAGACATCTCTAAAACTGTCAATCAAACCCTTGACTTATAGTAGTTCTATTGTTGTTTAGTTGTCAAATTATTTTTTTCTTCTGATATTCTCAGTGGAGAAAATGCCAATGGCTAGAATAGAACCAGAATGTTTCCAGTTGCAAGGGCTCCTTAAAGGTCATTTAGTCCAACTTCTTTCTAGTAAGCAGCAATCTTTAGATAGGTTTCTCAGAGCTCCATCCAAGGTCACTTTGAACACTTCTGGGGATGGGTCATCTATCACCTATCTGGGCATCCTGTTCCAGTGTTACACCACCCTCATCATAAAACTGTGCTTCCTTACATGTAGTCTGAACCTACCCTTTTTCAGTTTAAAGCCTTTACTCTTCTAAAAAGATTGTCCCCCTCTATCTCATAGTCTCCCTTTAATGTACTGAAAGGCTTTAATAAGGTCTCAGCACAATTTCATGCTCACTGAGTTCTGCTCTAATTCCAGATTACCACAAACTCTCAACTAGCCTATTGTCTGCTGTGTGCATATCTTCAGGCTGCTCCTTAATGTGAAAGGCAACCTCTTCTCCCTTTTACTCTGCAAGTCTTTCTTGAAGAGCCTGTATCAATGCATCATAACACTCAAGTTATTCAAGCTGTCCCAGCACAACACAGTTATTACAGTATCAATAATGTCACAGTTTAGCATCTGCACATGAAGCTTTCATTTTTCCTGCTTGATTCCAAGACTACATGCATTTGCATATACTTGGGGAGGGCTTTCTTTTGCCCTTTTTTATTGTTGCAGAAGCATCTCTTGTTCTTGACCTTTTGTATCATCTGCTCTCCAGTCCTGTCCTTTACTTCCACATTTAACTGCCCTGTAATGTCCCTCCACCACTGGGTGCAGTTTAAAGCTCCTCTCATCAGGTTTAAGAGCCTGTTGGAAAAGATGCTTTTGCTCTCTTTTGCCATGTGAGTCCTGTCTTTACTCATCAGCCCTCAAATTGGGATCACTTCTACTATGGCCTTTTTTAAAAAACCAGTCTGAAAACATGGTATGAAAGAATTCTTGTGAAATCATCAGGAAAACTCTTTCATATACAGAAGCAGAAAAAACATATCCACAAAAGTAACAGTAATGCAGCTACTGAGGTAAATTAAACTGAAAAAAAGAATGGACAAAGTTGAAAATTACAAAACACTCGAAAACATACAGGGCCAACAAACAAGATTTTACTAACTACAATAATTTTTGATAAATCTCAACCCCAAGCAAATAGGAACTCTTATTTTGGTAATATATTGTATGTTAAAAATTAACTCAGTTACTATTGATTTTGAAAATAACACTTGAATGAATGAAAGGAATAGATTTTTGATTGATTCAGGCAGGATGAGTGAGACTTTGTGAATAAAAAGGGACTTCATCAGTAAGAGTTGATTTAGGACCTCTTTCACAATATGGATTTCCATTTTTCTGTTGTTAAAGATATGATACACTGTTTGTACTATATTGAATGGTTAAATGACAGTAACATGGATTAGCTGAAAAGTGAGACCATCTCACAAGAATGAAAGCCTTCCTGAAATTATATGCAACAAATTTGATCTAAGAATGTCTGCAAGAACCTATATATTAGACAAGCAGAAATCGAAACATCTTCCATTACAAGCAACACAGAAGTATTTCAGATATGAACATTCAGAGAAAGAATATTTTAGAAGGCAATACATAAAGACATGTATTGAGCTATTTGTGACAGGCATTCTAGCAAACAACACACTTCCAGTGTAAACAGTACTGGTTTGACAAAGATTAGCATATGATGTTGTTAACTACTGGCCTTCAAATTTCTTTTATTTTTCCCTCAATAGAGATAAATGCTATCTTGGCAAGGTGCAAAATATTATTAGGTGAACTAAGTAGAGCTTTGGTTAAAACAGATGTAATTGCATACTGAACTGAATAAATAGATAATGAGGTTTTTCACTATCCTCTCTGATTCAAAATGATTATACAGGAGAAACTGAATTACAGAAAGTGTATACCAGAATACAGAATTAACCAGGTTGGAAAAGACCTTTAATATCACCAATTCAACTTACCATCCAACAGCATCTCATCAACTAAACCATGGCAGCAAGTGCCTCATCCAGTCTCTTTTTAAACACCTCCAGTGATGGTGACTCCACCAATATCTGAAAATAGATTTTCCTTTTTATGCTATTGGACTGGCAATATTACAGGAGAGCAACACCTATAAAACTCAAAATAATGTTGATTTTTTTTAGAGAAGAGATATAAGAGAGTCCTTTTATCTGTTGCCTTTAAGTAGATGTCTTAGGTTGAGAGGACAGAAAACTATTTTTTACCCTTCCCCAAAGGAGTAAAATAAAAATGCTCCACAAACAGAATTGAAAAGTTAAATGCAAATAATATTCACAACAATATACAACAATACAAAATACACAAATTCATATTCAGCCTTGGCCGAGTTCTCCAACCTGGGCTTACCAAAACTTCACTAGGCCAACACCTTCCAAAAACCTTCCTCACATCAATGCTCTCAAGCAGACCAACAACTGCTTCACCCCCACTAAATGCAGCAGGCCCAAATGCCCTTTCCCACCCCACACTGCCCCACCCCACACTGCCACCTGCATTGTGTAGCAAGAAATTACCTTGCCAGCTGTGATGGTTTAAGCCACACCAGCAACTTTATGTCCTCTGGCTCATGTTGTCCCACAACTGTAGATTCATCAGACAGCTCATGTCTAATAGCTTCAATTTTTCTCCATCAGTTTCTACAGATGCTACTCCAAAAGACCATTTGTAACCCTTAGGGTCTTTGAAATGTCTTTTTCTCAGAAAATCGATTCCCAAAATACAAGGTGCATCAGGTCCTGTCACAACAGTATGGTTCTTCCACTGTTTACCAGTTAAACTTATATCAACTTCTATCTTAGTTAACTCTTGTGATCTACCAGTGACTCCCAGAATAGTTGTAGGCCCTGATCCCTGATAATTTGATGGCATTATGGTGCACTGAGCTCCAGCATCAACCAAGGCCCTGTACTTCTGAAATTTTGAAGTGCCAGGCCACTGGATGTACACATCCATTATCCTTCTCCATTGTTATCCCTCTCCAATGTTATCTCCATTATCCCTCTCCTACCCATGGCGGGAGGCAGGGCACCCCTTATTATGGGGAATATGCCTACATACGCAATTAACACAGTGTCCTGTATTAGAATTGGAATCACTGTTGAAGCTATTAAAGTTGTTCTGGGAAACTGAGGAAGTAACAGACACACTTCTGCTATTGCTACTTCAAGTTCTGCCACTCTGCAGTTCCCTTAGTCTCCTGAAAAGATTAGAAGTTGGTTGATCATCCCATCTGTTCATGTTCTCACCAAACTGATCATGCAGAGTTATCCAAATGCTCCAATGTGATTGCCTCTGTTGTCTGTTTTGGTTTGATCTGTTTTCAAATGACCTCCTGGAAGGACATCTGTTTCTAACAGCTGACACTTGTATCCATGTGGAGGAAGAACTGGAATTATCTCCTTGTGTCAATTTGGATATGGAATTTTTAAATTCATGTTTCGGCTCTTTCATGCAATTCTTTATCTCACCAGACAGAGTTTCAATGGCTGAAACCAAAGAAATACATGTGAAACTATCCTCCAGTTGTCTCATTTGGTCAGTGAAATGGCCAGCTGCAGGAGGATTTCCACCATAATTTCTTGCCACAATTCTGCTTGCCAGAATAGTTGCATAATTAGGAGGAGCAAGCTTAATGAGCTTTTTAGCAAGACCAGTTCCCACAGGAATTTGATCAGGATTCAGAGTGCCATGATCGCCATACATAACTTCTCTCACTGCAAACTCTCTCAGACACTTGACTCCCTCATCCATGGTATTCCAGGGTTTAGGATTCTATGGGAGGTCATCTCAGGATGGGTATCTCATAAGAGCTACCAGTAAAAGGCGTGTCCACAAAGAAACCTTACCAAGACACCTGCCTAGATATCTATCTATTCCACTGTCCTTGGAGAGAGTTCCTAGCTAAGATGCTGACTTGTCTCCTACTACTAGAACTGGTGCGCCTGTATCGAAATATCTGCCAAGCCAAGTTAGAATTGGCTCATTCTCTGCTCTGATGTAATCATTCCTCACATGCCTTATTTCTTGCCTGGGTGCACTAGCATGATGAATGTCATCTTCCAGTTCCTCCTCTGCCTCATTTTCCTGAAGATGATGTCCCCATGTTTCTGCTGCTACTCTCTTAAGGATCTCTTTAAGCTCAGAAGCACCTCCATTAGCTGCTGTCATACCAGAACCTGTACCCTGTCCTGCATCTCCAGGATCCAGTGATGGTCTCAATAACTCAGCTATATCTTTAAGACAAACCTTCTCTTCTCAGCAGGATCTTTTTTAACATAAGGTCCCTCACCAACAGAGGAATCTTGCTGCTCTCCCCAATCATCTGCTGCATCAGCCTTTCTTCTATCTCTTTTATCTAATGCCACTACTTGCTTAATTGGAGCTGCATTTGAATTTACAACAGGCTTAACCAAAGCAGACAGGTTTTGAGACAAATCAGCTGCTGCAGAGGACACCTCTGGTCCTTCCAATGAAGAAGGAAATTATTTTACCTGTCTAATGGCCGCCAAGGACATTGTGGCCACCATCTTAGGAGCTGCTGCTGCTGGCTGATTGCCAGAATCACCAATAGCCCTGTTCAAAGATGCTTTACTGATAGCCTGTTTAGGTCTAACTGTTTCCCCTGTCTCCTCATTACTAGAAATCTCTGGGTTCAAGTTAGAACTGTTCCTCCTACACCTAGGTCTACATTTAAAAATGAAACAGGTCTTAGATATCCTTCTTTCACATAGCAGAGCTACTAACAAGAACACATTAGTTATTAACAGCAGCAGGATTACACACACCAAATAAGTCACTTTTGGATCCCAGACATTACTCAGAATTACTCTTTCGCCTGCTGGGATTTTGAACTCATAGATTTTGATAGGCGGTGTTGTGGCAGCTGCATTCCTGTATCTCTTAAGCCAAAAGAACCCCAAAAATCAATCATAGAGAAGCTGAATTTTATACTTAAACCACAGGTACAATTTATACATCAGATATCTCCCTAATTTATCACACAGGAATCCAACAACATACTTGTACACTACAACAGTTAAAGCAGGAAAGATCAGATACCTAATAATCCAAAAGACCTTCATATCACTTCCCTAAACTGAGCAGAAATAAATCAAGCAAATTGAGCCCCATGTTGGGGGCCAATTATTTTGTGTAATGTGATGGTTTAAACCACACCCATTAACAAAAGCTCAGCTGAACCCAGTCAGGGAAGCAAATGGAGTTGTATTTTACAAGCAATAATGGAATGCAATGAATATATGTAAAATATGCAATATTTACAATATTATACAAGTATTTACAAAAAGAAAACAACACGTAAATCCTCCTTGGGCAGGAGGATTCCACCTCACCTCCCTGCAACCTTTATTCCTCCCTTTTCCCTCTAGTTAATAAGAAGAAAAAATAAAAGGAGAAAATGTTAGAAGAATTTCAGTTAGCTCAAAAATGTTGTTAGTAAGTCAGCAATGCTTATCTCAAGTTCTGCTGATAAGCGGCCTCTCTCAGTATGCATGCCAGCAGGAAGAGACAGAATGAGACTGAGAGAAAAGAATGTGAGAGATACTGTTATGGCACATCTGACCAGTAAAATTAGTTTAGAATTATCTTTGTTTTCCTTTTTACACCCTAATGTAGATTTGTTCAGAATTTTTTTAAAGGCACAGCCAAAACTGTCACACCAGCTTGGAGCCCCACTCACCCACAAACCAGAGACAGAAGCCACCACAATGCCTGGAGGCAAAGGGCTGAAAAAGGTGAGAACAAACTATCACATAGATGTTGCAGAATTATGGGATTGGGATAACAAAGTTACAGTATCCTGTACACCTTCCGGACTGTCTAGCCCCTTGGATGACTATCTGTATGATTAAAACACGTAAATATATAAGCCCATAACAGCAGAGAACAGTTTCACCACAGCTACATATCTTTAGTCACAGAAGCAGAGAGACTGTATAGTATTTATGAATATCTACAGACATATTTTTATGTATGCATATGTGTGTGCACATTTATAGAGAGAGTATCTTGGTAAAAAAAAAATTACCTTGGTAAGAAGATAAGCTTTACAGAAATGTTATACTACCACATTTTCCCCATAAGTATCTGTGAGACAACTAGTTTAAGTAGAAGAGAATATAAGAATGATTTAATAGATTTGTATCACAAGACTGCTAATAGTAGTATATATTGTAATAATTTGTGGCTTTCGAATTGATATGTCATCTGTTTCCTGGAGGTGACTTAACTGTCGATAACAGCTAGTCCCTTTTAGATATTAGTCTTCTTTAGAACAAGGTTTAAGAAAAGCAGTGATATACGGCTTCAAGATCTTGAGCTGTGATACTGTAACATCAGAGCACCTGAACAGAAAACTCAATCCTGGCAAGCAGCCTACATCACAAGCAGAAAACAACCAATGTGTCTGTATTGTAATGGAGATCAGACACAAAGTAAAACAAGAAAGAAGGAAGAGAATAATTATTCAGCTATTGTATTGAATAAAGCAAATATCTGCTTGGGGAAGGATAGCATTTTGTTTTGCTTTTCCAGATTGCCCTATAGTTACTATAAAGTTCTGTTTACCACACGCTTGTTTGTGCTGGCTGATGCCTTCCAGATTAGCTGGATGTGTAATAGAAAAATGTGATGAAAGAAGGTAGATATGCAGTCATTCATAAACAAGTATGAAGAAACCTTGGCATAAGACTTTTCTGGAAGACTTGTCACTGTTCCCTGTGTTCCAAGGAGAAAAACTACTCATGAATAGCTCTCTTACAAGTATACCCAAAAAAACTTATAGGAAGAGACAGAAAGAATGTTGTACAGTCTTTTGCACCCTAAGTGCACTGAAATCACAGAATCACGGAATATTAGGGGTTGGAAAGGACATCCGGAGATCATTGAGTCCAGCCCTTGTTCCAAAGAAAGTTCACCTGGGGCAAGCCACATAGAAACACATCCAGGCAGGATCTGAAAGTCACCAGAGAAGGAGAGTCCACAACCTCTCTTGGCAGTCTGTTCCAGTGCTCCATCACCCTCACCATAAACAAATGTCTCCTCATGTTGAGGTGGAACCTCCCGTGTATCCATTGTTCCTTGTCATATCACTGAGCACCATCAAAATGAGACTGACACCTTCATCTTGACACTCACCCCTCAGATATTTATAGACATTGATAAGGTGCCTTCTAGTCTCAAGACTAAGCATCCCCAAGTCTCTCAGTCTTTCTCCATAGGAAAGATGTTTAAGTCGTTGTAGCTCGCCGTTGGACTCTTTCCAGCAGATTCCTGTCTCCTCTTGAACTGGGGAGCCCAAAACCAGATACAGCATTCCAGGTGTGGTCTCACCAGGGCAGAGTAGAGGGGTAGAAGAACTTCCCTAGACCTACAAGACACGCTTTTCTTGATGCACCTCAGGATACCATTGGCTGTCTTGGCCACAGGGGGACATTGCTTTTCCATGGAGAACTTGCCATACAACCAGCACCCCAAGGTCTTTCTCCATGGAGCTGTTTTGCAGCTGCTTTCGAGTCCCTTCATCTGGGACTGCTCTGCCTTCATTTATCCATTTGGTCATGCCTTTGTACACCCAACAATATCTGTAACTGCTTTTCCCCAAAACATAATATAAAGAACGTGGTGTGCTTTTTCTCCACTCTATTGTTGTGCCTTACAAATCTGCTTTCACTCAGCTAAGCTACTTAGAAAAAATTTTCCATAGACTGTATTATGAATGGCATAATGGAGGGTGAGGCAGAGGAATCAAAGACTTCTGCTATTCTGTCATCAGGACAGCTGAAAAAAACACAGTCTAAAGTATCTTCCCAAGTCTAGATCAAAGAGTATCAAGTGTAAAACTGTCAAGTACACTGTTTAGACATTCTGTCAGCTGTTCTCTCCATGACTTTATGAGGTGCAGCACTCTAGAAAAGGCAGGCTGTACTGTCATGACCTTATGCATGTAGATTACTCTGCAAGCTTCCACTGATGACAATATCTTGGTTATTCAAAGAAGAGATAATCTAGACTAAGCCCCCTGTTAATGCTGGTTTGTCTAGGTGATCTTCCTTAACTTGGATACCATCCCTATATTCACTATAGCTTGCTTTCTCATTAACAATATATGTATTATTTCAGAAGTATTATCAAAAAAAAAAGGAACAAACCTAGTGATACATATAATAGAAATGGCACTACAACAATTAAACTCCCTTCTTTTGCTGAAGCATGTGTACGTTTCAGGAAAATTTGAGTGTGACAATAACAGCAATAAGTAGTCTGGGCAATCTGATGATATAAGATTAGAGCTTGATGTAGTGTTAGCAAAACAGTGCTGTGCTAGCAGCACGTAACTAAAACAAAGTACTGGTAGCTGTAAACACAAAGAATTCTCTTGGAATAACAGGATACATACATCGATCAACAACTTCATGTGATACTAGTAGTTTAACCAATAACGTATAACAGTAGGGCGTGTGGACAATTGTGGGGAACCAATGAAGTTATGCTAACCATGCTCTGTGAGTCTGTGTATCTATATGAGCTGTAGAGGTTCCCTAATTAAACTGAACAATACTTAGATCATATTGGTCGTCTGTATTGATTCTGAGCTCCATCGTCAAAAGTGGCACCCAAAATCGTGGACGGGACCCTTAGACTATGATGCTGCTTAACCCAGCATAAGAGGTATGCTCTGAGAGGGACGGAAAGCTGGTCGAAGCAGCACTGCCCCGCTGCTGGAAAAATAAGTAGCACGTGCTCAAAGAAGGAAGGGAATCTTGACAGGATCTGGTGAGCAGCCGGGGAGGAAAAGGGGATAGTACTCATTCAAGAAAAAGAGGCTATGCTTAAAGTCCTCCAAAGTATCCTTTCTATGAGAGGTATTTCTTACTATTCTGGGACTTTTAAAGGGCTATTAGCCTGGCCCCAGGATCAAGGTTTTATTGCCATAGTAAATGAAGCTTTTACTTGTGAAACTTGGGACAAAATTGGTGTCTGGCTGTGGGATGAGGTGTCTAAAGGCTCAAAAGGAGCTTCTCGCTATAGCACCTTGTGGCGACTTATCACAGACACACTGAAATCTATGAAAGAAGAAAAGTCTGCTCTCGATTCAGTTGCTGCAGCATTTGTTGTAACCAAGACAAAAAAGGGAGATTCGAAAGAATCGGCACTGTCTGTGCCCCACTCCCTCACATCGTCTGCCACTTCATCAGTATTGTTGTCACAATTTCTATTTCAATTACCTGCTATCCCCCTTCCTACACAAATTGCAGCTCCTTTATTACCACCCTATTTCAAGAAAAAATCTCCTGCTGCTACATTAGTAGTGACAGAAGTAAATTCTGATGTAATTGAAGAGATGTGCACAAACAAAATGGAGGATGAAAAAGATAACCACCAAAAGAAGCAGCATCCGCCATTTTGGTGAAGACGTTGCCTCCACAAAAGACCACTGCTACCATTTGCCCTAAGCAGAGAAATGGAAATAGAAAGGTAGCGAAAGCTGTGGTTCAGCGTATTCAATCCTCTTCATTGACATCTTCCTCTAATAATGATAGTGATGGCTTGGATTCGGAAGACAAGATTGATGTTATGAAATCAAGCAGTGACAACTCTGTTTTGAAGCTCATCTTAGAAAAAAATGGAGCGCTTAGGCTTGTGATTACAGGATTTTTACAACTAGATCCCTTTTGCGAGCCCCAGCAGCCCCAACACTGGTAGCCCCAACAACGGCAGCCCTGACGGCTATGCCACCCTCTTTGCCCTTTAGATCCCAGACATTTTCAGCAGACGATACCATTGCGACAGACAACAAAATTGAATTAAGAAGGGACGATAGTATAAGGGATCGGGAGGGGGAAGTGATCTGGTGCGTCGGTAGAAAGGTATTGTGAGAGAGGTAGTAATAGATGGGGAACTTGTAAATTTTCCTGTGCATGCATTTCCTGTGGTATTACAAGGTGGATGAAGAATGTGGCGATCTCTAGATTGGAAAATGTTAAAAGAAACTAAGCAAGCCATGATTACCTATGTGTTAAAGTCAGGATACACAACTGCTGTAATTGACAATTTGTTTTCAACGACCTTGTTAACCCTATACGACATACATACAATCGTAAATACTCTGTTAACATCACATCAGCAACTGCAATTTTTCAATAGATGGCAAGCAGCTTGTAATGCCGCTGAGGTAATGTCTCTACAACAGGGGATCCTCTATATGGTATTACTGTTCAGCAACTAACAGGACTAGGACCTTTTCCTAGATCAGATTGGGAAACACAATTTCCAGATAAGGTTTTACAATTAAGTCAGGCTTTAGTGATCAAAGCATGATCGATAATTCAGGACAATAAATCTGGTCCTGTGTTTGTTACTACTCAGCAAGGCCCCACAGAGCCATTTGGTTTCTTTTGTGGATAGGCTACACACGGCATTAAATACCAATCCAAATTTGACTCACGATATGAAGGTAAAAATGCTGGATTTTCTGGCATTTGACAATGCTAACAAAAAACTAAACAGGTTCTGAGCATTTTACCAAGAGGGGTCACTTCTGCACAAATACTGGATGCGACAGAATGAGTGACCGAACAACAAAAGGCATCCTATGTAGTCACTGCTGTAGAAGCAGCTGTGAGACCACTAATACAACAAAGAAAATAAGAGAAATCAATACTGGGACACAGTACAGAGTTTGGGGCAGTGATGAAAGTAAGCTAAATTGCTACATCTTCCTTTAAAACGTGGAGATTAGTTAAAGATTCTTTAAAGCAACAAGAAGAAGATCGTAAGGCAGCTTCAGCAGTAATTAACAGTACTTTGCTAAGCCCGCCTGCAACCTTGGAGCTGCAGACACTATGCCTAAGAGCAACAGCAGCTCACTGCCCCCCCGCCTGCCTTTCCCCCCACCTTCTTACTGCTTTCTACAACTACCTGAAGGGAGGTTGTAGACAGGTGGGGGCTGGTCTCTTCTCCCAGGCAACCAGCACCAGAACAAGAGGACACAGTCTCAAGCTGTGCCAGGGGAGGTTCAGACTGGATGCTAGGAAGAAATTCTTCACAAAGACAGAGTGTGATTGACCATTGAAATGTGCTGCCTGGGGAGGTGGTGGAGTCACCATCATTGAAGGTGTTCAGGAGGAGATTTGATAGGGTGCTTGGTTTAGTTGATTAGATGGTGTTGGATAATGGGTTGGACACGATGAACTCGAAGGTCTCTCCTCTCCTCTCCTCTCCTCTCCTCTCCTCTCCTCTCCTCTCCTCTCCTCTCCTCTCCTCTCCGAACCTCTCCTCTCCGAACCTCTCCTCTCCGAACCTCTCCTCTCCGAACCTCTCCTCTCCGAACCTCTCCTCTCCTCTCCGAACCTCTCCTCTCCGAACCTCTCCTCTCCGAACCTCTCCTCTCCTCTCCGAACCTCTCCGAACCTCTCCTCTCCGAACCTCTCCTCTCCGAACCTCTCCTCTCCTCTCCGAACCTCTCCTCTCCTCTCCGAACCTCTCCTCTCCGAACCTCTCCTCTCCGAACCTCTCCTTTCCTCTCCGAACCTCTCCTCTCCGAACCTCTCCGAACCTCTCCTCTCCGAACCTCTCCGAACCTCTCCGAACCTCTCCTCTCCGAACCTCTCCGAACCTCTCCGAACCTCTCCTCTCCGAACCTCTCCGAACCTCTCCGAACCTCTCCTCTCCTCTCCTCTCCTCTCCTCTCTATTGCTGCGATGGCTTTGCTGAGCCATCCAGGTTACACCCCCCCCCCCCCTTCCCCCTCCCTCCACTCTGTATCTACGGTGGCCTTGCTAGCCAGCCATCTTCCCCCCTTCTCTTTCTGATAACACTCTAGTTTGTGAAGTTGTGTTCTGATTTAAAGCAACAGTGCTAATTTTATTATTTCTGATTGCAATGTATTTTATATATTTGTTGTTTTGTTAAGTTTTACTACTAAGCATGATGAATGGTGATTCTGTGATTCTGTGTGAATAGTAAGTATTTGGTATTTTTAGGTATTTTGTATACAATGATTATGGTGAGGTATAAGTATTTAGTAATGAGTTCAAATTCTGAGTTGTTTTTTAATTTAAATTTTAAGTTTTTCTTTTGTTTTAAACCTTCTTGGTTTTGTTTTTTGTGAGTGCCTAGGCATTTCAAAGGAACTCCATCCAATATAGTTAAGAATTGTAGTCAGTATGTTTTAATTTTTAAAAGTATTCTTTTAAAAATATTTGATAATTTAATTTTAACATAGTTCTTAAGTTTTCTAAAGTTTTTAAGGATTTCTGATTGATACAGGTATATTATAGAATGGGGTTTTGATCTTTTTTTGTATTCATAATTTCTTTAATATAAGGCGCTTATATATATATATATATATACATATTTTTTAAAAAAAAAAGGATGTATATTTTATAACTAAGGTTTTAGTGATACCAGCAAGATATAGCTAACCCATGTTAACACCTGGAAACATCAATTTTGCAACGCACTACTGCAATGATCTCAAACAACAGCACAAGAATCAAGAAGATGAAAAAACAGCTTTTCCCATGAAGCTGAAAATCACCAGACCTACTTAACACCAATCACAATAACTGTTATGATAATCTGAGATCAAAAACATTAATCAGAAGTATGTACCAAAAAACACCTGAATTAGGACTGAATATTATGGTTAATTGTTGTGTGATTAGAGAAAATGTTCATATGGATTTATATGCTAACTCAACAATTTGTCATAATTTTCAATAGTTAATGGGAAAGTCAAAATTAATTATAACACAAAATACATTTTCATTTCAGGTTAAAAAAAGGAGGAATTTATGTATGTCACAAAAAAAAAAAAGAATGGTTAAAGCACATTATGTTCTCAAATTGTCATTTTATATGTGGCTTCAAATGTGACTTCATGAAATTTATAGAAGATATAAGAATTCTGGAAGTTTTAGCTAGGAGAAATTTGAAAGAAGAACAAACATCATTAGACCAAAGTTAGTATCAATAGGACTCAGTACCCTACCTTAGCAGAAACAAAGCATCAAAAGATCAGTATTATTAGGATGAGTAAAAATGCATTATTATGTTCAATTTCATATTGGGCAAAGAAATGAATATTCAGGATGTTATTTTTAACCCAGCAATGGAGCCTTTTCACTCTTGCTGTTTGTCTGCAAGTATTTTCTTTATCTGTGGAGCTAGAGCCTGGCCAGATCTACCTTTACAGATTAAGGAAAATCTTGCTAACATTAAGCAATTCATGATTTTTGACCATCTTGGAAAAATAAAGATGTAACATACCTTTAGAGCAGATTGTAAAAGACAGTACTGAGGATTGGGTTTGCTGTGTTTGTGTCTTAATCCTTGTGTACAATGTGTTTAGGCCTAATCAAGTCTTCTGTGTTAATAAGAGGAGTGAGGTGTGGGAATTGAAACTGGTAAGATCTAAGTTCTTCTTTAAGAGATTGTGGTGGGTTAACACCTTTTTCTGAAAACAAAAGAAGAAAGCAGGGTGGAGGGCTTGTGGGTACTTTACACTCCCTGAAGGGCATCTCCCCCCTGGGAAAGCTGAGTCTGTTCCACTCCCCCCTCCCTGCCTAGCAAGGGTATAAAAAGCAGGACCTCATAGCTGTTGGTTCTCCTTTGTGGCTCCTGCCTCTGCTGGATGAGAGCTACTGCAGCTGCTCTCCTGATCCTCAGCCACGTGGCCGGACCTGATCCTTCTCCCTGCTGCCTCTGCGCCTCCTCAGAGAAAGACTGGTTTTGTATTATTCTTTTTCTATCCCCCTCCCATCCATTCTTGTTCCTTGCCCTTGTGAACCTTTTTCCCTGTTATTGCTATATATATATATTTTTTGAAGAAAAAAAATATTTGCCTCTCTACTTCCAAGCTGACTCCAGATTGTTGCTTAGTGGATTTGCTCCTTACCTTTTTTTTTTTCCCCTCCTCTCCCTGTTTGGAGGGAGGAGGTGGGGGGGAAGTGGGGAAGAGATTCTCAGCCTTTTCCCCATTTGAGCTTTTAACTCTCAGTTAAGGCTCAAACCACTACAGAGATCATGCAGGTGGCAAAGGAATGAGTTTGAAGCTGTAAGATGAGACTTTCTGTCTGAAGAAAACAACTGTTCTGTTGTGTTCTGACCTTGTAAGGTAAGTGGAAAGGAATGTATTCTTGTTACTAGAGGGTTTGTTATCTTTGACCATGTATTATGCCTTCTGTTAGAATGTTCTAATTAGCTCAATCTAAGCATTGTATCTTGTATGGGTTACATCAGCATGCTAGACACACTGTGCTACAGAACATTTGCTTTTGCTATATAGTGAGTTTTAACTTGCTTACTTCTGTGTATGCAAAGAATTTGACAATATAAGGATGTATTTTACATGGGATGGGAACAACTCCCATGACCAGAATGCTCACAAAAACAAAAAGGGGGATTTGTGGCAATCACAGCAATAAGTAGTGTGAGCAATCTGATGATATAAGCTTAGAGCTTGATATAGTGTCGGCAAAACAGTGCTGTGCTTGCAGCATGTAACTAAAACAAAGTACTGGTACCTGTGAACACAAAGAATTACCTTGGAGTAACAGGATACATACGTTGATCAACAATTTTGTGTGGTATTAGTAGTTTAACCAATAATGTATAACAGTAGGGTGTGTGGACAATTGTGGGGAACCAGTGAAATTATGCTAGCCATGCTCTGTGAGTCTGTGTGTCTCTATAAGCTGTAGAGGTTCCCTGATTAAACTAAACAATACTTAGATCATATTGGTCATCTGTATTGATTCCAAGCGTTATTGTCAAATTTGAGAATATGAAGTATTGAATCAATGATTTTTCAGACTTAATACTTTAAGGATCTTTTTTGCCCTTGCTTTTTCCAGCAATAGATACCACTGTAATAATAGTCCTTTTAATCTAAAAATTTATCTGGATATTTTTAAGAGAGAACTGGACTGTAAAGTCTTGGGCATGCATTTTTTCACCTCTCCCTGTCAGATAGCATATTGCCTATGGAACTGTTTCACTAAGCACTTATTGAGAACAGTTCTCAGTATTTTCTATTGTTAATGAAGTGGAAAGTGGAAATATTTCTGTTTTTTCCCTTTTTTTTTTTTTTCCTTCTTGGAGACAGAATTGCAGTGAACTGGAGAGATGAAGCTGTAATTGTTATGAACATTTACTGGTTTTGGAGCTTAAAGATCGAACATTGACCTAGATATTTTCCTCTTTTAAGGTATATAATCTGTATTCCCAATTTCCAAACTCTCTTTTATATACATTCTAAATGAGTTACATGTAGTGTTCACATACTTGTTGTTTGACTGTGTGGATTAATTTTTAATAATACAGTGCAATTAAACATGCTGCCAAGACATGCCTATACAAAACCATGAACTCACAGTAATACCCTGCTCCAAAATACATGTCAAAGTTACAATAAAAGTGAAAAATAAAATCTAAGAAAAGCAATAGTAAAATGGGTTTATTGTTATTCTTGGCAAGAATATTTTGTACTTCAAACAAAATAACTTCATTATTAGAACAAGAAAACCACACTGTCAGAGGACTGTATAATAAACGACAGTTGAGGAGGATTGATAGCTAGATGAATAGTCAGACAGAAAGAGTAGGGATCAGTGGCACAAAGTCTACTTGAAGGCAAATAACCATTGGCATAGCCCAGGGATCAGTACTGGATCCAGTCCTGCTTATCATCATTAATGATTTGGATGATGGGGCAGTACGTACCCTCTCATAAAACTGGGAGGAGTAGTTGATATATTAGAAAGTTTTGCTACTATCCAAAGAGACCTCAATAAGGTCAAGAAATGAGCTGACAGGAACCTCTCAAAGCTGATCAAAGGGAAGTGCATAATCTCACAGCTGGGAAGGAGTAACAAATCCAGACACTAGTACATGTTTCGTCTTGGAATGGATAGAAATGAGGTAAACTGGTAACAGATCAGATGAGTGAGGGAGACCATTTAGACCTGTTTGCTTAAGGAACATGGTTTAGCACCAGACTTGGTTGGGTTAGATAGCAGTTGGACTTGATGATCTTAAAGGTCTTTTCCAACCAAAATGATTCTTTATTTCTATATTGGAATGCAACTCAGCAGAAAAAGACCTGCGCGTGTTGGTAGACACCAAGTGACGTGCCTATGTCAAAGACCACAAACAGTTTCCTGTGCTTCTTAGAAGTTTTACCAGTAGGTTAGCAGAGATAATCCTTCCCCTTTACTCAGCAATGGCAAGGTGACAATTGGAGTACTGGTTCCAGTTCTGGACACCCCAGTATAAAAGAGAGAAGTACTACTGGAAAGAATCCAGCAAAGGACCACTAAGGTAATTAAGTGACTGAACCACTTTTCATACAAGGAGAAACTAAGAGAGTTAAGATTGTCTAGCCCAAAGAAAGCTCAGGGGATCTGATAAACTTGTTTGAATATTGGTGCGAAAAGAATAGGCTGTTGGGCTTTTTCCCACAGTTCCCACTGACACGACTGAAACACAAGATGTTCCCTCTGAAGTACTTTACCATGAGGGTGTTTGCATACTGCCATGGGTTGCTCTGGGAGATTGTGGACACTTCATCCTTAAGATATTCAAAAGCTGGTCTTGGATAACTGGCTCTAGGTCCCCCTGGGTGAGCAGAGAGGTTGGACCAGATAATCTCCAGAGATCCCTACCAAGCTCAGCTAACCTGTGATTCTGTGACAACGTGTCTTTAGGCTCCAATGTTTTCAGTCTGAGTTCCACTTGGATTGTGGATTATTGCTGTGCTGTTGCAATACAGGCTTGAAGAATGGTTATGGTATCTAAAAGAACTATTTTAGCTGTTAACTTCTCATTTTCCTTTCTTCTAACTTTCCTGAGTTCAGTCTAACACTATTTCACTAGTGTGTACATGCCCACCTTAATTATATATCAGGGGAGGAAAATCAAGGTTTATTTTTTTTCTAGTCAATACTCTCGTCACTTGTTTTAATTTTGTGTTAATGAAGTAACTGGTTTCCAATTGGTAATAACAAAAACCAAGAGAAATTAAAATTGCAGAAAGAAGTAATTCACAATACAAAGAAATTTAATATGAAAAGCAGTATGTCAGAACAACAAACCAACAAAACAAAGGAGAAAAGTGTTAATATAAACCATTATGGAGTAAAAAGCATGTATATTTAAGCTAAATGACTGTAGTTACATAATTAAGCTTAAATGAAAATACATGCCAAAGGAGGTCAAAACTTCACACACAGGCAATAAATCAAATTCCACAAACAATTAGTAACCCATAATTTCCCATCTTTTTTTACCACATGCAACTGGGTTTGTGAAATCCTCAGTTAATGTTACCCAAATGTTCAATCACAATAAATATGCTACCATTATTAATAATATTCAAGATTGTATTAAATAAAGTAGAAAAAAACCCTATAAAGAGTAGCATGTGGAATTTGCAGAGTAAAAAAATAACATTATTATATGGTTTGCAATTCTGAAAGAATATTTACATTTGAAGCAGCTTTCAAATAAAAGCTCTGAAGTTCTGTTTTATAAAACTAAGCCACCCATTCCTGTACAATTTAGAAGTACAGTGGTAAAAAATGGAAACTCAGGGTCTACTGATGACATTCCATGTTGATATACAATACCACAATATTTTATTGACAATAGCCTTGGAATTAAAGTGCCATTTTAGGTAATAGATGCCCCATCTAGAATTGATAACTTTCTGGGCAGCACATTTCAGTTTTTCACCACTCTCATTATAAAACATTTCTTCCTTCTGTCTAGTCTAAATCTGTTTTCCTTTAGTTTACAACCATTACCCTCCTTTAAGGTTCCCTTTAAGTAGTGAAAGGCCACAATAACGTCTCCCAGAGCCTTCTTTTCTTGAGGCTGTTCTGCCTCTCTCAGCCTTTCTTCATAGGAGAGGTGTTCCAGCCCTCTGATCACTTTTGTGGTCCCTCTAAGAGGTCTACTTCTTTCCACTTCTTTTCTCCATTACCCACAATTTCAAAGTTAACTGAGCTCTAATGTTGCCTTGAAGAAAGCTGTGTTTCATCCCACTGATAATGTTCTTAAAAAAAAAAGATCATTTGCAGTGGGAAGAAATGAACAGTAGTGAGATTTATTGAAGATGAGAACCTGGTGGCTACTGGAGTTCAGGGGATGGTGAATGATTCCGAGTAGCATTTGGAGGTGACAGTGAAGAAGTACCACTGGGAGTAAAGCTATCAATTCTTACATTAGGCAAAGAAAGTTCAAGGTGCAAAATTTTATACCTGTGGCACAAGGAGATATAAACAGAAGGGATCTAGAGACCCAGGGGGCCTGACACACAGGGTAAGAAGTTCAGAAAAACATGAATGTGAATTGAGTAGAAAAATAGGCAGAACACAAAGGATAAACCATTAAGCCATGAACAAACTGAAAAAAAAAATAATTCACATTGGAATGGGCTGCCCAGGGAGGTGGTGGAGTCACCATCATTGGAGGTGTTCAGGAGGAGACTTGATAGGGTGCTTGGTGCCATGGTTTAGTTGTTTAGGTGGGTTGGACACGATCTTGAAGGTCTCTGTGGTGAAGGCACATTATGCCCCGATACTGAATCTTGTCCCAGCATGTGGACAAGTTCCCCCTCCTCCAGGAGGAAGACAAAAGCCAAGGCATTAGCCAGGCTTGCACGCATCCAGTGCATGCAGTGCTCGTGCTGACACCAAGTATTGGCATAATTCTTGCTTCACGCTTTCTATAGGCTGAAGCCAGTTGTTTATGAGAGTGCCCATTGGTCAAGCCCAGCCTCGAGGAATCTATAAATATCACCCCAGTTGGTAAACAAGTTGCCCCCTCATTCACTTTGTCTCTGCTTACTTGAGAGAGCAACTCCCGAGCAACATCCTTGGCCATTGAGCTTATTGTTGTTAGCTTCTGTTATACATGCACGCATACTGGAAGCCTCTGCATTGTGAAGAAGCCCAGAGGGAGGACCTTAGCGACACCTGAGCTCAGCATCGGTACAGCCAGTCATACCAACTGGGAGAGCCCACCGTGGACTGGACTGACCCCCGAGGGTAAGATCTGTCCAGTCGCCGGGGAGAAGGGACTTGATCGATACCAAGTCCATGTATGCCTAGCCCCGCCATAGCGGGAGAGGAGCCTCCACGTGTGCCGCTCTGAGCCCTGTGAATCTCAGGGAAGACTAAGGCATTGTTTGTGCCTATACTGCACCGAACCCAGAACCACTCCGAGAGTCCCGCTGCTCCTTTAAGCTCAGTAAATGAGAATCCACCGCCTAACGCAGCCGCATTCTCTCCCTGAGGCTGTTTGCATCAGCCCCGAGAATCACCGTGGTTGGGCCAACCCCTGTAAGCTGTGCCTGCTGCCACGTCATCCTGCCCTGCCGTGCAAGCTGACTTTGAGGGCCAGCCCCAACCAGGACCGATCCCTGTTGTCTGGAGGGAATCGACTATCTTCCACATGTTTTCCATCCACTAGCACTCAGTTCAAAGTACCCGTGTCTAGCAGAGTAAGCACTGACGCATAGAAAGATTGTAATATTGCTGTGTATTACCAGGAGCCGCCCCCGTCCCGCCATCTAGTGGCCAAGCGGCAGAACTGCACCCTTCATTATATAAATAGAGATAGTCTGTAACTAGTGCAATTAAGTTCTAATCATAACACTAAGCCACTTGTGGAATCTATTTCACAAACGTGCACTAGAACATGTATATAAGTTAGTGATTCATTTGTTATTAATAGTTTTAGAATTAATAAAAGTTTTCATAATTCATATTCATAAATTTAATAACCTCTTCACCACAGTCTCCTCCAACCTGGTTTATTATTCTATTCTAAACTGGAATTCAGAATTTGAAAAGCACTGTAAGATATCCTGACAGCATAGTCACTTAATGTCATACATAACACTAGTGACATCTTAAAATCAAGCAAAATACCCTAATGGAAAGCAATAATACCTTGTTTGTGATTTTTTTATTACTTTTTTAAAAAAAAAAAAAGAATAACTGTTTGAAGTCTTTGCCAGAAAATTCACAATTATTTTTTTTTACAAGTGGCCTTCAACTGAAAATTCCAGAGTGTTCAAGAACATGCAGGCTACAATCAATTTGAAAATTATGATAAAAACTTTAAAAAAAATAATTAAAAAATATACTAACATGCCACTCACTATAATTTGAAGGTGAAATACACATTTGTTTAAATTATGCCTTCAACTACATATTTTTAAACTATTATATGAAATTTTTAAAAACTGTCAAAGTAATTGGCAAGGGGGAAAGTTGTAAAGAGAAACTATCATACATTCTATTTCATATTTTACTTGAAGCTTGTAAGTACCCACACCTTATTTGGTCACGTTTTTCAACCATTATAATTTTCACATTTTTACCAAAAGAAGTATTTAAGGTTTTTTCCCTGTTCAATCATTTATTTCCAAGTTATTTTATTTATTCATATGGATAACATGTATTAGGAAAAATTAGGAACTGTATTAAACAGGAAACAGAAGGTGGCAAAGTTGAAAAGATAAAGTTAACTCAACATTTTCCATTAAAAGTATAATTTTAAATCTCTTTTCAAAACTTCCAAGTAAAATCTTCAAAATTCCCCAAAGCTGTCATTTTTATTATTTACTGGGTTGTCATACACCATAATTTCTTGATTAAATTTTTGACCCCTAAATAATTCTAGCTGAAGACACATCCTTCCATATATGAATATACAAAGTTTTTAACAAAGTTATTTTCATATACATCAGTTATAACTGATTAGAGGTCAACTGTGTTGACCTCTACACATATATGTCATAGGATCATAGATGTCCTCAAGATATATCAAATTGACTATTTTATTAGCTTTAATTTTACTTAATTCTGGACACCAAAACTGCAAATATCTGTTTGCAACATCTGTAGTTTAACTACAGTCATCCAAGAGAAGATGGCACTTCAATCTGACCAGCCCAATGCCCTCAAACAGGTAAAGTAGGCAAAACTGTTCATTATTATAGTAAGCTCTGGAAATCAAATGGAGGTATCACCAGCTAAGCCTTACATCTGCTAAATCATATCATAGCATCACAGTATGACTAAGGTTAGAAGACACCTCGAGGATCCTTGAGTCCAACCTATCAACACAGACCCCACGACTAGACCATGGCACTGAGGACATGCTGACTGGCCTGTAGTTTCCAGGTTCCTCCATCTGACCTTTCTTATGGATGGAGACCACATTGGCCAGTTTCCAGTCACCTGGGACCTCACCAGTGAGCCAGGACTATTGGAAAATGATGGAGAGAGGCTTGGCCAGCTCATCTGCCAGCAATTTTGTTGTTGATATTTTGGCTTATCTGTCAGCCCTCTCACAATAAATGCAGATTCTTCACTGCAAATACACCAAGGATTCCCGGAGAGGACAACTGCTTGTTTGACTCCTAACCATACTGGCCCATTTCATAAAACTAACAGCTGAGAAAATAAGAAATTTTCCTGAAATGCCTATAAGACCTCAATATCTGCATACTACTTGTGGTGGGGTGGAAGGGTAAGGCCAAGAAGCCTCCTCCCTTCCCCCTTGTAAAGTAAAGGGAAAGAAAATTGAAGGGAAAGGGGAAAAAAAACTCACAGCTGAATTAGCAAAGCAGTGGAGCTGTATATTTACAAAGCAATGTAGGATATGCAGGGGAATATATACATATTTACAATATATACAAAGATATGCAACAGAGAAGCACAGAAATGAGAGTTCCCCCCCTTGCTGAGGGGGTTCCCCACCTCCGCTATCCCCCTCTCTCCCCCTCTTCCCCAGAGCAGGTTAGAAAAGAGAGAAAGGGAAAAAAAAATTAGAAGCAGTTTATGTTAATTGGAAAGGAGTTAATACAGGCCTTATCTGGTTTGCCAGTTTGAAGGCCGAAGCCTTGGCAGAAAGCCCAGCACAGAGAGAGCTGCTGCACTGTGGAGGAGCAGAAGCAAGACTAAAGATAAAAGTGCCAGAGTGCCCAGGATATTCTCTCCTGCACTCCCAGTTCAGAAGGTGCTTCCTCCCACTTCACCAATTAAATTAGTTTAGATAATTCTTTTCATTTACCAATTTCCATCCACCATATTCCCTTTCTTAAGGGGACAGCTCCAACCGGTGACACTACTCCACCTGTTTTGCACAGCATGAGCCATATGTCTTCCAAATCACAGGCTTCATCTCCTTGACCATAACAAAGTTAACAAGATTAGAAGGATTTCTAAGGAAAACCAATAATTTTAGATAAAAACAATACATGACAACCCACTCTTCAGATAGGCTGATAAGCCTCCAGAAATGTAAAAGCAGGAAAAGAACCTACCTTCTTACTTCCTTGAGTAAGAAGTGCTTCATCACTTCCAGAGCCCCAGGACAAAGCAAACAGATTTTAGCAAAAACCAACATTTTCTCTTTTCAAACTCAGAGGCTAGTCACATAAAAGAGGTGAATCAGACACAGAAGTGCATTAAGCCATTCCTTTCTTCAGGCAGATCCCCAGCTAGATGTAGTAGAATTCCCGATGAACTACATTAATTATCCATCATACCTGCTTTGGGGCAGGCATCAGATGGGTAAACAGTGCAAAAGCAGCATAAGGGACAAAGCCTTGACTCTTGACACCAAGTTGCTGAACTGAAGAATTTCAGGAAGACAGGGAGGTTTGTCAAGAGTACTCTTTGAAGCCACATCCCTGCAGACATTGAAGATCAGACTCCATGTATCCCTGGGCAGCCTGCTCTAGTTGGAGATGTTCCTGCTGACTGCAGGGTGGGGTAGTGGTGATGGAAGTATCTTCTAGCATAGGTCTCATATCCCATCGGGGGGTGTAAATAAAGAGCTCTGTCTTCCTTTTCCATCTACAGAACCCTGAAAAATCACTCCAGGGGAGAATCATAGAATCATTTTGATTGGAAGAGACCTTTAAGTCAAGTCCAACTGTTAACCTAGCACTCTTAGGTCACCACTAAACCACATCCTCAGCACCACATCTACACAGCTTTTGAACCCCTCTAGGGATGGTGACTCCACCACCGCCCTGGATAGCCTACTCCAGGGCTTGACAGCCATTTTAGGGAAGAAATTGTTTCTGATAGCCAACCTAAACTTCCTCTGGTTCAACTCGAGGGTGTTTCCTCTTGTCCTATTGCTTCTTCCTTGGGAGAACAAAGGACATAGAAAAGCAGCCCTGGGAGCAATCTGGCTGGAGCTAGGGATGCCACCAAGCCCACAGAAGGCACTCCCTTATTGCATCTTTCCAGCTTTGACTTCACAGTCTATTTTCAGCACTGCAAAAGGTTCAGCAGCTTGGGAGCAGTGTGTTCAGTGGTGCCAGGAGAAGGTCCCAGCCTTGCCATTCATGACCCAGCAGGCAGATTCTGGTGTTTGAGTCATCTGAAGGCAGTTTCCCAGCAGCTGAGCTGATGGGGTCCCACACATCTCCCATCATGGGGACAGCAGCTAAAGCTCCCGCTGCACTGACTCATGGGCTGACAGCCCCTTCCTGAAGCATGGAGACTGGGAGTACAGCTGTTCCCCCACTGCCCTCCCTTCCAAACCACCTCCCTGGGCAGCACATTCTAGTGGCAAATCTCTCTCTCTGGGAGAAACTTCTTCCTCACATCCAGCCTAAACCTAAGGTCTCTTCATCTAGTCATCCCCCCCACACACACCAGCCTTCCCCTTCCCAGAGCAGCTCCTGCTCCTTCTACACCATTCTCCACCCTGCCTAAACAGCTCCTGCTCCATCACCACCATTTTTGCACCCATCTCAGAACAAAGGGGGGGCAAGACCCTCACCATTCAATATACCACTCAGAAGAGCCCAGCCCCAGCAAGGAAGCCCAGCCAGCACCTGTGGATGATATTAGAGGAATCATCAATCTTGGAGCAGTGTTCCTAGCTAACCGGGGGGCCAGCAGGCCCCCCGGCCTTTGTTGTCACCATCACCACCACCCAGTGTGCACCATGGGCACTCACCGGTGATGAGAGGAGGATCCTCCAGCCCAGAAGGGCTCAGCTTGGAGCTTCTGCCTTTCCTGGGGGGGATTAAATAGGGGAGTGGGTGGGGAGGGCCAAGTGGCCACACCTGGGGTGGGAGGAGACTGCAACAGAGCCCAGGTGCTCTGGGTTTGAGGGAAAAAGGGGGAAAATGGGGGGTGGAAAGGGTCAGATCTGGTGGGAAAGGGGAGGTGGTGGTGATGAAAGAAGGGGATTTAAAAATAAATTTATTTTCCATAAATCTTCCATGATGCACAGCTGGCTGGATGTGAGGAAGGGGTTCTTCATACAGGGAGAGATTGGCCATTGGAGTGTGCTGCCCAGGGAGGTGGTGGAGTCACCATCCCTAGAGGTGTTTAGGAAGAGCCTGGATGAGGCACTTGGTGCCATGGTTTAGTTGATTAGATGGTGTTGGGTGATAGGTTGGACTTGATGATCTCAAAGGTCTTTTCCAACTTGGTTAATTCTATCCTATCCTATTCTTTGAACATTCATCTCCAATGTTGTTGAGGAGCACATTCTCATTGTGAGCCGAATGCAAAATCCTGGATATAGCAAACTCTTCTCTGAGGTAGAAACATGAGAAATCAAACTGAGTAGCAGTAAGCTATTGAGGACAAAAGTAATTCCAGTGATAGATCCTCTACATCCTCTTGCAGTCACCCTCTCCCTGAAAGAAGGGATCCATACAGGGGCTGTAAGTAGGCTGAAGGGGCAGGCAAATAGTTCAGTGCATGATGCCAGAGAAGGAGGCACACTAAATTCTGTGTTGTTCGTGAACCCTTCAAGTTGTGAAATTGCTAGAGAGGAACAAATATTAATGGTACATGTAGATGGGTTTGATGGGTGGACCACTAGATGGATAAGGAACTGGCTTGATGGCCGCACCCAAAGAGTGGCTGTCAATGGCTCCATGTCCCAGTGGAGGCCAGTGACAAGCGGAGTCCCTCAGGGATCAGTCCTGGGACCTGTCTTATTCAACATCTTTGTCAGTGACATGGACAGTGGCATTGAGTGCAACCTCAGCAAGTTTGCTGATGAAACCAAGCTGTGTGGTGCAGCAGACACGCTGGAGGGAAGGGAGGCCATCCAGAGGGACCTTGACAGGCTGGAGAGGTGGGCACAAGCCAACCTCATGAAGTTCAATAAGAGCAAGTGCAGGGTCCTGCATCTGGGTCGAGGCAATCCCAGGCACAAATCCAGGCTGGGCAGTGACTGGCTGGAAAGTAGCCCTGAGGAGAGAGACTTGGGGGTGCTGGTGGACAAAAAGCTCAACATGAGCTCTCAATGTGCTCTTGCAGCCTGCAAAGCCAATCAGATCCTGGGCTGCATCAGGAGAAGTGTGGCTAGCAGGTTGAGGGAGGTGATCCTCCCCCTCTACTCAGCCCTGGTGAGACACCACCTGGAGTACTGTGTCCAGTTCTGGAGCCCCTATTACAAGAGGGATGTGGAGGTGCTGGAACGTGTCCAGAGAAGGGCCACAAGGATGATCAGAGGGCTGGAGCACCTCTCCTATGAGGACAGACTGAAGGAGTTGGGGCTGTTCCGTCTGAAGAAGAGAAGGCTCTGAGGTGACCTAATTGTGGCCTTCCAGTATCTGAAGGGGGCCTACAGGAAGGCCGGGGAAGGACTTCTCAGGATCTCAGGTAGTGATAGGACTAGGGGGAATGGAATGAAGCTGGAGGTGGGGAGATTCAGGCTAGATGTGAGGAGGAGGTTCTTCACCATGAGAGTGGCGAAACCCTGGAATGTGTTGTCCAGGGTGGTGGTCGAGGCCCCATCCCTGGGGGTGTTTAAGAGCAGGCTGGATGCAGCTCTGGCCAGCCTGATCTAGTGTAGGGTGTCCCTGCCCATGGCAGGGGGGTTGGAACTAGATGATCCTTGTGGTCCCTTCCAACCCTGAATGAAACTATGAAACTATTTACTGACATAGTTTCAGTGTCATACAAAGGACCAAAAATAAAAAATAAAAATACAAATAATTAGTCTACAGCTGGAGAAAGAGTTCCAGTTACAAATATTTAGGCAATCAACAACAGGAGACACTTCAGAAATTAGGGGAGCTGTTACAGAAGGAACTAACTTCAGCTGAACTGGAAGGAAAACAGATAGCTGGCACTTCGAACAAGGCTTCAAAATGGTTGTAAAGGAGTTCTGTAACAGAAGAAAGGAAAAACACTGATGGCTACAATAAAGTATGCACTAGATAGAAAGTGTTGGACTGTGGCACAAAAGAGCAGAGATTGAAAGAAGAACCTCTAGTGAAAAATAACTGTAGTCAAATGGAAACTAGAGAATAACAGATGGAATGGATTGAATTATTAGAATAAATAAGGTGCTTAGAATAAATGAGGTGCTTCCATGACACTATTGAATGTCCTGCTCCACGGTTATGATATCTAACCATTCAAAGTTAGTTCCAGACTTTCTTGGAAAGCAGAGTATTATAACTCTGTATATTACAAAAGTATGAAATCAGGGGATGAAGAAATAAAGACAGCAATGATGCCTTGTGTCATGAAAAGTAGCCTAACTGCAATACAGGAAGGGGTTGGTCTCTTCTCTCTGGCAACCAGCACCAGAACAAGAGGACACAGTCTCAAGCTGTGCCATGGGAAGTTTAGGCTCGAGGTGAGGAGGAAGTTCTTCATGGAGAGAGTCATTCGTCATTGGAATGGGCTGCCCAGGGAGGTGGTGGAGTCACCATCCCTGGAGGTGTTCAAGAGGCGATTGGACGTGGCGCATGGTGCCATGGTCTAGTCATGAGGTCTGTGATGACAGGTTGGACTCAATGATCTTTGAGGTCTCTTCCAGCCTTGGTGATACTGTGATATAGAAGTTTGCATATTCTCACCAAAAGGTAATATTGTTATATTTATTGACATATTGTGCCGCAATTCTGTGTTTGTACAGATCTGTGTGCTTTGACCTTGAAGCTCAAACAGAACATATTATTACAGACCTGAATAAACAATTCTGCTGTAAGCTAGATTAAGGACAAAGCACATAAATTAAGAAGGAAGATGCAGTTTAAGGCAACGGGATTCTAATTTTGTAACCTTCTTCAACCTTATCACTGTGATTTTATCGTAGTTATCCATTATTTTAACTTCAAAATGCCTGCCTATCATTGCAATCAAAGCAAAAGTTTTCACAGAGGCTAACAGTATTGTATTTCACAGGTGTAATACACTTTCTCTGCTACATTCCTGTACTAGCTAAGTTATTAATTCAGATATTTAAAGCTAGTTATTTCTGTTACAGTCATGACTGGCTGAGAAGCAGCATTTCTATATTCAGGTTGATTTCTCACTGCCCTAGAACCACATACCAATGGGAAATAAAGCAGGGCACATATCCACTAAAAGAAAAGCTGAATATGACAGTGAAATATGCTATGGAGTCACACAATGTTAGGGGTATCCACGTCTAGCAGAGTAAGCGCTGACGCATAGAAAGATTGTAATATTGCTGTGTATAGCCAGGATCCGCCTGCTTCCCGCCGTGCGCCATGCGGCAGAACTGCACACCTCATTATATAAATATAGAGATAGTCTGTAACTAGTTCGATTAAGTTCTAATCATAACACTAAGCCACTTGTGGAATCTATTTCAGGAATGTGCACTAGAACATGTATATAAGTTGGTGATTCATCGGTTATTAATAATTTTATAATTAATTAAAATAATATTTTCATAATTAATATTTCATATTAATAAATTTCATATCTTCTTCACCACAAGAGATACTCTATGGTGAACAGAAACTCTGAATCCTGATGACATTCCTGTGGGTATTGATCTTGCTAAAAAGATCATCAAACTTGCTCCTTCTAATTATGCAAACATTCTGGCAAGCAGAATTGTGTCAAGAAATTATGGCGGAGCTTCTCCTATGGTTGGCCAATTCAGTGATCAAATGAGAGAATTGGAGGATAGCATGACATGTGTTTCTTTGGTTTCAGCCATTGAAACTCTGTCTGGAAAAATTGAGAGTTGCATGAAGGATCTGAGAGATTCCGTATACCAATTGGCACAGAAGGATAATTCTAATTCTTCCTCCAGGTGGATACAAGTTTCATCTGTGAGGAATACACGTCCTCCAAGGAGGTCATTCCAAAACAGATTAAATCAAAACAGACCACCAAGGCAATCACGTAGAACTATTTGGATAACTCTGCGTGATCAGTTTGGTGAGAACATGAACCGCTGGGATGGCCAACCAATTTCTAATCTTTTCAGGAGACTGAGGGAATTGCAAAGTGGCAGAACCCGAGGTAGCAATACCAGAAGGGTAGCTGTTACTTCCACAGTTCCCCAGAACAACCCTAGTAGCTCCAACAGTGGCTCCAGTTATAACATGCAAAGTTATAACACTGCACACTGTGCGCAATGCACATGTGGGCATGTTCCATATAACTAGGGGTGCCCTGCCTCCTGCCAGGGGGAGGAGAGGGATAACAGAGATAACAGAATCTATTGGGATGTGTACATCCAGTGGCCTGGCACTTCACAATTTCGGAAGTACAGGGCCTTGGTTGACACAGGAGCTCAGTGCACCATAATGCCATCAAATTATCAGGGATCAGAGTCTATAACTATTCTGGGAGTCACTGGTGGATCTCAAGAGTTAAGTAAGGTGGAGGTTAGTATAAGTTTAACTGGTAAACAATGGAAGAAGCATACAGTTGTGACCGGACCTGATGCACCTTGTATTTTGGGAATTGATTTTCTGAGAGAAGGGTGTTTCAAAGACCCTAGAGGTTACAAATGGGCTTTTGGAGTAGCTTCTATAGAAATTGATGGACAAAAATTGAAGCTCTCTGCCAGACCTGAGCTTTCTGATGAATCTGCAGTTGTGGGACGACATAAGATACAGGACATTAAATTGCCGGTTGCTTCTCAGACTGTGCATCACAGACAATACAGAACCAACCGTGACTCTTTGTTGCCCATTCAGAATCTGATTCGTCAGATGGAGAGTCAGGAAGTCGTCAGCAAATCTCATTCACTTTTCAACAGTCCAGTGTGGCCTGTGCGGAAGCAGAATGGAGACTGGTGTCTGACGGTAGACTACCGAGCCCTAAATGAAGTAACGCCACCTATGAGTGCAGCAGTACCAGACATGATGGAGCTACAGTATGAGCTGGAATCCAAAGAGGCCAAATGGTATGCTACCATAGACGTTGCTAATGCATTTTTCTCTATTCCCGTAGCAGAGGAATGCAGGCCTCAGTTTGCTTTCACCTGGAGAGGAATCCAGTACACTTGCAACAGGCTGCCAATGGGCTGGATCCACAGCTCAAGCATCTGTCATGCAGTGATCCACGATGCTCTGGAGAAAGGCGGTGCTCCAGAACACATCCAGTTCATCAATGATATCATTGTCTGGGGTAAAACTGCTGAGGAAGTCTTCGAGAAAGGTAACAAAATCATTGACATTCTTCTGAATGCAGGTTTTGCCATCAAGTGAGACAAGGTGAAAGGACCTACCACGGAGATTCAGTTTGTGGGAGTGCGGTGGCAGGATGGATGCCGACACATTCCAGTGGATGTGGTAAATAGAGTCTCTACCATGGCAAATCCCACAAACAAGCAAGAGACCCTACATTTCTTGGGGATAGTCGGATTTTGGAGACTGCACATTCCTGGATACAGTCAGATTGTGAAACCTCTGTATGATGTGACTCGAAAGAGAAACCATTTCCACTGGGGACCTGAACAACAAATAGCCTTTGACCAGATAAAGCAAGAGGTAGTTCAAGCAATGGGTCTGGGACCTGTCCGAGATGGTCCAGGCATTAAGAACATTTTGTACACGGCTGCAAGTGACAATGGTCCAACCTGGTGCTTGTGGCAAAAAGCTCCAGGTGAGACACATGGACGACCTCTTGGTTTCTGGAGTTGAGTTTACAGAGGTTCAGAGGCTAATTATACTCCAACAGAGAAAGAAATTCTAGCTGCCTATGAAGGAGTAAAAGCATCTTCTGAAGTGGGAACTGAATCACAACTTCTTTTAGCTCCCAGATTACCAGTTTTGAATTGGATGTTGAAAGGCAAAGGCTCCACACCACATCATGCCACAGACTCAATATGGTCTAAGTGGATGGCTCTGATAACACAGAGAGCTCAAATGGGAAATCTTGAAAGACCTGGTCTAGTGGAGGTGATCTCAAGTTGGCCTGAAGGTATCAACTGTGCTAAACCTCCAGAGGAGAAAGTAACTCGTGCTGAGGAAGCTCCTCCTTAGAATGACCTTTCTGATGCCGAAAAGAAATATGCTTTGTTCACAGATGGTTCCTGTCGTCTTGTTGGGAACAAGCAAAGGTGGAAGTCTGCAGTGTGTGCAGTCCAACATGCCAAGTTGCAGAGGCGAAGGATGGAGAAGGAGAATCCAGTCAGTTCGCAGAGGTAAAAGTTGTCCAGCTAGCTCTCAATGTAGCTGAATGTGAGAGATGGCCAAAGCTTTATCTCTACACCGACTCATGGATGGTAGCCAATGCTCTATGGGGTTGGCTAAAGAACTGGAAGAAGAGTGGTTGGCAGAGGAAAGGAAAACCCATTTGGGCAGCCAACCTGTGGCAGGACATTGCTGATCGAATCGAGAGAATTCCAGTGAAAGTGAGACACATCAATGCTCACATTCCTAAGAGCAAAGCTACTGAGGAACAGCAACACAACCATCAGGCAGATCTAGCTGCTAGACTTTCTCAAGTAGACATGGACTCTAATCTTGATCTCGACTGGAAACACCGAGGTGAGATATTCTTAGCTCAGTGGGCTCATGATTCATCAGGACATCAAGGCAGAGATGCAACCTACCAGTGGGCTCATGACAGATCCATAGACATTTCCATGGATGCTATCACACAAGTCATCCATGACTGTGACATTTGTGCTGCTATTAAGCAGGCAAGATGACTTAAGCCCTTGTGGTATGGTGACAGATGGTCCAAGTACAGGTATGGTGAAGCTTGGCAGATTGACTACATCACTCTACCACGTTTCCGTTCTGGTAAGCAATACGTGCTTACTATGGTAGAGGCAAACACTGGATGGTTGGAAACTTATCCAGTTCCACATGCAACTGCATGCAACACCATTCTCGGTCTGGAGAGACAAATCCTGTGGAGACACGGAACTCTGGAGAGGATTGAGTCAGACAACGGAACTCATTTCAAGAACAACCTTGTAAAGAACTGGGCAAAAGAGCACGGTATTGAGTGGATATTCCATATTCCCTACTATGCACCAGCTTCAGGGAAGATTGAACGTTACAACGGTTTGTTGAAGACCACTCTTAAAGCCATGGGGGGTGGATCTTTGAAAAACTGGGAAAAACATTTAGCACAAGCAACCTGGCTGGTAAATAGTAGAAGTTCAGTGAACCGAGCTGGACCTGCACATTCAGATCTGCTACAGAAAGTAGAAGGTGATAGAGTTCCTGTTGTTAGAGAAAAGAATCTGTTAGGTAAAACTGTTTGGGTATTTTCACCCTCAGGAGAGGCTAAACCTGTCTGAGGGGTGGTTTCAGCTGAAGGTCCGGGTCACACTTATTGGGTAATGCAAGAGAATGGTGAAATTCAGTGTATTCCACAAAGAAATTTAACTTTAGCTGAAAGAGATTAATTTCAAACTGCTGTACAGCTACATCGCGTCCAGAGGATGAATCAACAAGGAATCTACGGTGCACGAACCCTGAGAGCCCTGAGTCAACTAAGAGACCCTGAGAATCCCTGTTTCCCTTTTCTTTGCTTCGTCGGCGATGAAATGAACTGTTTTCAATTTTTTTCTCATTTCCTGATTTTCTTGGACTTCTGAATCATCTACATTTGAGCATAGCCGGAATGGACTATGAAATTTACTCATGAACTGTAAGTATCATTTTGGATTGGATGGACAGTATGAATGGCCAATGAAATTGTTTAGAAGGGGTGGACTGTGACCGTTTGAGGCTGTCCCCTTAAGAAAGGGAATATTGTAGTCAGATGTTTGTAAACGAAAGACGGATCTAAACTAATTTCATTGGTAGATTGGGAGGAAGCACCTTCTGAACTGGGAGTGCAGCAGAGTATCCTGGGCATTCCTGCACTTTTCTGGTCAGTCTGTGTCCCCCTCCTTCGGTGGCATGCAGCTCGCTGCTTCTGGGCTTTCGGCCAGACTTGGCCTTGGGAAGAGATAAGAACTTTCTAACATGTAACGGCCTAACTGTTTCTAATTAATCACTGCTCTTTTTTCTCTTTTCTCTCTTTCTAACCCTCTCTGGGGAAAGGGGGAGAGAAGGGGGAGCAGAGGTGGGGAACCCCCTCAGCAGGGTGGGGGGGAACTCTCATTTCTGTTCTACTTTACTGTATATTTTTGTATATATTGTAAATATTGTAAATTCTGTATATTCCCCTGCATATCCTATATTGCTTTGTAAATATACAGCACCCACTGCTTTGCTAATTCAGCTGTGAGTGTTTTTTTCCTTCCTTTCCGGGGGGAGGAGGCCTTTCCCTTCCAACCCTCAACATCTATTCTATTCTATTCTATTCTATTCTATTCTATTCTATTCTATTCTATTCTATTCCATTCTATTCTATTCTATTCTATTCTATTCTATTCTATTCTATTCTATTCTATTCTATTCTATTCAGCTTCCTGACTCCATCTGCCAGATCAGGAGGACAGTTGTCCAGAAGACAACCTATCTTGCCATTAAAATTTGAGGCAAAGAAGGTGTTAATTACCTCTGCCTTTTCCTCATCTTTTGTTACTATTTTCTCCTCCATGTCCACCAAGGAGTGGAGGTTGTCCTTGCCCTTCCTCTTGCTATTACTATATATATATAGAAGGATTTTTTGTTGTCCTTCACAGAACTGACCAGTCTAAGCTCTGAATGGGCTTTTGCCTCTATAATTTTTTTCCTATGTGTCCTAGCAACATCCTTAAACATTCTGTGGGTTACCTCACCTTCCTACCAAAGATGATACACCCTCTTTTTTTCCCTTAATTCTTTAAGAAGTTCATTGCCCATCCAGGCTGGCCTTCTACCCTGGCGGCTTATCTTCTGGCACATTGGCACAACCTGTTCCTGTGCCTTCAAGAATTCTTTCTTGAAGTAGGTCCAGCCCTTCTGGACCCATTTGTTTTTAAGGCCTGTTTCCCAAGGTCCCTTCTAAGTTAGTTCCTTGTGTAACCTGAAGTCTGCCCTCTGGAAGTCCAGAGTGGAGGTTTTGTTGCTGCCCCTCTTAGCTTGACTGCATATTGAAAACTCAATTATTTCATGGTCACTGGACCCCAGCCAGACTCCAACCACCACATCTCCCACCAGCCCTTCTCTATTGGTAAAAAGAAAGTCAAAAAAAGCCTTATCCCTGGTAGGCTCATGCAGCAACTGGGACAAGAAGCTGCCCTTCATACACTCTAAAAACCTCCTTGACTGCTTCCTTTCTGCTGTGTTACACTCCCAGCAGATAGCGGGCAGGTTAAAATCACCCATAAGAACAAAGTCTGACGATCTTGAGATAGCCTCTAGCCGCCTGTAGAATAACTCATCAACTTCTTCATCCTGGTTGGGTGGTCTACAGTCTATAGACTACTACAGTGGTCTATAATAGACTCCAACCAGGATGTCTGCCTTGTTAGCCTTCCCTCTAATATTCACCCACAGGCACTCAATGTGGTCATCCTTGATCTCTAGTTCCATGGTGTCTAGAGCCTCCCTGATGTACAGGGCCACCCCTCCACCCCTTCTACCTCACCTGTCTCTCCTGAAGTGCCTGTAGCCATTGATTACAGTACTCCAGCCATGTGAGTCATCCCACCACGTTTCTGTGATGACAAGTACATCATAACTTTCCTGCTGTAACAAGGCTTCCAGCACCTCTTGTTTTTTACCCATGCTGCATGCATTAGTGTACACGCACTTTAGCTGGGCTGCTGGTTTCACCCTTGACTCCAACTTACACCCCCAGACTCCTGTCTGGGGGGACTAGTTTCAGCCCCTTCCCACTTCAAATCATGTTATAAGTATAATTAGAGTAATGATATACTGAAGAGTTGCTTTGCAAATAAAACATTTTAAGATATAGATACTAGCTTTTGTTCTGGCAATATTACAAATAGCTGTTTCAGCTCTTAAAGATTTTATTTCCAGTTGGATTAACTTTGTTAATCTTTCATGTACTGAAAATGAAAAGCAAATGAATCCATGATGTGCCAAATTATCTGCTGCTTTTAATAGCTCTATTAGTTGAAATAATATCAAGAATACTTGATGGCTATTCTGTTGAAGATGTTGCTTTATGAGGAAGAGATGGCAGACTGGGACAACTTATCTTTCCAAATGAGTGTCCCAACCATATTGAAGGGCTAGAGGACTATTCAGTTGCTATGACTTTTGAATAGTGAAGAGGGTAACATTGGCTTTTTGAAATTATGCTGGATGACACTATGGTAATTGGAGAAAAGCTTTCAAGACTTTAGGATAAAATCTTGAAATTTCTGTATCATCCATAGAAGGTCATTTTGCCACGTTTCCCTTCTGAAATTCAACTGTAGATAATATTGGCAACTTGTATGACTTTACAGTGGCAAAAGCAATGCCAAATTAGCCCTCATAGTGTACAGACCTAAACTGGCTACCAGATTGGAAATTATTAGAGTAACAAAGTAATAAATAAGCATTATGGAAACTGAAATTCTTAAAGTCTGGCACTCTTTTTCAAAAATATTTCTCAACTGATGAGCCTGCAAAATTCAGATTATCACCTTTATTCTGTAAAATGGCAAAATAACAGAAGGAGAAGCAGCTGGAAGAGGAGGAACAACAGCATGAAGGATCATAAAAGCACCAGTTTGGGGGTGATTTATACACTTCTCACTGGCTCCAACTTACTAGTAATTGCATGGGGGAGTGGAAAAGAGAGCATGAACATGAGAAGAGCTATGGGAAGCATTAAGCCATGACCATATGTAAAACTATTTTGAATTTACAGGTGATACAGAAACATATTTTTATAGTGATCCTCTGAGTGCCTATTCTCAGAGATCTTTTTGAAACATACATTAATAGTTCCTAACTTGCGTGGTACGTCCTGTCAGCCTGACCTCAGTGCCAGGAAAGATTATGGAGCAAATCATCTTGGGAGGAATCACAGCGCACCTGCAGGATGGCCAAGGGATCAGGTCCAGCCAACACGGATTTAAGAAGGGCAGGTCCTGCCTGACCAACCTGATCTCCTATGATCAGGTGACCCACCTGTTGGATGTGGGGAAGGCTGTGGATGTAGTTAGTCTATCTGGACTTCAGCAAGGCCTTTGATACTATTACCCACAGCAAACTCCTGGACAGGCTGTCAGCTCATGGCTTGGACAGCAGCACCCTGTGCTGGGTTAGGAACTGGCTGGATGGCCGAGCCCAGAGAGTGGTAGTGAATGGTCCCACTTCCAACTGGCAGCCACTCACCAGTGGTGTCCCCCAGGGATCAGTGGTGGGTCCAATCCTATTCAATATTTTTATCAATGATCTGGATGAGGGGAATTAGTCCACTGTCAGTAAATTTTCAGATGACACCAAGTTGGGAGCAGGTGTTGATCTGTTAGAGGGTGGAAGGGCTCTGCAGAGGGTCCTTGACAAGCTGGACAGATGGAGGAGTCCAACATAATAGCATTCAACAAATCCAAGTGCTGGGTGCTGCACTTTGGCCACAACAACCCCATTCAGTGCTACAGGCTGGGGTCAGAGTGGCTGGAGAGCAGCCAGACAGAAAGGGACATGGGGGTACTGATTGACAGCTGGCTGAACATGAGTCAGCTGTGTCCCCAGATGGTCAAGAAGGCCAATGGCATCCTGGCCTGCATCAGAAAGAGTATGGCCAGCAGGAGCAGGGAAGTTATTGTGCCCCTGTACTCTGCACTGGATAGGCCACACCTTGAGTTCTGTGTCCAGTTCTGGGCCCCTCAATTTAAGAAGGACATTGAGACACTTGAACGTGTCCAGAGAAGGGCAACAAGGCTGGTGAGAGATCTCGAGCACAAGCCCTGTAAGGAGAGGCTGAGGGAGCTGGGGTTGCTTAACCTGGAGAAGAGGAGGCTCAGGAGAGACCTTATTGCTGTCTACAACAACCTGAAAGGAGGTTGTAGCCAGGTGGAGGTTGGTCTCTTCTCCCAGGCAACCAGCACCAGAACAAGAAGACACAGTCTTGAGCTGTGCCAGGGGAAGGTTAGGCTCAAGGTGAGGATGAAGTTCTTTACAGAAAGAGGTATTGGCCATTGGAATGTGCTGCCCAGGGAGGTGGTGGAGTCACCGTCCCTGGAGGTGTTCAAGAGGGGATTGGACGTGGCACTTGGTGCCATGGTCTAGTCATGAGGTCTGTGGTAACAGGTTGGACTCGATGATGTTTGAGCTCTCTTCCAACCTTTGTGATACTGTGATACTGTGATAGATCTGGAAAATGAGTGGCTAGAAAACAAAATGAAATGATTTGCAGAGTAGTAGGATTGATTTTGCATGTGAAACTATTTTCTTGACTTAACCTGTGTTTTGCTTTGGATGTATTTATACATACATTGCATTACAAGGTAGTGGTTGTAGTACAACATTGCTACCTTGATGGAGCACACTGAAATATAATGAAGACAAGTTTTCTCAGCTTGCTCTTGCTTTTAGGGACACTGCCACCTGGGAGAGCTGTGACAATATATGAGAGTTGCTCTAGTGATATTCACTTCTGCTTGTCTTTGTCATCCTCACAGGAGAACCTGCATTAAAAAGTACTGGATTGGTTTCAAGATCATCCAGTATATAGAAGCTTTACATGAGTTTGGTCTCAGCACCTGTAACAGCTCTAAAGACATTGTCTCTGAAGTTTACCACAAAATTCTATTGCACAGACCATAGAGTCAGTCTAACTTCAGTGCCCAGGATCCTGAAAACACCTCTAGTGCCACTCCATGCCTAATGGGAATATTAGCAATTATTATGATAGTAAGAGTAGATAATAGATAATAGGTACTTGATAAGAGTTAATTGGTAATCGATATTTGCGATAATAATATGAGGCTTAACTGGACAATGAGACACTTCTGTCTCATTGTAAGAGGCAAAATTCACAGGCTAATAGGAAGAGTTGACAAGGTATACAAAAATGCTAAAAAGGTTCACCACAATGCTACTACCTCATCAGCCCCCAGGAGATCTATGCTGTAGTCAATTTTCAGCCTAAAATATCTCTAATGTCTGTGTCTGTGTTAAGCACCTTATGACTACCCTCTTCTTTTTCCTAACCCTCATTCTTTCCTTAAAGAAACTTGGTGTATTATCATATATCCTATCTTCTGGACTCTAACAGAAGAATACCCTTTTATTATTGCCTTTATTTCCTTATGAAAGACACTGCCTGTTCACTCTGCACTAGTTTCTACCCTGCTTAAACTTTTCCCATGTGTTCACCCCAAACCATATCACTCCTAGCACCCACAGGGGCGCTCCAAATTGATGCATATATCTGATCTTCTTGAACTCTGCTGATTCTTACTTGCTCTGCAGTGTAACTAAGGAAAAGTAATTTATAATAATGGATTAGTTATAATTAGTTATAAATCTGGAGTATATAAGGTGCTAAACTGGGAACTGCTGAAGGAGGAGATAAAATATGAGAAAAAAATAGGAAGTCTGGACTTTGGTTTTGTCTGGCTGGGCCCACTAGGAGGGACAAGGGACAGGGTGGAGGAATGCCCCGCACCTTTCCCACAATAGCACAGTGGAATCTGGGATGGCACCACTGTGCAAGCTTGAGGGAGGGGATGCAGTGTGTTAATGAGTTATTCGATACCATGCTGATGTCATGCTCAATGTGAAAGGAAAGGGCTTGATAGGGGAGAATGAGAGTTATGAGACTTGGGAGTTCATCCTGTAGCTTGCAAAGTTTCCTGTTCTGCATTTTTGTTGCTTTTTTTCCCATCTTTTGGGCTGGGGTACTTCCCTTTTGCTCTTAGTTTGCACAGGTGTGCAGTTCATGTTTCATCTGTTCCCCCTGCCTGCTACACACACTGGTATTTTTCTCTGTATTATTTTAGTAAATTTGTTGCTCCCCCCCCTCCCCCTTATCTCAGGTTGTAAGGGTTTTCTGTTATTTCATCTGCTTCCTATATTCTCTTTCTCCTTATCCCACCCAGTGTGGGGAGGGAGGCAGAGGAGGATGCAGTAGCAATTCAAAGATTTGGTCCAACCCTAACTGGTCTTGTTTCTTTTCAACCACTGTTGATCATGCAAGTGGAACTTGTTTATAGCACACTGTATTAAACCAGGACAATGGCATGAGGACAAGATGCATTATATAGTGGTGAAATTATGTCAGGTGTTTGAGCTAAAAATCCTATAGCAAGAAGTGAGTCTAGCTAATTGGAAAAAGCTGGCAGAATAATTATATACATGGCCTGGAGTCGTATACTTCTCTGTCACACTGCTAAATGATAAGATTAATGCACCTTTAGACAAGATTAATGCACCTTTAGGCAAGATTAAAATTTAACTTGATTATTGCAAACTGTGGTGGGTTGAAATTACCCCCCAACTAATTTGGAGAAACTACCCCTCAAAAATAAAATTGCCAGACTAGATCAGAAGGTTTTGGAAGCAAATGAAGCTATACTTACAAGCAAATTACAATCTAGAAATATGAGATACAATGAATATATATAAAATATACACTATATGTACAATAGTATATATAGTATATCCAATAGTATATATATACAATTGTATACATACACAATTTATAAACAACACAGAAACTCCTCAGAACCCATCCATCCAGGGGACCTGTTTACTTCCTCCCACACACCCTCACTCCCTCC
This sequence comes from Melanerpes formicivorus, assembly GCF_026170545.1. Classification (NCBI taxonomy): domain Eukaryota; kingdom Metazoa; phylum Chordata; class Aves; order Piciformes; family Picidae; genus Melanerpes; species Melanerpes formicivorus. The sequence continues at coordinate 13,532,107 of NW_027142353.1, read as the reverse complement.
TGTTACCTCACACAGTAGTCAAAACAAAGAAACCCTGGCAAAGCCACAGAAGTGAGAGAGACAGGAAAGTTGCAAGTAGAAGTGACAGGGGAAGAAAAGAGAAAAATAACTGTTTATGCCTCTGCTCTGTATTCCCATTAGCAGTCCAATGAATTATATAGACCTTATCATTATTTTTCCTTTTGCATCTAATGGTAATTTGTTTTACTTTCAGTCTTTGTCAGGGATTAAGATAAAGCTCCCCCTTCAAACTGTAACACAAATGAAAATACAGAAGAGTGAAAAGCAAAAATACACAGACAAAATGTTGGTTTTTCTATCCTTAAATATTTGCCTGAAAGTAATAAAGAAGAAAATAAATTAGGATAGAGAAGTATAGGAGTATACCTTACCGGCCTCATCATCAGCAAGGGATGCAGAAGGCAGCAGGTGAGAAATGAACCAGATTCAGTCATCATTAGGTCCATGCTTGGACACTAGCAATTTCTTCCACCTGCTATATGGCTTTTAGAGACAGAGGTGGAGTATAAACTACCTGCAGCAGTCTGATATACATACTGTAAACAAAAAATATATGGAGAAATGAGAAACAGTCACTTTTCCCAGACACTGAAGCAGGACCTTACAAATTCTGTTATCGAGTCTGGGCTGAGCAAAGAATCATTCTTCATAAGTGCAGAACAGAGCACTTCCTGTGAATGTGGCACAAGGGATGGAGGAAAGTGAAGGAATATGAATTTTTTGACTGTGAAAATTAGAGATGATTAAGGCAAACTAAATAACAGCTCCTACAGATCATGGACATATGCCCACATAAAATCTATTTTGTGTTTGAAAACAAGACACATACAAAAGAAGAAAAATAACAACTGTGAGGTTGTTGATCTTCAATTGTTTCATTTTTTCAGCTCGGGAGATGAGGAGTCTTGAATGCCTGACCAGCATGTAGTGCTTTATCAAAAAAATAACCCATCTCAGAGCTAGCTTTTTTTTTTTTTTTTCCTCCTGTTCAACTACTCTATACAAATATCCTGTTCATGGTTTGCTTGTCCTGAGGGTCATGTGCAACCTTCCTGGGTAAAAAGCAAACCACTGGCTAACTTAGGGGTGACTTTTCTGGGCCCAGGTATAATATTAAGTTTCATTGTATCCTTTTGTCCTAGTTTTGAGCCACAAGCTGTCCAGGGCAAAAGGACAGAAAAAGTCTTTTACCCCTTCTGCTGGAGTAAAATGGAAATGCTCCATACTGGACTGGAAGTTTAAATGGAAATTCTGTTAACAAATACATAGAAAAGGTATTTGGGTTAGAGGAATACATTCACAAATAAGGCTTAGTTCTTCACCTGAGCCTACCAATCCAAAACCTTTCAGAGCCTTCCAAAAACCTCCACCCTACTCAGCCTCAGCAGGCCCAAGAGCAGCCAAACTGCCCCCGCCACCAGACCACAGGCTTCAACAGGCCCAGTGGCATAGCTGAAAATTTGCTGCCAGTCAAGGCCAAGAGAAAATCTCTCCGCCATGAACCATAAGGTAATAGTACATGTGTGTCCTGACCAAACAGAAGAGAAAGAGAGCTTTGGCTGTACACTCCCTTAAGTAGAGAAATACAGGAAAACAGAATAGAATTACAGATTACAATATCCTGGGACAAACTGCCTGTCCCCCGGGAGACTCTAGCATCCAGAGGACTTTTCTTTATGGTTATACCAATTAACTCTCAATTTCCCTTAACCTACAACACCTTCATAATGATGATTGTACTGTTTAATGAGTTTTATCCTACTATTTATTGTATGTGCTACTTTGCATATAATATTATTAAAATAGGTTTTAATGAATGAAAAGAGACTCCTTGCTTCAACAGGCTGTATTTTTATCTTCAGTAGTGAAAAAGCACAAGAAAGAAAAAATGAGGTAAATCACATTCTTGGATTTACCAGACCAGTCTTGATTTAATTTTGCTGTAGTAGTAGGGACTTGCACTGAACCCTTAATTAGACTAGACTAGACTAGACTAGACTAGAATTAACCAGGTTGGAAAAGACCTTGGAGATCATCAAATTCAAGCCATCACCCAACACCATCTAATCAGCTAAAACATGGCAGCAAGTGCCTCATCCAGGCTCTTCTTAAACACCTCCAGTGATGGTGACTCCACCACCTCCCTGGGCAGCCCATTCGAAGGGCCAATCACTCTTTCTACGAAGAACTTCTTCCTAACATCCAGCCTAAACCTCCCCTGGCACAGCTTGAGACTGTGTGCTCTTGCCCAAGCAGTCCCCACCAGCTATAATGACCAGATCCACAAAGAAAAAAAGAAGAGTAATAGTTGTTGGGGACTCCCTCCTGGGGGGTACTGAGGGACCCATATGTCATCCCGACCCATCCCACAGGGAAGTCTGTTCCCTACACAGGGTGCAGGTAAGGGACATCACAAGGAGACTCCCTAAATTAATCCAGCCCACTGACTATTACCCTCTGCTGGTAATACAGGCTGGGAGTGATGAGACTGACAAGAAGGGCACCAGGGCAATTAAGAAGGAGTTCAGGGCCCTTGGACAATTGATTGATGGGGCAGGAGCTCAAGTGGTGTTCTGCTCAGTTCCCTCAGTGGCAGGGGTGTACACTGAGAGGAATGGGAGAACCCATACCATCAACAATTGGCTCAGGGGATGGTGCCAGCAGCCAAACTTTGGTTTCTTCAATCATGGGACAACTTTTACTGCACCTGACCTGCTGGGTCCTGATGGGGTGCATTTATCTAGAAGGGGTACGAGAGTCCTAGCGCTAGAGTTGGCCGGGCTCATTAGGAGAGCTTTAAACTAGGTCTGAAGGGGGTGGGTGAGGACATCGGTCCCTCTGCAGAGGAAAGAGTAGGGCACAAGTTAGGCTCAATTGAGAAGTCAGGAACCCAGCTGAAGTGCATGTACACCAATGCACACAGCCTGGGCAATAAGCAAGAGGAGCTGGGGGTCCTGATCCATCAGGGCGGCTATGATATATTCGCCATCTCAGAAACTTGGTGGGACAACACACACGATTGGAGCGCTACGCTGGGGGGTTACAGACTCTTTAGGAGAGACAGGTGAGGGAGAAGAGGAGGAGGGGTGGCTCTATATATTAGGCAGTCACTCTCTGCCACAGAACTTGAGGTGGAAGATGAGGGAATTGAGAGCCTGTGGTTTAAAATCAGAGGGCAGCCCAACAAATCTGACATCCTGGTTGGAGTCTGTTACAGACCACCCAACCAGGATGAGGAGGCTGATGAATTGTACTACAAGCAATTGGAGGCTGTCTCAAGATCATCAGATCTTGTCCTTGTCGGTGACTTCAACCTGCCAGATATCTGCTGGAAACTTAATTCAGCAGACAGGAGGCAGTCCAGAAGACTCCTGGAGCAAATGGAGGACAGCTTCCTGATGCAGCTGTTAAGTGAGCCTACCAGGGGACAGGCTCTGCTTGACCTGCTGTTCTCCAATAGAGAAGGGCTGGTGGGAGATGTGATTGTGGGAGGCTGGCTAGGGTGCAGTGACCACGAGATAGTGAAGTTTTCAATATGCAAGGAGATAGGGGGGAGAACTAACAGAACCTTCACCTTGGACTTCTGGAGGGCAAACTTCAGCCTGTTTAAGAAACTTATTTGTAAAATTCCCTGGGTAGCAGCCCTCATGAACCAAGGGGTCCAGGCTGGTTGGAGCTACTTCAAACAGGAGCTCTTGAAGGCACAGGAACTGGCAGTTCCCATGTGCCGAAAGATGAGCCGGCAGGGAAGGCAACCAGCCTGGATGAGCAAGCAGCTCCTGGAGGAATTAAGGGAAAAAAGGAGGGTGTTTTGCCTTTGGAAGGAGAGGAAGGCTTCTTGTGATATATTTAAGGATGTTGTTAGATTATGTAGAAAAAAAATTAGAGAGGCAAAGGCCCAGTTGGAACTGAAGCTGGCCACCTCTGTGAAAGGCAATAAAAAGCATTTTTAAAAATATATTAACAATAAGAAGAAGGGCAGGAAGAACCTCCACTCCTTATTGTACGTGGAGGGGAACACTGTGACTGAAGATGAGGAAAAAGCTGAGGCCCTGAACACCTTCTTTGCCTCAATTTTTACCAGCAAGGCAGGAGTTCAGGACAAGTGGCCTCCTGAGCTGAGCGATGGGATCAGGGAGCAGTGTAATGCCCCGGAAATCCATGAGGAATTAGTTCGGGACCTGCTGAGCCACTTGGACACTCACAAGTCCATGGGACTGGATGGGATCCATCCTAGGGTGCTGAGAGAGCTGGCAGATGAGCTGGTCAAGACACTCTCCATCATTTTCCAACAGTCCTGGCTCACCAGTGAGGTCCCAGATGACTGGAAATTGGCCAATGTGGTCCCTATCCACAAGAAGAGTTGGATGGAGGAACCTGGAAACCACAGGCCAGTCAGCCTGTCGTCAGTGCCAGGGAAAGTGATGGAGCAGATTATCCTGGCGGCAATTACTGTGCACCTGAAGGATGGCCAAGGGCTCATGTACAGCCAACATGGATTTAGGAAGGGCAGGTCCTGCCTCTCCAACCTGATCTCCTTCTATGATCAGGTGACCCGTCTGGTGGACGTGGGGAGGCCTGTGGATGTAGTCTACCTGGACTTCAGCAAGGCCTTTGACACGGTCCCCCACAGCAAACTGCTGGCTAAGCTGTCAGCTTGTGGCTTGGACCACAACACTCTGTGATGGGTTAGGAACTGGCTGGGGGACTGAGCCCAGAGAGTGGTGGTGAATGGTGCCACATCCAGCTGGTGGCCAGTCACCAGAGGCATCCCCCAGGGATCAGTGCTGGGCCCCATTCTCTTTAACATCTTCACTGATGATCTGGATGAGGGGGTCGAGTCGGTCATCAGCAAGTTTGCAGATGACACCAAGTTAGGAGCAGATGTTAGTCAGTTAGAGGGTGGAAAGGCTCTGCAGAGGGACCTCGACCAACTAGACAGATGGGCAGAATCCAATGGAATGGCATTTAACAAGTCCAAGTGCCGGGTGCTGCACTTTGGCCACGGCAATCCCATGCAGAGCTACAGGCTGGGGTCAGAGTGGCTGGAGAGCTCCCAAACAGAGAGGGACCTGGGGGTACTGATCGACAGCCACCTGAATATGAGCCAGCAGTGTGCCCAGGTGGCCAAGAAGGCCAATGGCATCCTGGCCTGTATCAGAAATACTGTGGCCAGCAGGAACAGGGAAGTCATTGTGCCCCTGTACTCTGCTTTGGTTTGGCTGCACCTTGAGTCCTGTGTCCAGTTCTGGGCCCCTCAGTTTAAGAAGGACATCAAAACACTTGAATGTGTCCAGAGAAGGGCAACAAGGCTGGTGAGAGGCCTTGAGCACAAGCCCTATGAGGAGAGGCTGAGGGAGCTGGGATTGTTTAGCCTGGAGAAGAGGAGGCTCAGGGGAGACCTCATTGCCCTCTACAACTACCTGAAAGGTGGTTGTAGCCAGGAAGGGGTTGGTCTCTTCTCCCAGGCAACCAGCGCCAGAACAAGGGCACACAGTCTCAAGCTGCTCCAGGGGAGGTTTAGACTCGAGGTGAGGTTCTTCACCGAGAGAGTTGTTCATCATTGGAATGGGCTGCCCAGGGAGGTGGTGGAGTCACCATCCCTGGAGGTGTTCAAGAGGAGATTGGACGTGGCACTTGGTGCCATGGTCCAGTCGTGAGGTCTGTGTTTATAGGTTGGACTCGATGATCTTTGAAGTCTCTTCCAACCTTAGTTATACTGTGATACTGTGATACTGTGATCATCTTCCTTATGAGGAGAGACTGGGGGTACTGGGGCTATTTAGCTTGGAGCGGAGGAGACTGAGGGGTGAATTCATTAATGTTTATAAATATGTAAAGGTTGTGTTCCAAGAGAATGGAGCCAGGCTCTTCTCGGTGATGCTCAGTGACAGGAGAAGGGACAGTGGGTAGAAGTTGAGGCACAGCAAATTCCATGTGTACATGAGGAAGAACTATTTCACTGTGAGGGTGACGGAACGCTGGAACAGGCTGGCCAGGGGTGTTCTGAAGTCTCCCCCCCTGGAGATATTCAAGACCCATCTGGATGTGTTCCTGTGTGATCTGGTATAGGTGATCCTCCTCTAGCGGGGGGTAGGACTAGATGATTTTTGAGGTCTCTTTCAGCCCCTAATATTTTGTGATTTTTAATGCCCTGTGAATCATGGAGCTCTCTGAAGGCTTTATAAAACCCAAGACCAAGTAGCTGGTTGAAAATTAACAATATTCATATTTGGTCTGAATTTAAAATGAAGTTGGATGATACTTAAGTTATCCTGTTTCTTTATACAATTACTGTAATGTTTCCACCTTTTTTTTTACTTTATTTTTTCTTTAACTAAGCAGTACCTTTTATTATTATTCAAAAATAATTACATTTGTAGTAAAATTAATTGGTAAAAAATAGTATTTCCATATGCTTCAATTAAATTCTGTTTTTTGGCTCAGCAAAATACCATGTAGAGCCTTGTTTCATGGTTTGGAATGGTGGACATTACTTTCACTTCGTATTCTGTGAGTCAGAATAAGCAGCAATACAGCTCAGATACAATACTTTGTGTATTTTTTTCCCCAACAGCCAATAGAGAAAGCTGTTTTTCTTGAGAACTTAATTGAGATATGTCTCTGATCAATAAAATTTGATGTGTTTTCTTCTCCTTTGCTGACTTGAAGTTAATTACTGGTATGGCAACATGCATGAATTGACCCTTATGGCCAATAATGTCCAACAGCTAATGAAAGAAGAGTTTTTCTGAGTACATTTTTTACTTGTCATTTAAGTGCCTTTACACAAAATAAATTTTTCCTTGAAGTATTTTCTTTTTAATGTCTGTGCTCTTTAGACTACAATATTTTATGGAACTATTTTTAATATTAACCGTTTTGTGTTATATGAGTCTTATACATTTCTGAAATACATTCAAATGGCCAGTATTTAGATGATCCATGCTAGAGTCAAGCACATTAAGACATTCAAAGGACTGCACTGCAGAGATCTGTTTCTAGGTCATAACATTTTATTGTGTGAAGTCACAAAATGTGGTGTGGTTGGCAACCCCTGCATTGGTTTTTGAAATTACTGTGCTACCAGTATGTTCCAATCAATGAGAACCTCTGAGCCATGAACTGTTATTGATTTGTATTCTCCTGGGCAACATGAATGGCCTTCCTTAAATCTTCCAATTTCAGTATTGTGACTTTTTTTTTTTTTCTGAAAACACAACTGAAAAAAATGACAGCTATATTTATGCACTTGCTTTATTTATGCACTTGCTTTGTTGTCCAGCTCTTCCAGAGCCTGAAACAAAAGTAAGAACTACAAAAGGAATAGAAATGCAATAGTAACCACATTTTTAATTTCAAGACCATAGTTTAGGACACTTATGCAGTAGTCTCTGACTTCTGGGAATATGTAAGGTCACATTAAACTTGTTCAGCCTTTTAAAAAATTGTTAATTTTTAATTCTTTGTACTTCAAGATAATGTTTTTATTACTTTAAACTGTAGAAGTGACAAATAAATTATATTAGTCCTACTGGATTGTTTTTATTAAAGACACTTGAGCAGCAAATTTCAGTTTCACATCTCAAGCCTACTCAGTAATGCTGAAGATCAGGGAATCATGGCTATCTGCTATGGGCATAAACAATGTTTTGATGCAGAGGATTCAGTGATTGTTACCTTCCAAGATCCCATTTGCAAGACATACTTAAAATACTGAAGTAGCAGCTTTGTAACATGTAAAGTTTAACCAGAAATACCATCTGGTTTGTGTCTGAATCAGAATGACAAAAGTGTCTTTGAATAAATATTTGATTCATGTTGAGCAGAAAAGAAGCTAAAAATATTGTTTGTTTTTCCAACTGAGAAATATCACATATCTATTAAAAATTATTTTAGATATTTTTCAGTCCTGGAATCTGCCTGATGAGGAAACACTGAAAGAGAAATGACACAAGTTAGCTTCCAGAGAGCTCTGTGCTTCAGAGGTCTGTCCATGTATATGCAACTGTGCTGCTTCAGAGATTCACACTGATTCATTTAAAAGAGCTGGAGACAGCTAACAACATAAAACCATCAGGACATGGTGAAGGTCACAGAACATTTGTGACAGAGAAGGGAATTAAACTAGCCATTCCCTTAATTCAAGATCAGGTCTAAAATCATGATCTGCCTTTGCTTCTGGGTATCCAGTCAGTCCCTGCTTCTGTCAGTGATTTTCTTCATCACAAGGGCTTTAATAAATTTGGCTGTGATCCACAGAAGGATTTATGTGTACACATACTTACCTTGATAGCAACAATCATCAGAAAATTTAACTGGCAACTAGAACTTCTGCTTCTATGCATAAGCAAAATTATCTTAGACAATTTCAATCTGAGCAGCTTCTGATTATCTCATGTTAAATCCGAAGAATGGTCATTAAATTAGGTTTTCTTCTCACTAAATTCCCCACAGACCCTATCTGGAGGCATGTTCTCAACACAAGTATCAAACACTTTCTAGATGAAATTCACACCTAATGTAATAGTGAAAGCCAGTTTTATTTTTAAAAAAAGGTGGTAGCTGGCATTTACTCTGTTAATTTTCTTAAGAAATTGTTCCATAGCTGAGCACTGTAATGAAATCCCATTTCTAGTTTTGGAATAAAACTTAACAGTATTTCCCCCATTTATTTTTACAGCTTATAATGTCTTAAAGCAAAGTTCAGTGTTATTTTTTGTTTTATCACAGAATCACAGAAACATTCAGGTTGGAAAAGACCCTTGGAATCACCAAGTCCAACTGATAACCCTACTCTATAAGGTTCACCCCTAAACTGTTGTTATGGTGTGCTCCAAACCTCATATCCTCTGAGGTTTGAATGGGGAAAGACAAAGATATGAAATTGCCTTCCAAGGTGTGAAATCGCCTTCCCTTTCACCTGGGGACAGGTAATTAGCACCCATTTTTACAGCCAGGACAGAGGTTCCTTCCCTGTGGGGGGAAGTCTGCTGGGTTTGGGCTCCTGCTCTCTCTCCTGCTCTCGCTCTCACCTTCATTGTGCTTTCTACTTGACTTCTCCCCAGACTTGCCTGCCTTGGGGTCCTGCTCCCTGCCTGCTGGAGCAACCCTGCCTGTGGTGAAACTGTGGCTTTCTTGAACTGTTCAGACGGTGCTGCTGCTCACAAGTTTCTCCTTGTGGCATCCTTGTCTACAGACACTTTGATTCTGTCAGGTTCCTTTTCCTTTGGATTATGCCACATTATCCACAAATTGGATTATAAAACCTGCAGTTTCTGGAGGCTGTCACTGAAGAGAGATCTAGGGACCATCTCCAAATTCCTGCTCCATCCTTGTGAGTAAAACCAGAATTCTCATTGGCTTTCCCTAAGGTCCTGCCTTTCCTCTGATTTTATGTGGGGTAAAGCTATTTTGTGGCTTAGCCTTTTGCATTTTCTGAATTCTCTAAATTGTACTAAAGTTGCCCATAAGCATCCTGGTAGAATTCATGACCAAACAGAACCCATAAATAATCTAATAAATTCTATAGCTAATTTTAGGGTGTGTGTTTTTTTGGGTTTTTTTTTTAATAAAGATAACTATATTTTTGTAATTCCTGCATTGTTAGTTTGACTCAATCAAATCAACACTATCCCCAAACATCATATCCAAACAATCTTTAAACACATCCAAGGTTGCTGACTCAACCACCTCCCTGGGCAACCCATTCCAATGTCTGACCCTTCTTTCCTTTAAATTTTTTTTCCTAATGTCAAGTCTAAACCTACCCAGTCACACCTTGAGGATGTTCTTTCTTGTTCTATCTGAGAAGAGACCAGCACCAACCTCTCCACAATGTCTTTTCGGGTAGCTGTAGACAGCAATGAGGTCTCTCCACAGCCTCCTCTTTTCCAAACTAAACAGCCCCAGCTCCTCCAATTGCTCTTCATAAGATTCAGACTCTTCACCAGCTTTGTGGATCTCCTCTGCACTTGCTCCAGCACCTCCACATCTCTCACATATTGACGTGCCCAAAATTGAACACAGTACTCTGGGTGTGGCCTCACCAGCATTGAGTACAAGGGGAAAATTACCTTCCTGTTCCTGCTGGATGCAGTATTTCTAATACAGGCCAGGATGCCATTGGCTTGCTTGGCCATATTCATATTCATATTCATATGCTTGTTCATATTCAGCTTCTTGGTCCTTTTATGCTAGACAGATTTGCAGCTGTATATAAGAGGACACAGATGTAGTTTGCATTGAATTATTTAAGGTCCTCTAAATAGTTTGCTGAAATGCATGACAGTAATGATCAGTCTGAAAATGACGTGCTATAGGATGTCAGTATATATACAGAAACCTATATAGATTGGGTATCAACAATATGTAGAAAGTATCTGTGTCTGAATATTAGCAATGCAATAAAAATATATCAAAAAACTAATTATCTATAGCTGTATACTTGAAATAATGCTACAGATATCTTTCCGTAGCTTTTAGAGAAGGGAAATTTAAATTTTTCTTCATTTATATCATGTTTGTTCAAGTCTTCTAATAACATTTTCCCAGTAGAAATATACCTATATTGATTTTCATGCCTGTCTTTGGCTTTTGAGTTCTTATACAGACTGGCTACCATTTGCTGCCAAAACTATTAAAGCTTTTAATTTTTTAATTTTATTTTTAAATTAAAAAAAAAGTTATTTTCTATTTTTGCTTGTTTGGCAATCATATTGGTAAATACTCTCTATTGGTAAAAATACTCTCTAAATTTTAGAGTTCATCATACCAGAGAAGAAAAATTTATTGAATCTTCATTCTTTAACATTCTTTAACAAATGTTTTTTATTTTCTCATTTCATTTAATCTTTAAGTATGTTTTTAACTGAAAACACAAATCTATCTAGAAAAGGTTTTACATATGTTCCCTCCTCTTTCAACATCTTTTTAAGAATGTTTCATTTATATTTCTGGGTGGGTGGGTTGGGGTTTTTTTGTTGCTTTTTTTTTTTTTTAATCTAATATTCACAGTCTGCTTATAGATCTAGAATCTTTAGAAACACATGAATTCACAGAGCCAAATTCCTTTAAACTTTTTAACTGATTCAGCCAAGTGAGTAAAGAGTCACGCTGGATTTTCATTATATGGAAGTGCATAGAAGTGAAACGGCGTACATGTAGGGTAACAGAGTGCTGGCGTGGACTACAGTGGTTGTACTGACAGTAGGTTAAATTAAAAATTCAGGAACATGGGGTAATCAATTCATTGGCCTGTAAATTACATGATACTGTGATGTTATTTTTCCTTGCATAATATATGGTTGCACTTGCTCTCCTTTTTTGAATCTTTCTGTTAGAATAAATTATTTTGACAGCCAGAAGTGATTGCTGAATTGCAACTCTTGTACTAGTAGTAGGTAGTAATGTCTATCTTTTTTTAATTATAGCATGTGGAATACTTGCATTTTCTCTAATGTGATTACTATAGTTACATATTCCAGAATGTGTATATTGGCAAAGAGATGAGAAAAGAGATGAGAAAAAGACTTTTCTCTCTCTACCAATATAGAGGGAGAAACAAACACATTTGGAAAAATGCAGCTCAAAATGTGATTATACTTCCGAAATAACTGTACTACATTGATCAAACCCAGCTATGTGTAGTCTTTGGAATCTTACTAGGTGCTTTGCTACTTGAAACCCAGTTACCTGAATCCTGAACATTTGGCCCTTGTTCATCAAACCTTAATTAAAATACTCCTAAACAAGGCACTTGTGTGTCATCCTGCCTCCTACGTTCAGTGGTGTCAGAGTCCAACTCTGTCTGACCAGATTCATTTAGATATGAAGCACAAGGAAGTTTTAATTTTTCTTAGCAAAATAACTTATTTGAAGATGTTTGGCTTTCCATGTGATTTCTGATTTAACAAAGTGATACTGCAATATACTGAAATCAAAATAGAAGCATGATCTCGTGATTGCAGTAAACAGCTGAACCACAATACAAGCGTGATTTACACTACAGGTCCCTGCATGACACCGAGTGTCCCAAGTCTCTGGGGAGGAGTATGTAGGTAAAAGTCAACTCAAGCTCAGCTCTCTCTTCAAAGTTCCTTTCATTAACTGTCCACTTTTTAATAGTTTACATTGGATTGAACCATGTATACTATCTCCCTTGCCCCATGCTGATATGGCTAGCACAGGAATACCTTACTAACTATCTCAGAGAAGGCTGTTTATATAACCTGCAGACCCACTGGCACAGCTGTACAGCATGAAAGATTGCTCTATAGTCCCCTGTGTACTGAGATATCTTTGTCTTTCTCTGCAGTGACTGGTGGTCATTTCTTACCTTCTTCCCTGAGCTCATCTTTCTTGCTTGTCTCCTCCAAGTCTTATTCCATTGCAAGAGTGTGTTGGTCATCACAATTGGAAAGATAAAGGCACCTACAGAAGCTGAACCAAACTCATCTGGGATAATTTTCCTTTCAATGTTGCCTCCGTCTCTTCATTGACTACAGAAAGACTCTTGGGCAAATAGGGACGTAGCATTAGTATTTTTAACCAATTTCTTAGTAAAATGGAATTAATCTAGTCCTATGTATCTCCAGATAATGACCTCCCACTAGAGAGCTGTCTAATAGCTAATTACACCAGTTTTTAATCAGATCAAAAGTAATTTTTAACTTTATATTACAATCAACTGTTTGATTTATTCTATGCTTTGTTCTGTTAATTGCACGTTATAGCAGAATAATACAAGAGATGGTGTGTAAAATCCCCCTCTGGGGATTTGATCAACTGCCATATATTTGATTTATTAGACATATGTGTCTGGAATGTACATATACATTCCCCAGATATGTACATGTCCATTGTATGTGTGGGTATTGGAGCCCCTATTTGTGTATATGATAGATGGTGAAAAATATAATAGGGTTAAATGACAAAATATTACAATCTTCATTGCAAAAATTTTGTGAGAAACAAAAGGAATTTTAATATCATTCTTCATGTAAGTAAATGCATTTTTTATTCAGTACATTTTCTGGACTTCCTAACTTTGGTCTAAATGTAAGGAGTTCCACTCAACTGGATGTCAATAATAGAAAATCGACAAGTGTTATAATCAGTGGAAAAAGAACACAGCCGATTGTTTATTATGTTATTTCATACCACATATCAAAAACTTTTTTTTTACTTCATGCTTCCATTAGGGAAAAAAACATCTTATGCCATTTATTCCCACTACCAAAACATATATAGTAACAAATTAACAGAGAATAGGAAAACTGCCTCTTTCTAATTAATGGAAGTGCTAGCATCAGTAGGATTAATATTGATGACCTTATTAACTGATTCTGGCTAAGTTAGATAGAACTAAAAACTTCTGCTGCATTCATCTTTTATCAATCACTGAAATTATTGTAAAATGTCACAGATTTCTTACTGCAGAAATCAAAAGTAAGGAGTTAACATAAGTTTGAATGTCAAGCTGCTGTTCTCCATCAAAAAGCAATGCACTGCAACAGTCAAAATCTTCTCAAGTCCTGTTATTTATGCTTATATATAAAAATCTTGGTTTCTCCTATAATGTGCCTTGACAGAATGGGTTGTCATGACGGTATAAATAAAATCTCTAATAGGGCCTATGCCACATTTTTATCTCCTGTCAATTTTTCATTTTCCAAGTATTTGTAAACCATATAGGTATGAAATTAAGGAGCTACATTCTCCCTAGTTGCACTGGTAGTTAAATTATATTTTTTGACAAACTATATAAAAAAGTTATCTAATCCAAGTACCTTATTATATCAAATTAAGTGGCTTCTAAAGTGCCTGTCTTTGCAATAGCTCTGATCTCAGAACTATTCATTGCTCTCTACAGTACCTGAAAGGATATTGGAGAGAGTTTGGTGCTGGTCTCTTCTCACAGGTAATTAGTGACAGAACAAGACGGAATGGTCTCAAAATATGATGGGGTAGGTTTAGACTGGACACTAGGAAAAAAATTTTCACAGAAAGAGTGGTGAGGCATTGGAATGTGTTTCCCAGGGAGGTGGTTGAGTCACCAACCCTGGATGTGTTTAAAGGTAATTTGGATGTGGTGCTTGGGGATATAGTTTAGGGGTGAACCTTGTGGAGTAGGGTTATCGGTTGGACTTGGTGATCCCAAGGGTCTTTTCTACCCTGAATGTTTCTGTGGTACTGTGATCAGGTCCACACATTCTAATATACAAGCATTTTCATCTTTGTACCTCATCTCCAGTTAACATAGTCTTGGTGAAAAAAATAATGTATGTATAATTCTTATATCAAGTAGTCACTTTCCAGTTTCCTAGACCTCACTGGGACTTAATTTTTCCTTCTTGCATTTCTGTGAAGTTAGAAGTCTTATTATGTCAACAAAGGTCTCTTGATATCTGCCATATTTATTCAAACATTAGTCACAGATGTTTGCAGATATTTTGCCCTTCAACACATAGCTGTGCCAGATGTGATCATTTTATGAAGTGTGGGTATCTGGCTCATTGTAAGTCACAGCATATATTCCTGGCCTTTTGCAGACAAACGTACACTCATTTTACATGTGCTCAGAGCTGGCTAAAGGCCAGCAAGTTTCAATCAGAAAGCTGTGCATCTTTGTTAGCACAGTGCTGTACTCTCATTAGGATTACTTTATTAGTTTGAGCTCACAACTCTCAAATCAGGGCTGGCTGGCTTACATCCAACTTGGCGCACAGGCAAAAGATGTATGCAGGACCCATAAAGTAACACTGAAAATTAAAATAAGTTCTCATGTAAAGGCTACACATGTAATTAAAATCAAACAAATGTGAAAAAAAAAAAAAAAAAAAGGAAAAACAAATCCAAAGGTTAAATTTATGTTTAATTTCTGGCAAATTGTTATTTGAGTATGATATTTATTTAAATAATAAGTACAAAATCAACTGTCAAGCTCAATATAGATGTTAGAAACTGATGAATATATTAATGTTACTATTAGTTTACAATTATGATTAAGTATGTCTGGTTTTTCACTGAAATTCAGAAATTTGTAGTACTGAGATTTTGTTTAGTAAAGTATGATGTTTGCAGTGTGTTGTTTTTCAATACCCAGAATAACTGCAATGACCTACATGGAGCTGTTAGATATACCATGGAAGATTTGCACAGATCTGGAGAAGCAGCTGTTGAACAGATGTGATATCTAACAGCATCTCACATGTTTAGACAATTCAAACAAGTTCCTAATCAATACAATTTGTGATGCTTACTAAGTGGTTCAGCTGATGAAATGTACCCTTGAAGTGTGTTGCTTTCTTGGCTCCACTGGGGGTATGACTAGATCTTCAGGAGTGTGATTTTTGTTTGGCTGCGGAGCCAATCAGGACAGGCATTTGGGACCGCTCCGCTTGAACCATGAGCTTTCTGCCTGGCTTTTCACTTTCTTTTCGGGTCTTTGCAGGTCAGGAGGACCCCGGTTGTCAGTGAGGTCTGGCAGGATCGTCCTCTCAGGAGCCTGCTTGGGATCGGGAGCATCACGTCAGCCATGGGAGGTTTAAATCCCTCCCGGGCTGTGCGCGTGACGCCATTTTGGCTGCAGAGCCTTCCCACTGCTCACATTAAAAAAAAATTAAAAAAAATAAAATGTTTTTTCAATCAAACATTGAACCATGGTTGCCACTCAGATGAAGACTAGGAAAACAATATCTACCCAGACAGAGTTGCTGCATCAGCATGCAAGAGTCCAGGATGCTGGCTGCAGAGAGTGCTGGAGCCTGGCACTTGGAATGGAGGGGGAAGGAGAGAACACCTGTGCCAGGTGTGACTAGGTGAACTTTCTCCTCAGTCTGGTGGTGGAGCTGAAGTATGAAGTGGCCGAGCTGAAGGAGGAGGTATCTCGGCTCAGGTCAATAAGGGAAAGCAAAAGGGAATTAGATATGTGGGAGCAGGCTCTGCAGATCTCCCCCGCTGAGAGAAGTGTCCCTGAAAACAGGGAGGCATGGATACAGGTCCCTGCCAGAGGTGGCAAGGGAAATCCATCCCGGACCTCTCCTCCTATTCCACTGCCCTTGCATAATACGGATGAGGCCCTGCAGGCTGAGAGCAGTGGGGATGGGAGGGCCAAGGAGCAGCCATCTGGGGAGGAGCCTAAGGCCAAGCAGTCCCCATCAACTATAACGACCAGATCCACAAAGAAAAAGAGAAGGGTTATAGTTGTTTGGGACTCTCTCCTGGGGGGTACTGAGGGACCCATATGTCGTCCCAATCCATCCCACAGGGAAGTCTGCTCCCTACCTGGGGCGTGGGTAAGGGACATCACAAGGAGACTCCCAAAGCTAATCCAACCCACTGACTATTACCCTCTGCTGGCAATACAAGCTGGAAGTGATGAAATTGACAAGAAGGAAACCAGGGCAACTAAAAAGGAATTCAAGGCCCTTGGACAATTAATTGATGGGGCAAGAGCTCAAGTGGTATTCTGATCAGTTCCCTCAGTGGCAGGGGTGTACACTGAGAGGAATGGGAGAACCCATACCATCAACAATTGGCTCAAAGGATGGTACCAGCAGCGGAATTTTGGGTTCTTTGATCATGGGGCACCTTTTACTTCACCCGACCAGTTGGGTCCTGGTAGGGTGCTATTATCTAGAAAGATTAAGAGAGTCCTAGACTAGAGTTGGCAGGGCTCATTAAGAGGGTGTTGCAGTTTGAGCTGGGTGCCCCCCTGCAATGTTTACTTCCTTTGTCCAGAAGTCCAGCCCAGAGGGATGGACACAGGAAATTATGTAGCATTTCCTACCACAATTCTTTGCACCCACTATAAGATCCAGTGCGGAGTCTAGCACGCTCTCTTCTCTTCCTCCTCCGTCAGCTAGTAACTGGGGGAGATGTCTCCTGGCTTTGGGCCTGGCTAGGCCCAAGGCCACTGGGGGATGGTCAGTCTCAGATCTGGCTAGTTGAGACTAGCCTAGCAGGGGGAGGGGGAAGAAAGAGCCCTGGGGGTCTTGGGTGCACCCTCAGGTGGGGATGGGATCTCTCTGGGTCTGTTTTGGGATTTTTTTCTTTGTCACTGTGCTTTTGGCTTTCTGTAAATGT
Source organism: Melanerpes formicivorus (assembly GCF_026170545.1). Classification (NCBI taxonomy): domain Eukaryota; kingdom Metazoa; phylum Chordata; class Aves; order Piciformes; family Picidae; genus Melanerpes; species Melanerpes formicivorus. Next base: position 13,514,998 of record NW_027142353.1, on the reverse strand, counting down.
TCACTGCTTTCTATTTAAACTTTCCATCACTTTTGCAATCCGTTTGTCTGAGTGTTTATTGTTGCCAGTGGTGGGGAAGGGGGCTGCCTCAACCCAGCACAATTCTTGGTAGCAGAGATGGTTACGGTGGACAGAGGGTCTGCCCCCAATCCCTTTACATTCTTGGTGAGCCAGGCAGGAGGAGGAGTTGGTTATTGTGGTTACTCTGCAGATCGGATTGCAAAAGATAAGAGAGTTTAAATTTAGTTCTGGGCGTCGTTCTGGTTTTTCAGAAGTTGGGGGCTCAAGTTTTGTTGTTGGGGTGATCTGTGTGAGTTCTTGTGGATTGCAGGGGGACACCTGGTGCGTGGTCGGTGGCACAGAGTCCCTCCTGCTGTTTTAAGCAGGGGTGGTTCTTAACCATCGGAATTGGGGCACCGCTTGAGAATGCGGGACCTGCCCTCCCTCCACCTTTATTTTCTGCAGAGCGGCAGAAGCGGCAGGGAGTGAAGTGGGGGAGGGGCAGCAGCGAGCAGATCAGAGTCAGGTCTGTTCTCGCTGCATGGTAGGGCCAGCTATGGTGGAGCGGGCAAGCCCGGCTCCCTATGGGCGAACGGGGACTCCAGCTGGAAAGCTGTTCGCAAGGGCCCTGAGGATGTGCCCATGGCTTTCGCTGGAGGAGACATTTGAATGCCAGAGGGGTGGAGGTGATTTTGATTCTGTACCACGGCGGTAGAGGTGGCCAGAGCCCTGCTGCATGCTTGGCCGGCGGTGGGCCCAGCTGTGCGCTCGGAGCGGTGATGGCAGCCCCAGCTGTCCACTCGGGCTGCAGTGGCGACAAGCCCGGCCATGCGCTCAGAGCAGCGATGGTGGTCCTGGCCGTGCACTCAGGCTGCGGCGGGGCCGGCCCTAGTCTCTTCCCCAACTTTTTCGGACGAGTTCCAAAAATGGTGCCAAGCACCTGGCTCCACCTTTCTTCTTCTCAGTAGGTTGTGGTGCAGCCCCTCCCTCTTCCAGGGGAGGGTTGTGTTGTTGGATGCTGTAACACCTTGGTACGCGAACGCCTAGTGGGAAGGGGGTGTACTGTGACATGCATCTGTATAGCCTCGGGACGTCGCTGGAAGAGGTCAGCACTGGGCCTGGGATAGGTCCGTGCAGGGTTGTGAAAGGCTCAGCGTGCTGCTTTCCTGGAGGGGTGGAGAAGCAGTTAGAGCCTGACTGTTCTGCCTGGCTTGCCCCAGGGGTGGAAATATGCCGCTGAGTAAATAGAGATGGGAATAAAGGTTTGATTGAGAAGTTGTGAGATTCTTTCCAGGTGACCAGGATGTCCAACGAATCCATGGAGAACTTGCACCGCAGGAGAATGAGCTCTGCATCACTGGGAGGTTCCATTGGATGAAGGAAGAAGAACTGGAATGGACTGACACTTGAGCCTGAATGAGAGACTGTTTGGGTGGACACGCAGATGAAGATATGGACTTCGCTGAACATGTTATCGGAAGATTTCTGATTTAATGATGTGTTTGGGTGCAAAGATTATGGTATGAAATAAGGGGTGGCGTGTTGCAGTTTGAGCTGGATGCCCCCCTGCAATGTTTACTTCCTGTGTCCAGAAGTCCAGCCCAGAGGGATGGACACAGGAAATTATGTAGTATTTCCTACCACAATTCTTTGCACCCACTATAAGATCCAGTGCGGAGTCTAGCATGCTCTCTTCTCTTCCTCCTCCGTCAGCTGGTAACTGGGGGAGATGTCTCCTGGCTTTGGGCCTGGCTAGGCCCAAGGCCACTGGGGGATGGTCAGTCTCAGATCTGGCCAGCTGAGACTAGCCTAGCAGGGGGAGGGGGGAGAAAGAGCCCTGGGGGTCTTGGGTGTACCCTCAGGTGGGGATGGGATCTCTCTGGGTCTGTTTTGGGATTTTTTTCTTTGTCACTGTGCTTTTGGCTTTCTGTAAATGTTCACTGCTTTCTATTTAAACTTTCCATCACTTTTGCAATCCGTTTGTCTGTTTATTGTTGCCAGTGGTGGGGAAGGGGGCTGCCTCAACCCAGCACAGAGGGCTTTAAACTAGGTCTGAAGTGGGTGGGTGAGGAAATCAGTCCCTCTGAAGAGGAAAGAGTGGGACACAAATTAGGGTTAATTGAGAGCCCAGCTGAAGTGCATGTACACCAATGCATGCAGCATGGGCAATAAGCAAGATGAGCTGGAAGTCCTGGTTTACCAGGGTGACTATGATATAGTTGCCATCTCAGAAACATGGCGGGATAACATGTATGATTGGAGTGCTACACTGGGCAGGGTTGCAGGCTCTTTAGGAGAGACAGGTGAGGGAGAAGACGAGGAGGGGTGGCTCTATATATTAGACAGTCACTCTTTGCCACAGAGCTTGAGGTGGAGGATTAAGGGATTAAGAGCCTCTGTGTTAAAATCAGAGAGAGGCCTAACAAATCTGACATCCTGGTTGGAGTCTGTTATAGACCACCCAACCAGGATGAGGAGGCACACGAATTATTCTATAAGCAACTGGAGGTTGTCTCAAGATCATTAGATTTTGTCCTTGTGGGTGACTTTAACCTGCCAGATATCTGCTGGAAACTTAATTCAGCAGACAGGAGGCAGTCCAGAGGATTCCTGGAGAGCAAGGAGGACTGCTTCCTGATGCACCTGTTAAGTGAACCTACCAGGGGTCAGGCTCTGCTTGACCTGTTGTTCTCCAATAGAGATGGGCTGGTGAGAGATGTGATTGTGGGAGGCTGCCTAGGGTGCAGTGACCACGAGATAGTGAAGTTTTCAATATGCAGGGAGATAGGGAGGAGCACTAACAGAACCTTCACCTTGGACTTCTGGAGGGCAAACTTCAGCCTGTTTAAGAAACTTATTTGAAAGTTCCCTGGGTAGCAGCCCTCAAGAACCGAGGGATCCAGGATTGTTGGAGCTACTTCAAACAGGAGCTCTTGAAGGCACAGGAACTGGCAGTTCCCATGTGCCGAAAGATGCGCCAGCAGGGAAGGCGACCGGCCTGGATGAGCAAGCAGCTCCTGGAGGAATTAAGGGAAAAAAAGAGTGTGTTTTGCCTTTGGAAGGAGGGGAAGGCTTCTTGTGATATATTTAAGGATGTTGTTAGATTATGTAGAAAAAAAATTAGAGAGGCAAAGGCCCAGTTGGAACTGAAGCTGGCCACCTCTGTGAAAGGCAATAAAAAGCATTTTTACAAATATATTAACAGTAAAAAGAGGGGTAAGAAGAACCTCTACTCCTTATTGTACCTGGAGGGGAACACTGTGACTGAAGATGAGGAAGAGGCCAAGGTCCTGAATACCTCCTTTGCCTCAATTTTTAACAGTAAGGCAGGAGGAGTTCAGGACGAGAGGCCTCCTGAGCTGGGCGATGGGGTCAGGGGCCCCAGAAATCCATGAGGAATTAGTTTGGGACCCGCTGAGCCACTTGGACACTCACAAGTCCATGGGACTGGATGGGATCCATCCTAGGGTGCTGAGAGAGCTGGCAGATGAGCTGGCCAAGCCACTCTCCATCATTTTCCAACAGTCCTGGCTCACAGGTGAGGTCCCAGATGACTGGAAACTGGCTAAAGTGGTCCCTATCCACAAGAAGGGTCGGATGGAGGAATCTAGAAACTGAAGGCCAGTCAGCCTGACCTCAGTGCCAGGGAAAATTATGGAGCAGATTATCTTGGTGGCAATAACTGCACACCTGAAGGATGGCCAAGGGCTCAGGTCCAGCCAACATGGATTTAGGAGGGGCAGATCCTGCCTCTCCAACCTGATCTCCTTCTATGATCGGGTGACCTGATTCGCCTGATGTGGGGAGGCCTGTGGATGTGGTCTACCTGGACTTCAGCAAGGCCTTTGACACGGTCCCCCACAGCAAACTGCTATCTATGCTGTCAGCTCATGGCTTGGACCACAACACTCTGTGCTGGGTTAGGAACTGGCTGGATGGCTGAGCCCAGAGAGTGGTGGTGAATGGTGCCACATCCAGCTGGTGGCTTGTCACCCGTGGTGTCCCCCAGGGATCAGTGCTGGACCCCATCCTCTTTAACATCTTTATTGATGATCTGGATGAAGGGGTAGAGTCAGTCATCAGCAAGTTTGCAGATGACACAAAGTTAGGGGCAGATGTTAGTCAGTTAGAGGGTAGAAAGGCTATGCAGAGGGACCTCGACCAACTGGACAGATGGGCAGAGTCCAATGGGATGGCATTCAACAAGTCCAAGTGCCGAGTGCTCCACTTTGGCTACGGCAATCCCATGCAGAGCTATAGGCTGGGGTCAGAGTGGCTGGAGAGCTCCCAAACAGAGAGGGACCTGGGTGTGCTGATCGACAGCCACCTGAATATGAGCCAGCAGTGTGCCCAGGCGGCCAGGAGGGCCAATGGCATCCTGGTCTGCATTAGGAATAGTGTGGCCAGGAGGAGCAGGGAGGTCATAGTGCCCCTGTACTCTGCTCTGGTTAGGCCGCACCTTGAGTACTGTGTCCAGTTCTGGGCTCCTCAGTTTAAGAAGGACATCGAAACACTTGAGCGTGTCCAGAGAAGGGCAACAAGGCTGGTGAGAAGCCTTGAACACAAGCCCTATGAGGAGAGGCTGAGGGAGCTGGGATTGTTTAGCCTGGAGAAGAGGAGGCTCAGGGGTGACCATTGCCCTCTACAACTACCTGAAGGGTGGTTGTAGCCAGGAAGGGGTTGGCCTCTTCTCCCAGGCAACCAGCACCAGAACAAGAGGACACAGTCTCAAGCTGCTCCAGGGGAGGTTTAGACTCGAGGTGAGGAGGAAGTTCTTCACCGAGCGAGTAATTCGGCATTGGAACGGGTTGCCCAGGGAGGTGGTTGAGTCATCGACCCTGGAGGCATTCAAGGGGAGATTGGACGTGGCACTTGGTGCCATGGTCTAGTCATGAGGTCTGTGTTGATAGGTTGGACTCGATGATCCTCGAGGTCCTTTCCAACCTAAGTGATACTGTGATACTGTGATAATATAGACATTTTCTTCACAGTTAGAAGTGACAGCAGTAACAGGGAAATGTATTTACATTTTCATAACCTTTAGGCAGAATTGTTCTAGATTATTTTTCAGTTAATATGGACTGCTTAATTTATATGATAATCCAAGAAAATGAAGAAGGAAAATCAGCAAGGAAGAAGAGTATTAAAAAACATTTCATATAGTCTTATCTTGAAATAGATTGCCTTAATGAGTTACTGCAGTTCCAGGAAAATTTGGTCCATTTCAAAACTGTCACAACTGTGCCACCTGATCACTTCTTAAGCATGATATGAATTTATCTTTGTGATAGTAGAAAGCTTCAAAACATTAATTTTCAGTGGGCTTATAATAGCATTTCTTCCAAAACAAGAAAATTTAGCATTAGTAGTTTTCACTTCAGTAGAACTTGCATTTTTTGCAGAAAAGGATAGTCTTAACAGACACACATCATGTATCAAATTTCAGATGCCTAATAAAACAATCCTTCTAAATGTCTGTTTTATACATAAAAACTGGAAAGAAGTTGGTGCTTTTTGTGTAACTCCAGAGGAAGATCTGTCTGCCCAACAACACTTATACTCAGTTGTTTTCTGCACAGTATTTTTTGTAAATTTAACATGAGTATATAGAATCAGGTATTTTCAAATATACACCAAATTACAGATCTCATGGAAAAATTAAAAGAATTTTTTTTCTTCTGAAGTAAATGTTGATCAGTTAAAAAGTACTTTATCTAACAGAAATGGAATTTATCGTAGAAATACTATGATTATTATCTCTGATAACAAGGTGCAAAAAGCATTTTGGAGAAGTTTTCTGAGGCTCACATTGCAACATCTGTCCTTAAGAAATGATGTAAGACTAGACAAAACCAGCCAACACACCTGTCCAAACTCCAAGTAGTTTCCATGACATCAGTGATTCTTAGATTTGTTCACCTTTGTTAAAATTTACACTGCTAAACACTCTTATTCATTTGTTGCTGCACGTTTTAACTTTTCCTTAAAATTCAGGTAATTGCTAATTTCTCAATTAACAGTTACTCAGAATTTTGAAATGTCCAGTGGTGATGAAGATGCTAGTGACAGCATGTGTAAAACAGCAATTATCAGCAAGAAAGCTCAGCAGTTATTAAAAATCATATCTTGTCTGAAACAACCCAAAATGTAGTGCTCACGCTTTGCTATTTTACCATTTTTAAACACAGTGAGACTATATAAATACAGCTGTTTGCTTGTTACTTCAGAAGTGACAGCATCCTAAGCTGTGAAGTAATTTAGAATTCAATTAAAGTGAGAATTTAAAGCAAACAAATACCTTAGCAATGTCAGTACATGAGTGCCTGATTTTTCAAACTAGAACATAGAAGCAATAAAATCCAGTTTGTGAGGGAGCAGATTGCAAAAGCTGCGTCTTGGTTACTATCTCAATGCCAATTAAAGATATGAATACAAGAGAATAAACAGAGTAAATAAATTGTTTTTAAAATTAAATTATCCAGTCTCTTATATATTATAGTCTCTCTTTCTGGAGCTTCCCAAAGAACTCACAGGCAGAAAACACCTAGTTTCAAACTATTTCCCTAGGAATTCAGCATTTATGTCAGACAGCTGATGAAAATCAGCATTGCTTCATTTACACCAAATTTGTTTCAAATGCAGAAAATTAAGTCAGTGGAGAGACATCTTCATTGTTACCAGATGAGCAATTAGTGGCTATTGACCACTTGCTTTCATGGAGATTACTTTAAATCTATCAGCTAAGGTTTCATTTGAGTCAAAATACCACAAAGGGACATGAGAATCTTATGGCCACAAAATTATGAAAAGACTAGGTTTTGTCAAGCAGTGTCTCTACAGCTGCTATGAATCACCTGAACCTCCTACAGCCATGTGATTGCCTGGTGCACATGATAAGGCAAACACTACAGCGATTAAGCCCTTCCCAACCGTGGCATGGGCCTTGAAGCTGTCAAATGTAGAGGAATCCACCACTTCCATTTAGAGTTTATTCCAACACCTCACAGTTCAAATGGAGATTTTTTTTTTTCCTGGCATCCAGTCTGAATCTCCCCAGTATCAGCTTGTACCCATTACCCCTTGTCTTTACCATTTGACTCTTTGCAAAAAAAAATGAGTCTCCCTCCTCATGACAGTCACCTGTTGTAGAGACATTTGCTGTGATATGTCTCACATCTGACCAATGAAATTCATTTAGAATTAATCTTTGTTTTCCTTTCTTACACCTGACTGTTCGGCTAGAGAGTTTTGCAGCTACCTTTCTTAAAAGCACAGCCTAAACTGTCACAATCCACCCCTTCTAAACATTTTCATTGGCTGTTAGTACTGTCCATCTAATCTAAAACAATATCTACAATTCGTAAGCAAAGTTCACAGTCCATTCTGGCTGTTCTCAGATGTAGATGATTCAGAATTCCAAGAAAAATCAGGAAAAAAAAATCAGAAAACAGTTTGTATCTTTGCAGATGAAGCAAAGAAATGGAATTAGGGACACTCAGTTGGCTCAGGGCTCTCATGGATTCTTCCTTTGGGCGCAATGTATCTGTACAACATTCTGAAATTAAACTCCCTCAGGTAAAGTTAGATTTATTTGTGGAATACACTGAATTTCACCATTCCCTTGCATTACCCAATAAGCGTGACCAGGACCTTCAGCATAAACCACCCCTCAGACAGGTTTAGGGAGAAAATATCCAAACAGTTTTACCTAACTGTGGTGGTGAGAAAAGTTCAATTCTCCCCGCCCACACATACCACAGCTAACTCAGTCAGAGAAGCAAAATGGAAAAGAGCTGTATTTTTACAAGCAGAATGAAATGCAGTGAATATATACACAATATACAGTATTTACAGTATATACAAAAATATACAGGGAAGAACGTAGCACAGAAAACTCCCTCCTTTGGGAGGAGAGCTCCCCCCAAAACCCCTTTTTCCCCCTTCCTCCTTTTTCCCCAGAAAGGGCTAGAGAGAAAAGTAATTATTAAGGGAAATTCTGTTAGTTCAAAGCCATTTTTAAGGGAAGAAAAGAATTAGTTTCTTATCTCATTAGTCCAAGGTCAGAACTGCCAGGAACAGAATCAAAACAGCAGCTGTCCAGACTGACTGCAGACAGAACTCAGAGTAAAACCTTAAAGTTACATTCCCACTGATCTACCAATGAAATTTGTTTAGAATTATCTTTGTTTTCCTTTTTACACCAAAACATTCAGCTAGAGTGTTCAGTAGCTGTCCTTTTCCTTAAAGGCACAGCCTAAAACTGTCACACTAACAGATTTTTTTCTCTAACAACAGGAACTCTATCACTTTCTACTTTCTGCAGCAGATCTGAGTGTGCAGGTCCATCTCAATTCACTGAACCTCTACTATTTACCAGCCAGGTTGCTTGTGCTACATGTTTCTCCCAGTTTTTCAAAGGTCCACCCCCTATGGGTTTGAGAGTGGTCTTCAGCAAACTGTTGTAGCATTCAGATTCCCTGCAGCTAGTGCATAGTAAGGAATGTGGACTATCCACTCAATGCCATGCTCTTTGGCCCAGTTTTTCACAAGATTTTTTTGAAGTGAGTTCCATTGTCTTACTCAATCCTCTCTGGAGTTCCATGTCTCCACAGGATTTGTCTCTTCAGACCAAGAATGGTGGTGTGTGCAGTTGCATGTGGAACTGGATAAGTTTCCAACTATCCAGTGTTCGCCTCTACCATAGTCAGCATATATTGCTTACCAGAACAAGAACATGGTAAAGTGATATAGTCAGTATGCCAGGCCTCACCATACTTGTACTTGGACCATATGACACCATACCACAAGGGCTTGATTCACTTTACCTGCTTAATAGCAGCACAAATGTCACAGTCATGGATGACTTGTATCATAGCACCCAGGGAAATGTCTATAGATATGTCACGAGCCCACTGGTAGGTTGCATCTCTGCCTTGATGTCCTGACGAATCATGAGCCCACCAAGCTAAGAATATATCACCTCGGTGTTTCCAGTTGAGATCAAAATGAGAGTCTGTGTCTACTTGAGAGACTCTTGTAGCTAGATATGACTGATGGTTGTGTTGTTGTTCCTCAGTACTTTTACTCTTAGGAATGGGAGCATCAATGTGTCTCACCTTCACTGGAATTCTCTTGATTTGATCAGCAATGTCCTGCCACAGGTTGGCTGCCCAAATGGGTTTTCCTTTCCTCTGTCAACTATCCTTTTTGCACTCCTTTAGCCAACCCCACAGAGCATTGCCTACCATCCATGAGTCAGTGTAGAGATAAAGCTTTGGCCATCTCTCACGTTCAGCTACGTTAAGAGCTAGCTGGACGTCTTTTACCTCTGCAAATTGACTGGATTCTTCTTCTCCATCTTTTGCCTCTGCAACTTGGCGTGTTGGACTCCACACTGCAGACTTCCACCTTCGCTTGTTTCCAACAAGACGACAGGAACCGTCTGTGAACAAAGCATATTTCTTTTCATCATCAGAAAGGTCATTGTAAAGAAGAGCGTCCTCAGTACAAGTTACTCTCTCCTCTCAAGGTTTAGTACAGTTAGTGCCTTCAGGCCAACTTGTGATCACCTCCACTAGACCAGGTCTTTCAAGATTTCCCATTTGAGCTCTCTGTGTTATCAGAGCCATCCACTTAGACCAGATGGTATCTGTGGCATGATGTGGTGCAGAACCTTTGCCTTTGAACATCCTATTCAAAACCGGTAATCTAGGAGCTAGAGGGAAGAGAGGGGGGGAGAGGGGTTTAGCAACCTCATTTGCCAGTTCTCTCAGTACCCGTGGGTATATCCCATCGGGTCCCATGGACTTGAACACTTTCAGGTTCTTCAGGTGATCACGAACCTGATCTGCTCTTACAATGGTCAGTTCTTCCTCCTCGTCCCTGGCATTGTCTTCCATAACATCAGGAGTGTGGCTAGAGGCCCTTGCAGTGAAGACTGAGGTAAAGAAGTTTTTATGTAGCTCAGCCTTTTCCTCATCACTTGTGACCATGTCACCATTTTCCTTTCTGAGGGGGCCCACACCTTCCCTAGTCTTCTTCTTCCCATTAATATACCTGTAGAAGTTCTTAGTGTTCCCTTTAACCTCCTTGGCTAGATTCAATGCAAACTCTGCTTTGGCTTTCCTAACCAGGACTCTTGCTGCTCGGGCAGCTTCCTTATATACCCCCTGTTCTAAGCTGTCCTTCTCTCCACTTCCTGTAGAGTTTCCTTTTAAGTAATAGTGTGTCCAGTAACTCCTTGCTCATCCAGGCAGGCCTCCTAGCATTCTTACTTGCTTTTCTCTTTGTGGGTATACAGAGCTCCTGGACACAGAGGAGGTGGTCCTTGAATACTGACCAGCTGTCCTGGGTCCCTCTTCCCTCCAGGGCTTTGTCCCACAACACTTTGGATATCAGATCCCTGAAGCAATCAAAATCTGCACGCCTAAAGTCTAAGGTCGTAAGCTTGGAATACTTCCTCCTGAATCACCAGGGTTTTTTTTGGGAGACAGAGTTGATGTGAAAAATAGCATTTAGTGTGGCAATATGCCTTTCATTACTTTAATTCTCCATCTGGGACATAGACCAAGGTCCAAAAAGAAACCTGATATCACTTTGTGGTAGGTTAATGCCCGTTCTGAAAACAGAGGGGAGGACTTGCAAGTGCTTTGCCCTCCCTGCAGGGCATTTTCCCCCTGGGAAACTGAGTCTGTTCCACTCCTCCCTCCCTGCCCAGCTAGAGTATAAAAGGGAAGGCATTTGGGTCATTAGTTCTCCTTTTGGCTCCTGCCTCTTCTGGATGAGAGCTACTGCGGCTGCTTTCCTGCTCCTCTGCCACGTGGTCGAACCTGATCCTTCTCCCTGCTGCCTCCATGCCTCTTCAGAGAGAAACTGGTTTTGTATTCTTTCTCTTTGTCCCTCTCCCATCCATGCCTGTTCCTCGCCCTTGTGAATCTTACCTGCTATTTATATAGATTTTTGTTTTGTTTTGTTTTACTTTGTTTAAAGAAAAAACTGTTTATCTCCCTACTTCCAAGCCGACTCCAAATTATTGTTTGGTTGATTTGCTCCTTTCCTTTTTTTTCCCTCTCCGCTGGGAGGGGAGGAGGGGAGAGTGGGGGAGAGATTCTCAGCCTTGCCCCCATCTGAGCTCTTAACTCTCATTTAAGGCTCAAACTACCACACCCATCCATCCTTGTTCCTTGCCCTTGTGAACCTTACCTGTTATTGTTATATATATATTCTTTAAAGAAAACTCTTTACCTCTCTACTTCCAAGCTGACTCCAAATTATTGTTTGGTGGATTTGCTCCTTCTTTTATTTTTCCCCTCGCTTTTGGGAGGGAAGAGGGCAGGGAGTAGGGGAGAGATTCTCAGCCTTGCCCCCATCTGAGCTCTTAACTCCCAGTTAAGGCTTAAACCACCACACACTTCTAAACAGTGGAAGAAGCAGCAAGTTTGAATGCACCTCACTATCCTCAGATCTTTTTATGGATGTGCTTGGTTTATGCCCTGAAAACATTAAAGCCAAAGTTAGTACTTCACTTCTTACCTTCAGCATAATCTAGAACAATGCAATTCTAACCTGTTTGTGGGTACAGTGTTTCAAGCTTACCTAACTGTACCCATGTCCCTCAGACTTGCTGTAAGGATCCAAGGTTTGTGTCTTCTTTTTACATATGTTCTTAAGTGGGAGGGTTATTTCAAGATGCTGTGATCTAGAAATGCTGTTATGCCTCCATAACTGTATTAGAAAGCTCTGCTCACTAGCAAGCCTCAGTGTTCAACTTCAGGTTGTAACTGGGCAAAACAGACCAATCAAGCTGACAAACTGCATGCAACAAGAAATCAGTGACAGCCAATATATCATGATCCTCTAAAAGAAATGTAAAATCCACCAACTGTATTCATAGATGCAATAGAGAGTAATAGGAAACTTATATGAATATTCATATATTCAGCTCAGAAAATGGGCACCTTGGTTTTCATCACCTTAAAACATATTTATAGAATATAAATATAATTAATAATATTATATTATATAATAAATATATAGAATATAGAATTGGTGATTGTTGGTTGGTTTGGGGTTTTGGGTTTTTTTTACTAGTGTTGATGAAAATGAATAGTACTTGAGAACCAAGTCTGCTTATTAAAGTTGTGTGATACATTACCATGCTTGTACAAAAATGAGCACAGATGGTAGGTCTATTACTTCTCTAGCAAGAAATTAGTCATTTCCCTCCCCCACAACCCCTTTTCCCTGGGATTCAAATGTGAGTGGCACTTGCTCAAGTCAGGATACCTTTATGGGAATCCTCACTCTCTGTTTTCTCTATCACTTGTACATTAGGAGTAAAGGAAACAGAAAGTGATTAATGATGCATTAAAACTTTATAATGAATGAAGTCTCTCAAAACAAGAGTCTGAGTTTTTGTATTTTCCCTTCAACTTAAAGGGGAAATTGCATGCGAATGTAAGTCCTCAGGGATGAAGTTTTGTGTACCATGCTTGGATTCCAAATAGCCCATTTAGCTTTGACAGATCATTTAGTTCACATTAGAATGTTTGAAGATGCTGGATTTATAGACATTTGTTAATTAAACACAATTAAATGTAGAAAATAAAAAAAATCAACATAAGTAAGTTTATAATTTTTGTATGTAAAAGATACTATTTCAAGCAGTGAAAGAACAGATTAAACAAAAAGAGGTTGACTTCCATATTCTTTTTCATAAGACTCAATAAAACAATACTTCATAAGGATTTGTCAATGCCTTATTATACACCTGAAGACAGAAAAGAGTTTTCAACATACTTTGTGACTTACTAGAGCCTGTAATTACAAAAGACTCAGTTAAATGATAGTTTTTGATGCCAACTGATCAAAGCCAAATAACCTTGCAGTGAAAGCAAATTTAATATGGGTTAGGATTTCCAATAAATGAAAAAAGTACCACCATATCAATTTATTTACGTCAGTATTCACATTTGGAGGTTCTATATGGAGACCACCATCATTTAGCCATGCAACATCACATGTAAAAAAGCTGTTCAGCATTTGTGCTGTGACCTGGTACACAGAGATGGCATTGTTAAATTCAGTGTGGTGGGCTGACCTTGACTGAATGCCCACCAAAGCTGCTCTATCACTCTGCTCCTCAACTGGTGGAAGAAAAATACAACAAAACGTTTGTGGGTCAACATAAGGACAGAAATCATTCACCACTTACTGTCATGAGCAAAAAAGATTCAACTTGGGGAAATTAGTTTAATTTATGACCAGTCAAATCATAGTAAGAAATAAAACCAAATCTTAAAACACCTTCCTCCCACCCCTCCTTTCTTACCAGACTCAGCTTCACTAATGGCTTCCCTCTTTCCTTCCTGTGGGTGGCGCAGAGGGATGGGGAATGGGGGTTGTAATCATCCTGTGTTGACTCTGTTGTTCCTGCCTCCTCACAATTTTCTCCTGCTCCAGTGGGACCCTCCATGGAAGACGGTCTCTAATATGAGTCCTTCCAACAGCTTATTCACAGTCTGCTCCAGTGGGGGTCTTTCCCATGGGCTTCAGTCTTTCATGAGCAGATTGCTCCAGGACAGGTCCCTCATGGACTCACAAGTCCTATCAGCAACCTGCTTCACTGTGAGCTCCTCTCTCCATGGGTCCCCAGGTCCTGCCAGGAGCCTGCTTCAGCAAAGTCTTCCCATAGGGTCATAGCCTCCTTTGGGCATGCACCTGCTCCAGTGTGGGGTCATTCATGTCTGCAGGTAGGTATCTGCTTAACTGTCAACCTCCATGTGCTGCAGAAGTACAGCCTGCCTCACCATGATCTTCACCATGAGCTTGCAAGCAAATCTCTTTGGTGCTTGGAGCACCTCCTCTTCCTTTGTCACTGACCTTGATACCTGCAGAGTCATTTGTCTCACCTATTGTCACTCCATCCATTCTTAAATACATTATCTACCATTGTTGCTGATGGGCTCAGTCTTGGCCAGTGGTGGGTCCATCTTAGAGCCAGCTGGCATTAGCTCTATCAGACATAAAGGAAGCTGCTAGTAGTTTCTCATAGAAGCCTAATGCCAGGAGGAGAAGGGGGCTGTCTCAGACCTGGCCAGCCTGAGACTAACCTATCGGGGGGGGGGGGGGGGGGGGGGGTGAAGAATGAGCCCTGGGGGTTTTGGGTGTACCCTCAGGTGGGAAGATGGGAAATGTTGGGGACCTTTGGCTGTGCTGGAGGGACTCTATGCTTTGGGGTATCTTTGTCACTGTGCTTGTAGTTTCTGTAAAACTCTGATTGCTTTTCCATTTAAACTTTCCATCACTTTTACAATCCATTTGTGTGAGTGTAATTCTTTTGCCCCTCTTAGGGGCAAGAGAGGATCTGCCTGGCCTCAAGCCAGGACATCCTTAGAAGATTTGTTGACCCTAGTCATATTGCTGCATTAAACATTCCCCAAAGCTAGCAGGCAGGCTGCAGATTGTGTACACATCCCTATAAAAAGCTTTACCCCATCTCTACAAGATGGTAAAATTGCCATCACTACAAGACAGCACAAAAAGCTGTCTGCTATAAACCAAAACACCACTCTGTGAAGAATATGAACCACTCATATATTCAGTGTAATCAATAGTTCTATGAAGATTTTTTAAAACTCATTTCAACTACCATGTTCCAGAGAGTTACATTAAGTACATTAAGCTTTTCTTTCCTGATTGTGCAGCATTAACCTTCATTCCAAGAAACTCTATAGCAGGTGAATCAGTAAAGTATTCATAATGGCTTTTAGTAAATAGCTTATTATTTCTACTTTTTACTTTTAGCTGATACAGTGTGTCCTGAATATTGTATACAGCTGACCATGTTGCCAAATGAATGCTTAAAGCTGAACTCTTTAACTTGTGACTAATCCTAGGTGTTTAATGATGTGAAGTCTCGATATGTAATTAAATTTAAATTTGGTATCTGTTTCCAGTGAGCTTGATTGCTTGCAGAAGAAATAGAGAGCACACTTGCTTTAAATACCATATTCAGGGATGTATATATGTTGCAGTTTGAGCTGGGTGCCCCCCTGCAATGTTTACTTCCTTTGTCCAGAAGTCCAGCCCAGAGGGATGGACACAGGAAATTATGTAGTATTTCCTACCACAATTCTTTGCACCCACTATAAGATCCAGTGCAGAGTCTAGCACGCTCTCTTTTCTTCCTCCTCCATCAGCCGGTAACTGGGGGAGATGCCTCCTGGCTTTGGGCCTGGCTAGGCCCAAGGCCATGGGGGGATGATCAGTCTCAGATCTGGCCAGCTGAGACTAGCCTAGCAGGGGGAGGGGGAAGAAGGAGCCCTGGGGGTCTTGAGTGTACCCTCAGGTGGGAATGGGATCTTTCTGGGTCTGTTTTGGGATTTTTCTTTGTCACTGCGCTTTTGGTTCTCTGTAAATGTTCACTGCTTTCTATTTAAACTTTCCATCACTTTTGCAATCCGTTTGTCTGAGTGTTTATTGTTGCCAGTGGTGGGAAGGGGGCTGCCTCAACCCAGCACAATATAGAAGGTCTAGAATTAGTATTTAGTCTGTGATGAATGCTTTAAAGGACTTAAGTGATGAAACACTTCTGGAATTTGATACCTTAATAGTCTGGGAAAATTTTGCTGAGCCTTAAAATTAGTTCACTTTTGAAGCATTTTGCAGAATGTCGCCCCAAAAGTGTCTTCTTGTAATGCTTAAAGGAGTATCCTGGGTTTGCTTGCACAGAATCTCAGGCCAGACATGGGCTGCAGGCACTAGCAGTACTGCATCAGCCGGGGCAGATGACTTGATTTGGCTCACAGGTGTATCCTATACCATAAGCATAACCATTCAGTATAAGGCAGGGAGTTTAGTGAAAAGAGGAGAGTCTGGTGGTGTTGTTTCATGCTTGGGCTTGTCCTTACTCTGCTCTTAAGAAAACTTAGAATCATTTTTTATGATAAGGTTAATTTATATATGTGGGCATGGCCAATATCTTATTACAACTAGCATGTGGGCCTGTGTATGCATCCTTAGGAATATTCTCAGAATATTCTTAATCTCATGTAAGGTGACATTTAAACAAAGATCAAAGACAAAATATTATGTGATAATCTTGTTTTGATGACCAATGTCTGGTTTTTAGCACACATGGCAGGGTTGATATACAGCTAATTGCTTTTTCTGTAATATTTTCATAAACAACACTGTAAAATTTGAGTATGCTGTGATATCTGTGCTCATATGCATATCTAATAGGTAAGAATTAGGCATTTTTATATTTCAGAGAGGGCCTTTTTGTTGTAGAATAGAATAGAATAGAATAGAATAGAATAGAATAGAATAGAATAGAATAGAATAGAATAGAATAGAATAGAATAGAATAAGCCAGGTTGGAAGAGACCTTCAGGATCATCGCGTCCAACCCATCAACCAATCCAACCCACCTAAACAAATAAACCATGGCACCAAGCACCTCATCAAGTCTCCTCCTGAACACCTCCAATGATGGTGACCTGATGCACTGAATTTAGGGAGTGCAATGCTCAAGCAATGCTCAGCTGATAGAAGGAAATGTTTTAGCCCTTGTAGGCCACAGACCTTGGGAAAAGTGCAACTATGTAGAGAGAAAAAAGCCTTTAGCTAATTACCAAAGGCCATTGTGACTCAGGAAGCCCCAGAACTACCTGAGAATTAGAGCTGGTAAACATTGCAAGAGAGTCTTTTGTTTTGTCTCTGAACTTAGATAAGAGATGCTTGATCGTTTTCCTTTTGTCTAACACCTGCCTGGGCCTTGCCCGGCCATGTGTGTTCCCTGGTATTTTCTCGGCAGCCAATCACGAATCTGTAACTGTCGGATGGACACGTTTAATTGCCAATCACTAGTTACTTTTGATTATGTTAACCTATATAATATGTTAGCCTATCCAATAAAGTAGACACTTTGCTTGCATCAAGCTTTGTCTCCATCTCTCAATCGTGGTAGTGACCCACCTCCCTGGGCAGCCCATTCCAATGGGCAATCACTCTCTCTGTATAGAACTTCTTCCTAACATCCAACCTAAACCTCCCCTGGTGCAGCCTGTATACAGTATAACAGCTGGCAGAATATCTTTGCAACAAAGATACATAGAGGTATTCTCTTGTAGAGTAAGAAGACAAAACCTAACATATGGAGGGTATTTGCATAACGTGCAGTATCTGTGATGTGAAGGTAGATGCTCAGTTTTTCTGGTGTAACCCGGGTATTACTTGTACCATTGGAAGCTGGATGAAGAATTGCATTTTAATAAACCACAGAATTCTGCTAGGTGGTTAATCTGTGAGTTTTAATATATTAAAAACATCACTCTTGTTACTACACCAGCTCTTTCTTGAAGGAGCTAGGAAACTTCAGGTGTAGTTCTGGTCATACTGTGTGTCTAGGATCTGAACTTTGTTTTTAAAACTTGAAGTGTCATGAATTTAGGGAATCACCAAATTGTTTTTTTTTGTTTAGCAAATGGAGGACAGTCTTCACACACACACAAATATACAGGGGGCTAAACTATAATAAGTAATACAACTTTCTAAAAGATAGTAATTATATTGTATTTCTTTTCTGTGAACAATATGTGTGAAATTAATACACCTTATTGAAGTGGAATGTTTGGTGCCATGAAAGTTAATATAAACTAGAAGATGACTGTCTGAGAGTAGAATAACTTACTAAAATTATTTTGTGTGTTTGTGTATTGAATTAGCTATACTCATGGTGTGGTTGGCACTGGAATCAAAGCTCAGTCTGCAAATCCAGAAGTAAAAGCAAAGGGAATGTATCCTGTAATAAGTCAAGTTACTGACAAGCTGAAACATGTTATTCAGGTAAGCTGCTACCTCTAATAGTACAGTACTAAAGACAACACTAGTAGTGAAAAATATCCATTTACTGTACAAAAAAGGTTGTTAATTGAAGTTACTGCTCAGTGCATACCAAGAGTGCAACACTATTTGTTCTCTCTTCAGTTATTAAAAATGATTTATTAAAAGGTTTACATATGGTAGATAACTGTAGGAATTCAAACTCTGGCAGCTGGGCCATCTATACCTATGAATGCCACATTATAGTAAGCATAAAGAAGCACAAACAGTATAATATAGGGATGTTAACTGGGTGGGTGCATAAGTTTAAAAACCAAAAGCCCCATAATTTTAGTCTTCCATCTTCACTAAATCTAGGTTCTTTCTTAACTAGTCTTGCTGCAAAGTTTTTTGTTCAGATGCCAGAATAACAATGAAATTTGAACAACAGTATACATACTAAGGGAGCTGATGTTCTTTTCCTGATGTCCATATCTGCAAGTTACTATTATTTAAGGCTTACAAGACAATAAATTCTAATATGGTTCTGCACAATCATAGTTTTGTGGGAGACTTTAAAAGGCTAACAGCATCTATAGGCACAGATAGCCAGAAGTATATGACAAAACGGATGGTGATTTTGCAGACAACTCTGCATTTAAGCTTAAAAATACAAGTTTCCACTCCAGTCTGAAGGCTCAGCAATAAGAAATGTTCTGGTGACGCTTGCCAGTGACCCAGTGAACTCACTATTCCTTCATCTGCGCTGGTAAAAGGAGAGGCTGCTCAGGGAGGGCATGTAAGATTGGCACCTTTATGGTCCCATTTGTCCTTCTCTATGTCATTCATCAAATATAAGGCTCTTCTGTGCCTGATGCATTTAATTCCATCTAAGGACTTGCTTCAATTTTTTTTTTTTTTCCATCTTGACAGTTTTTAAATACAGTTTCCCAAATGGTTTCTAGGGTTGAAACATTTCTAATAGCTTCTTGATAAACTCTCTTGGTTCTGATTTCTACTTGTGAAAAATAACTCTTCACCCCTCTTTCCTTTGTTATCAGAGAAATAGAAAAACAAATGAAACACCAAAGAGGGGGGAAGCCCCAAAACAACAAAAACCCAAACCCATAACACACACACACCCTGCCCAACCAAAAAAGCCCACAACCCAAAACCCAAAATACCCAACTGAAAAACCCCAACGAAAAGCCCAGAAAATGTCTATTCTGTCAAGCTTTTTATTCTGTGGGAAGTGGCATACAGATTGAAGCTCAATGTCAATTGTTATTCATTCCTCCTTAAAAGAAATATATTTTGTAGCCCTCAAGCTTCAGCATGCTTTTTCTCTCTGTCTTTATTAAAGCAGTGACTATGAAGGTGAGAAATTGAATACAATTTTCCCTCCAAAGAGATGCTATGACTTAATTAAGAACTACAAACTGCTGTGCAAAGGAAAACATTGCAGATATTACAGGCTGTCTCAAGGTCTTTTATCTATCAGGAATGCCCTCCTTTTGATATTAAATCTACACTCTACAGTTTATTGTATTGTTTTCCTCTAGAGATTAGGAGTTGTGCTGTTTCCTCATTGAGTGAGGATCTAAAAGAGTGGAATAGAACAATTCCATTTTAAGGTATTTCATTTTGAGATTTGTTTCCCCTTGTCCCAAAAGGCTAGAGTATTCAGGAGAAAGGCATGCAATTTACATATTGTGTGTCTTACTAACCTCCAAATATGTTATCTTTCAATGATTTAGTTTCCTTTTTTCCCAATTCTGAGTATGGAAATAGGGTCAAGGGATAAGAGAGCATCAAATTCCTCAGAGACCCAACACGTAACTGCTTTTCCTCACATAAAAGGGCTGAAGAAACTTCAGAAAAAGCTTTCTTCTCTATAATTTACTGCTTTGGAAAGGAGGATGGGGAGAATATATTAGAGCTACACATATAAAAGATCACCATTTTGTCCTTTATCATATGAAAAGGATGAATCACAATCTTCTGATAAACAGATTAAATATGGGGAGTTTAATGGGTTGTGGCATTGCCTCAGAAATAGATAGAGACTTGCTTAAGTCTAGCACTCTATCCAAGCAGTAGTACTGCACTGAAAAACTTTGAATAACTAATTAAGTAGGAAAAAAAATAATTTGTCTTGTTTTTTAGAACTAATAACTCCTGAAACTTGTAGATGTTTATATACTAATTTAGTTTTAAGGTGACAGATTGGCAGAGTGCTATATAGACAGCAAACTGCTGTCTAAGATGTCAGCTCGTGGCTTGGACCATAACACTCTGTGCTGGATTAGGAACTGGCTGGAGGGCTGAGCCCAGAGAGTGGTGGTGAATGGTACCAAATCCAGCTGGTGGCCAGTCACCAGTGGCATCCCCCAGGGATCAGTGCTGGGCCCCATCCTCATTAATATCCTCATTGATGATCTGGATGAGGGGATTGAGACAGTCATCAGGAAATTTGCAGATGACACCAAGTTAGGAGCAGATGTTGGTCAGTTAGAGGGTGGAAGGGCTCTGCAGAGGGACCTTGATCGACTGGATAGATGGGCGGAGTCCAATAGGATGTCATTCAACCAGTCCAAGTGCTGGGTGCTGCACTTTGGCCACAGCAACCCCATGCAGAGCTACAGCCTGAGGTCGGAGTGGCTGGAGAGCTGCCAAACAGAGAGGGACCTGGGGGTACTGATCGACAGCCAACTGAACATGAGCCAGCAGTGTGCCCAGGTGGCCAAGAAGGCCAACGGCATCCTGGCCTGCATTAGGAATAGTGTGGCCAGCAGGAGCTAGGAAGTCATTGTGCCCCTGTACTCTGCTTTGGTTAGGCCACACCTTGAGTACTGTGTCCATTTCTGAGCCCTTCAGTTTAGGAAGGACATTGAGACACTTGAATGTGTCCAGAGAAGGGCAACAAGGCTGGTGAGAGGCCTTGAGCACAAGCCCTACAAGGATAGGCTGAGGGAGCTGGGATTGTTTAGCCTAGAGAAGAGGAGGCTCAGGGGTGACCTCATTGCCCTCTACAACTACCTGAAAGGTGGTTGTAGCCAGGAAGGGGTTGGTTTCTTCTCCCATTTCAACCAGCACCAGAACAAGGGGGCACAGTCTCAAGTTGCGCCAGGGGAGGTTAAGGCTTGAGGTGAGGAGGAAGTTCTTCACCGAGCGAGTTGTTCGTCATTGGAATGGTCTGCCCGGGGACATGGTGGAGTCACCATCCCTGGAGGTGTTCAAGAGGAGATTGGATGTGGCACTTGTTGCCATGGTCTTGTCCTGAGGTCTGTGTTTATAGGTTGGACTCGATGATCTTTGAGGTCTCTTCCAACCTTTGTGATAGTGTGATACTGTGATATCTTGCTATTTTTGAAGGCATCCACATTTTAATATAAATGCCATGTTGCTGTTACCTTGCTTACTAAACAATGGTGGTTTTGTTACTCAGTTGTGGTTTTATGTAGCCATTTGCTCTTTGTATTAAGAGAAAGGAAAAGCATGGTAATTCAGATTTATATGACTTTTCATGTCAGCTCTTAAATATTTCAACATGCATGATCTTGAAGTAGCATTTCTGCCTGTCTCATGATAGAATATAGTCTTCCTTAGCCACAATCAGAATTCTGTGTATCAGTAGTAAGTATATTTGCTTGTGTAGTCACGGTACCAAGATCTCCAGGACCCAACAGTCTTCATTACTTGGCAAACAGCAGATTGAGACAAAGAATCATAAGCTTTGTTTCTGGTATTTCTTGTAGTAAAAAATGGTGAAATGCTTTGAAGGGTAATATAATTAGTGATAATCTGTGACATTTATTTGGAATTCAGTTCTTTATTCACACACTTCCATTTTAAGTGTTTGATCTTCGCTTGTATGTAGACCTAGCTGTTAATTTGACCATACGCAAATATATGCTTTGGGATATGAACAGCAATTCTTTGGTCTTGTAAAAATATAAAAGGATTTTAGGAACATTTCTCACACATTAGTATCTACAGTGTAGGCACCTGCAGTTGTCTGGTCTGAAGGATTTCACTCTTGTGTAATGTTATTGAATGCTGTCCAAGATGCTGTCAATTTGAATACACAAACAACTATATCACTTTCTAAAACAAGCAAAGTATTTATAGATGCATATACATGTGCAGGTCTTAAACTCATCATTTTATGATTATATATATGTATATTAGTAGTTAAAAATTATTAAACTATAGAAGGAATAATTTGAAGAGCAGGAGTAATTTTAAGAACATGACCGGTTTTACACTTAGAACACACAACTGAAAAATATATCTTGATTACATTTTTTTCCTTCCAGACAAGAAAAAAGGAATTCTCCTTAGAAAATCCAGTGTAGATTAGAAAGTTTCATTGTTAGAAAGCTTCATTATTTTCTGAAACTATTTTGTCTTTCTGATCAAAGCAGATGACCCCTTTTCTCGCAAGTTACTCTAAATGTCACTTCTTGCTTTCAATAATCCTGACATGACGGAAAGAAATAAGTTAATATTCTGAGATACAATGAGAAAATCTATTTAAATGAGCATCCAATGAGCTCTCAAAAAATCAGATTTTATGTATTTATCATAGAAATTACTAAATATTTTCAAATAACAAGAGAAGAACAGATATCTTAAAGATCCCTTCTTGCTCATCTTTAAACCATTCATAAGAAAAGAGATCAGAGACCATTCTGCCCTGCATGCCGAAAGTAACAAATTTCTCCTAGTATCTCCTCTTTTCTTGCAAGGTAGATAAAGTGCATAAACAATCCCAAGCAAAGAATTGACTTAAAATATGGAAGCATGCAATGCATAAACATACTCTCTCCTAAACTCTATTCTAATAATGACTTTAAACCGCTGATATCAAACTTGTTTAAGTTTCAGTACCTCTTCTAACATGCTGTGGTTTCTGGGCACTTCTTTGTGAGAGGATCATAGTAATCCTTCTTTTTCTGTAAATAGCAAATTTACCAAAAAATTAATAACTTTTTGATTCCATTGGAATCTGATTACTCTGCTCTGGACTCCGCAGGTTTATATTCACAGCAATGTGCAATTAGAAGAGCTGTCATGGAATCTCCTGAGCTAGGCAGTGATAAAAATGGCTTGACAAAGTCACCTTTTGTAAAAATCCTTACTTAAACAGACTGGTGGTTTGGGGAAGTTTAAATGATGGGCTCTTCTTCATTCATTCATCTTCACAACAGGCAAATAATGGGTTCAGTGCACAGTCTTTTATGTACTGAAATTTGCAACTATCACTCTAGTAGGTAATTGTGATAAGCAAAGTCAGTTGCATATGGCAACAATAATAATACTAACTATTTTTCTTTCTTCCTTATAATTTAAAAACATGATTCATTTGTCTTTCCTGCAAGGGCAAATACGGAGATTGTGAATTGAGTATGATATTTTTATGCTGTGATTACAGATGATAGGACCTTGATCATTTCAATCTATTTATTCTTTCTGAAGACAATCTCAAAAAGATACAGATTTAAAATAAAAATACTTGAGCTCATATTGATAGATGAAATAAAGACTTCCCAATTTTCCTAATTTTATGGAATCCTGCCATAGTAGAAAATACCCCTATGTCTGTCTAAATCTTCTGCAGATCTCCAGAGGCAGCTTTCACTTTATTGACTGTATTAGAAATGTAAATGCATTTATTAGAAATATGAAATAATTTATCCCAGGTGCAACAAAACATGTCTGAACTTATTTGGAAGGAATCCTATCTTATACTGTTATACCATTGAACTCCTACCTGAATAGTATTTAATTTATCCATAATGGTTTGAAAGCTGTCACTTATAGAAGTGATCCCTACATCCTTTAAGTGAATAGAAACCACTGTTACTTCATAAGTCATTAAATGTAAGTGACAATTTTTTTCTTTACTACTGTATTTCATCATGTCACTATTTAGATATTTACCCTGAAGGATACAGTTCTGAGGGGTGGGTGTCAAGTGGAAGGGACTAATCTCTTTTCAGTGATGCACAATAATAAGACAAGGAACAACGGGTTCAAGCTTGAGCATAGAAGATTTCACCTCAATATGAGGAGAAACTTCTTTAAAGTGATGGAGATGGAGCACTGGAACAAGCTACCCAGAGATATTGTGGAATCTCCTTCTCTGGAGACTTAAAAAACCCACCTGGATGCATTCCTGTGTGGACTACCTGAAGTGATCCTGCTTTGGTGGGGGGTTGGATGGACTCAATCTCTTGAGGTGTCTTCCAACCTCTAATGTACTGTGATACTGTGATACCTAACTCAAAATGGTTACAAAATTAGTGAGGTGAGATTTTTTTTTTTTTTTTTACATGGATTTGTTATACTAACAGCTAAAGTTTACAAAGTTTACAGCTTGCTTATTTTTTTTTATTTTTTTTTTCCCCCAAGCTTTTATCAATGAACCACAGCATAGGCAAAAAAAAAAACAAAACCACCCAACCAAAAACCCCCAAAACCACCACCAACAACAGAAATGTTTTCATAAGAGCTGTTTAAGTACATATGGTGATTGAATACATTACTTGAGTTCTCATCTGAACATACAAAGGATCAAGTTTGTGCCTTTTTGGTGTTACAATAATCATCTAATAGTTAAAAGCCCCCTGCCTCTTATAACAGTTCAAACTGCTGTATAAATGGCACATTCTAATGGATCTGACTGCAATGCAGTTCTCTCTTACCAAATAAGTGAATTTTGAAGAGTACAACACTGAACAGCCTTAGATACATAGGACCTTAGTTTCATATACTCTTCAGTAACATGCTCTTGGAGACTCAATTTCAGAACATTTTTCCTTTTCTTAAATGTTTTGTTCTTGATGTTGTACCTTGTACTTTGCACCTTTCAATACAGGTACCCCACAGAGGTAACTGGAAAATAAAATTTCAGTGTACTTTGTGCAACAGCCATTCAATATTCACTAGCATAAGAGCTGTCAGATGTGTGTGCTCCTAAACTACCTATTGCCATAGAGGAAAAAAAATAATGCATCAAAACACCACTTTGTCTTTGCTTTTATCATTTGCCCAGAGATCAGTCTGGCCAATTGGCAACCAATAAAATGGGATTTTTCCAGGCTGTGACCATATGAGGTAAAGACATGAACCTAGTCTAGGTGAAACAGGGGAAGTGCACTTGCCTTTTTACCACAAAAGGAGGACATATCCCTTGTTTACCAGTCTTTCTGATGCCTGGGTTCTTTGTCTTTTTCCTGTGTTCCCTGCAGGAGGGAAGGGGAGAGGGAGATCATCCCTGGACATGACAGGACTTCTTCTGGGTTTGTGTTGGGCCTGTTTGGCCCTACCACTGCAGTCATAAATGCTGTGGCCATGGAATCAGGTTGGCATCAACTACAAAATAAAACTGTTACATAATAGGATTTGTCATCAATGATTGTAAGACCACTTCTTGGAATACATGCAACACTCATTGTGCAAAACTGTAGCTTCTAAAATAAATGAGTCACCAAAATAGCACAAAACACTGTAAAGGAAAATCAAGCAGTATTTCAGTAGCATGCATTTAATTGCTAAGAGGAAAAAAGTTTGAGTCCATGGACTATGAAGTGATACATCCTTTTTGAGCATATTGAGAGTTTCCCATTTGAGACAGACTATTCCTTTTAGTCTTAGTCCCAGGAAACCATGTGAGTCAGTAGCTTGTGGACAGCAATACACAGCAAGTCATTTAATGTAAGCATCATTATAACTTGTTCTCCTTGACATTCTGCACAATAAACAATGCATTCCAGAGGCACACAAAATAGCAGCCTGGAAAACAATCTGTTGCTCCAAAATCATATAAACAGAAATTTCATGTTATCAGGTTATTTGTCCCTGAAGAACTCATCTGCCTAGACTTTTGCTCTCTCCAAGTGTAGGAAATTATAGAGAACAGCAGCATAGCAAGATGCATTAAGCTGCTTTTCATGTCGTGTGCATGTGAAATCTATGTGGATAGCACAACCCATTTTTGAAATTGTACTGTATATTTTAAGGGCACAAATTTTGCCCAACAAAGCTGTTTACTTGAAGGAGTTGGCCAGCAAGTGGTTGATACTTCAGCCACTTGGGGGAAGTATGTGATTTATGTGAAGCTTCAGTAAAACTGTTCAGCACTATGGATTAAAGAGAAGTGTCAGAAACAAGATGTGCCATGCAATTTTTATTTTTGCTTTTGTTTCAAGTGATAATACAAACACATACAAATATATCCTGGCACACTATGTTTATTTGTTCAGTTTACGGTTAGGTTTGCTAGGTTCTCTCCAGAAAGAGAAACAAAGGTCTGTAGTTAACTGACTGATACATTAAAAAAACAAACAGCCTCCCCCTGCTTCCCCCCAAATAATAAAAAAAGTCTTGTAAATTTCTGATTCCAAATTTCTTTTCTAATATCCACATAAAAAAACATTCATAGAAGAAAACTTTCCAAGATTCATTGCACATTGTTAGTAATATGAGTGAATAGGCATTTATATACCTCTTCAGAATGCATTGTTACTTTTGAAAAAGCTTTTTCAAATTCTCTCTTTAAAATGTATAACTGAACCAATCTTAAAATATTTAATTAAGCAGACGGTGCAGTCTCATTTAAATTTACTTTAATTCACTCATTTCTTCAGATGACTTTCCAAGACTTTACATTCTAAAAGTAATATTAGCTTAAAGCCAGCGTATTTGCAGTTCCTTATTACTAATCATTTTCCTTGTCTTTTGCCCTTCTTAACACATGTCTGTTTCTGATGAGGGTTATCTTTAAAAGCAGAAGGACAAACATCTTGTGGAAGATCTAGAATATTTTGTTGTCAAGGATCCACTCTAAGTTGTTTGTGAAGTTAATTATCTCTATCCCAGTAGATCACACACTTTCTCCTTGCCCTGCAGCCTGTGATAATTCTAGGAAGTACTGTTTTGGTAGTGTGACATTGATGAGGCACCTGTGCTTCACCTTTCCCCTGGGCCTTTTTAGTCTTGAGGACTAGTTCAAGTTGATCTATAGTCTGCCTCACTGTACTGACATAAGTAACTGTAGGAGAAAAAGTAAAAAGCACAAAGCAAACAAACAAAAACCAGCGGTGGATCTCTAAATAGAGTTCTAAACCAATCCTATTGCCTGTCATTTCTTAAACACAGTATATAGATACCAGTTCTTTGTGTATTCTTTTAACTTGCTTGTCACTTCATTGAACAAAATCATTAAAGGTAATCACTATCCATATCTAATGATGCTTGACATCTGATTACCATATAAATCTGCTCAGAAGTACACTGGCCCAGGCTGTATAAATCACAAAAAGGATTAAAAGATTTTACTCATAGAAATTCTGTAAGTTTAGATGTCTTCCATTCCTTTCTCTTCTACATGTTGATTGTAGTAAAGAGATAATTGTCCTACAGTTCTTTCATGTTGCTTAAAGTACCATTTTCCCAGGCTTATTCTCCCCTTATCAGATTCTTGACTTCATATCTTCGCCCTTCCCAATTCTTCTTCCCATCTTCTTAAAGAATCTCAAGTTTTCACCTCTTTCAACAGCATCTTGGGGTG
Organism: Melanerpes formicivorus; assembly: GCF_026170545.1. NCBI lineage: Eukaryota > Metazoa > Chordata > Aves > Piciformes > Picidae > Melanerpes > Melanerpes formicivorus. Next base: position 13,487,595 of record NW_027142353.1, on the reverse strand, counting down.
CATTAAGAAAAGCATGGCCAGAAGGTCTAGGGAGGATCTCTTCCCCTCCGCTCTGCCCTGGTGAGACCACACCTGGAATATTGTGCCCAGTTTTGGGCTCCCCAATCCACAAGAGCATGAGGATCTGCTCAAAAGAGTCCAATGAAGAGCTACGAGGACTTAAGCATCCTATGAAGAAAGACTGAGAGACTCAGGGCTGTTTAGTCTTGAGACTAAGAGAAGGCTGAGAAGGGCTATTATAAATGTCTATAAATACCTGAGGGATGAGCGTCAAGATGAAGGTGTCAGTCTCATTTTGGTGATATCAGTGATATGACAAGGAATAATGGATAAAAGTAGGAACACAGAAGGTTCCATCTCAACACGAGGAGACACTTGTTTATGGTGAGGGTGATGGAGCACTGGAACAGACTGCCTAGAGAGGTTGTGGAGTCTCCTCTGGAGACATTCAAAATCCTTCTGGATGTGTTCTTGTGCAGCCTGTCCTAGGTGATCCTCCTTTGATAAGGGGCTTGGACTCTATGATCCCTGGACATCCCTTCCAACCCCTAACATTGTGTGACTCCATAGCATATTTCACTGTCATATTCAGCTTTTCTTTTAGTGGATATATGCCCTGCTTTATTTCCCATTGGTATGTGGTTCTAGGGCAGTGAGAAATCAACCTGAATATAGAAATGCTGCTTCTCAGCCAGTCAGGACTGTAACAGAAATAACTAGCTTTAAATATCTGAATTAATAACTTAGCTAGTACAGGAATGTAGCAGAGAAAGTGTATTACACCTGTGAAATACAATACTGTTAGCCTCTGTGAAAACTTTTGCTTTGATTGCAATGATAGGCAGGCATTTTGAAGTTAAAATAATGGATAACTACGATAAAATCACAGTGATAAGGTTGAAGAAGGTTACAAAATTAAAATCTCGTTGCCTTAAACTGCATCTTCCTTCTTAATTTATGTGCTTTGTCCTTAATCTAGCTTACAGCAGAATTGTTTATTCAGGTCTGTAATAATATGTTCTGTTTGAGCTTCAAGGTCAAAGCACACAGATCTGTACAAACACAGAATTGCGGCACAATATGTCAATAAATATAACAATATTACCTTTTGGTGAGAATATGCAAACTTCTATATCACAGTATCACCAAGGCTGGAAGAGACCTCAAAGATCATTGAGTCCAACCTGTCATCACAGACCTCATGACTAGACCACGGCACCATGCGCCACGTCCAATCGCCTCTTGAACACCTCCAGGGATGGTGACTCCACCACCTCCCTGGGCAGCCCATTCCAATGACGAATGACTCTCTCCACGAAGAACTTCCTCCTCACCTCGAGCCTAAACTTCCCATGGCACAGCTTGAGACTGTGTCCGCTTGTTCTGGTGCTGGTTGCCAGAGACAAGAGACCAACCCCTTCCTGTATTGCAGTTAGGCTACTTTTCATGACACAAGGCATCATTGCTGTCTTTATTTCTTCATCCCCTGATTTCATACTTTTGTAATATACAGAGTTATAATACTCTGCTTTCCAAGAAAGTCTGGAACTAACTTTGAATGGTTAGATATCATAACCGTGGAGCAGGACATTCAATAGTGTCATGGAAGAACCTCATTTATTCTAAGCACCTTATTTATTCTAATAGGAATAGCACCTTATTTATTCTAATAATTCAATCCATTCCATCTGTTATTCTCTAGTTTCCATTTGACTACAGTTATTTTTCACTAGAGGTTCTTCTTTCAATCTCTGCTCTTTTGTGCCACAGTCCAACACTTTCTATCTAGTGCATACTTTATTGTAGCCATCAGTGTTTTTCCTTTCTTCTGTTACAGAACTCCTTTACAACCATTTTGAAGCCTTGTTCGAAGTGCCAGCTATCTGTTTTCCTTCCAGTTCAGCTGCAGTTAGTTCCTTCTGTAACAGCTCCCCTAATTTCTGAAGTGTCTCCTGTTGTTGATTGCCTAAATATTTGTAACTGGAACTCTTTCTCCAGCTGTAGACTAATTATTTGTATTTTTATTTTTTATTTTTGGTCCTTTGTATGACACTGAAACTATGTCAGTAAATCTACATGTACCATTAATATTTGTTCCTCTCTAGCAATTTGACAACTTGAAGGGTTCACGAACAACACAGAATTTAGTGTGCCTCCTTCTCTGGCATCATGCACTGAACTATTCGCCTGCCCCTTCAGCCTACTTATAGCCCCTGTATGGATCCCTTCTTTCAGGGAGAGGGTGACTGCAAGAGGATGTAGAGGATCTATCACTGGAATTACTTTTGTCCTCAATAGCTTACTGCTATTCAGTTTGATTTCTCATGTTTCTACCTCAGAGAAGAGTTTGCTATATCCAGGATTTTGCATTCGGCTCACAATGAGAATGTGCTCCTCAACAACATTGGAGATGAATGTTCAAAGAATAGGATAGGATAGAATTAACCAAGTTGGAAAAGACCTTTGAGATCATCAAGTCCAACCTATCACCCAACACCATCTAATCAACTAAACCATGGCACCAAGTGCCTCATCCAGGCTCTTCCTAAACACCTCTAGGGATGGTGACTCCACCACCTCCCTGGGCAGCACACTCCAATGGCCAATCTCTCCCTGTATGAAGAACCTCTTCCTCACATCCAGCCAGCTGTGCATCATGGAAGATTTATGGAAAATGAATTTATTTTTAAATCCCCTTCTTTCATCACCACCACCTCCCCTTTCCCACCAGATCTGACCCTTTCCACCCCCCATTTTCCCCCTTTTTTCCCTCAAACCCAGAGCACCTGGGCTCTGTTGCAGTCTCCTCCCACCCCAGGTGTGGCCACTTGGCCCTCCCCACCCACTCCCCTATTTAATGCCCCCCAGGAAAGGCAGAAGCTCCAAGCTGAGCCCTTCTGGGCTGGAGGGTCCTCCTCTCATCACTGGTGAGTGCCCATGGTGCACACTGGGTGGTGGTGATGGTGACAACAAAGGCCGGGGGGCCTGCTGGCCCCCTGGTTAGCTAGGAACACTGCTCCAAGATTGATGATTCCTCTAATATCATCCACAGGTGCTGGCTGGGCTTCCTTGCTGGGGCTGGGCTCTTCTGAGTGGTATATTGAATGGTGAGGGTCTTGCCCCCCCTTTGTTCTGAGATGGGTGCAAAAATGGTGGTGATGGAGCAGGAGCTGTTTAGGCAGGGTGGAGAATGGTGTAGAAGGAGCAGGAGCTGCTCTGGGAAGGGGAAGGCTGGTGTGTGTGGGGGGGATGACTAGATGAAGAGACCTTAGGTTTAGGCTGGATGTGAGGAAGAAGTTTCTCCCAGAGAGAGAGATTTGCCACTAGAATGTGCTGCCCAGGGAGGTGGTTTGGAAGGGAGGGCAGTGGGGGAACAGCTGTACTCCCAGTCTCCATGCTTCAGGAAGGGGCTGTCAGCCCATGAGTCAGTGCAGCGGGAGCTTTAGCTGCTGTCCCCATGATGGGAGATGTGTGGGACCCCATCAGCTCAGCTGCTGGGAAACTGCCTTCAGATGACTCAAACACCAGAATCTGCCTGCTGGGTCATGAATGGCAAGGCTGGGACCTTCTCCTGGCACCACTGAACACACTGCTCCCAAGCTGCTGAACCTTTTGCAGTGCTGAAAATAGACTGTGAAGTCAAAGCTGGAAAGATGCAATAAGGGAGTGCCTTCTGTGGGCTTGGTGGCATCCCTAGCTCCAGCCAGATTGCTCCCAGGGCTGCTTTTCTATGTCCTTTGTTCTCCCAAGGAAGAAGCAATAGGACAAGAGGAAACACCCTCGAGTTGAACCAGAGGAGGTTTAGATTGGATGTCAGGAACAATTTCTTCCCTAAAATGGCTGTCAAGCCCTGGAATAGGCTATCCAAGGCAGTGGTGGAGTCACCATCCCTAGGGGGATTCAAAAGCTGTGTAGATGTGGTGCTGAGGGATGTGGTTTAGTGGTGACCTAAGAGTGCTAGGTTAACAGTTGGACTTGATGAACTTAAAGGTCTCTTCCAATCAAAAGGATTCTATGATTCTCCCCTGGAGTGATTTTTCAGGGTTCTGTAGATGGAAAAGGAAGACAGAGCTCTTTATTTACACCCCCCGATGGGATATGAGACCTATGCTAGAAGATACTTCCATCACCAATACCCCACCCTGCAGTCAGCAGGAACATCTCCAACTAGAGCAGGCTGCCCAGGGATACATGGAGTCTGATCTTCAATGTCTGCAGGGATGGGGCTTCAAAGAGTACTCTTGACAAACCTCCCTGTCTTCCTGAAATTCTTCAGTTCAGCAACTTGGTGTCAAGAGTCAAGGCTTTGTCCCTTATGCTGCTTTTGCACTGCTTACCCATCTGATGCCTGCCCCAAAGCAGGTATGATGGATAATTAATGTAGTTCATCGGGAATTCTACTACATCTAGCTGGGGATCTGCCTGAAGAAAGGAATGGCTTAATGCACTTCTGTGTCTGATTCACCTCTTTTATGTGACTAGCCTCTGAGTTTGAAAAGAGAAAATGTTGTTTTTTGCTAAAATCTGTTTGCTTTGTCCTGGGGCTCTGGAAGTGATGAAGCACTTCTTACTCAAGGAAGTAAGAAGGTAGGTTCTTTTCCTGCTTTTACATTTCTGGAGGCTTATCAGCCTATCTGAAGAGTGGGTTGTCATGTGTTGTTTTTATCTAAAATTATTGGTTTTCCTTAGAAATCCTTCTAATCTTGTTAACTTTGTTATGGTCCAGGAGATGAAGCCTGTGATTTGGAAGACATATGGCTCATGCTGTGCAAAACTGGTAGAGTAGTATGCAGATAATGAGGTCTTATAGGCATTTCAGGAAAATTTCGTATTTTCTCAGCTGTTAGTTTTATGAAATGGGCCAGTATGGTTAGGAGTGAAACAAGCAGTTGTCCTCTCTGGGAATCCTTGGTGTATTTGCAGCGAAGAATCTGCATTTATTGTGAGAGGGCTGACAGATAAGCCAAAATATCAACAACAAAATTGCTGACAGATGAGCTGGCCAAGCCGCTCTCCATCATTTTCCAGTAGTCCTGGCTCACTGGTGAGGTCCCAGGTGACTGGAAACTGGCCAATGTGGTCCCCATCCATAAGAAAGGTCGGATGGAGGAACCTGGAAACTACAGGCCAGTCAGCCTGACCTCAGTGCCAGGGAAAGTGATGGAGCAGATTATCCTGGTGGCAATAACTGCACACCTGAAGGATGTCCAAGGGCTCAGGTCCAGCCAACATGGACTTAGGAAGGGCAGGTCCTGCCTCTCCAACCTGATCTCCTTCTAGGATCAGGTGACCTGCCTGGTGGATGTGGGGAGGCCTGTGGATGTGGTCTACTTGGACTTCAGCAAGGCCTTTGACACCGTCCCCCACAGCAAACTGTTATCTAAGCTGTCAACTCATGGCTTGGACCACAACACTCTGTGCTGGGTTAGGAACTGGCTGGAGGTCCAAGCCCAGAGAGTGGTGGTGAATGGTGCCACATCCAGCTGGCGGCCAGTCACCAGTGGCGTCCCCCAGGGATCAGTGCTGGGCTCCGTCCTCTTCAACATCTTCATTGATGATCTGGATGAGGAGGTTGAGTCAGTCATCAAGTTTGCAGATGACACCAAGTTAGGAGCAGATGTTAGTCAATTAGAGGGTATAAAGGCTCTGCAGAGGGACCTCGACCAACTGGACAGATGGGCAGAGTCCAATGGGATGACATTCAACAAGTCCAAGTGCCAGGTGCTGCACTTTGGCTACGGCAACCCCATGCAGAGCTACAGGCTGGGGTCGGAGTGGCTGGAGAGCTCCCAAACAGAGAGGGACCTGGGGGCTCTGATCGACAGCTGCCTGAATATAAGCCAGCAGTGTGCCCAGGTGTCCAAGAAGGCCAAGGGCATCCTGGCCTGCATTAGGAATAGTGTGGCGAGCAGCGAAGTCATTGTGCCCCTGTACTCTGCATTGGTTAGGCCGCACCTTGAGTACTGTGTCCAGTTCTGGGCCCCTCAGTTTAAGAAGGACATTGAGACACTTGAATGTTTCCAGAGAAGGACAACAAAGCTGGTGAGAGGCCTTGAACAAAAGCCCTATGAGGAGAGGCTGAGGGAGCTGGGATTGTTTAGCCTGGAGAAGAGGAGGCTCAGGGGTGACCTCATTGCCCTCTACAACTACCTGAAGGGTGGTTGTAGCCAGGAAGGGGTTGGCCTCTTCTCCCAGGCAACCAGCACCAGAACAAGGGGACACAGTCTCAAGCTGCACCAGGGGAGGTTTAGGCTTGAGGTGAGGAGGAAGTTCTTCACCGAGCAAGTCATTCGTCATTGGAATGGGTTACCCAGGGAGGTGGTTGAGTCATCGACCCTGGAGGCGTTCAAGGGGAGATTGGATGTGGCACTTGGTGCCATGGTCTAGTCATGGGGTCTGTGTTGATAGGATGGACTTGATCCTCGAGGTCTCTTCTAACCTTAGTCATACTGTGATGCTATGATATGATTTAGCAGATGTAAAGCTTAGCTGGTGATACCTCCATTTGGTTTCCAGAGCTTACTATAATAATGAACAGTTTTGCCTGCTTTACCTGTTTGAGGGCATTGGGCTGGTCAGATTGAAGTGCCATCTTCTCTTGGATGACTGTAGTTAAACTACAGATGTTGCAAACAGATATTTGCAGTTTTGGTGTCCAGAATTAAGTAAAATTAAAGCTAATAAAATAGTCAATTTGATATATCTTGAGGACATCTATGATCCTATGACATATATGTGTAGAGGTGTAATGGGTTGGGGCAGGCCCCCCTCCCCACCATGCACAGAAATAACGACTCAGACAAACAGATTGCAAAAGTGATGGAAAGTTTAAATAGAACAGTGAGTGCATACAGAGAACTAGAAATACAGTGACAAGAGAAAAGAACCCAAAACAGACCCAGAGAAATCCCATCCCTACCCGAGGGTACACCCGAGACCCCCAGGGCTCCTTCTTCCCCCTCCCATTGCTAGGCTAGTCTCAGCTGGCCAGATCTGAGACTGCCCATCCCCCCGTGGCCTTGGGCCTAGCCAGGCCCAAAGCCAGGAGATCTCTCCCCCAGTTACCGGCTGACGGAGGAGGAAGAAAAGAGGAAGTGCCAGACCCGGCTGTGAAACTTATAGTGGTGCAAGGGATCATGGTAGGAAATAACCTAATTTCCTGTGTCCACCCACTGGGCTGGACTTCTGGACACAGGAAACATCCCTGTAGCAGAGGGCAGCCAGCCCAAACTGCGACAAGAGGTCAACACAGTTGACCTCTAATCAGTTATAACTGATGTATATGAAAATAACTTTGTTAAAAATTTTGTATATTCATATATGGAAGGATGTGTCTTCAGCTAGAATTATTTGGGGGTCAAAAATTTAATCAAGAAATTATGGTGTATGACAACCCAGTAAATAATAAAAATGACAGCTTTGGGGAATTTTGAAGATTTTATTTGGAAGTTTTGAAAAGAGATTTAAAATTATACTTTTAATGGAAAATGTTGAGTTAACTTTATCTTTTCAACTTTGCCACCTTCTGTTTCCTGTTTAATACAGTTCCTAATTTTTCCTAATACATGTTATCCATATGAATAAATAAAATAACTTGGAAATAAATGATTGAACAGGGAAAAAACCTTAAATATTTCTTTTGGTACAAATGTGAAAATTATAATGGTTGAAAAATGTGACCAAATAAAGTGTGGGTACTTACAAGCTTCAAGTAAAATATGAAATAGAATGTATGATAGTTTCTCTTTACAACTTTCCCCCTTGTCAATTACTTTGACAGTTTTTAAAAATTTCATATAATAGTTTAAAAATATGTAGTTGAAGGCATAATTTAAACAAATGTGTATTTCACCTTCAAATTATAGTGAGTGGCATGTTAGTATATTTTTTAATTTTTTATTTTTTAAGTGTTTTTATCATTATTTTCAAATTGATAGTAGCCTGCATGTTCTTGAACACTCTGGAATTTTCAGTTGAAGGCCACATGTAAAAAAAAAATAAATAAATAAATAATTCTGTGAATTTTCTGGCAAGAATTTCAAACAATTATTCTTATTTTTTTTAAAAAATAGTAATTAGAAAAATCACAAACAAGGTATTGTTGCTTTCCATTAGGGTATTTTGCTTGATTTTAAGATGTCACTAGCGTTATGTATGACATTAAGTGACTATGCTGTCAGGATATCTTACAGTGCTTTTCAAATTCTGAATTCCAGTTTAGAATAGAATAATAAACCAGGTTGGAGGAGACTGTGGTGAAGAGGTTATGTCGAGGGTTGGAAGGGTAAGGCCTAAAAGCCTCCTCCCTCCCCCCTGTAAAGTAAAGGGAAAGAAAATTGAAGGGAAAGGGGAAAAAAAACTCACAGCTGAATTAGCAAAGCAGTGGAGCTGTATATTTACAAAGCAATGTAGGATATGCAGGGGAATATATACAAATTTACAATATGTACACTATATACAAAGATAAACAATAAAGTAGCACAGAAATGAGAGTTCCCCCCTCTGAGGGGGGTTTCCCACCTCTGGTCTCCCCTCTTTCCCCCTTTCCCCAGTGTGGGTTAGAAAGAGAAAGAAAAGAGAAAAAAAGTTAGAAGCAGTTTGTGTTAATTGGAAGGGAGTTAATACAGGCCTTATAGCTTATTGGTTTCAAGGCCAAAGCCTTGGCAGAAAGCCCAGGAGCTGCAAGCTGCTGCCTGAAGGAGAAGCGGAAACAAGACTAAAGATAAAGTGCTGGAATGCCCAGTATACCTTCCTGCACTCCCAGTTCAGAAGGTGCTTCCTCCCACTTTACCAATGAAATTAGTTTAGATTGTTCATTCATTTACCAACTTCCGTCCACCATATTCCCTTTCTTAAGGGGACAGCCCCAACCGGTGACAGTCCACCCCTTCTAAACAATTTCATTGGCTGTTCACACTGTCCATCCAATCCAAGATGATATTTACAGTTCGTGAGTAAAGTTCATAGTCCATTCCGGCTATGCTCAGATGTGCTTGATTCAGAAGTCCAAGAAAATCAGAAAATGAGAAAAAATGGAAAACAGTTCATTTTTTCACCGATGAAGCAAAGAAAAGGGAAACAGGAAAATCTCAGGGTCTCTTAGTTGACTCAGGGCTCTCAGGGTTCATGCACCGTAGATTCCTCGTTGATTCTTCCTTTGGGCATGATGTAGCTGTACAGCAGTTTGAAATTAACCTCTTTCAGCTAAAGCTAGATTTCTTTGTGGAATACACTGAATTTCACCATTCTCTTGCATTACCCAATAAGTGTGACCCGGACCTTCAGCTGAAACCACCCCTCGGACAGGTTTAGCCTCTCCTGAGGGTGAAAATACCCAAACAGTTTTACCTAACAGATTCTTCTCTCTAACAACAGGAACTCTATCACCTTCTACTTTCCGTAGTAAATCTGAATGTGCAGATCCAGCTCGGTTCACTGAACCTCTACTATTTACCAGCCAGGTTGCTTGTGCTAAATGTTTTTCAGAGCTCCACCCCCCATGGCTTTAAGAGTGGTCTTCAACAAACCGTTGTAGCGTTCAATCTTCCCTGAAGCTGGTGCATAGTAGGGAATATGGAATATCCACTCAATACCGTGCTCTTTTGCCCAGTTCTTTACAAGGTTGCTCTTGAAATGAGTTCCGTTGTCTGACTCAATCCTCTCTGGAGTTCCGTGTCTCCACAGGATCTGTCTCTCCAGACCGAGAATGGTGTTGCGTGCAGTTGCATGTGGAACTGGATAAGTTTCCAACCATCCAGTGTTTGCCTCTACCATAGTAAGCACGTATTGCTTACCAGAACGAGAACGTGGTAGAGTGATGTAGTCAATCTGCCAAGCTTCACCATACCTGTACTTGGACCATCTATCACCATACCACAAGGGCTTAAGTAATCTTGCCTGCTTAATAGCAGCACAAATGTCACAGTCATGGATGACTTGTGTGATAGCATCCATGGAAATGTCTATGGATCTGTCACGAGCCCATTGGTAGGTTGCATCTCTGCCTTGATGTCCTGACGAATCATGAGCCCACTGAGCTAAGAATATCTCACCTCGGTGTTTCCAGTCGAGATCAAGATTAGAGTCCATGTCTACTTGAGAAACTCTTGCAGCTAGATCTGCCTGATGGTTGTGTTGCTGTTCCTCAGTAGCTTTGCTCTTAGGAATGTGAGCATCGATGTGTCTCACTTTCACTGGAATTCTCTCGATTCGATCAGCAATGTCCTGCCAAAAGTTGGCTGCCCAAATGGGTTTTCCTTTCCTCTGCCAACCACTCTTCTTCCAGTTCTTTAGCCAACCCCATAGAGCATTGGCTACCATCCATGAGTCGGTGTAGAGATAAAGCTTTGGCCTTCTCTCATGTTCAGCTACGTCGAGAGCTAGCTGGACAGCTTTTACTTCTGCAAACTGACTGGATTCTCCTTCTCCATCTTTTGCCTCTGCAACTCGGCGTGTTGGACTCCACACTGCAGACTTCCACCTTTGCTTGTTTCCAACAAGACAACAGGAACCGTCTGTGAACAAAGCATAATTCTTTTCATCATCAGACAGGTCATTGTAAGAAGGAGCTTCCTCAGCACGAGTTACTTTCTCCTCAGGAGGTTTAGCACAGTTGATGCCTTCAGGCTAACTTGGGATCACCTCCACTAGACCAGGTCTTTCAAGATTTCCCATTTGAGCTCTCTGTGTTATCAGAGCCATCCACTTAGACCATGTTGAGTCTGTAGCATGATGTGGTGTGGAGCCTTTGCCTTTCAACATCCAATTCAAAACTGGTAATCTGGGAGCTAAAAGAAGTTGTGATTCAGTTCCAATCACTTCAGAAGATGCTTTTACTCCTTCATAGGCAGCTAAAATTTCTTTCTCTGTTGGAGTATAATTAGCCTCTGAACCTTTGTAACCTCGACTCCAGAAACCAAGAGGTTGTCCACATGTCTCACCTGGAGCTTTTTGCCACAAGCACCAGGTTGGACCATTGTCACTTGCAGCCGTGTACAAAACATTCTTAATGTCTCAACCATCTCGGACAGGTCCCAGACCCATTGCTTGAACTACCTCTTGCTTTATCTGGTCAAAGGCTGCTTGTTGTTCAGGTCCCCAGTGGAAATGGTTTCTCTTTCGAGTCACATCATACAGAGGTTTCACAATCTGACTGTATCCAGGAATGTGCAGTCTCCAAAATCCCATTATCCCCAAAAAATGTAGGGTCTCTTGCTTGTTTGTGGGATTTGCCATGGTAGAGACTCTATTTACCACATCCACTGGAATGTGTCGGCGTCCATCCTGCCACCGCACTCCCACAAACTGAATCTCCGTGGTAGGTCCTTTCACCTTGTCTCGCTTGATGGCAAAACCTGCATTCAGAAGAATGTCAATGATTTTGTTACCTTTCTCGAAGACTTCCTCAGCAGTTTTACCCCAGACAATGATATCATTGATGAACTGGATGTGTTCTGGAGCACCGCCTTTCTCCAGAGCATCGTGGATCACTGCATGACAGATGCTTGAGCTGTGGATCCAGCCCATTGGCAGCCTGTTGAAAGTGTACTGGATTCCTCTCCAGGTGAAAGCAAACTGAGGCCTGCATTCCTCTGCTATGGGAATAGAGAAAAATGCATTAGCAATGTCTCTGGTAGCATACCATTTGGCTTCTTTGGATTCCAGCTCATACTGTAGCTCCATCATGTCTGGTACTGCTGCACTCATAGGTGGTGTCACTTCGTTCAGGGCTCGGTAGTCTACCGTCAGATGCCAGTCTCCATTCTGCTTCCGCACAGGCCACACTGGACTGTTGAAATGTGAATGAATTTTGCTGACGACTTTCTGACTTTCCAACTGACGAATCAGATTCTGAATGGGCAACAAAGAGTCACAGTTGGTTCTGTATTGTCTGTGATGCACAGTCTGAGAAGCAACTGGCAGTTTAATGTCCTGTATCTTATGTTGTCCCACAACTGCAGATTCATCAGAAAGTTCAGGTCTGGCAGAGAGCTTCAATTTTTGTCCATCAATTTCTATAGAAGCTACTCCAAAAGCCCATTTGTAACCTCTAGGGTCTTATGAAATGCCCTTCTCTCAGAAAATCAATTCCCTAAATACAAGGTGCATCAGGTCCGGTCACAACTGTATGCTTCCTCCATTGTTTACCAGTCACACTTATATTAACCTCTACCTTACTTAACTCTTGAGATCCACCAGTGACTCCCAGAATATAGACTCTGATCCCTGATAATTTGATGGCATTATGGTGCACTGAGCTCCTGTGTCAACCAAGGCCCTGTACTTCCGAAATTGTGAAGTGCCAGGCCACTGGATGTACACATCCCAATAGATTCTGTTATCTCTGTTATTCCTCTCCTGCCCCTGGTGGGAGGCAGGGCACCCCTAGTTATGGGGAACATGCGTACATGTGCATTGCACATAGTTTGCAGGGTTATAACTTTGCATGTTATAACTGGAGCCACTGCTGGAGCTACTAAGGTTGTTCTGGGGAACTGTGGAAGTAACAGCTACCCTTCTGGTATTGCTACCTTGGGTTCTGCCACTTTGCAATTCCCTCAGTCTCCTGAAAAGATTAGCAGTTGGTTGGCCATCCCAGCAGTTCATGTTCTCACCAAACTGATCACGCAGAGTTATCCAAATAGTTCTACGTGATTGCCTTGGTGGTCTGTTTTGGAATGACCGCCTTGGAGGACATGTATTCCTCACAGATGAAACTTGTATCCACCTGGAGGGAGAATTGAAGTTATCCCTTTGTGCCAATTGGGATATGGAATTTCTAAATTCATCCTTTAACTCTCTCATGCAATTCTCAATTTTTCCAGACAGAGTTTCAATGGCTGAAACCAAGGAAACACATGTCATGCTATCCTCCGATTATCTCATTTGACCACTGAATTGGCCAATCGTGGGAGAAGCTCCTCCATAATTTCTTGACACAATTCTGCTTGCCAGAATGTCTGCATAATTAGAAGGAGCAAGTTTGATGATCTGTTTAGCAAGACCAATGCCCACAGGAATGTCATCAGGATTCAGAGTTTCATGTTCACCATAGAGTAGCTCTCTAACAGCAAATTCTCTCAAGCGCTTAATTCCCTCATCTATGGTAGTCCAGGGTTTGGGATTCCATGGAAGATCATCTCAGGAAGGGTATCTCAGGGCAACCGCCATTAAAAGTCATATCCACAGATTAACCTTACCGAGAACCCTGCCTAGATGTCTACCTATTCCATTATCCCTTGAGAGAGTTCCTAACTGAGCTGCTGACTTGTCTCCAACTGTTAGAGCTGGAGCACCTGTATCATAACACCTACTAAGCCAAGCTAGAACTGGCTCCTTATCTGCCCTGGTGTAATCTTTACAGACATTTCTCAATTCCTCACGCAGCGAGGAGCAGTCGGTTATGTCATCTTGTTCCTCTTCTTCCCCAACTTGTTTCCCTAATAATCCTCCTGTCATTTTCTCAAGGATCTCTTTAAGCTGAGAACCACCTTTGCCAGCTCCTATCCTAGCTGCATCTCTATCCTGCTTTGATCTCACTAGGTTAGCTAGATCTTTAAAACAAATCTTCTCTTCCTCCTCAGCAGGATTTCTTAGAGTAGAGGGCCCCTCACCAGGATCGGTGTTCAACTCTTCTTCTCCATCAGCTTTGGTCTTTCCGCTTCTAGTCTTTAAAACAGCCACCTTAACTGGTGCTGTGTTTGAATTTACAGCCACCTTAATAGAAGCTGACAGGTCCTGAGATAAATCAGCTGCTGGGGCAGTGACTTCCCGTCCCACAGAGAGAGTGGGTGGAAGTGATGTTGCTCCGTTAATGGCTGACGGAGGAGAAGGAGGAGACGCCATGTTGATACCACCCGCTGCCCTTGGCAGCTTGCCAGAATCAGCAGCAAATTCATTTAGAGCAGCCTTTCCAATTAACTTCTCAGCCCTCTTTTTAACTGACACAGATTCTTCACACTCCTCATCACTAGATGTCTCTGGGACTGATCCAGAGCTACGCCGTTTCCTCTTTGACCTAGTTTTAATAACAAAACAAGCTCTGGATATCTTTCTCTCTCGCTGCAAAGAATACAGTGAATACACATTAGTTATCACCAGCTGCAGAATTATGCACATCACATAAATCACCTTTGGATCCCAGCCATCACCTAAAGTTACTCTCTCCTCTGGTGGAATCTTAAAACCCTTTATCTCAATTGGGAGAGTGGTGGAGGTAACATTTCTGTATCTTGCTGGCCATAATAAATCAATACATTTTCCATACCATAATCTAACTCTATACATAACCCACAGATAAATTGTCCGCACCAAATATTTATCCAGGTAATCCAAAATCAAACCCAAACAATATCTGTAAACCAGAGCCCCAAAAATTGAAAAGAATAGTCGCTCTACAAACCACAACACCTTCATGTTTGCTAATTCAGCTAGAAAACACTAAATCAACCAAGTAATAAATTAAGCTAATTATCTGCCGCACATTGGGTAAGCCAAGAAAAAAAGAATGTGTCGTGGGGTTGGAAAGGAAAGGCCGTGCTTTCTCCTCCCCCTGAAAAGTGAAGAAAAAAAACCTCACAGCTGAATTAGCAAAGCAGTGGAGCTGTATATTTACAAAGCAATATAGGATATGCAGGGGAACATACAGAATTTACAATATTTACAATATATACAAAAATATACAATAAAGTAGCACAGAAATGAGAGTTTCCCCCCCCTGCTGAGGGGGTTCCCCACCTCTGCTCCCCCTTCTCTCCCCCTTTCCCCAGAGAGGGTTAGAAAGAGAGAAAAGAGAAAAAAGAGCAGTGTTTAATTAGAAGCAGTTAGGCCGTTACGTTACTATCTAATCAACTAAACCATGGCATGAAGTGCCCCATCCAATCTCTTCCTAAACACCTCCAGTGATGGTGACTCCACCACCTCCCTGGGCAGCCCATTCCAATGGCCAAACACTTCCCATGAAGAGCAACTTCCTAACATGCAGCCTAAACCTCTCCTGCTGTAGCTTGAGACTTTGTCCTCTTGTGGTGTTGGCCACCTGGGAGAAGAGAGGAAGTAGTTAAAGATCTGATGGGATCCATTCAAGGGCATTCAGAGAGCTGGCAGATGAGCTCGTAAAGCTGCTCTCCATCATTTTTCAACAGTCCTGGCTCACTGGAGAAGTCCCATATGACTGGAAGCTGGCTAAAATGATGCCCATCCACAAGAAGGGCTGGCTGGATGAGCCAGGGAATTACAGGCCTGTCAGCCTGACCTTAGTGCCAGGCAAGATCACAGAACAGGTCATCTTGAGTGCAATCACACAGCACTTAGAGGATGGCCAAGGGATGAGGCCCAGCCCACAAGGATTTAGGAAGGGCAGGTCCTGCCTGACCAACTTGATCTCCACTTGCCTGGTGGATGTGGGGAAGGCTGTGGATGTAGTCTACCTGGAATTCAGCAAGGCCTTTGACACCATCCCCCACAGCAAACTCCTGGACGAGCTGTCAGCTCATGGCTTGGAGAGCAGCACTCTGTGCTGGGTCAGGAAGTGGCTGGAGGGTTGAGCCCTGAGAATGGTGGCGAATGGTGCCACATCCAGCTGGCAGCCAGTCACCAGTGGTGTCCCCCAGGGATCAGTGCTGGGCCCCATGCTCTTTAATATCTTTATCGATGACCTGGACGAGGGGATTGAGTCCACCATCAGTAAGTTTGGGGCAGGTGTTGATCCATTAAAGGGTAGGAGAGCTCTGTAGAGGGACCTTGACAGGCTGGACAGATGGGCAGAGTCCAATGGCATGAGATTTAATACATCTAAGTGCTGGGTTCTACACATTGGCCACAGCCCTATGCAGTGCTACAGGCTGGGGTCAGAGTGGCTGGAGAGCAGCCAGGCAGAGAGGGACCTGGGGGTACTGTTCGATAGTAGGCTGTGTCCTGTGTCCATTTCTGGGCCCCTCAGTTTAGGAAGGATGTTGACTTGCTGGAATGTGTCCAGAGAAGGGCAACAAAGCTGGTGAGGGGTTTGGAGCACAAGCCTTATGAGGTGAGGCTGAGGAAGCTGGGGTTACTTATCCCGGAGAGGAGGAGGCTCAGAGGAAACCTTATTGCTGTTTACAACTACCTGAAAGGAGATTGTAGCCAGATGGGGGTTGGTTTCTTCTCCCTGGGTGGCCAACATCAGAACAAGAGGACACAGTCTCAAGCTGTGCCAGGGGAGGTTTAGGCTGGATGTTAGGAAGAAGTTCTTCGTAGAAAGAGTGATTTGCCATTGGAATGGGCTACCCAGGGAGGTGGTGGAGCAACCATCGCTGGAGGTGTTTAGGAAATGAGTGGATGGGGCATTTGGTACCCTGGTTTAGCTGATTAGATAGTTTTGGGTGATATGTTGGACTCAATGATCTCCAAGGTCTTTTCCAACCTGGTCTGGTCTGGTCTAGTCTATTCTATTCTATTCTCCTTTAGATACTCAGAAAAAATGTGCACTGCAAAGAGACTGTGAGGCCATCTCCTCTCATCCCATCACTTGTTACTAGGGAGAATAGGCCACTTTGGTACAACCTCCTTTCAGGAAGCTATAGAGAGCAGTGAGGTCTCCCCTTAGCATCCTTTTCTCCAGACTAAACAATATCAGTTCCTTCAGCTGCTCCTCAGAAGACATTATCTAGACCTTTTGCTAGATTCATTGTCCATCTTTGGACACTCTCCAAAACCCTCAATGTCATTCCTGTAGTGAGGTGGCCCAAAACTGAACTCAGTACTCAAAATGTGAACTCATCATCAACTAGGGCTTTAAACTAGATTTGAAGGGGGAAGGGGTTAATAGTCTCCTGCTGGCTGGTGACAAACAGAGGGGCAGCTCACCAGCAGTAGAGAGAAGGAGAGCTGGTAAGGGCTCTCAACTTGCTACCCTGAGGCAAGCCACGAATGATCCACCAGGACATTCTGTGGAAACTGAGGGGATTTGGCACAAGAGGAGGACAGGGCCAGCCCAGCTGAAGTGCTTCTATGCGAATGCGCGCAGCTTGGGCAACAAACAGGATGAGTTAAGGGCCACTGTGCTGCTGGGATGCCACGACATAGTGGCTGTTACTGAAACTTGGTGGGATGAATCCCATGACTGGGATGTAGGCATAGATGGGTATAAACTCTTTAGGAAGGATAGGCAGGGAAGGAGAGGAGGAGGTGTTGCCCTCTATGTCAATAGCCAGTTGGAATCAGTGGAGCTCCAACTGGGGAGGGATGATAAGCTAGTTGAGAGTGTATGGGTCAAAATTAAAGGCAGGACAGGGGAAGAAGATATTACTGTGGGGGTCTCCTACAGGCCACCTGACCAGCAGATCCAAGCAGATGAGGCCCTCCATAGGCAAATAGAAGCAGCTTCCAGGTCACAAGCCCTGGTCCTCATGGGTGATTTCAACCACCCGGACATCTGCTGGAGGGACAACACAGCAAGGCACCAGCAATCCAGGATGTTCCTGGACTGCATGGAGGACAACTTCCTCCTCCAAATGGTGGAGGAACCAACAAGAAATGGTGCTATGCTGGACCTTGTTCTCACCAACAGGGAAGGGCTGGTAAGCAATGTGAGGCTCATAGACGGCCTTGGCTGCAGTGACCATGAAGCAGTTGAATTTAACATCCTCAGGGCAATCAGGAGGAAGTATTCCAAGCTCACGACCCTAGACTTTAGGCATGCAGATTTTGATCGCTTCAGGGATCTGCTAGCCAAAGTGTCATGGGACAAAGCCCTGGAGGGAAGAGGGACCCAGGACAGCTGGTCAGTATTCAAGGACCACCTCCTCTGTGTCCAGGAGCTCTGTGTACCAACAAAGAGAAAAGCAGGTAAGAATGCTAGGAGGCCTGCCTGGATGGGCAAGGAGCTACTGGACACACTATTACTTAAAAGGAAACTCTACAGGAAGTGGAGGGAAGGACAGGTAGAACAGGGGGAATACAAGGAAGCTGCCCGAGCAGCAAGAGTCCTGGTCAGGAAAGCCAAAGCAGAGTTTGAGTTGAATCTAGCCAGGGAGATTAAAGGGAATACTAAGAACTTTTACAGGTATATTAATGGGAAGAAGAAGACTAGGGAAGGTGTGGGCCCCCTCAGAAAAGAAAATGGTGACATGGTCACCTGTGATGAGGAAAAGGCTGAGGTACTTAATAACTTCTTTACCTCAGTCTTCACTGCAAGGGCCTCTAGCCACACTCCTGATGTTATGGAAGTCAAAGCCAGGGACAGGGAGGAAGAACTGCCCATTGTAAGTGCAGATCAGGTTCGTGATCATCTGAAGAACCTGAAAGTGTTCAAGTCCATGGGACCCGACGGGTTACACCCACGGGTGCTGAGAGAACTGGCAGATGAGGTTGCTAAACCCCTCTCTATTATATTTCAAAAGTCCTGGCAGTCTGGTGAAGTCCCCACAGACTGGAAAAGGGGAAACATTGCCCCCATCTTCAAAAAGGGCAAGAAGGAGGAACCAGGGAACTACAGGCCAGTCAGTCTCACCTCTGTGCCTGGAAAGATCATGGAACAGATCCTCCTGGAGTCACTACTCGCTCAAAAGAATAGTGAAGAGGTGATTGGGAACAGTCAGCATGGCTTTGCCAAGGGCAAATCCTGCCTGACCAACCTGGTGGCCTTCTATGAGCAGGTGACAAAATTAATAGATGAGGGGCAAGCAACTGATGTCGTTTACCTGGACCTGAGCAAAGCCTTCGACACTGTCCCGCACCACATCCTGGTCTCCAAACTGGTGACACATGGGTTTGATTGGTGGACCACTAGATGGATAAGGAACTGGCTTGATGGCCGCACCCAAAGAGTGGCTGTCAATGGCTCCATGTCCCAGTGGAGGCCAGTGACAAGTGGAGTCCCTCAGGGATCAGTCCTGGGACCTGTCTTATTCAACATCTTTGTGGGGGACATGGACAGTGGCATTGAGTGCACCCTCAGCAAGTTTGCTGATGACACCAAGCTGTGTGGTGCAGCAGACACGCTGGAGGGAAGGGAGGCCATCCAGAGGGACCTTGACAGGCTGGAGAGGTGGGCACAGGCCAACCTCATGAAGTTCAATAAGAGCAAGTGCAGGGTCCTGCATCTGGGTCGAGGCAATCCCAGGCACAAATACAGGCTGGGCAGTGACTGGCTGGAGGATAGCCCTGAGGAGAGAGACTTGGGGGTGCTGGTGGACAAAAAGCTCAACATGAGCTCTCAGTGTGCACTTGCAGCCCGCAAAGCCAATCAGATCCTGGGCTGCATCAGGAGAAGTGTGGCTAGCAGGTCGAGGGAGGTGATCCTCCCCCTCTACTCAGCCCTGGTGAGACCCCACCTGGAGTACTGTGTCCAGTTCTGGAGCCCCTATTACAAGAGGGATGTGGAGGTGCTGGAACGTGTCCAGAGAAGGGCCACGAGGATGATCAGAGGGCTGGAGCACCTCTCCTATGAGGACAGACTGAAGGAGTTGGGGCTGTACAGTCTGCAGAAGAGAAGGCTCCGAGGTGACCTAATTGTCGCCTTCCAGTATCTGAAGGGGGCCTACAGGAAGGCAGGGGAAGGACTTCTCAGGATATCAGGTAGTGATAGGACTAGGGGGAATGGAATGAAGCTGGAGGTGGGGAGATTCAGGCTGGATGTGAGGAGGAGGTTCTTCACCATGAGAGTGGTGAAACCCTGGAATGGGTTGTCCAGGGAGGTGGTCGAGGCCCCGTCCCTGGGGGTGTTTAAGAGCAGGCTGGATGAGGCTCTGTCCAGCCTGATCTAGTGTGGGGTGTCCCTGCCCATGGCAGGGGGGTTGGAACTAGATGATCCTTGTGGTCCCTTCCAACCCTGAATGAAACTATGAAACTATGAGTACAGGGGCACAATCGCTTTGGTACTTCTGCTGGCCAAACGATTAATAGCACAAGCCAGGTTGCTGCTGGCCTTCTTGGACACCTGAGCATATTGCTGTGTCATGTTCAGACGGCTGTCAACCAGCACTGCTCCTATTCTGCCAGGCAGTTTTCCAGCCTTGCTGCCCCAAGCCTCTAGAATTGAATGGGTTAGTTGTGATCCAAATGCTGGACTGGCTTTCTTAAACCTCATAAAATTGGCCTTGGCCCACCAATTCAGCCTGTCCAGGTGATCTTGAAGGTTTCTTCCAACCTGGTTTATTCTATTCTATTCTATCTTTGAGGTCTTTTCCAACCTTATTGATTCTGTGATTCAGAACGTGGTTTTGTGGTCATGGTAGTGTTGGGTTGATGGTTGGACTTGACGATCTTAGAGGACTTTTCCAACAAAAAATGGTTCTATGATTCAATTCTATGATCTTTCTATCTCTGAGCAGATCAACACTCCCTCTCAGCCTAGTGCCATCTACAAACTTGCTGAGAATGCACTCAATCCCCTCATCTGGATCACTGAAAAAGTCAGTAAAGATAAGCGGCCCCAGTACTGAGATGTGGGGAACACCACTTGTCACCATCCACTAACTGGATTTTACTTTATTCACCATCAATTTGGATCTGCCCATACAGCCAGATTTTAACCCATCAAGGTTTCCAAGTCATGCACAGCCAGTTTCTCCAGGAGGATGCTCTGGGAGGCATTTCTAAATGCTTTACTGAAGTGCAGGAAATCAACTTCCACAGCCTTTTCCTCACCCACTAAAGAGGTCACCTTTTCATAGAAGATCAGGTTCATCAGATAGGACGCATGCTGACTGGTCCTGATTACCTGGTTGCCCTGCACATTCTGTATAATGGCATTCAAGATTTCTCGCTCCTCAAACTTCCCCAGCACTGAGGTCAGACTCACAGGTCTGTAGCTCCCCAGATCCTCCTTCCAGGCCTTCCTGTAGATCTGTGTCACATTTGCCTCTCCAGGGACCTTCTGGGTTCTTCAAAATTGCTGTTAAATTGTGAAAAGTGGATTGGTATGCACTTCCTCCAGGTGTCAGTACTGTTGGGTAAATTCCATCCATCTCCATCAACGTGTGTGTCTAAGTGGTGCAGCAGGTCACTAACCATCTCTCCTTGGATTATTGGAGCTTCATTCTGCTATCCCATCCCTATCTTCCAGCTCAGAGGGTTGCATATCCAGTGAAAAACTAGTCTTACTACTTAAGACTGAAGCAAAGAACATATTGAGTACTTCAACCTTTTCCTCATCTTTGACCACTCTTCTTCCCTGCATCCAACAAGAGACAGAGATTCCCCTTAGTCCTCCTTTTGTTGCTAAAATGTTTGCAGAAGCATTTCTTGTTGTCTTTAACAACTGAAGCCAGTTTAATTTCTAGTTGAAACTTAGCCCTTCTAATTTTCTCCCTGCATTGCCTCACAATAACTTTGTAGTCCTCCTGAGTTGCCTGCCCCTTCTTCCAAAGGCCATAAACTCATTTTTTAACCTGGGTTGCAACCCAATGTCTCTCTTCAGCCAAATCAACCTTATTCTGTGCTGACTTGTCTTTCAGCACCTGCACCTTTAAGAAGCCCTTCTTGAAGAATGTCTAGCATTCCTGGATTCCGTGGCCAATGACTCCATTGTCCAGTCTCTGAAACAGGGCAAAGACTGCCCCCTGGAATTTCAAGATGGCAGTTCTAATGATGCACACACACACACCCTGCCCCCCGCCCCTTCTCCAACAACTGAGAACTCTCTCATTTCATTATTGCTGTGCCCAAGATGGCCTCCAACCATTACATCACCCACAAGTGCATCTCTGTTTGCAAACATCAGGCCCAGCAGGATGCCTTCTCTAGCTGTCTTCCTCACCACCTGTGTCAGGATAATTACAGAGGTCTCTGGATTTACCTAAATTTAAATAAGTTATCTTATAAGGACAAAACAAAATTATATTTGAAAAATAGAATGAAAGATACAGTAACAGGGTAGGCTGATAACAACATTTAATATATTCTCTACATATGTAAGAAGACCCTTTATATATAGTTTCCTCTGTCATTTGGAGATTAGCTAACAGTATTTACTTGATGAGATTCTTCCATTTTGTTATAAATTGTAATAGAATATCTCTCTCAACAGGAGTATATTTTAATTCTTACTTTCATCAGCCTTATATTCATCACAGTGCACCAAAATTAATCTCTTTTCTCTTTCAATATAAAAGTTTGTTATCACATCCAATTAGTCACAACTAAATTGAATTCTCTATACACTGGTCATAACTTTTTGATTTCTGGATATTGAAAAATGAACATAATATCAGTATATTCTATAAAGAAGGATACAGCCTCCCTGCTTCATGTATATAGGCTCTTCACATGCATTTTAGAAAATCACAATAGATTTTTTCTTACGTCATGTTAAACTGCAAGGTAATACATAATTAGCTAGGTAGGAAATGTAACAAAAAAATTAAAAATAATATTTATATCCTACAGGGTCAAATCATATCTTGAACTGTTCCTTAGCAAAGGCTTTGCATTTGCAATCTTCTCTTCAGCATACTTATCATATCTCCTAGTTCTATTCATTTCAAATGCCTGCAGAGACCTTTTGCAGTCTTTAGAGAACAATTGAAACTTTCCATCTTTCATCAGGAGTCTTTGATGGTGCATTGACTACAATGAGGTACAGATTTGTAAAGGCTTCTTCTGTCCTTCTCTAACCTATTCATTACATGAGATATCACATGAGCAGCCTTTGAAACTCCTTCAGAATTTCCAACCACATGGGAAAGAAATGTGATGACAGGGTACAACGGTTACTTCCTGCATAGATCATCCATTTTCAACCTACTCCCCTTGGGTTTTCTTTACATTCCTATTGTACTTGAATGATCTCTCTGAACTTGGTTTTTCTCAATTATATTTCTAAACCTCAGGGCTCCACATTCTGCTACCAAACTTTGCTTTGCAAATCTTTTTCCAAGTCAAAACTGAATAAACACAGAACTGCACCTTTCTGATTATTTTCTTTGCTCATTGGATTCTACATCAAATTCTACCTAGAGTTTTAAAAAAGTGTTCATTATATAGCATATGGCTTTTAAAACATGTTTGCCAACAAATGTTGTGGATTGGGTTTTCTGCACATGCTAGAACACAACTGTAAGTCTTGAACAATACCATACAAAAGAAATAAACTAAAGATTTAAAGATCTATTTTTGGCAGATATTCCATTAAGAACAGGAGTGTTTCTCATACTTCAGGCTGCAAATGACATCATCACACTGTATAAACAGTCAATTGAAAATCAGGATGCTATAGATAATGAAATTAAAGGAAAGTCATTATATGCTTTGTTCTAACTTGCTCCATTTAATTTGTATGAATTAATGTAAAATAGGTCTTCCAATTCTAAAAATGAATCAAAATTAAAACTATTTCTTTCCATAAATAACAAAATATATTTTTTTGTTGTTATCAGTTGTTGTAGTCTAAGGCTTAATTGTAAAACCATACAGATGAAAGTCCTCTGAGGAATAGATAGTCCTAAGAGGGAGACACAGGATATTGTAATTTGTTATTCTATTCCCCTTTCCTGTATCTCCCTATATAAGGAGCGGACTTTCTAGTCAGCTCGCTCTCTCTCTCTCCAGAGGTGTGGCTTGCAATGTGGGGGAGGTTTGGCTGGCTGGGGCCATGATTTTGGCTGTGTCAGTGAGGCCTAGCAGAGGCCTATTTTGGGGCTTAGCCAGCAGGGGTTGAGGGCTAAGCCAGGGCTGATTCATAGTGTGTATATATATCTTTTTACCTTGGTACCTTTTGCATTTTGTTTACTTTTGTAAACAGTATTTCTATTTAACCTCCAATTCTGTGTGAGTGTGTTCATTCACTCCTTTGGGGTAAATTCATTCTGTCCTCAGTCCAGAGCTGTTTCAGCTCAAACCAAGACATCTATAAAAATATCTTTTCAGAAAAATTGTTAGGTTCCTCTACAAGATTGCAATTGCCAATAGAAGGGTGATATTTTGAAATTAAAAAATCTTATAAGAATATTTGATATAGTAATCATTTATGGCACAATACTTCCCATAAGCCATGATATGCATATTTTTAGAGATAAAATATTCATGAATTAATTGTAGCTCCTTACAATGCAATTTCATTATAAATGATGTGTTCACAATTTTTTTTTTAGAAATTAAAGCTTTTTTGTGAATGCATACAGTGGTATGATAAATCATTCTGTTTACACAGGGTACGTAGTAACACTGGTCTTGCCATATTTTCTCATATCCAAACCCAATTTTTTTCTCCACCACAAATACAATTGTTGTAACCATATGTAACATGGTGTTTATCACTCCACTTTCATGTAATAACTGTTCTCATCAAAACCCAACACAGATCTTCTGCATTATGGAAAAAAAAAAGCCCTCATGAATTTAAATCTCAGCTGTATGTTTACTATGTGGAAAAAAAATAATTTATTAAAACAGATACATTAAAACCTTTTCAATATAGATATAGCTATTAATCCTTAAATTTATAATCCATTCAGTTCAAAGTAAAGGCAAAACAGTCTTATTCTATAAGAAAGAAGAATGTTATGGAAGTCAAAGCCAGGGACAGGGAGGAAGAACTGCCCATTGTAAGTGCAGATCAGGTTCGTGATCATCTGAAGAACCTGAAAGTGTTCAAGTCCATGGGACCCGACGGGTTACACCCACGGGTACTGAGAGAACTGGCAGATGAGGTTGCTAAACCCCTCTCTATTATATTTCAAAAGTCCTGGCAGTCTGGTGAAGTCCCCACAGACTGGAAAAGGGGAAACATTGCCCCCATCTTCAAAAAGGGCAAGAAGGAGGAACCAGGGAACTACAGGCCAGTCAGTCTCACCTCTGTGCCTGGAAAGATCATGGAACAGATCCTCCTGGAGTCACTACTCGCTCAAAAGAATAGTGAAGAGGTGATTGGGAACAGTCAGCATGGCTTTGCCAAGGGCAAATCCTGCCTGACCAACCTGGTGGCCTTCTATGAGCAGGTGACAAAATTAATAGATGAGGGGCAAGCAACTGATGTCGTTTACCTGGACCTGAGCAAAGCCTTCGACACTGTCCCGCACCACATCCTGGTCTCCAAACTGGTGACACATGGGTTTGATTGGTGGACCACTAGATGGATAAGGAACTGGCTTGATGGCCGCACCCAAAGAGTGGCTGTCAATGGCTCCATGTCCCAGTGGAGGCCAGTGACAAGTGGAGTCCCTCAGGGATCAGTCCTGGGACCTGTCTTATTCAACATCTTTGTGGGGGACATGGACAGTGGCATTGAGTGCACCCTCAGCAAGTTTGCTGATGACACCAAGCTGTGTGGTGCAGCAGACACGCTGGAGGGAAGGGAGGCCATCCAGAGGGACCTTGACAGGCTGGAGAGGTGGGCACAGGCCAACCTCATGAAGTTCAATAAGAGCAAGTGCAGGGTCCTGCATCTGGGTCGAGGCAATCCCAGGCACAAATACAGGCTGGGCAGTGACTGGCTGGAGGATAGCCCTGAGGAGAGAGACTTGGGGGTGCTGGTGGACAAAAAGCTCAACATGAGCTCTCAGTGTGCACTTGCAGCCCGCAAAGCCAATCAGATCCTGGGCTGCATCAGGAGAAGTGTGGCTAGCAGGTCGAGGGAGGTGATCCTCCCCCTCTACTCAGCCCTGGTGAGACCCCACCTGGAGTACTGTGTCCAGTTCTGGAGCCCCTATTACAAGAGGGATGTGGAGGTGCTGGAACGTGTCCAGAGAAGGGCCACGAGGATGATCAGAGGGCTGGAGCACCTCTCCTATGAGGACAGACTGAAGGAGTTGGGGCTGTACAGTCTGCAGAAGAGAAGGCTCCGAGGTGACCTAATTGTCGCCTTCCAGTATCTGAAGGGGGCCTACAGGAAGGCTGGGGAAGGACTTCTCAGGATCTCAGGTAGTGATAGGACTAGGGGGAATGGAATGAAGCTGGAGGTGGGGAGATTCAGGCTGGATGTGAGGAGGAGGTTCTTCACCATGAGAGTGGTGAAACCCTGGAATGGGTTGTCCAGGGAGGTGGTCGAGGCCCCGTCCCTGGGGATGTTTAAGAGCAGGCTGGATGAGGCTCTGTCCAGCCTGATCTAGTGTGGGGTGTCCCTGCCCATGGCAGGGGGGTTGGAACTAGATGATCCTTGTGGTCCCTTCCAACCCTTAATGAAACTATGAAACTATGAATCATACCCTCAGTAGAAAAATGAAGCATTGAACAACCTTACTTGAAATCGATATGAATAAATTATGTTTATTATTTAGTAAAATGAGGTTTTTCTGAAACAGTTCTATTTGTATTAGTTTCACACAAAATTCCTTGTAGTTAGAACCTGAAGTCTTACTTGACTACCAATGTTTCAGGTGTTTGTTTTTTTAAAAATGAAAAACTTCTGAAGGGTATTATTTAATTACTGTATGATAAGTATTTCTCTGAGTGATTTATTGATTATTTTTAAGAATACCATTTGCTCATTTCCTAATAAATCCTCATATCTAAAATGCAGATTTTTCCCGCTCTGTATGGACTACAAGAAACTAATTATCCATTACAGACTCCCCAGCCAGTCCCACAACCCTGCACTCCAGTATATGCCTCTTTATCCATTGCCAGTACTGACTGCCCCATTATTATGTGTAATCCCACCAATTTTAGGCATCAAGTTTGGCTCAAAGCATAACTCATGTGTCACAAGCCTGGGATTCAGCCTGAGATCAGGATACCTATATCTATATTTAGGCTGTGTTGTAGACAACTGAAACCTCATTCAGTTGAGTGAAAGCAAGCATTGAGCATTATCTGAGAACTAATGTACTGAACACATCTACATGGGAATGGCAAATGTGATCCAGAACCTCACACATACCCAGAAGCGTACATTCTTATGAACTGCAGCTAGAGGCTTCTCAGGAAACATTACAGTAACTCAGATGATGATAAAAGCCTCTCATTGGGCAGCTCAATAGTGCTTCAAGTGTCTGTGCAGCTGGATCATTCCCCAGGTAACACTGACCAAGCTGATGATTAATTGGCTACCTCTAAACATGCATATAGATAGCTAAATTGTCATACCTAGTAGCAGGCCACTGACAGGTTTCCTCATTTAGGGCCATGTGGACAGTAGCAAGCATGTCACCATGTACAAAAAACATGAAGAATATAATATACAGTTCTTTTTACCAGTTCCACAAAGGATTCTATGGACTATTGTGCTCCTGAAAATTTCTCATTTTCCAACCAGTTAATTAAATTTTCCATAAGCATTCCACAACCTTGGATAGTAACACCATACATGCAGTTCATGATGTTTATAATGATGCGCCATAGCTAAATACATCACATTTTATCTCCCATTTATATATCCTTCTCCACAAGGTACCACAGGTGTCTGATGGCCACCTCTGCTGTTTGATGAAATATATGTATCCTGTTCATTAGCTCAGGGTTAAATGCTTAGCTGTCTTAACTCAACATTACTACTGTTCTGTAGGTCCATTTGGTTCCTCACTGAGAGAAAACAAGCCTTGAACTGTCCCACAGATCCTAGGATACCTCACACACTGTCAGGAGAAGAAAGGTCCCACTTGAGATTCTCTGAATTACTTTTAAAAGGATCTCAGAGGTACTTCATTTTCAGGGGGAAAAAAAAAAAAAAAAAAAAAAAAGTTGAGCATAAGCTTTTAATTTAGGCAGCATTAACCATTGAATTTGGTTTTTAGATACAGGATTTGTAAGCATTTGGGCAGCATTAATAAATTAAATTCAGTGATATGCAGAGCATAACATAAATGTTGAATTTTCTACCTTAATTCCTAATTCCTCACTGCTAAATATAACACATTTTTTTCTTATCTTTTATGTTTACTATTGCAGAAATCTATCTCCATGTTCCCTTTTGCAAGGCATGATTAATTGTGGATTGTGCTCCATTGATAACAAGATTCATTAAATTCTACACCCTAATCTGTGATTTCAAAAAACATGTATTTTCCAAACCCTGCACTAAAAAAATTCCATTTTTATTGCCAGAAATGTAGAAACAATTCTATCAGAGAGTATCTTAACTCATCGTTTTGAGAAACACCATCCACATGTTTTTCAGGCCAACTTAATGGATAATTCTGTATGCATAACACATTTTACAAACCTGGCATTCATCAGTTCTTTTTCTGGCAGATGATGAATTCCTTGTTGCTCATTTATCTTAGAAAAGGAGACATGATACAAAAAGATGTGTGTGCATTCTACTTAAAAGAAGCTTGAAGTCTGCACCTACTTTAAATATCTGGAGTTATTTAACTCAGAGTTGTTGCATTTTCTTTCAAATGTTTAAAAAACATTGCCATCAGATAAAAACTGGAATGAAAAAGTGATCACAGTAATTGACAGTGGAAAGGTTTTATTCTGAAAACCAAAAATAAACAATAAGGAAGGAATTTTGAATTGAAAAGTATAATTTTAAATGTAATCCCACAGAAAAATATTTTTTATTATAGATGCATAGATAGACTGATAAATTAATAGAAAAATATCTACTAAATAGTCACAATATCACAATTTTTTTCTTGATATTTGGAAGATAATATTTGTATTTCTGTGGAATTTTCACTACTAGACAGGCAAGGCCTAAAAATAACCGGCTACTAAAATATGGAGTTTTAATAATGAGAGGTCACTGAAGATTTAATGCTAAGAACTTTTTTTTCTGTATATGATAATAATAAGAAGAATATTTCTACCAGTTGCATAGTGAACACTATTCAAAAAAAATATATTATTATCTTCCATATTACAGTGTAGTGGTTAAGGCCAAGACAGATGAGAATCATTGTACATTGCAACTTCTATGCACCCATTCAGATCTGCATCCTCATATTTTCAGGTATATAATTTTATCTAATGGAACATATTACTTCTGTCGACAACCTTTTTATTCCAGTATTTTGAATTATACTTTTCACTTGTTTACCTGAAATACTCTTTACTTGTAAAATGCAGTGCACATCATGGTGAATGTCTGATTTTAAGTCTTCTATGAAGCATTAAAAAGAAGACCTGTCCAAACCAGTCTCCTAGGAAAGCAATTTTAAATAGTCACCAGCACAGCATTTTCTCTTTTTTACATAACTCTGACAAGAATTTTCTGTAACATTTGGGCTTATCCTAAATTATTATGCTTGCTTTATTATGATGTGTGGACTGCAATTATTAAGCTGAATTCACTGAGTCTTTCTGCCTAATAGGCTAACAGTCACACTCTTTGTCCTGGATTTGTGTAACAAATAGGTACACTTTATAGCAAACCTTATGTGTAAGTAAAACACCCCCCTAAACAAGTAACAGTGTGTGCTTAATTCCTAATTTGAAATATTCATCATTAAGGTTCTAAACATTTTTTACAGAGTGCAAATCTTGATTTCCTCATGTCAAAATTCTATAGTGAACCTATTATTCATTTATATTGAGGGCCATTTACACATTACTGGCAGGGTTAAGGAGACTTTCAGTGAGTGTAAATTTAATTTATGTTCAGTCAAAATTAAAGAGTTGGTTTCTCCCTGTTCTGCAATTACAGTCTAATGCATAATTTACATATAGCTGAAACATTATTGACAAATGAAATAATTTTCAAACTTCTGTATATAACTCAGTACCAAACTTCATTCTTAAATAAGTTGCTGGACGGCCTTTAATCCATATGATGTAAAATAATATTTTTACATTGGTAAGTGTGCAGTTTAATCTCCCAATTAAAATGCTGTTCATTAAAGGGAAGATGTTCAAAGGATGAGTGCATTCCTGATAGGAATATCTGTAAACCTCTTTTCAAAATATAACAAAATAATATTTTATGAGTATGTAGCATTAACACAGATTTTATTTTATTTGATCCTGTCCTCTAGCAAATATAACAGGAAAAGAAAAAAAAAAAAAAAAATTAAAAGGACCAGGCTGATAATAGATAATATCAACCACAATATTATCTAAACTTATCCACCACACTTGACAAAATTTCTTTAGGTAACTGCTCCTGTATTGCTAGATTTTATTAGATCATTGGAGCTCAACAGCTAAAAATTGAGATAAAAATATAACATTTCTGAAAGATGATGTTGAGCATTAAGAATAATCACATAAGATACAGAGTCTATACATAAAAATACAAACAGAAAGAAATAAAAATGAGTTATGAAGCCTTTTGGTTTTGTTGGTTGTTTGTTTTTCTGACAGGCCTCAACTTAGGTATCCTTGTAAAATACAGCACTGATCAACTGTTATTAATGTCCATACATTTGTGCATATTCTTTATTCAACAGCAAGTTGATCATTGAATGAAGAGAACAAATGTTAGAATAGAAAGTTTTTTAAACTCAAAATTACAAGACCAGTAAATTTAAGAGTAATTTTCAGACATGTCTAATTGACACATAATCCTAAGTTCTACTTAGGAAAATTGCAAGGAATGCTTAAAAGAAGCTGCCTGAAGACTTTTGAAAATGTATACTATATGAGACTCACCTACTATGCAATAAAAAAGTTGCTACTTTAATTCACTGTCATGGTTTAGAGTGAGACACATTTCTCTTCTTCCTCTTCCAAATGGGGCAAAACAAAATCGTTAACACAAAGGATTGGATAGTATGGAAAGTTTAAACTGAAATGCTATTTACAATTATATACAGTAGTGCAAAGCATACAAAATACAACAAATTCCATGGTCTTAAAAACTCATGGTCCATGGTCTTAAAACAGTGTGGTAGGGTGAAATTTCCCCCCCAGTTGCCAGACCAACTCAGTTGGAAGCAAATGAAAGCTGTATTTACAAGCAAAACTACACTCTACAATAGTATGCAATGAATATGTACAAAATATACAGTATTTACAATATCATATAGATATATACAATTAGTAAACAAGACAAAAAGCCCCCTGCCCCCCAATTCCACTGCCACCCACATCCCTTGTCCCAAGAGCGAAAGGGGCAGAGAGAAAGCAAGGGGTTAGACTTACCCAAAATAACTACAGCC
Organism: Melanerpes formicivorus; assembly: GCF_026170545.1. Taxonomy (NCBI): domain Eukaryota; kingdom Metazoa; phylum Chordata; class Aves; order Piciformes; family Picidae; genus Melanerpes; species Melanerpes formicivorus. The sequence goes on along the minus strand of NW_027142353.1, from coordinate 13,456,639 downwards.
AGGGTCAGCCAAAAGCAGATTAATCTCTCCCAAGCAGAGCAATCAGAGAAGTGATCAGTAAAGAGAAAGAATTGTTTTGGTGCAGTGAATCTTGTAGCAGATATTTCTCCAATGAATTTCTTTAGAATTATCTTTACTTTTCCTTTTTACATGCAATAGTGATATATTTTAATTCTTCTACTTTTCTGTTTAAAATCTGCACCTAAATCTTAAAGGCATAGCCTAAAACCAACACAACCCCCCCCTTCTAAACAATTTAATTGGCTGCTAATACTATCCATCAAATCTCAAGCAATATCTGCGATAATGAGTAAATAAACTTCATAGTCCATTCTGGCTGTGCTCACATATAGATAATTCAAAAGTTAAAAAAACAGAAAACAAGAAAATGGAAAACAGTTTGTTTCTTCACAGAAAAGGTGAAGAAAAGGAACAGGGACTCTCAGGTGACTCAGGGCTCTCAGGGTTCTTAGGGTTCATGCACTGTAGATTCCTCATGGATTCTTCTTTTGGGTGTGATGTTGTATCTCTACAACACTCTGAAGTTAAAATCTCTCAGCTACAGTTAGATTTCTTTGAGGAATACACTGAATTTCAACATTCTCTTGTATTACCCAGTAAATGTGACCAGGACCTTCAGCAGAAACCACCCCTTGGACAGGTTTATCCTTACCTGAAGGAGAAAATACCCAAACAGATTTGCCCAACAGATTCTTTTCTCTAACAATAGGAACTCTATCGCCTTCTATCTTTCAAGGCAAATCTGAGTGTGCAGGTCCATCTCAATTCACTGAACCTCTACTATTTACCAGCCAGGTTGCTTGTGCTACATGTTTCTCCCAGTTTTTCAAAGATCCACCCCCCATAGCTTTAAAAGTGGTCTTCAGCAAACCATTGTAGTGTTCAATCTTCCCTGCAGCTGTAGGGAATGTGGACTATCCACTCAATGCCATGCTCTTTGGCCCAGTTTTTCACAAGATTGTTTTTGAAGTGAGTTCTGTTGTCTGACTCAGTCCTCTCTGGAGTTCCATGTCTCCACAGCATTTGTCTCTCCAGACCAAGAATGGTGCTGTGTGCAGTTGCATGTGGAACTGGATAAGTTTCTAACCATCCAGTGTTTGCCTCTACCATAATAAGTACATATTGCTTACCAGATTGAAAGCAAGGTAGAGTGATATAGTCAATCTGCCAGGCCACACCATACTTGTACTTGGACCACAGGTTACCATGCCACAAGGGCTTAATTCACTTTGCCTGCTTAATAGCAGCACAAATATTACAGTCATCAATGATTTGTGTGATAGCATCCAGGGAAATGTCTATGGATCTGTCACAAGCCCACTGGTAGGTTGCATCTCTGCCTTGATGTTCTGATGAATTGTGAGCCCACTGAGCTAAGAACATCTCACCTCAGTGTTTTGAGTCGAGATCAAGATCAGAGCCTGTGTCTACTTGAGAAACTCTTGCAGCTAGATCTGCCTGATGGTTGTCTTGGTTTTCCTCATTAGCTTTGCTGTTAGGAATGTGTAAAGGGGTTGGGGGCAAACCCTCTGCCCACCTTAACCATCCTCTGCTACCAAGAATGTGCTGGGTTGAGGCAGCCCCCTTCCCCACCCCTGGCAACAATAAACACTCAGACAAATGGATTGCAAAAGTGATGGAAAGTTTAAATAGAAAGCAGTGAACTTTTACAGAAAAGCAAAAGCAGAGTGACAAAGAAAAATCCCCAAACAGACCCAGAGAGATCCCATCCCCACCTGAGGGTACACCCGAGACCCCCAGGGCTCCTTCTTCCCCCTCCCACTGCTAGGCTAGTCTCAGCTGGCCAGATCTGAGACTGCCCATCCCCCCCGTGGCCTTGGGCCTAGCCAGGCCCAAAGCCAGGAGACATCGCCCCAGTTACCGGCTGACGGAGGAGGAAGAAAAGAGATAGTGCTAGACTCCGCACTGGATCTTATAGTGGTGCAAAGGATTGTGGTATGAAATACTACATAATTTCCTGTGTCCACCCCTCTGGGCTGGACTTCTGGACACAGGAAGTAAACATTGCAGGGGGGCACCCAGCTCAAACTGTAACATACCACCCATTATTTCATACCATAATCTTTGCACCCAAACACATCATCAAATCAGAAATCTTCCGATGATATGTCCGGCGAAGTCCATATCTTCATCTGGGCGTCCACCCAAACAGTCTCTCATTCAGGCTCTAGTGTCAGTCCATTCCAGTTCTTCTTCCCTCATCTAATGGATCCTCTCGGCAATGCAGAGTTCACTCTTCTGCGGTGCAAGCTCTTCATGGATCCGTTGGACATCCTGGTCACCTGGAAAGAACCTCACAACTTCTCAACCAACCTTTATTCCCATCTCTATTTACTCAGCAGCATGTTTCCACCCCTGGGGCAAGCCAGTCAGAACAATCAGGCTCTAACTGCTTCTCCACCCCTTCAGGAAAACAGCACGCTGAGCCTTTCACAACCCTGCACGGACCTATCCCAAGCCCAGTGCTGACCGCTTCCAGCCGCGGCCCGAGGCTCTACAGATGCATGTCACGGTACACCGCCTTCCCGCTAGGCGTTCGCGTACCCAGACGTGACAGCATCCAACAACTTAACCTCCCCTGGCGGAGGGAGGGGCTGCACCACAACCGAGTGAGAAGAGGGGAGGTGGAGCCAGGTGCTCGGCGCCATTTTCGGAACTCGTCCGAAAAAAGTCGGGGAAGAGACTAGGGCCGGCCCCGCCGCAGCCCGAGCGCATGGCCGTGCTCACCGCCGCCGCAGCCCGAGCGGACGGCCGGGGACCGCCGCCACCGCTCCGAGCGCACGGCCGGTCCTGCCGCCTCCCAAGCGCACAGCAGGGCTCCGCCCACCTCTGCCGCCGCGGTACAGAATCAAAATCACCTCCACCCCTCGGGCATTCAAACGTCTCCTTCAGCAAAAGCCATGAGCACGTCCTCAGGGCCCTTGAGAACAGCTTTCAGCTGGAGTCCCCGTTCGCCCATAGAGAGCCGAGCTCGCCCGCTCGCCGCAGCTGGCCCTACCCCGCAGCGAGAACGGACCTGACTTTGATCTGCTCGCCACTGCTCCTCCCCCACTTCACTCCCTGCCGCTTTTACCGCTCCGCAAAGAATAAAGGTGGGGGAAGGCAGGTCCCGCATTCTCAAGCGGTGCCCCCATTCTGATGGTTAAGAACCACCCCTGCTTGAAATAGGAGGGACTCTCTGCCACCAGTCTCGCACCAGGAGCCCCCCTGCAATCCACAAGAACTTAACACAGTCGCCCCAACAACAACACGAGCCCCCAACTGCCAAAAATCCAAAACGACGCCCAGAACTAAATTTAAACTCTCTTATCTTTTGCAATCCGATCTGCAGAGTAGCCACAATAACCAACTCCTTCTCCTGCCTGGCTCGCCAAGAATGTAAAGGGGTTGGGGCAAACCCTCTGCCCACCTTAACCATCCTCTGCTACCAAGAATGTGCTGGGTTGAGGCAGCCCCCTTCCCCACCCCTGGCAACAATAAACACTCAGACAAATGGATTGCAAAAGTGATGGAAAGTTTAAATAGAAAGCAGTGAACTTTTACAGAAAAGCAAAAGCAGAGTGACAAAGAAAAATCCCCAAACAGACCCAGAGAGATCCCATCCCCACCTGAGGGTACACCCGAGACCCCCAGGGCTCCTTCTTCCCCCTCCCACTGCTAGGCTAGTCTCAGCTGGCCAGATCTGAGACTGCCCATCCCCCCCATGGCCTTGGGCCTAGCCAGGCCCAAAGCCAGGAGACATCTCCCCAGTTACCGGCTGACGGAGGAGGAAGAAAAGAGATAGTGCTAGACTCCGCACCGGATCTTATAGTGGTGCAAAGGATTGTGGTATGAAATACTACATAATTTCCTGTGTCCACCCCTCTGGGCTGGACTTCTGGACACAGGAAGTAAACATTGCAGGGGGGCACCCATCTCAAACTGTAACAGAATGTGAGCACCAATGTGTCTCACCTTCACTCAAATTCTCTGATGTGAGCAGCAATGTCCTGCCACAGAGCAGCTGCCCAAATAGGTTTTTCTTTCCTCTGCCAACCATTCTTTTTCCAGTCCTTTAGCCAACCCCACAGAGCATTGGCTACCATCCATGAGTTGGTGTAGAGATAAAGCTTTGGCCATCTCTGTCATCTCTGGACAGCTTTTACCTCTGCAAATTGACTGGATTCTCCTTCTCCGTCTTTTGCCTCTGCAACTCAGCATGTTGGACTCCACACTGCAGACTTTCATCTCCGCTTGTTCCCAAAACGATGACAGGAACTGTCTGTGAACAAAGCATATTTTTTTTCATCATCAGAAAGATCACTGTAAGGGGGAGCTTCCTCAGCACGAGTTACTTTCTCCTCTGGAGGTTTTATACAGTCAGTGCCTTCTGGCCAACTTGTGATCACCTCCACAAGACCAGGTCTTTCAAGATTTCCCATTCAAGCTCTGTGTGTTATCAGAGCCATCCACTTAGACCATGTGGTATTGTGAGAGACTAAAAGCTTGTCTCTCCTGGTGTGACTCAACAAAGATAAACTCAACCTTCGCCCACCTTCAGGAATATGCATAAGACAAGATAACCTCCACCCATCAAGTACCCCGGAAAGGAAGGATGATGAGACAATGGATTCACCACCTGGCCCCTGATTTCCTGTGGGACAATACTTGGACACATAGCAAAGGACTAAAAAACTGCATAAAAGACTTGAGCAACTACTGGCTCAGCAGAAACAAAACGGAGAACCAAAAACACAGAAGGAAAACACAGGAGAAGGACAATGCCGCTGAGAAAGAAAGCATGAGAGAAGGAAAAGACTGGGAAAATGCTGCTCCGAAGAAAAGAGGCCATGGAGCCAGGAAGAAGCAGACTGAACCCTCTCTCCATGTTCTAAGTTCTGCCTGCTGCAACTCACGGAGCTGAAGAAGCTGCTCAGAGGACCACATCTCTTCTACAGCCAAAGCCTCAGCACTGTTTCTCTACAGATTAAATATCTCCTGCAGCACCTTTCCTCCACAGACTCAAACTGTCTGGGGGGGGGTGGGAGGGTGGTGAGGGGTGTGGTAATATAATTCCTCTTCTCTCTTCTCTCTCTTTCTCTGTCTCCCCTTCTGATCCATCCACTTTATTTATGTAATAAATAGTCTAGCTGTTGATATTTTGGCCTCGTTTGTGCCTCTAATTTCACAACATAAGAATTCAAAAGAACTGAGTCTCTTTCCCTCTCCGGACTCAGACATGTGGCATGATGTGGTGAAAAACCTTTACCTTTGAGCATCCAATTAAAAACTGGCAATCTAGGAGCTAGGAGAAGTTGTGACTCAGTTCCAATTACTTCAGAAACAGCTTTTACTCCTTCATAGGTAGCTAGACTCTCTTTCTCTGTTGGAGCATAATTTGCCTTTTTGTCTGTTGGAGTATAAATAGCCTCGACTCAAGAAACCAAGAAGACGTCCATGTTCTCACCTGTAGCTCTTTGCCATAAACACCAGGTTGGACCATTGTCACTTGTATCTGTATACAGAATGTTCTTAATGTCTGGACCAGTTCAGACATGGCCCAGACCCATTATTTGAACTACTTCTTGTTTTTTCTGGTCAAATGCTGCTTGTTGCTCAGGACTCTCCTGGAAACTATTTCATTTTTGAGTCACAATCATACAGAGTTTTCACAATCTGACTGTATGCAGGAATGTGCAATCTCCAAAATCCCACTATACCCAAGAAACAGAGAGTTTCTTTCTTGTTTATGGGATTTGCCATGGTAGAGACTCTTTACCACATCCACTGGAATGTGACAGTGACCATCTGGCCACTGCACTTCCAGAAATTGGATTTCTCTGGCAGGTACTTTCACCTTCTCTCACTTGATGTTGAAACCTGCTTTCAAGAGAATGTCAATGATTTTGTTACCTTTCTTGAAGACTTCTTCATCAGTTTTACCCCAGATGATGATATCATCGATGTGTTCTGGAGCACCACCTTTCTCCAAAGCATCATGGATCACTGCATGACAGATGCTAGAACTGTGAACCCAGCCCACTGGCAAACTATTGAATGTATACTGAATTCCTCTCCAGGTGAAGGCAAAGCGAGGCCTGCATTCCTTTTCTATGGGTATAGAGAAGAAAGCATTAGCAATATCCATGGTAGCATACCATTGGGCCTCTTTGGATTCCAGCTCATACTGGAGTTCCATCATGTCTGGTTCTGCTACACTCATAGGTGGAGCTACTTCATTCAGGGCAAAGAAGTCAGCTGTCAATCACCAGTCTCCATTCTGCTTTCACACAGGCCACACTGGACTGTTGAAAGGTGACATTCTGACTTTCCAATTGACTAATAAATTTTTGAATGGGCATGTGGTGAAGGCACATTATGCCCAGATACTGAATCTTGTCCCAGCATGTGGGCAAGTTCCCCCTCCTCCTGGAGGAAGACAAAAGCCAAGGCATTAGCCAGGCTTGCACGCACCCAGCGCATGCAGTGCTCGTGCTGACACCAAGTATGGGCATAATTCTAGCTTCACGCTTTCCATAGGCTGACGCCAGTTGTTTATGAGAGTGCCCATTGGTCAAGCCCAGCCTCGAGGAATCTATAAGTATCACCCCAGTTGGTAAACAAGTTGCCCCCTCATTCACTTTGTCTCTGTGCTTGCTCGAGAGAGTAATTCTTGAGCTGCAGCCTTTGCCATTGAGCTTATTGTCGTTAGCTTCTGTTATACATGCACGCATACTGAAAGCCCGTGCATGGTGAGAAGCCCAGAGGGAGGACTTTCGCTGTTTCTGAGGAGCTCAGCGTTGCCACAGCCAGTCGTACCGACTGGGAGAGCCCATCGTGCCACCGGAGGACTGGACCAAGCCCCGAGTGTAAGATCTGCCCAGTTACCGGGGAGAAGGGACTTGATCAATACCAAGTCCACGTATGCCTAGCCCTGCCGTAGCAGGCGAGAAGCCGCCGAGTGCCGCTCTGAGGAGCCGCCGAGTGCCGCTCTGAGCCCTGTGAATCTCAGGGAAGACTAAAGCATTGTTCGTGCCTATACTGCACCGAACCCGGGACCACTCCGAAAGTTCCGCTGCTCCTTTAAGTTCAGTAAACGAGAATCCGCCGCCTAACGCAGCCGCATTCTCTCCCTGAGGCCGTTTGCATCAGCCCTGAGAACCGCCGTGATTGGGCCTACCCCCGTAGCTTTGCCTGCTGCCGCATCGTGCGAGCCCACCTACCAGCCACCGTCGTCCTGCCCTGCCGTGCAAGCTGACTTTGAGGACTGACACCACAGGCTGACCCCGACCAGGACTGATCCCTGTTGTCTGGAGGGAATCGAATATCTTCCACGTGCTTTCCATCCACTAGCACTCAGTTCAGAGTATCTGCGTCCAGCAGAGTAAGCGCTGACGCATAGAAAGATTGTAATATTGCTGTGTATAGCCAGAAGCCGCCCGCGTCCCGCCGAGTCTCCATCTAGTGGCCAAGCGGCAGAACTGCACCCTTTGTTATATAAATATAGAAAGTATTTATAGATAGTTCAATTAAGTTCTAATCATAACACTAAGCCACTTGTGGAATCTATTTCACGAACATGCGCTGGAATATGTTTACAAGTTGGTGATTCATCAGTTATTAATAGTTTGATAATTAATAAAATAATATTTTCATAATTCATATTTCATATTCATAAATTTAATAACCTCTTCATCACAGGGCACCAAAGAGTTACGGTTGGTTCTGTATTGTCTGTGAAGTATAGTTTGAGAAGCAACCAGCAACTTCACATTCATGTCATGTCATCCCACAACTGCAGATTCATCAGAAAGCTCAGGTCTAATAGACAACTTCATTTTTCCTCCATCAATTTCTACAGATGTTATTCCAAAAGCCCATCTGTAACCCTTAGGGTCTTTGAAATGCCCTTCTCTCAGAAAATCAGTTCCCAGAATATAAGGTGCATCAGGCCCTGTTACAACAGTATGTTTCTTCCACTGTTTACCAGTTAAACTTACGTCAACTTGTATCTTAGTCAACTCTTGAGATCCACCAGTGATTCCCAAAATATTTATAGTCTCTGATCCCTGATAATTTGATGGCATTATGGTGCACTGAGCTCCTGTGCCAACCAAGGCCCTGTACTTCTGAAATTTTGAAGTGCCAGGCCACTGAATGTACAAATCCCAATAGATTCTGTTGGTTTACCCCACCACCAGCAGTTCCCTGATGCTCCTGCCAACGCAGTTTCTCTAGCACCGGTCACCACACAGGAAAAGAAGTCAAAAATCATCTCCAAACACAGATGGTGAGGAAGGCACATCAGCGGAGCCCAGCACCTCACAGAACCCAGCGGTAGATGAAGGTGATTCAGATCAGGAACCAATAACCATTACACCTCTACCCAGAAAGCAATTAAGGCAAACTCATCTGGATTATGCATGGAAAGAGGGTGAGCCAATACTAAGCTGGGCCTTGAGATGCTGAGATGAGGGTGTGGACACAGTGGACCTGGATAAGAGGGAGGTGAAGCTCTTAGGCTTCCTGACTCATGATGCCGGCCTGGACAAAGAGTTAGGCAAACTCAATGGAACACACATTCTCTGGGTCCAGATCCTCAATGCCATAAAGAGCAATACCGCTCAAGACATGACCTACCCTGGGCCCCAGTTAGATGGGCAACTATGGAACAGGGCATTCAATATCTGAGACAGATGGCTGTGCTGGAAATAATTTATGGGGATGGCCAGCTCCCTTCGGACCCAGACAAGGTGCCCATGAGACAGCCCTTTGTAAAGAAACTCATCCAGGGTGCCCCTCAAAAATATGGAATATAGAATATAGAATAGAATATAGAATATAGAATAAACCAGGTTGGAAGAGACCTTCAGGATCATCGCGTCCAACCCATCAACCAATCCAACCCACCTAAACAACTAACCCATGGCACCAAGCACCCCATCAAGTCTCCTCCTGAAAACCTCCAATGACGGCAACTCCACCACCTCCCCAGTAGGAGGGATACTCCTGACTGGACAGGATGGAAGTCCTAAAACTGTCTGTGAGTTTGCTAATGATTTAAGGGAATATGAGGACAGCGTAAATCAGAAAAATCTAATCTCAACCATAGAAACTATGGCTAAAGACATCATCAAAGAGATTAAGACCTCCATGTCTGAACTGAAAAAGGGGAGCGATACTCTCTTTCCCCTTCTCCTTCAGAATGAGTCCATGTTTCAGCAATCAGGAACAGGTGACCTTCCCCTAGGAGATCACCCCAAGCCAATCAGGGGATGTCAAAGGGGTATCTGTGGAGGATCCTCTGTGACCATGGAGAGAACATGGACACCCAGCATGGCCAACCCACCTCTGCCTTCTGGAACAGAGTGTGGGAACTGCAAGGTGACCATAATGGGGATAACTCATCCAGGAGAAGGGCTGCCCCATTTTCCCAGAGTGGTCCCTCTCACTCAAGAGACCCTTCCCCTAGTAACACAGGACCCTGTGACAAGTGTGGACATTGCCGCCAGCATTAGAGGTGTCCTACCTTCAACCAGGTGGAGGCCAGGGACAATAGAGTGTACTGGGATGTCTATGTGAAATGTCCTGGCACTTCAGAAGCCCTGAAGTACAGAGCTCTGGTGGACACAGGGGCCCAATGCACCTTGATACCGTCGAGGTACAAAGGGGTTGAGCCCATAAGCATTCAGGGAGTCACAGGGGGCTCACAAGACTTGACTGTACTGCAGGCTGAGATAAGCCTGACTGGGAATGAATGGGGAAAGCACAACATAATGATTGGTCCAGATGCACCTTGCATTCTTGACATTGACTTTCTCTGGGAGGGATGCTTTAAGGACACAATGGGGCACAAGTGGGCATTTGGGGTAGCAGCTGTAGAGACTGCAGGCAAACAGCTGTCTACAATGCCCAAACTGTCAGATGACCACTCTGTAGTGGGCAGCCACAAGAGGCAGGATTTGAAGTTACCTATTGCCTCTTGCATAGTACATCAAAGGCAATATAGAACCAACAGAGACTCTCTGCACCCCATACACCAACTGATTCGATGACTGGAGAGCCAGAATGTGATCAGCAAGGCTCACTCACCCTTCAACAGCCTGATATGACCAGTGCAGAAGGTAAATGGGGAATGGAGTTTGACTGTGGACTACCATGGCCTGAATGAAGTGACTCCTCCAATCAGCGCTGCCGTGCCGGACATGCTGGAGCTCCAGTACGAGCTGGAATCAAAGGCGGCCAAGTGATATGCCACAATTGATATTGCTAATGCTTTTTTCTCTATTCCCATTGCAGAAGAATGCCGGCCACAGTTTGCTTTCACCTGGAGGGGAGTACAGTACCAATGGAATCTGTTGCCTCAGGGCTGGGTCCATAGCTCAACCATCTGCCATGAGGTGATCCAGACTGCCCTAGAAAAAGGTGGAGCCCCGAGCATCTGCAGTTTATCGATGACATCGTTGTATTGGGTGAGACAGAAGAGGAAATTTACCAGAACAGTAAGAGAATAACGGATATCCTGTTGGAGGCTGGCTTTGCCATAAAGAGAAGCAAGGTAAAAGGGCCTGCCAGGGAGATCCAGTTCCTGGGTGTTTGATGGCAAGATGGCCATCGCCACATCCCTCGGGAGGTGGTGAACAGGGTGGTCACTATGATGCAACCCACAAACAAGAAAGAGACACAGTCCTTTTTGGGGCTTGTGGGTTTCTGGAAAATGCTCATTCCTGGGTACAGTCAAATTGTGAAACCTCTCTTCCATGTAACAAGGAAGAAAACTTATTATGTGTGGGGACCTGAGAAGCAGGTAGCATTTGACCAGATAAAGTGAGAAGTGGTCCATGCTATGGCTCTGGGACCTGTTGAAACTGGACCAGAGATAAAGAATGTGCTGTACACTGTGGCCAGTGAGAGTGGTCCTATGTCGAGCTTGTGGCAGAAGGCTCCTGGTGAAACCAGGGGCAGGCCCCTAGGTTTCTGGAGTAAGGGGTACAAAGGCTCTGAGGCCAACTACACCACAACAGAAAAGGAAATCCTAGCTGCCTATGAGGGTGTCCGGGCTGCCTCTGAGGTAATTGGGACTGAGTCACCACTACTTCTAGCTCCAAGGCTTCCATTCCTGACCTGGGTATTCAAAGGGAGAGGCTCAACCCCACATCATGCCACAGATGCCACCTGGAGTAAGTGGATGGCCCTGATAACTCAGCGAGCTCGGATAGGGAGCTTCGAACACCCTGGCATAGTGGAAATGATCACCAACCTGCCAGAGGGTGCTGGAAGAGGAGGGGGCAGAGGAGGGATTCTCAGCCTGGCCCCCATCTGAGCTCTTAAGTCCCAGTTAAGGCCCAAACCACCACAGGAGGTTTTAAATTCCTCCTTCAGCTCTTTTATCAATTCTCTGTTTTTCCAGACAGAGTTTCCAAGGCTGAGACCAAAGAAACACATGTGAGACTATCCTCCAGTTATCTCATTTGCTCAGTGAAATGGCCAACTACAGGGGATGTTCCCCCATAATTTCTTGCCATAATTCTTCTTGCCAGAATAGTTGCATAATTAGGAGGAGCAAGTTTGATGAGATTTTTGGCAAGACCTGTTCCTGCAGGAGTTTCATCAAGATTCAGAGTACCATGGTCTCCATACATGACTTCTCTTACAGCAAACTCTCTCAAATGCTTAATTCCCTCATCCATGGTGTTCCAAGGCTTAGGACTCCATGGAAAGTCATCTCTGGATGGGTACCTCATAAAAGCTGCCAGTAGAAGGGGTGTCCACAGAGAAACCTTACCAAGACACCTGCCTAGGTGTCTATCAGTTCCTGTATCCTTCAAGAGAGTTCCAAGCTGCAAAGTTTACCTATCCCTTACCACTAAAGTAGGAGCACCTGTATCATAGCACCTTCCTAGCCAAGCCAAAATTGGCTCATTCTTTCCCCTAACGTAATCCTTTCTTACATGCCTAATCTCCTGTCTGGGTGCATTATCTGACTGCATGTCATCCTCATCATCCTCCTCTTCTTGAAGCTGCTGTCCTCATGTTCCTGCTGATACCCTCCATAGGACCTCTTTACATTCAGAAGGACCTCCATTAGCTCCTAACCTATCAGGACCCATATCCTGTCCTGCATCTCCACTATCCACTGATGGCCTCAATAATTCAGCTATATCTCTAAGGCAGACTTTCTCTCCATCATCAGAAGGATCCTTTTTAACAGAAGGTCCCTAATCAGCAGAAGGATCTTGTTGTTCTTCTGCATCTGCCTTGTGCCTGTCCTTTCTATCCAAAGCTGTGATCTGCTTAACTGGAATTGTGTTTAAATTTACAGCAGACTTTGCAGAAGTAGAAGGGCTTTGCATAAAACCAGCATTGGCAGAAGTACTTTGGGACCCAGCAGCTTCCACAGGCTTCACTTCCACTCCACCTGCTGAGGGCGTGTGCTAGGTTACACCCACCCAGGGGGGAGAGGGTTGCAAGAGCCCTGCTTCCCCCAGGGGACAAAAGAAACCTGATCTAGGTGGAATTGGCATGCCCCTCCCAGGAGGAGGGGTCCCCCAGGTCTAAGTTGGTCTGTTCCACTCCCCCTTCCTGTCCAGCAAGACTATAAAGGGGAGGGCATGGCAGCCATCTTTCTTTTTGCTCCTGCCTCACCTATTCAAAAAGACCAACAGCTGCTACTAGCCTCCTGGTTCTGCCATGTGATTGGGCTTGGTCTTCTCCCTGCTGCATCCATGCTTCTCTAAAGGACTGAAATCCACATACCTTGAGGGATATACAAGGCCATTCAAATTTGGTTTTGCGTATTTCCCTATTCATCCTTATTCCTTACCCTTGTAAATCCTCCCTGTTATTGCTATATATACATATTGTTAAAAAACTTACTTCTACTTCCAAGCTGACTCCAGGTTATTTTTTGGCAGATTTGCCTCCAGTCTCTTCAGGGGCAGGGGGGAGCATTTCTCAGTTTCTTGCTATCATCTGAGTTCTTAAACTCCAGTTAAGGCTCAAACCACAACAGGGCGGAAAAGGTCTTGCTTGGCTAATGGCTGCCAGTGAAGCCGTGGCCGCCATCTTAGGTACTGGCCCTGCCACTGTGGGCTGCATCTGACCTCCAACTGGCTGAACGATAGTACTGCTGCTGGTTAGACCTGCTTTCCCATTAATTCCTGCCTGCCTGCTACTGCCTCTTTGTCCTGTTTCTGTATCCTCCTCATCACTAGGAATACCTTCATTTGAATTAGAACTATATCTCTGATGCCTCCATCTGCATCTAAAAATAGAGCACCTATTTGCTGTACATCTCTCTTGATATAGTGCTATCAACAGGCATACATTTATTATCACCGAAAGCAAAATCACACATTGCAAATAAATTATTTTGGAGTCCAAGCTGTTTACATAAGCCTCTGTAAATGGAATACTAAATTCATAAATTTCTGCAAGAACAGTTACAGTCACATGATTATATTTTTTCAACCAAAGAAAACTCAAGCAATAATCACATAGCATTTTCAGCTTGTATTTAAATCAAAGAAATATCTTATATGCCAAATATCTACCTAGTTTATCAATCATCATTGACACGCACCATCTGTACAGTATTACAGTCAGAGCAGAATACACTAAATTCCACAAAACCCAAAAGAGCTTCATTTTCTTTCCTTAATCTGAGCAGGAATTAATCAGTCAAGCAATTGCCCCATGTTGAATAGGCACCAATTATTTTGTAATGTGGTGGTTTGAAACATTAACTTTGCAGGCCAACCCAGTTGGAAGTGAATGAAAGCTAATGAAAGCTGTATTTACAAGCAAAACTACACTCCACAATGGAAAGCAATTAATATATACAAAATATACAGTATTTACAATACTCTACAAATATTTACAATTAGCAAACAACACGAAAAGTCCCCTGGTCAGAGACCAGGGAAGCTGTTCCACTTTTAATTAATCTCTCCCAAGTGAAGCAATCAGAGAAGAGATCAGAAAAGATAAAGAATTGTTTTGGTACCGTCAATCTTGTATATCTCTCCAATGAATTTGTTTAGAATAATCTTTACATTTCCTTTTTACACTCAATAGTTCTCAATAGTTATTTTTTTATGTTTTTCTACTTCTCTGCTCAAAATCTGTAACTAAATTTTAAAGGCATGGCCTAAAACCACCACACACAGGTGTTCATTAAGCCAAAGCTTTACACAAACATCCCTTTAAACCAGGGTAATGAAACTCAAGCTTTCATTCCTCTGTCCCTACCCAGCTTCTCTAGCCTCAATACCACACCATTGTGATGCAGCACAAAATTTGCCTTGGCAGCTCCAGGTCTCAATTAGACTGCTCCATGCCTAACTGACAGCACTGCCAAGGCTGATGTCAGTCCTCACTGCCCTTCCAAAGAGGTAAGAGCCTGGGTATCCTTCCCAGAAGGTGGGAGAGGTGGGGGGCAAGGAAAGGAAAATATGATTTCTCAGCCAGTTTTATGAGGATGCAGGATTTATGGGTATGAAATATATCTTCTGGTCCACCTCCTGGACACTGGCCCTTCTGGAGGACTGCAACTTTGTGGTTCTTAAAGGCACTACCCAGCCTCAAATTGCCACATTTACTTAGATACTTCTACATTTTGCTGCAGGTTTCTATTGACTCAAATTCCAAAATTATGGAAAAGCATGAAAGAGATCAAACATGTGCAATGAGATAGATCTAGATCTTTTTCATTACATTTGTCCCAAAGGGTTTTTTTTAATCACAATATGAATCAGGGAGGACAATCCATTATATGGTACACATATTGCTGTGTCAAACATGAACATGCAAAATTTTTCTTCTCACCAAATCACTGTGACATCATTTGCTCAGCATTATTTTCATACGTTTGACCTATTTCCATATATCAAAGCAAAACCAGGTCAGAAATAAAATAAAGTCACTTTAGAGCAATAGATGAAAACCCACAGTTTCTCTTGTCATTGATATGATAAAACTTAGTTACCTGAAAGCTTTATTGAAACAATGTACATAAACCTAGAATTTATATTCTATATTGTGAAGAAAGTCCATTCACTGCTAATAATAAACACTCACATAATCATACTATTCACTTTTCAGATCCACTCATACCTTTTCTGAAAGCCATACTCATGTGAGCTACATTATAAAAAGCTGGAGACAAAGCTAAAGAAATAACTCAAACCGCATACAGGTCAATATAAAAATGGATTTTAAAGCATGAACAATGAAGACACTAGCAACATTAAGTGCTTCTTCCCTTTGCCTTCTTTACAACCAGAAAGAAAGTGGACGGCAGTAGAACCACTACTTTAAACCATGAATAAGGTGCATTTCCTCTCAATCTTAATTCACACTTTCTTTTGTTTCAATCTGAGACTGCATATCAGTATAATAGTGTCGAGGGTTGAGGGGAAGGCCTCAGCCTTCTCCCCCCCTGTAAGTGAAGGGAGGAAAATTGAAAGAAAACCACAGCTGGATAAGCAAAGGCATGTGCTATATTTACAAGCATTTTTTAGGGGCTGCAGGATATACGTGTATATATACACACACAATTTACAGTATTTACAATATATACACAGAAATATACAACAAAGTAACAGAGGAATGAGATTCCCCTCCCCCACCAGGAGGAAGAGTTTTCCCCCCCTGTACCCCCTTCTCTCCCCCTTTTCCCCAGAGAGGGTTAGAAAGAGAGAAAAGGAATAATTGTTAATTAAAGCAGAATATGTTAGTAGAGGCCTTATCTGTTCAAGGTCAGTCTGGCAGAGAGCCCAGGAGCAGACCAGCTGGAAAGGGAGGAGGGCAGAATCGAAACCGAGGAAAGTCTCAGTCGAATTTGAACTTAAAGCTGCACTCTACCAATCCACCAATGAAATCCATTTAGACCTGTCCTTTGTTTACAAAACATTCAGCCATAGTGCTGTCCCTTTCTTAAAGGCACAGCCTCAAACGGTCACAAATAGTCAAACTTCCTTAGAGTTACCACTGGTATTACAGGAAGATGTGCTTACTTCTAGTATAGTGTGTCCAGGTCTCCAGCTACTCAGATCACTCAAGCAACTGAGTACACTGTTGTGCATGTCTGGGTAACATCCACAGGTTTTATTATTGAGGGAGTTGTGCATTGGCTTCTTTCAAAAGACTGCTGCAATAAAGATGTTATCAGCAAGGGATTTTATGGTCATGGAAAAAGACCAACCATGCACATATTAGCAGATATTGACCTTGGCACTTAAGGGTCTTAATGCGTGTCCTGAATGGACAAAAAAGCCTCAAAATTGCTCTGAATTAGACAATGAGGCAGAAGTTAGTAGATCTGGTTCTTTAGGCTTGCCTGAACATGTTTCAGAGCCAGAATGAGCCAGGTGGGTGTGCTTTTGGCCACATTTGGAAAGAAGGCTTTCTATAAGTTGCAATACCAGGGTTTTATCCCTAGATCTGTGTTGCTACTGGCCATTATTGCCTTGGGAAATCTATAAGTATCAGCCCAAAGAGCCAGAGTGTTGTCTTGCAATTGTCCACACTCTGGAAGGAACCACAAGCTTTGCTTGGAAGCTGAGCTGTGTTTCAGTTTACCCAGACAAGACAGCAATGACCCCTCACTATTTTCAGCGTTGTAAAGCCCAGAGGACAGACACACGTCTTGCTGGGCTGAGAGGCAAAACCCCAGAGGAGCTGAGTCCCCGGGACAGTTTCATTTGACTGGAGAAAGGAGAGAGCGCTGCTACAAAAGGATTACAGCCAAGAAATCTCCTCTCTACAAAGCTTTCAGCTACAAATCTCTGGGAGCAAATCCTGCCTCAGCAATAAGCTGCAGACACCAACAGAAAGTGAAACAGTGCTCCTGCAGCTTCCACGTGGTTGACATCATTTTGGTTTGTCTAGATCTTAATGTGTGCCACGAGGTATCAGGATCACTGAGTAATTACAATATCTGATTTTTATAAACATCTATTGAAGGTCTCTTGCCTTAGGGAATTCTGGAGTTCCCCCCCACACCCCATTGTGGGCAATCGCCAGCTTCATTGCCAAAGTTCCTTTTCTTTACAGTTTAAAGTGCTGTTTGTTGTTTCTGGACTTTTGTACGTATTGTTTAAATTGTTACTTGTTCCTGCTGGTGAGGTGTCTGTTCCAGGACCAAACACCTTGAATCTGTAAATAGGTTTTAATCAGTGTTTTTTCTGGGATTTTTGTGATCAATAAAATAATTAATATTTTAATTAATTGCTCTGCTTATTGAACATTAATATATCCTTTTTATATACCACAACAATGTGGCTTGCCAGATATGCTTTAATTAAATATTTTGGTATCCTACATGGATCAACATATTTAGTTTTACTATAAAGTTCTACATCAACACTAATGAATGCATGTATCATTTGAGATGTCATGGAGCAAATGGACCTGACATGAAGGCAGAAGTCTGAGAAAGACTGACCAAGTCAAGGGAGGACCTAAGAAAATTATCTTTGCAGAATGAATGACTGGAGCAGAATTAGACATGTCAACCCAGTGATCCTAGCTAGGGTAGCTAAATTTTAGTAATCCTAGTGTGTCATTAGCAATCTGGAACAACACAAGAGCACAAGAGAGTTTTGCAACACTTGGGCCAGTTTCCATGATGCTATAAGTCCACATTGCCACTTTACATTTAGGGAATGGAATGGAATGGAATGGAATGGAATGGAATGGAATGGAATGGAATGGAATGGAATAGAATAGAATAGAATAGAATAGAATAGAATAGAATAGAATAGAATAGAATAGAATAGAATAGAATAGAATAGAATAGAATAGAATAGAATAGAATTAACCAGGCTGCAAGAGTCCTTAGAGATCATCAAGTCCAACCTATCATCCAACACTATCTAATCAAGTAAACCAGAGTACTAAGCACCCCATTAAGTCTCTTCCTAAACACCTCCAGTGATGATGACTCCACCACCTCCCCGGGCAGACCATTCCAATGGCAAATCACTCTTTCTATGAAGAATTTCTTCCTAACATCCAACCTGAACCTCCCCTGGCACAGCCTGAGACTGTGTCCTCTTGTTCTGGTGCTGAGTGCCTGGGAGAAGAAACCAACCCCCCCCAGCTACAACCTCCCTACAGGCAGTTGCAGAGAGCAATAAGGTCTGCCCTGAGCGTCCTCTTCTCCAGGCTAAGCAACCCCAGCTCCCTCAGTCCCTCCTCATTTGGCTTGTGCTCCAAACCCCTCACCAAGCTTTGTTGCCCTTCTCTGGACATGTTCCAGCAAGTGAACATCTCTCCTAAACTGAGGGGCCCAGAACTGGACACAGGACTCAAGGTGTGGCCTAACCAGCGCTGAGTACAGGGGCACAATGACTTCCCTGCTCCTGCTGGCCACACTGTTTCTAATACAGGCCAGGATGCCATTGGCCTTCTTGGCTGCCTGGGCACACTGCTGGCTTATGTTCAGCCTACTATCAAGCAGTACCCCCAGGTCCCTTTCTGCCTGGCCACTCTCCAGCCACTCTGACCCCAGCCTGTAGCACTGCATGGGGTTGTTGTGGCATATGTGCAGAACCCAGCTCTTGGATGTGTTAAATCTCATGCTGTTAGATTCTGCCCATCTGTCCTGCATGTCAAGGTCCTTCTGCAAAGCCCCTCTACTCTCCAGCAGATCAACACCTGCCCCCAGCTTGGTGCCATCCACAAATTTACTGAGGGACTTAATGCCCTCATCCAGATCATCAATAAAGATGTTAAAGAGCATGGGGACCAGCAGTGATCCTTGGGGCACACCATTAGTGATTGGCCACAAGCTGGACGTGGCACCATTCACCACCACTCTCTGGGCTCGGCCATCCAGCCACTTCCTAACCCAATGCATTCTGCTCCCATCCAAGCTATGGGCTGATAGCTTGGCCAGGAGTTTGCTGTGGGGGACAGGATCAAAGGCCTTGCTGAAGTCCAGGTAGACTACATCCACAGCCTTCCCCACATCCACCAGGCGGGTCACCTGGTCATAGAAGGAGATCAGGTTGGTCAGGCAGGACCTACCCTTCCTAAATCCATGCTGGCTGGGCCTGATCCCTTGGCCATCTGCTAAGTGCTGTGTGATTGCACTCAGGATGACCTGTTCCATAATCTTGCCTGGCACTGAGGTCAGGCTGACAGGCCTATAATTCCCTGGCTCATCCAACCGGCCCATCTTCTGGAACCTCTCCAGTGAGCCAGGACTGCTGGAAAATGATGGATAGTGGCTTGGCCAGCTCATCTGCCAGCTCTCTCAGCACCCTAGGATGGATCCCGTCTTGTCCCATGGACTTGTGGGGATTCAAGTGGCTGAGGAGATCTCTAACTATGTCCTCCTGGAACAGAGAGAAACTATACTGCTCCCTGGCTCCATTTGCCAGCTCTTCAGGCCAGCTGTCTGGAAGACATCCTGTTATTAAAAATTGAGGCAAAGAAGGTGTTAAGTACCTCTGTCTTATCCTCATCTTTTGTTACAACGTTCCCCTCCGTGTCCACCAAGGAGTGGATGTTGTCTTTGCCCCTCCTCTTGCTATTAATATATTTATAGAAGGATTTTTGTTGTCCTTCACAGCAGAGGCCAGTCTAAGCTCTAAATGTGCTTTTGCCTCCCTAATTTTCTTCCTACAAGAGCTATCAACATCCTTAAACATTCTATGGATTGCCTCACCTTTCTTCCAAAGATGGTACACCCTCTTTTTTTCCCTTAGTTCTTTTAGAAGTTCATTACCCATCCAGGCTGGCCGTCTGCCCCAGCGGCTCATCTTCTGGCACATTGGCACAGCCTGTTCCTGCGCCTTCAAGAGTTCTTCCTTGAAGTAGGTCCAGCTCTCCTGGACCCCTTCCTCCTTCAGTTCAGCCACTAGGTTAAGCAGATAGTCAATCTGCTCACACCTAATGCTGGTGTTGTCTCCACTACCCTCCATTTCAAGTGCTGAGCTCCAGCACTCTCTGCAGCCAGATACCTGGACACCTACCTGCTTATGTTCAACTTCAGTCTGGGTCGACACTGATCTTTTGAAGGCAGCTTTGCTGCGAGTTGCAACCATCCCTATCCCTGGCCACTGACCTACTGGAAAAAAATAAAATGAGTGCTGCAGTGCATGTGGCTGGCTGCAGTCATGCAGGGAGACAGGCTGTCTAGCACAATGTTAGCATGCGACAGCCACGGGTGTGTTTTAAATTTCCTGTGGCTGATGTCATGATCTCGAGCAGGCATGCGAGCAGCCCTCTATGCTGGGGCTCCCTCTCTGCTTGGAGACTGCCGGGGTCCTCCTGCTTCTGTAAGCCTGAAAAGGAAAGTAGAGTGAAATGCCTTTCTTCCCAAGCTCATTGGTCCCAAGTGCTGGTCCTGAGTCAGCTTTCTAGTGAAATGCTGACTCATATCTAGTCCACTCATTAGAGCTAATTCTTTTTACTTAGTTAACCTAGTTTGTGGCATTGAGTGTATTCCATTCACTTTACTAGAAAGAAAAATACAATCTATGACCTTGGCTGCTTTCCTGTGAAAATAGTCCTTTATCTCAGGATACAGAGAAGAAGTGTGTGATGCGAATAAACCTGCTAAAAAGAAACCTGAGCAAGCGTGCTTTATGGAAAATGTGGAAGTAACATATTGGGAAATACTCTATGAGCTTCACAGGGTGGCAGATGTGACTGAAGGCCCTCTTTATCTGTGACATTTCAAATCCTGAGGGTATTAAATAAAGCAGACAGCTTCTGGGACAACAGTGTTTTGATAGATGCAAGCAAGTTAAGGCTTTAACAAAATGTAAAAATAAAATGTTAAAGAAATTGTCACACATGTTTTAATTATTTTTTTTCTTCTAGTATTCTGAATCTTGTGACTGAGTACTTGTGTTTCCATTTTGCTGGAGTGTGTGTAGAGATCTTATGGAAGTTCTTCATTCTTTTCTGTAAAGACTGCAGCAATCCCTGTGCCCAAATTACTTATTACAAATTTACATAGCACAGCTGGTGTTGTGTATAAGCTACTGGGCATTTGTTGACACTACACTGAGCAGATATACTTAGAGTACTCAAGAGAAAGTGGTATGGTATTTGTTTTCAAAAATTTCTAAAACATCTGCAAGGAACAATGGGAGAAAATAAATAAAGTCTACACCACTGCACTTCAATCAGAAAATGCTGACTATTAGGAATTAATTTACTTTCTGCTATACCCTTGACAGATTATAGTAATTTATCTTAACTGCCAGGTAAGGGAAAAGCAAGACTAGATCAAAGTTTCTCCAGCAATTCAGATATTTCAGGATGGTTCAGCCCTAGGATAGAAAATGGAACAGACATAATCCAGTCCACTTTGAACAGGTAAACATAGTAAAGGTTTGGGGTTTACTGTTTGAGGGAGATATTTTAAAAATCACCACCTGAAACAGAAAAAAAAAAAAAAAAAAAAAAAAAAGTCATCTTAACCTACTCAGAATGACTGATGTCACATAAACTAAGGTCATGTTTATGACTCAAGTCATGTTACAACACTGAATATTTATTATTGAAAAGAAATAGTAAAGTCCATACCTGCAAAGTAAATTAATCAAAAATGGTGGGTAACTAGGAAAGGTAAAGGTGCAGGAGGCAGGAAAACCTATTAATATCATTGTTTGTGATCATTGAAATGAGCTTCAGTAATACTGCATTTTAGTATACTTTGATTTGCTGAGGATGAGTTCCTGGAAATAGCTTCAATGAGAAAATGAAATTAATAAATACCTTTTCAAGAGAGTGGAGAGATTACACAGCCTAACCAAACATACAGCCTGACAAACATACAGAAGTGATGATGTGATTTTGCTTTTTGTGGCTGAGAACAGCTGAGGTTCAAAAGAGCTTTCATAAGTCTTATGTGTGACTAGTTGGAGTATAAGTAACTCAAACATATGAGTTTAGCACAATTAGAGATACCTACTTGTCTACCTCCCAGACTTCATCCTGATTATGGTAACTATATTTTCTAAATACCTTTAAAAGATTTAAGAGAAAACTACACATTCCTTAATGAACTTCAGAGCATACAGGAATCCCAGTCATCTTGATTATCCCTCTACTGGTAAATATACTGGATTAAAATCTGTTCCTGGTCCTGAGGAATAACAGCATGATGCCAGTCCCAACAGCTATCTGCTTCTCCTTTCCAAAGTAGGGCAGCAATCTCCAGTGTAGACATGGAGCTCCAGTGTGTCTTGGCTCATTACTGTTACCGTAATGTGTGGAAGTCATAGAATCAGAATAGTTTGGGTTGGAAGGGACACAAAACATCAACTAGTGTCAACCCTGATGCTATGGACAAGAACACCTTCCACTAGATCAGGCTGCTCAAAGCCCCATCCAATCTGGCCTTGAACATTTCCAAAGAAATGTCAAACACAACCTCTCTGGACACTCACAGTAAATAACTTCTTTCTTATATCTGATCTAAATCTATCCTATTTCAGTTTAGCACCATTACTGCTTGTCCTGCACTGTACTGCCTGATAAAGAGTGCCTCCCCATACTTCCTGTGGGCCTTCTTCAAGGGTGCCTATAAGGTGTTCCCAGAGCCTTCTCTCAGGCGAAAAACCTCAACTATCTCGGAGTGTTCTCATAGCGCAGGTGCTGCAGTGTCGTGATCATCTTCATAGCCCTTCTCTCAATCCAGTTGAGCAGGCCCATATCACTTTTTTATGCTAGAAGCCCCAGAGCAGGACATAGTACTCCAAGTGGGATCTTGCAAGAGCAGAGCAGAGGGGAAGGCCTCTCTTGACCTGCTAGCCATGTTTAGTTTGACACAGCGTAAGATGCAATTAGCTTTCTGGGCTTCAAACACACATTGCTGGCTCATATTCACTTTTTCATCCACTCACATTGCCAAGTCCTTCTCCAAAGTGCTGCCCTCAATCCACTCATTGCCCAGCTTGTATCAACGTTTGAGATTGCCCTGACCCACGTGTAGGACCTTGCACTTGGCCTTCTTGAATTTCATGGGGCTTGCACAGGACCCACCTCAAGCATGTAAAAGTCCCTCTGAATGACACCCCTTTCCTCCGGCGGGTCAGCAGCCCCTAGCAGCCACTCTGGGCCACCCCCTCCGCTCCCAAGCAGCAGCTCCAGGAGGGGCGCCTCTCCCCGGGCCGGTTCACCGGGAGCCTGTGTCTGAGCCCTGCTAAGGGGACCTGCCGACCGGCTAGTCAACGTTTTTTCCCCTCCTCGCCACCGTCGCCGCCGGAGATAGAAGGAAAGCCACCGTCACCATCCGGAGGGAGCCCCCTGCCGGAACGGACCTGCCCAAGATCCAGCCCCAGCGCAAGCAGAGCAGGCCAGCAGCCAGCCCGCCGTAACCGAGCAACTTGCTTCGTTACAAACAAAAGACACAGTATATCTTTCACATGCTTTCACTCATTAAAGCACCCGCGCCTAGCCGCATGACATCTTTTGCTTAAGCCTCTGCTTGAATTGCCTCTGACACATTGTAATACTTCCTCCGTATATAGTTAAGCTGCCATCGTCTTGTCGCGTCGCCACCAGGTGGACAAGCTGCTGAATTGCACCTTTCATTCCTTTAATTGAAATTAATTCTGTAAATATCCTAATTGGGTTCAAATTGCACATGCAAAACCAGTTATGGGCTATATATCACAATTGTGCACTGGAATATGTATATAAATAGTGATTAATCAGTTATTAGTAATTGTAATAAGTAATTAACAGTATTATTATAATTATATTTCATAATTCATAATTAATAACCTCTTCATCACACAGCCACACCACAAAGCTTGCTGTCATCAGCAAGTTTGCTGAAAGCTCACTCAATTCCACTGTCCAAGTCACTGCCAAAGATGTTACACCAATCAGTCCTGATATCAAACTCTGACAAGGTGCTCTCCATTTAGACATTGAGTCATTTACTGCAGCACTTTGAACACGACCATCCAGCCAATTCCTTATCAACAATATACCATGTAGGACACTGTCAAATGCTTGGCACAAGTCCAGGTAGATGATGTAATTTGCTCTTCCCTTATACACCAATGCTGTAACCCCATGGTAGAAGGCCAGCAAACTTATCAGGCATGATTTGCCCTTAGTGAGGCCATGTTAACTGTCACAAATAACCTTCATGTTTTCTTCATACTCTAGTATAGTTTCCAGGAGAATCTGCTCAACGGTTTTGCTGAGCAATGCTTGGAATACTAATCTGAAAAGTACATTGATCCAAACTATTAATTATTAGCTGTGTACTTTAACTGCATTCAGTCTAATACAGAATAATGATGATGTTGTGGACCTTGCTGTGAAAGTCTTACAGGATTGTTTAAGACTCTCCAAGTAATCCAATTAATATTAAAAGGGAGGTCAATCTGCCCCTGTACACTGCACTGGTTAGGCCACATCTCGAGTACTGTGTCCAGTTCTGGGCCCCTCAGTTTAAGAAGGATGTTGACTTGCTGGAATGAGTCCAGAAAAGGGCAACCAAGTTGGTAAGGGGTTTGGAACACAAGCCCTATGAGGAGAGACTGAGGGAGCTGGGGTTGCTTAGCCTGGAGAAGAGGAGACTCAGGGGTGACCTTATTGCTCTCTACAACTACCTCATGGGAAGTTGTAGACAGGCGGATGTTGGTCTCTTCTCCCAGGTAGCCAGTACCAGAAGAAGAGGACACAGTCTCAGGCTGTGCCAGGGGAGGTTTAGGTTGGATGTTAGGAAGAAGTTCAATACAGAGAGAGTGATTGCCCATTGGAATGGGCTGCCTCGGGAGGTGGTGGAGTCACCATCGTTGGAGGTGTTCAGGAGGAGACTTGATGGGGTACTTGGTGCCATGGTTTAGTTGTTTAGGTGGGTTGGATTTTTTGATGGGTTGGACGCGATGATCTTGGAGGTCTCTTCCAACCTGTTTTATTATTATTATTATTTATTATTATTATTATCATCATCATCCTTGGATATTCACAAGTCCATGGGACTGGATGGGATCCATCCCAGGGTGCTGAGAGAGCTGGCGGATGTGCTAGCTAGGCCACTCTCCATCATTTTCCTCCAGTCCTGGCTCACAGGTGAGGTCCCAGATGACTGGAAACTGGCCAACGTGGTCCCCATCCACAAGAAAGGTCGGATGGAGGAACCTGGAAACTACAGGCCGGTCAGCCTGACCTCAGTGCCAGGGAAAGTGATGGAGCAGATTATCCTGGCGGCAATAACGGCGCACCTGAAGGATGGCCAAGGGCTCAGGTCCAGCCAACATGGATTTAGGAAGGGCAGATCCTGCCTCTCCAACCTGATCTCTTTCTATGATCAGGTGACCCGTCTGGTGGATGTGGGGAGGCCTGTGGATGTGGTCTACCTGGACTTCAGCAAGGCCTTTGACACCGTCCCCCACAGCAAACTGCTGACTAAGCTGTCAGCCCGTGGATTGGACCATTACACTCTGTGCTGGGTTAGGAACTGGCAGGAGGACCGGGCCCAGAGATTGGTAGTGAACGGTGCCACATCCAGCTGGAGGCCAGTCACCAGTGGTGTCCCCCAGGGATTAGTGCTGGGCCCTGTCCTCTTCAACATCTTAATCGATGATCTGGATGAAGGGGTCGAGTCAGTCATCAGCAAGTTTGCAGATGACACAAAGTTAGGGGCAGATGTTAGTCAGTTAGAGGGTAGAAAGGCTCTGCAGAGGGACCTCGACAGACTGGACAGATGGGCAGAGTCCAATGGGATGGCATTCAACAAGTCCAAGTGCCGAGTGCTGCACTTTGGCTACAGCAATCCCATGCAGAGCTATAGGCTGGGGTCGGAGTGGCTGGAGAGCTCCCAAACATCGAGGGACCTGGGTGTGCTGATCGACAGCCACCTGAATATGAGCCAGCAGTGTGCCCAGGCGGCCAGGAGGGCCAATAGCATCCTGGCCTGCATTAGGAATAGTGTGGCCAGCAGGAGCAGGGAAGTCATTGTGCCCCTGTACTCTGCTTTGGTTAGGCCGCACCTTGAGTACTGTGTCCAGTTCTGGGCCCCTCAGTTTAAGAAGGACATTGAGACACTTGAACGTGTCCAGAGAAGGGCAACAAGGCTGGTGAGAGGCCTTGAACACAAGCCCTATGAGGAGAGGCTGAGGGAGCTGGGATTGTTTAGCCTGGAGAAGAGGAGGCTCAGGGGTGACCTCATTGCCCTCTACAACTACCTGAAGGGTGGTTGTAGCCAGGAAGGGGTTGGCCTCTTCTCCCAGGCAACCAGCACCAGAACAAGAGGACACAGTCTCAAGCTGCGCCAGGGGAGGTTTAGACTCGAGGTGAGGAGGAAGTTCTTCACCGAGCGAGTCATTCATCATTGGAATGGGTTGCCCAGGGAGGTGGTTGAGTCATCGACCCTGGAGGCGTTCAAGGGGAGATTGGACGTGGCACTTGGTGCCATGGTCTAGGCATGGGGTCTGTGTTGATAGGTTGGACTCGATGATCCTCGAGGTCCTTTCCAACCTAAGTGATACTGTGATACTGTGATACTGTGATTTTGCAGTATCTGTCCTCTCTGTAAGCAAAACTGGTCTGTACATCTCACAGTAAAACTTTCATACTGTGAGACTTATTTAAGATGAGCTGCACATCTGTGTGTACTTTTTGAAGACACAGTTTTAGAGGTCATATGTTCAATACCCTTAAGATGTTGAGCACTATGTTTCAGCCTATTTTAAATCTTGCAAATCTTTTTGCTGTTGTACTGCAGGTCAAAAGTGCAGACCCAGACAGGTCACTAGTTCCCACTTGGTGATAAACTGTACTACATGCTGCATAGGAGCTGCCATTGAAAAAAAGAGCAATGCCCATAGCCTGCTTAGAGTGGTTCTACCTCAACGTAATCACTACTGTTACTTCACTTGTTCTAAAAAAATAATCACTTTAGAGAAGGTAGGAGGATAACAAACAGCATTTCTTCTTTCCTTTGGCTCAATAAAAAAGTCTATGCAGATTCTAGTTTAGAAGTCCACCATCTGCTTTTGTAAATCAGAGTCCAGGAAGAATTTGCTATTATAGCCCAAGAAGAGAAAAATCAATAAACGTTAATTTTTTCTCTCTGAGTGCTCACTAGACAATGTTTATGAAAAACGCTGACACCAACAATATGATAGGAGTCCATGCTTATCTGTACACACACACACACACAGAGAAAAGAATGCATTACTTTTCCTGTTACCTTGCATTTTCTTTCAGAAAATTGGTATCCAAGGTGCTAAAGTACTTGCTCAACTCTCTAGGTTGATTACTTGGTAACAGAAGTTACCAAGATGAAAGAAAGATTTATCAGCATAATTAATTATTTTTGTCTTGCATACAGTACAATGATGCCATCTACAGACCCCTGTAAAAACATTCCTAAATGCACTCAATTCAGTCTGTGAGGCTTCTCTCCTGGATATTAATTAATATGTTTATTTCACTGATTCTGACTGGAATTCTAATAGCTTAGCCACTGGATATCAGATCCCCCTTAACTGAAATAAAGGGGGAAAAAAAAGGCCTCTCGTCAGTTCTGCAAAACCTGAATCAGGCCCTGAAACAATTTTTCAGTCATATAATACCATCCATTCACTTCATCTGCAAGCCAAATTATTTCCTTTAATTTTGCTGGACAAAACAAACTGTTCCTTCATGTACTGATTTTTGGTTTGTTTTTTTTTTTTTTTAATATTCAGACAGACTGACCAAATCCTTCTGAGGCGTAAACTGTTCTGCTACATCAGATATACATAATTTTAGCACACTATCTCTGGAGATTATCCCAACAAAAAGCAGTTTTACCTGACAAATGCCAGGAAAAGACTAGTACTGTAATGCATACCCTCAGGCAGAGCCCCATATTGCTTTTAATTTCAAATATGATCCGAATCTTTGACAGGTTCTTCTTCCACTCAATTATCTCCATTTTAAGACTAAATACATGCACTCTGAGCTGGTTTGGATTTCGATTTACATTCCTTGTTTTTTCTTCTTTTTCTTAACGTTTGTCACATCCCCTAGGCAATTCCATTATCTGATCTGTCACTAACATTTTGTTCAAGATCTATATACTTAGCACTGTAAAGTCTGCAACTGTTTATTTCTGGAAATATCATCCTAAATCCAGATGTATTTACTAGTTCATTCTCAATAAATAATCTTTATTTGTGGTTTTAGTGAAACTGGCATTGGAAATGTACTGTTCCGTACAATATCAGATGAGAGAGGGAGGTTCTTGCTGAGGTATCTGAAATGACCGTGTGCATGTAACTGTGGTGTTCTCCTTGCTCTGAGGTTGTACTTTCTTAATTAAAGTGATGTAAATAAATTTAACATTCTTTATTAATAATCATAATATGACCTGCTTATGAAGTCAAACCTTGCAAAGTCATTATATTCACAGCCTCTTTTTCTCCATGGGTAGAAATATGAGAAAGGAACAGCACTCTGAACAGGTAGCACAGGTATAATTAATGAACATTGTGCCTGGTACTCTCCTGGTTGCATCTGTGCTGATGGTTCTGTGGATGAGAGCATATCAATGAACATTTTATAACTTGACTTTATCAAAAACTTTGAAATGGCCTCTCATAGTACCCTTATAGCCAAGCTGGTGCAATACAGTTTGGGTAAATGGACTGTAAGGTAGGTATAAAACTAGTTGGATCACTAAGTTTAATGAGTTGTGACCAGTAGAACAAAGTTTAATTGGAAACCACTTCAGTGGAGTCAATGGTGGGGTTGATGCTGTTTAATGGCTTTATTAATGACCTTGACAGTTAAAGGAAATGCACTTTCAGCAAGTTTATGGGTGATGCCAAACTGAGGAAGAGACTACAGAAATGTGCTAGCAGGAATCCCTTCAAGTTCAAGAAAGGCAAATCTGAAGTCTTGCTTTTGGGAAGAATGATCCTGTCTCAGCACTGGCTGCGGGCTGAAGGGCTGGAAAACTCTGCAGAAAACTGCGAGTCCTGGTGGACAACGGAATCATGTCAGCAGTGTGTCCTTGCAGCAGTGAAGGTCAACAGCATTCTGGGCTCTATTAGCAAGACTGGAGTCAGCACAGCAAGGGAAGTGATCGATTGTTTCTATTCAGCACTTTTGAAACCACACATGGAGCACTGTGACCAGCACAAGAAAGACACACACGTACTGAAGGATTTTCAAGATAATCAGTAGCTGGGAAACAAGACATACAAGTACAGTCTGTGAGAGGTCCATCTGCTTCATCTGGTGAAGAGGTAGCTTGAGGGCATCTTATTGCTGTCTACATCTAGTAGGAGTCAGCTTCTTCTGAGATATGCATATTGATAGGACAAGAGACAACAGACACTATGTGAAATGAAAGAAATTCCACTATAAAAAATAGTTCAGAAGGAATTTCATCAACCACAGGAACAGGTTGCTTAGAGAATCTGTAGACTCTGCCCTCAGAGATAATCAGAATTCAAATGGAGATGACCTTGAAAAACCTGACAGAAGTTTTTCCTGGTCATAGGCAGGTGCTGGACCTCTGGGTGTTCCTTCCAACATAAATCATTCCATGACAGTTATGCAGGATTTCTGATGAAATTTTATTTTTCCTGTGTAATGAAGTTGTTTGTATCCATCTATTGAAGTGAGGAGTTTCACTGGTTGGTTTTTTGTTAGACTTTCTGTCTGGTGGGAAACATTCCCAGTAGCATAAGAGATAGGTTTTACCACAAGAGGTAGGTTTTTAGACATAAATAAGAATGTTTTAATTATCATTGGTATTGGTACAAACTTTGAGCTCAGACGAAAATTGCAGCTGCCAGACACAGCTGCTGAATGTAGGGTAGCCAAGATAAGATTTCTCACCCACTTGAAGAATGGCTGGAAGAATTGGCTTGAAGAATTAACTAGAAGATACAGTGGTGATATTGTCAGGAGGCCAGAAGGTGACAGTGATGAACCAGAAGTGAAAGGAACTAATTTATGCAAAATAAGTTTTTCAAAAATCCTAATGCATATGTATTGTTAAGCTTTCTATAAAAGGTGTGATTAGCTATATTCAGGTTCACAGCCTTTTAGGGATGGCCCACTCTCAGCCCATGCACACAGTAATAAACTGATGGATGCTTCTTAATTTTTCTAG
The DNA here is from genome assembly GCF_026170545.1 of Melanerpes formicivorus. Taxonomy (NCBI): domain Eukaryota; kingdom Metazoa; phylum Chordata; class Aves; order Piciformes; family Picidae; genus Melanerpes; species Melanerpes formicivorus. Next base: position 13,426,521 of record NW_027142353.1, on the reverse strand, counting down.
TGATCATTAAGCATTAAATACTGCATCATTATGCATAATTACTACAACTTATTCTATTATCTAACAGTGCAGTTGCAAGACAAAATCATCAGAATCCAAGGAAGAAAAAAAAAAAAGTAATAGAAAGAAAAAAAAAAATGTGAAAATATCTGATAAACACAACCTAATTGAACAGCCATTTCCCAGGTCATGCAATGAGTATAACTTCCATACAACTCAGACTAATCTGCCCTGATGAGGTTGCATCTGGAATATTGTGTCCTGTTCTGGGCTCCCAGTTCAAGAAGGACAGGAAATTATTGGAGAGAATATAATAGAGGGCCACATGGATGATTAAGAAACTGGAGCATCTCTCTTAAGGAGAACAGCTGAGACACCTGGGGCTTATTAGCCTGGAAAAGTGGAGACAGAGATGGGATTTTATCAATGTAATCTAAAAGGTGGAGGTCATGAGGATGGGGCTGGGCTCTTTTCAATGATGATCACTGATGTGACAAGTGATGATGGATACAAACTAGAACACAGAAGGCTTCACCTGAACTTACTTTGAGAGTGCCAGAACACTGTAACAAGGCTGCTCCAGAGAGTCTCCATCTTTGGAAGCTTTAAAAACTTGCCTGGATGCATTCTTGTGCAACCTGATCTAGGGATACCTGCAGTAGCGGCAGGGGGTCAACTAGATGATCTCCAGAGATCCGTTCCAGCCCCCACCATTCTGTGATTCTATTATTCTATGAAAACAAAATGCTAAACCTTCCAGCAAAGACAATGTGAGTTCGGAAGAGGGTCAACTGAAAAAAAAAAAAAAAAAAATAAAATATATAATTAGCCTGAAATCATGAGTACCCAGTACACAGACCCTGAATGTTTCGATTCAATCCCTGATATATCTGATCTATCTGTATTATAATAAATTGACACTTGTGTGTTATTAGCATGCCCTGACAACAAGACAAACAGATGTGGAACAGACCTTGCTGATGCTAGTGAGATCTCAGCCTTTGAAACAGGATGACTGCAGCATATTGTTTATTTGGAACAGTGCCTAGAACTTCCTAACCCCCAAATTATGTCTAGGAATTCTTTGGCAAAGTGCCAGTGCAAACAAATAAAAAAGTCTTCTAGAGACTGTTCTAACAACTCAATAGGATTTTCTAGTGATCAGGTACTTTCCTGACCACCATTTATTGTATATGTGCATATAAAAAAACCACCAAATACATACATATATTCAAATAAAAAGTAATGAAAATATATATTGATTTTGTGATTAGAAGTTCTGCTTGGCCAGCTGCATTGGAGCTGTTAAGTTCCCAGAAGCTCCAATGAAAAGCTTCAAGGGATCATTCTGCTTTATCCTCATTCTTGTTAGACCGCACTGGGAATTGCCAACTGGAAAGGAGGACACTTCAGAATAAATACCAGCTCAGCTTGTTCTACTGGGAACTTCTATTTCATACTATCAGTCAGGGTTGGAAGGGACCACAAGGATCATCTAGTTCCAACGCCCCTGCCAAACAAATAAACAGTTAAAATACCTCTTGATTGGAGCAGGAGATGCAGGTAACCCTTTGTCCACCAACGAGCGCTGGTCCGGGGGGGGTCTCTTCTGACAAAAAAGTCGTCAGGGGCGCCCAGAGGGTCCCGGCCCCGGACCCGGCTCGGGAGGACCCTTTAAGGTCTGCATCTCCTGTCTGGCTCCTGGCTGGCTCGCCAGAAAATGATGCCGAATTTTGCCCCAAAAGGCAAGAATAACTGCCTAAGAGACTCAGTTTAAGTCAGATAGACAGGAGGTATTTTATTAGCAACGCGTTGGAGAAATCACTAAATGGATTTCTGCCTTTCCCGTAACAAAAGCATGTCTTTTATACAGTTTTGGATGTGGTATTGCATCAGATCACATACATAATCATATCTCTGCATACATATTCATAAGAGGCGTGGTGTAGGCGGAGCGTGGGCAGGGACATCTCTTTTGAGGATCTTCTTGGTGGTCAATTCCCGGTGTGCCTGGCTTAGTTTTACTGACTGGACAAGGCTGTTAGGGTCAGTTTGACCTTTCTGGTTCTGAATCATGCTTTCTCCGTCAGTCTTTATCACTTATCTCCTTTTTCTGTCACAGTGTCCCAGGCCTTAGCGATTTATTGCTCTATGTGGTTTGTGCTTCCTTCAATTGCTTCACATTCTCGAAAGCTATCTGTTTTGGGGCTTCACCACACTAGATCAGGCTGGCCAGAGCCTTGTCCAGCTTGGTCTTAAACACCTCCAGGGACGGGGCCTCAACCACCCCCCTGGACAACTCATTCCAGGGTTTCACCACTCTCATGGTGAAGAGCTCCCTCCTCATGTCTAGCCTGAATCTCCCCGCCTCCAGCTTCATTCCATTCCCCCTAGTCCTATCACTACCTGACATCCTGAGAAGTCCTTCCCCAGCCTTCCTGTAGGCCCCCTTCAGATACTGGAAGGCCACAATTAGGTCACCTCGGAGCCTTCTCTTCTGCAGACTGTACAGCCCCAACTCCTTCAGTCTGTCCTCATAGGAGAGGTGCTCCAGCCCTCTAATCATCATGGTGGCCCTTCTCTGGATACGTTCCAGCACCCCCACATCCCTCTTGTAATAGGGGCTCCAGAACTGGACACAGTACTCCAGGTGGGGTCTCACCAGGGCTGAGTAGAGGGGGAGGATCACCTCCCTCGACCTGCTGGCCACACTTCTCCTGATGCAGCCCAGGATCTGATTGGCTTTGCGAGCTGCAAGTGCACATTGAGAGCTCATGTTGAGCTTCTCATCCACCAGCACCCCCAAGTCTCTCTCCTCAGGGCTGCTTTCCAGCCAGTTACTGCCCAGCCTGGATTTGTGCCTGGGATTGCCTCTAACCAGATGCAGGACCCTGCACTTGCTCTGATTGAACTTCATGAGGTTGGCTTGTGCCCACCTCTCCAGCCTGTCAAGGTCCCTCTGGATGGCCTCCCTTCCCTCCAGCGTGTCTGCTGCACCACACAGCTTGGTGTCATCAGCAAACCTGCTGAGGGTGCACTCAATGCCACTGTCCATGTCACCCACAAAGATGTTGAACAAGACAGGTCCCAGGACTGATCCCTGAGGGACTCCACTTGTCACTGGCCTCCACTGGGACATGGAGCCATTGACAGCCACTCTTTGGGTGCAGCCATCAAGCCAGTTCCTTATCCATCTAGTGCTCCCCCCATCAAACCCATGTGTCACCAGTTTGGAGACCAGGATGTGGTGCAGGACAGTGTCGAAGGCTTTGCTCAGGTCCAGGTAAATGACATCAGTTGCTCGCCCCTCATCTATTAATGTTGTCACCTGCTCATAGAAGGCAACCAGGTTGGTCAGGCAGGATTTGCCCTTGGCAAAGCCATGCTGACTGTTCCAAATCACCTCTTCACTATTCTTCTGTGTCAGTAGTGCCTACAGGAGGATCTGCTCCATGATCTTTCCAGGCACAGAAGTGAGACTGACTGGCCTGTAGTTCCCTGGTTCTTCCTTCTTACCCTTTTTGAAAATGCAAGTAATGTTTCCCCTTTTCCAGTCTGTGGGGACTTCACCAGATTGCCATGACTTTTGAAATATAATAGGGAGGGGTTTAGCAACCTCATCTGCCAGTTCTCTCAGTACCTGTGGGTGTATCCCATTGGGTCTCATGGACTTGAACACTTTCAGGTTCTTCAGATGATCATGAACCTGATCTTCACTTACAATGGGCAGTTCTTCCTCCCCATCCCTGCCGTTGTCTTCCATGACTCCAGGAGTGTGGCTGGAGGCCCTTGCAGTGAAGAGTGAGGTAAAGAAGTCATTGAGAACTTCAGCCTTTTCCTCATCACTTGTGACCATTTCACCAGTTTCCTTTCTGAGGGGGCCCACACCTTCCCTAGTCTTCTTCTTCCCATTAATATACCTGTAGAAGTTCTTATTGTTCCCTTTAATCTCCCTGGCTAGATTCAATTCAAACTCTGCTTTGGCTTTCCTAACCAGGTCTCTTGATGCTCAGGCAGCTTCCTTATATTCCCCCTGTTCTAGCTGTCCTTTCCTCCACTTCCTGTAGAGTTTCCTTTTAAGTAATAGTGTGTCCAGTAGTTCCTTGCTCATCCAGACAGGCCTCCTAGCATTCTTACCTGCTTTTCTCTTTGTTGGTATACAGAGCTCCTGGACACAGAGGAGGTGGTCCTTGAATACTGACCAGCTGTCCTGGGTCACTCTTCCCTCTAGGGCTTTGTCCCATGACACTTTGGCTATCAGATCCCTGAAGCAATCAAAGTCCACACGCCTAAAGTCTAGGGTCGTAAGCTTAGAATGCGTCCTTCTGATTTCCCTGAGGATATTAAATTCAACTGCTTCATGGTCATGGCAGCCAAGGCCGTCTCTGAGCCTCACATTGGTTACCAGCCCTTCCCTATTGGTGAGAACAAGGTCCAGCATAGCACCTTTTCTTATTGGTTCCTCTACCATTTGGAGGAGGAAGATGTCTTCTATGCAGTCCAGGAACATCCTGGATTGCTGATGCCTTGCTGTGTTGTCCCTCCAGCAGATGTCATGGTGGTTGAAATCACCCATGAGGACCAGGACTTGTGACCTGGAAGCCGCTTCTATTTGCCTGTGGAGGGCCTCATCTGCTTGGCTCTGCTGGTCAGGTGGCCTGTAGGAGACCCCCACAGTAATATCTCCTTCCCCTCTCTTGCCTTTAATTTTAACCCATACACTCTCAACCAGCTCATCATCCCTCCCCAGGTGGAGCTCCACTGATTCCATCTGGTTATTGACATAGAGGGCAACACCTCCTCTACTCCTTCCCTGCCTATCCTTCCTAAAGAGCTTGTACCCATCTATCCCTACATTCCAGTCATGGGAGCCATCCCACCAAGTTTCAGTGATAGCCACTATGACATGGCATCCCAGCAGCACAGAGGCCCTTAATTCATCCTGTTTGTTGCCCAAGCTGCATGCATTTGCATAGAGGCACTTCCGATGGGCTGGCCCTGTCGTCCTCTCGTGCCAATTCCCCTTGATTTCCACAGAGTGTCTTGGTGCATCATTCATGGCTTGCCTCAGGGCAGCAAGTTGAGAGCCCTTACTAGCTCTCCATGCCTCTGCCTCTGGTGAGCTGCCCCTCACTGGCCAGTCACTGGCCAGCAGGAGACTATTAACCCCTTCCCCCTTCGAATCTAGTTTAAAGCCCTATCAAAGAGCCCTGCCAATTCCTGCCCCAGGACCCTTTTCCCCCTCTGGGACAAGTGCGTCCCATAAGTTATTTTCAGCTCTGTTGCCTTGTAAACCAAGCCATGATTGTAGAACCCAAAGTCCTCTTGATAGCATCAGCCCCGGAGCCATGAATTGACCTGTTGGCTCTTCCTCAATGTTCCCTGATCCATCACTGACAGTAGAGGGATAGCAGAGAACAAAACTTGAGCTCCTGATCCCTTTAGCAGTTGCCCTAAGGTTCAGAAGTCTCTTTTAATTGATTGTGAGCCTCTCATTGTTGCATTGTCACTACCCGCCTGAAAGACCAGAAGTGGGTAGTAGTTTGAAGGACTCACAAGGTTGGGAATTTTACCTACAATGTTTCTTACTTGGGCACCAGGGAGGCAGCAGACCTCTCTATGAAATGGCTTTGGTCTGCATATTGGGCTCTCTGCTCCCTTTAATAGGGAGTCTCCTATAATAATGACCCTACAAAGTTTCTTTTCCTGATTAGTTTCGATGGCTGGCCTGAGGCAACCAGTCATTGGTGCAGCTTCTGACCTTCTTGAGTCCTCATCCTTACCAATGACCTGTTCCTCCTGCAAAGCCTCATACCTATTCTGTAAGTGCACTGTAGGCAGCGTGCTGCTCAAAGTAGCACGCTTGCTCTGTTTGCATTTTTTTGGTCAGGCAGAGACCTATTCCCATTGGCCCTGCTCATGTGGGTTACTACATGGAGGCTGAGAGATATGCTGATGGGAGGGTATCAAACTCCCTGTTCTACTAAGAGTTACCCCCTGCTCTGCTTTTATAGAGGTTAGATTATGGAAATAGTCAATTTTCCTTTTGCAGTCTGTTATAGTTATTAGCCTTTCCACCTCTTCTTTTAGTTCGGCCACCATGTTCATCTGATCCCTGATCTATTCTATAAGAAATTGGAGGCTGTCCCAAGATCATCAGATCTTGTCCTTGCAGGCAACTTCAACCTGCCAGATATCTGCTGGAAACTTAATTCAGCAGAGAGGAGGCAGTCCAGAAGATTCCTGGAGTGTATGGAGGACTGCTTCCTGATGCAGCCATTAAGTGAGCCTACCAGAGGCCAGGCTCTGCTTGACCTGCTGTTCTCCAATAGAGAAGGGCTGGTGGGAGATGTGACGGTGCGAGGCTGCCTAGGGTGCAGTGACCACGAGATAGTGAAGTTTTCAATATGCAGGGTGTTAGGGAGGACCACCAACAGAACCTTCACCTTGGACTTCCAGAGGGTAAACTTCAGCCTGTTTAAGAAACTTATTTGTAAAATTCCTTGGGTAGCACCCCCCAAGAACCAAGGGGTCCAGGCTGGTTGGGCCTACTTCAAAGAGGAGCTCTTGAAGGCACAGGAACTGGCAGTTCCCATGTGCCGAAAGATGAGACGGCGGGGAAGGCAACTGGCCTGGATGAGCAAGCAGCTCCTGGAGGATTTAAGGGGAAAAAAGAGGCTGTATCACCTTTGGAAGGAGGGGAAGGATTCTTGAGGTATGTTTAAGGAAGCTGTCAGATTATGTAGGAAAAAAATTAGAGAGGCAAAGGCCCAGTTAGAACTTAAGCTGGCCACTTCTGTGAAAGATAATAAAAAGCATTTTTACAAATACATTAACGCTAAAAAGAAGGGCAGGAAGAACCTACACTCCTTATTGGACCTGGAGGGGAGCACTGTGACTGAAGATGAGGAAAAGGCTGAGATCCTGAACACCTTCTTTGCCTCAATTTTTAATAGCAAAGCAGGAGTTCAGGACGAGTGGCCTCCGGAGCTGGGAGATGGGGTCAGGGAGCCGTGTAATGCCCCGGAAATCCATGAGGAATTAGTTTGGGACCCGCTGAGCCACTTGGACACTCACAAGTCCATGGGACTGGATGGGATCCATCCTAGGGTGCTGAGAGAGCTGGCAGATGAGCTGGCCAAGCTGCTTCTCCATCATTTTCCTCCAGTCCTGGCTCAGCGGGGAGGTCCCAGGTGACTGGAAACTGGCCAATGTGGTCCCCATCCATAAGAAGGGTTGGATGGAGGAATCTAGAAACTGAAGGCCAGTCAGCCTGACCTCAGTACCAGGGAAAGTGATGGAGCAGATTATCCTGGGGGCAATAACTGTGCACCTGAAGGATGGCCAAGGGCTCGGGTCCAGCCAACATGGATTTAGGAAGGGCAGATCCTGCCTCTCCAACCTGATCTCCTTCTAGGATCAGGTGACCCGTCTGGTGGATGTGGGGAGGCCTGTGGATGTGGTCTACCTGGACTTCAGCAAGGCCTTTGATACTGTCCCCCACAGCAAACTGCTGGCTAAGCTGTCAGCTCGTGGCTTGGACCGCAATACTCTGTGCTGGGTCAGGAACTGGCTGGAGGGCTGAGCCCAGAGAGTGATGGTGAATGGTGCCACATCCAGCTGGCGGTCAGTCACCAGTGGCGTCCCCCATCATCAGTGCATCAGTGCTGGGCTCCGTCCTCTTTAACATCTTCACTGATGATCTGGATGAGGGGGTCGAGTCAGTCACCAGCAAATTTGCAGATGACACCAAGTTAGGGGCAGATGTTAGTCAGTTAGAGGATAGAAGGGCTCTGCAGAGGGACCTCGACCAACTAGACAGATGGGCAGAGTCCAATGGGATGTCATTTAACAAGTCCAAGTGCCGGGTGCTGCACTTTGGCTACGGCAATCCCATGCAGAGCTACAGGCTGGGGTCGGAGTGGCTGGAGATCTGCCAAACAGAGAGGGACCTGGGGGTGCTCATCAACAGCCTCCTAAACATGAGCCGGCAGTGTGCCCAGGTGGCCAAGAAGGCCAATGGCATCCTGGCTGTGGCCAGCAGGAGCAGGGAGGTCATTGTGCCCCTGTACTCTGCATTGGTTAGGCCGCACCTTGAGTACTGTGTCCAGTTCTGGGCCCCTCAGTTTAAGAAGGACATTGAGGCACTTGAATGTGTCCAGAGAAGGGCAACAAGGCTGGTGAGAGGCCTTGAGCACAAGCCCTATGAGGAGAGGCTGAGGGAGCTGGGATTGTTTAGCCTGGAGAAGAGGAGGCTCAGGGGTGACTTCATTGCCCTCTACAACTACCTGAAAGGTGGTTGTAACCGGGAAGGGGTTGGTCTCTTCTCCCAGGCAACCAGCACCAGAACAAGGGGACACAATCTCAAGCTGCACCAGGGAAGTCTAGGCTGGAGGTGAGGAGGAAGTTCTTCACCGAGAGAGTCATTAGTCATTGGAATGGGCTGCCCAGGGAGGTGGTGGAGTCACCATCCCTCGAGGTGTTCAAGAGGGGATTGAACGTGATACTTGGTGCCATGGTCTTAGTCATGGGTCTGTGGTGACAGGTTGTACTTCATGATCCTTGAGGTCTCTTCCAACCTTGGCTATACTGTGATACTGTGATACTGTGATCTGCTCACACCTAACACAGGAGTTGTTCCTTCCATCCTCCATATCAAGTGCCAGGCTCCAGAACTCACTGCAGCCACCTACCTGAACATCTGCATGCTACTGTGTGGTCTCTGGGTGCCCATTGTTCTGCTACTAGCGTTTGTCCGAGTAGTAACCATCTTTCAATCACCACCCTCTCCACCCCACCCCACCCCTCTTTTTTTTTTCCCCTGTCAGTGAGAAGGGTGAGCTGAGCTGCTCGTTGATGCCTTCTCTCTCCGCTGCCTTCTCTCTCCGCTGCCATGCGCTGGGTAGAAGCATCATTCAGCTATGTGTGGAACTGAGTGACTGGTGTAGAATATAATAATTTAAACTAATTTGTTTCTGGATTTTAAAAATCTAATGAGCAATTGCAAGTGGACTGTTCAGCGGATAAACTACTGTTCAGTGGCCAATGGCTCAAAGCCCATATGGAGACTGGTGACAAGTGATGTCCCTCAGGGGTCAATACTGGGACCAATATTGTTTAATACTTTTATCAATGATATAGGCAGTGCACCAACAGCAGGTTTGCAGATGACAGCAAGCTGAGTGGTGTTGTTGATATGTCAGAGGGACAGGATGTCATCCAGTGTTGTAGTGTGATGGTTTAAGCCACACATTAATAAAAAAACTCAGCCGAGTTGGAGAAGCGAATTAAGCTGTACTTTACAAACAATAATGGAATGCAATGAATATATACAAAAATATACATTATTTACAATATTATGCAAGTATTTACAAAAAGAAAACAGCACAGAAATCCTCCCTGGCAAAGGAGACCACCTCACCTCCCTCCACCCTCTCTCCCAACACTTTTTCCTCTGTTAATTAGAAGAAAAGAGAAGAAGAGGAAAAAAAATGTTAGGGGAAATTCAGTTAGCTCAAAGTGTTGTTAAGAAGTTAGTCTTTCTTCTCTCGAGTTTGCTGATAAGCAGCCTCTGTCCAGGACAGCATACATGCCAAGAGAAAGCAGAAGATGGAGTGACTGAGAGAAAGGAATGTGAGAGATATTGTTATGGTACATCTCACATCTGACCAATGAAATTAATTTAGAATTAATATTTGTTTTCCTTTTTACACCCAACTGTTCAGCTAGAGAATTTTTGCAGCTATCTTTTTCTTAAAGGCTCAGCATAAACCGTCACATCCAGAAGGACTTGGTCAAGCTGGAGATAGCCTCGGGTGAACTTCTTGCAGTTCAACAAGAGTAAGTGCAGGGTCTTGCACCTGGGCTGGAACAATCCTCAATATCAATACAGGCTGTGGGATGAGGTGTTAGAAAGCAGCCCTGCAGAAAAGGTCTTGGAAGTTCTGGTGGATGTGAAGCTACATATGACCAGGCAGTGTGTGATTGCAGCCCAGAAGGCAAATAACATCCTGGGCAGCACCAAAAGAATCATGGCCAGCACATCCAGTGATTCTGACACTTTGCTCTGGTGAGATCTCCCCTGGAGTACTGTGTCCAACTCTGGTCCAACTCTGGAGAAGAGAAGGCTTAAGGAGACCTAATAATGGCCTTCCAGCTGTTAAAAGGATTATAATATTTCCTTTAATTATAAATTATATGGCAATAATAATCAAAGTATTAATAACCTTTTATTAGTATGAAAATTGCCAAAACTTACAAAAATGTTTGATGTATGGTTAGAATATATCTACAAGGGGAATGTACAGTATTTGGGCAACTATAAAAATTTAACTATTTTATGCAAATCGGGAGGAATATAGCAGAAAGAGAACACCCCAGAAGTGAAATGGCACTCGACCACAGTGGGGGGGAGACTCAACAAGAACCGTTATGTCAAAGAGGCAGTGAATTAATTACTCACAACTAGTTGTACCCAGGTAGGGAGAGCTGCTGCTGTGTATTACAGGCTTTGGGGCACTCATGCATAAGGCATGGCAGGTTGCCAGCAGGAATGCCACGTGGTTGTCGATAGCTGGTCTGGCTTCAGCAGACGGCGGGCTGTCACTGCTTTTCCGCAATGGATATTTGCTTTGTCCTGAATTGAGGCAAGGCAAAATCCTGGTTGCAAGGGGAAGCAGGCTTGACTCCAACTCCTAAGCTCATGGCTCATCTCTTAGCTTGTGGTGTGTATGCTCATTGCTTTATCCCAGGCGCTGGACCAGGCAACTCGAGGCTATGCAACTTGAGGCAGTTTCAAGCCAGACAAGGTCCAAGCAGGTTCAAGCATACAAGGCTTCAGCAAGGCTGAGCAAGGCTAAACAAGGCCTGAGCAAGACACAAGTGACTAGAAATCAGCCTGTATATAAACCTTGCCCGAGACTGATTGGACCAATAGGTCACTGAAACCAGCACATAGTTACATGGGAAGGGGTTCTGCCAGGCTGTGGCCAAAACACATACCCTTACCATAGATACAGGGTTGTTTGCCAGACATGCATGGTCCTGTCCCTTTTGTTTCTTTTCCTGTGTTACCCTGGTTACCTGCAGGAAGAAGGGTAAAGAAGGACACCATGTCTAGACACCTTAGAGTCTGCCTGGGTTGTGCTGTGAACGTTTGGCCCTACCATGACAGCAACACCTGAATGGGGCCTACAAGAAGGCTGGAAAGGGACTGTTTACAAAGGCCTACAGTGACAGGATGAGGGGCAAGGGCTTGAAATTAGAGATGAGTAGGTTTAGGTTGAATGGTCAGAGGAAGTTCTTTGTAATGAAGGTAGTAGAACACTGGAACAGATTGCCCAGGGAGGTAGTTGAAACCACATCCCTGGAGGTATTCAAGGCCAGGCTTGACAAGGCTGGGGTCAGGGGGGCTAGAGAGCAGCCAGGCAGAAAGGGACCTGGGGGTACTGGTCAATAGTAGACTGAATGTAAGCCAGCAGTGCCCCCAGGTGGCCAAGAAGGCCTGTATCAGGAATAGTGTGGCCAGGAGGAGAAGGGAAGTCATTGTGCCCCTGTACTCAGCACTGGTTAGGCCACACCTCGAGTCCTGTGTCCAGTTCTGGGCCCCTCAGTTTAGGAAAGATGTTGAGTTGCTGGAATGTGTCCAGCAAGGGCAACAAAGCTGGTGAGGAGTTTGGAGCACAAGCCCTATGAGAAGAGGCTGAGAGAGTTGGGGTGCTTATCCTGGAGAAGAGGAGGCTCAGGGGAGACCTTATTGATGTCTATAACTCCCTGAAGGGAGGTTGTAGCCAGGTGGGGGTTGGTCTTTTCTCCCAGGCAACCAGAACCAGAACAAGAGGACACAGTCTCAAGCTGTGCCAGAGGAGGTTTAGGCTGGATGTTAGGAAGAAGTTCTTCATAGAAAGAGTGATTGGTGATTGGAATGGTCTGCCCAGGGAGGTGGTGGTGTCACCATCACTGGGGGTGTTTAGGAAAAGACTGGATGGGGTGCTTGGTTCCATGGTTTAATTGATTAGATAGTGTTGGATGATAGGTTGGACTCAATGATATCAAAGATCTTTTCCAACCTGTTTAATTTTATTCTATTCTACAGGTAGAGGCTCTGAGCAATCTTCTAGTGGAGGATGTCCCTTCTAACTGCAGGGCACTTGGTCTAGATGACCTTTGGATTTCCCTTCTAACCCAAACCATCTATGATTCTATGATCACCATGAATAAACAAAAAGCTATCAACAGGGGAGGCACATGGCAGCTTCTACAAGAATATTTAGAAAAAATTCAGAGCACACAATATAATTTTTTATCTATAAATTAGCAAATGTCTTCCAATTCATTTGACAGACTACTCTTGCCCTCATTTTAAGCAGGACTGCTATGATAAACAATACGGGTAGAATATTCCCTGTCATACATAAAAGAGGTGGCTGCTAATACAGCTTTATATGTGCAATACCATTCCATTTGAAATAATCCCTTTATTTGTAGATCTAACATGTCCCATAATCTTTCAAAAAGGCCAAGCCAGAACTGGGATGGAATTTCTATGAGGAAAAATAAGGGATGCAGTTGGAAATTTTGTAAGTCAGTTCACTGCTAATAAGTACCATCTGTCTCAAAGGATTGTTTTCTACCTGTTTTTTCTTGAAAAAGGATGAATCTGGCAATCTTTGGAGAGGCCCTTCTAAAACTAAAAAATGAAAAGCTTTTAAAAATACAGCAAATGAAAAATGAACTTACTGTTAGTCTCCTTAATAAAAGTTGTTTTTCTAAGCTGCAAGGCAATTACTATCAATACCATTATTCCTGATAATGTACAGATGAAAACACTATGCACACATAATTTTTTCAGCTACAGCTTGTGCTCTTCTTTTCAAGCAGGGATGTAGCCCCACTCTAAACAGTGATTCTATTTCCTTTGAATGACAAAATAGTCCAAAGAAACATTATGTGGATGGTGATCTGCATGTGATGCTTTTTAGAAAGAAACTACCCAATCTAATTCTACCACTTAGTGAAATCAGAGACATGTATGAAGCTCCTATAGACTCAGATGACCAAAATCCTCAGAGGAAAGTGGTTGTAGGATTTTTTTTTGCAGCCATGAGTTTGACTGTTTACTTAAGTACAAGGTGTCCTGGACTCCATACTACCTAGCTTTAAAACAGTTCAGTATATACAGAAATATATATGCTGGACAGTGAATTGCAGTCATATCGCTGAATGCAATACTGATATAGTCACCAACAGCACCATTGGTGGTTTTCATTAATCTTTTTCAAGAAGGTAGTTAAACAAATACTTAATCTAATGCTAAATAATGTGTCTATTCCCATTATTAGGCATCACCTTCCACTTCTTTCCTTCCTTTCTCCTCTGACAGAGTGAAAATGTCTTCCATCACTGTGGGGTGACTGAAGTGGGGTGACATCCAGTGGGGTTTGGGGGTTTAGGGTGGTGTTTTGGTGGTTAATCCTATGATGGTAACAAACTGTGAGTCACTGCTCTGCCACTAGCACCTGCAACCAATCAGGGAGTGAAAATACACTTAAAACCAAAGAATACTGATACCTTTGCTCCATTTTGGAGCTTCTCTCCCTCTGATCAGAAGTTGGTGGACTGGCAGTACATGATAGTGCTATTGCATCACCAGACTACAGTGGCAGAAATCTTGGCAGAAAGAGGAAACGTAATAAACATTTCAAAGTTACAAGGTTCTTCTTGGAGCTGCAGAAAGTGACAGGCTTGTCAGTGCAATCATAACTGAAGCATCTAAGTAAAAAGGAGGTAACTAAAAGTCAAGTTTACAAATACTGCATATGCATTTTAAGAAAGAAAGTCCTCCCCAATGATCAGTAGGTTGGCTATTAAAAGAACTGTCAGAGGGGAGAAAGTGACTTTTTTGTTTTGTTCTTTTTCCTAAGGGCAGAAGAAAAACCTCTCACATTAAACATTTAAGAACCTGTCAGGACTGAAAAGTAAACAAACATGGCTAGCATTCTGTGTGCTGCAGTGTAAATGTTTCCCAAACTGCAAATATTTAGCTGTTTTTTAAAAAGGGAGCTATGTTTTTGGCTTGCAGGCACAAAAAGAAGTAGATGCCACACTAGCATATATACTGTGTTGTCTATTTTAAATTTCCCATAGAATAGAATTAACCAGGTTGGAAAAGACCTTTGAGATCATCAAGTCCAACCTATCACCCAACACCTCTTATCAACAAAACCATGGCACCAATTGCCTCATCCAGTCCCCTCTTAAACACCTCCAGTGTACTGTTCAGAAAAATTACAATAAAATTATAACAATTTCTAGGTACCTCTGGATTGTTTTGTTGTGATCATTTTAAATTATGATGATTTTAAAAAATTTAGATCACTAACCTAAAGACCAAGACTTGAATATGCTTAAGAAGTTGTGATAGTTTCAGGCTTTCTTGGCCAATTAGATAGAACTCTCCAGGTCGCTTTCTGACAGACAGCTTTCCAGCCACACTTCCCCAAGCTTGCAGCATTGTTTGGCGCTGTTGTGACCCAAGTGCAGGACCTGGCATTTGGTCTTGTTGAAGCTCATCCCATTAACATTGGCCCATTGATCCGATCTATCCAAACGAAAAAGTGCAAACAAAATCAAAACCAATGCTTTCAGTTCTATCTACATAGGTACATTGTCCACAATAGTTACAAGCCAGACTGAGGAACAAATCCAACAGAGAGGGATAACTTAGTTCTGCATGGCATGCTTCAGTCTGGTCCAAATTGTTGTTTCAGGCATAAATCTTTTAGTAACTTCACCAATAGTCACAGGGGCAAGGCAAGGGTTAGAAGAAAAGTGACTGGAGAGATCACTCCAGACCCCTTTCTAAGTCTCCCCTTCTGCTCTATGGACTAAACAAGCAGCACAAGCTTTCCTACAGCTGCTTCTATGTCACAGGAAGAGCTCCCACCTTTGTTTTCACAAACTTAACAATTTTGCTTACTTCTGACTCTTAAAATAAAGACAACAGGAAAAAGGGAGGGAAACAGGGAAAAAATGGGGGGGGGGGAACCACTGAAAAACCACCCAAGAAACCCCAAAACTAAACCTATAGTTTCAACAGAAAATATATAACCTGAATACTTTGCTTTCTTTTCAAAACCACTCACTCCAAGCCAAGATAAGTTTGCTTAGGGAACAGGCTATTTTGAAGTGGGCAGCCTGGGGAGAAATGACTTTTCATGTCAAGCAGTTCAGAAAATCTCTCTGATAAGTCTAAATCATTTACTGCCCAGTCAAAACTCAGAGCCTTCTGAAAACAAAAAAACTCTTGGAATTTCTTCAAAGACCTGAGTTTCTTCAAGCTGCTACTACTTCAGCCAAAATCTTGCCACTGAGCCAGAGCCTCTTAGGTTGAAGTCATTTTTATTGAAAGCTGAAACAGGTGTTTGAAGACCTCGAGGAGATGACTGAGAGCTTGTGGGTCAGAATTAAAAACAGGGCAAGGATAGGAGATATTATGGTGGGGGGTCTACCACAAGCCATCTGATCAGGAAAAGAGAGAGGATGAGACCCTCTATAGACAGATAGGAGCAACTTTGCATTCACATGGCCCAGTCTTCATAAATTACTTACCATCCCAGCATTTGTTGGAGGGAGAGCACAGCAGAACACAAGCAATCTGGGAGGTTCCCAGAATGCATTGATGATAATTACCTTCTGTAAGTGGTTGAGGAGTTAATGGAGCTGGAGCTTGTTCTCACCGACAAGGAGGGGCTGATAGCGAATGTGAAACTCAAGGGCAGCCTCGGCTGCAATGGCTACAAAACTGGTTAAATCTGTCCAGAGACATCAAGCACAACATAAAAAGCTTCTATAAGTATGTTAATAATAAAATAAAGACTAGGGAAGAGGTGGGCCCTCTCTGGAAGGGAAGAAGGGACCCTGGTCAGCCAGGATAAGGAGAAGGCCAAGGAACTCAATGACTTTTTTCCCTTCAGTTTTCACTGACAAGGGATCTAGCTACATAAACCAAGTTATAGAGGGTAAAAGAAGGAACTGTGAAAATGAAAAACCACCCACTATAAGTGAAGATCAGGTTCAAGACCACCTAAAGAATATGATGGTGTGTGACAGTTTTAGGCTGTGACTCTAAAATAAAAGCTGCAGTTTTTTGAGCAGGAGAGTGAAGAAGTACAACAAATCCACAGTTGGCTGTAAAAAGGAAAACAAGGGATTACTCTAAATGAATTTCATTGGCCAGATGTGAGATGTACCTCTAGCAATATCTCACATTCCACTTCATTCTCTTCTTTCTCTTCTGGCTGCTGCTTTCTGCCCCAGCTGGGAGAATTTTTATCGCCACTGACCTTGATATAAGCATTACTGACTTTTTTTTAACAACACTTTTGAACTAACTGAAATTTCCCTAACATCTCTCCTTTTCTCCAAGGAGGATTTCCTGTGTTGTTTTCTCTTTTGTAAATACCTGTATAATATTGTAAATTCTGTATATTTTGTACATATTCATTGCATTCCATTATTGCTTGTAAATACAGTTTTCATTTGTTTTCCTGACTGAGTTCAGCTGAGTTTTTGCTAATGTGGGTGGGTTAAACCATCACATGGTGCTGAAGTCCATGGTCTCTGATAAGATTAATTTGCAAGTCCTGAGGGAACAGACATATGAAGTTGCTAAGCAGTTTTCCATTATATTTGAAAAGTCATGGCAATGTCGTGAAGTTCCCACTGGCTGTAAAAGGAGAAACATAAACCTCATTTTCAGAAAGGGAAAAATGAAGACTCAGGGACCTACAGGCCACTCAGTCTCAACTCTGTGCCTGGCAACTTCATAGAGCAGATCCTCCTGAAAATTCTGCTAAGGCATATGGAAAATGATGAAGTAGTAGCCAACATTATCTCACCAAAGACAAATCATGCCTGACAAATTCGGTGACCTTCAATGACACAATAATATCTTTGATGGACAAGGGAAGAGAAACTGATGTTTTCTACTTGGACCTGTGCAAACCATTTGATACTGTCCCCCACAACACTCTGGTCTCTACATTGGACAGATATGGATTTGGTACATGGACCACTCAGTGGAAAAGGAATTGTCTTAATAATCACACTCAAACAGGAACAATTGATGACTTCATGTTTAAGTGAAGACAAGTTACAAGTGGTGTTCCTCAGGGGCTGGTGTTGGCAAAATAGACAGTGAGATTGAGTGCACCCTCAGCATATGCTGACACCTTTAGCTGACAACACCAAGCTGTGTGGTGCAGCTGACACACCTTAGAGAAGGCCATCCAGAGGGATCTTGCCAAACTCAAGATATGGGCCAATGACAACCTCATGAAATTCAACAAAGTCAATGCAAGGTCCTTCACCTGGGTCAGGGCAATGCCAAGCACAAATACAGACTGGGCAGAGAATGGATAAGTGGAAGTGCTGGTTAATAAGCTCAACATGAGCTGGCAATGTGTGTTTGAAGCCCAGAAATCCAACGGTATCCTAGACTGCACTAAAAGAAGTTGTCATGGTAGGGCCAAACTGGCCCAGCACAAACCCAGACAGGTCCTAGAATGTCTAGATATGGTCCCCCTCTCTGCCCCCTCCCTCCCACAGGAGTTGTGATAATGTGGGAAAAGGGACAAAAGAACAGGTCCCAACGTGTCTGGGCAATTTTTCATATTAATAAAAAGTTATTAATTATAAATTCACAAATTCTATAACAGAAGCATGGTCAGAAGGTCAAGGGAGGTGATTCTCCACCTCTGCTCTCATGAGACTTCACCTGGAGTATTGTGCACATATCTGGAGTCCCTAATATAAGAAGAGCACAGACCTGGCTCCAGAGAAGGGCCACAAAGAGGATCAGAGGGCTGGAACACCTCTTCTGTGAAGACAGGCTGAGAAATTTGGGGTTATTCAGCATGGAGATGACAAAGCTTTGGGAAGACCTTATGGGAGTGAATTGAGTTAATTCAGAAAATAAGGCTACTAACGCTTGATCAGCGGGATGATCAATTAATAAAAGGAATTAATTTATTTTATTAATAATAACTTTTCTGCACCAAACGTTAATAAACTTATTTACAATTTGTTTAGGTTCGGGTATCCGGTGGGGAATCACTTACACAAAATGTTGGTAATGCTAATGATGTGAACACTTTAGATAGAGGAAGGATTCAATCTAGAGTAACTACAGTCCTGATATCAAACTCAAAGTGGAAGGGAGAGTGAGGAGCCGCAATTCCTGACTCAATAACAAGGTGGGTCTCCTTTGCTCCCTGGTGGAGCAAAGGCAGAAGGTGAGAAGGATATTAATGTCCAATATGCTTTATGAAGTCAATGATCAGAATCACCTACGAAGCAACATTCAGTCCGGAGATTCTGAATCAGTCCAAGACCTGGTGTTGAGAGCAGTGGGCAGGAAAGTTTATAATCCAGAATTCTGTTCTTGATATAATTTTTGTAAAGCCAAGGAAAAGTAAAAATAAGACCCAAGCACGTTGCCTGACACTGAAAGTGAAACTGGAGTACACGTGGTGGATGCTGGTGGAGGGGGATGGGCAAGTAGCACACACCTCGCTGGCTGAAGACAAGACAGAACCCAAGGTAAAAAAGGGGCTGCGTTACTGAAGAACCGCTCTATTTAACTGCTTTTTTGAAACAAAACTGACCAGTGGCAGAAAAGTGATTTGAAACTTAGCCAATCACCTTCTGGGCATCAGCACAGTGGTGAATGGTCAGGATACCTGCCAAACAGGTTTGGCTACCTTTTTACTGGTACATGTTTCCTTTTGTCTATCTCCCCCAGCTTCTTAGGGATCTTACTGAAACTTGTTTTGGGCCTAGTCATGTCCAACCAGGACAGGGAATCTTCCAGTATTTGAAGGGAGCCTGCAGGAAAGCTGGAGAGACTTTCTACAAAGGCATGTAGTGATAGGACAAAGGGTAATGGCTTCAAACTGGAAGAAGCTAGATTTAGATTAGATATTAAGAATTAATTCTTCCCCATGAGGTTGGTAAGGCACTGGAACCAGCTAGCAGAAAAGTTTTGGAGTCTTCAACCTGGGAGAGTTCAAATCCACATTGGATGGGGCCTTGAGCAAGCTGGTCTAGTAGGAAATGTCCCTGCCTATGGCAGGTGTGTTAGAACTAGATAATCTTTAAGGTTCCTTCCAACCCAAACCAGTCTATGGTGACCACAAGTATATCCTACCAAAAAATCAGTAATGTACATATATTGAAATGCAGTAAAAAGGAAAAAAAAAATATAGAAAATTGCCTAAGACATTATGCAGAAAATTTCCTAATTTCTCTAAAATTATGACCAAATATTTGAGTAAGAATAGCAACTGAAATTTCAGTACCTATAGTAGTTAAGGCAGAGACAGAGAATTCTCTTTCTGTGGGCATAAGCTGATGATAATTAAGGAAGATTACTTCTGATACTGTAATATTGCCTGCTTATAGTAAAACATGTTATATTCTCAAACTATAGCTTCACAAGTCAAGAGGAAAGTCAAGATGCATCTTATTTTTGCCAAAAATGTTTTATATTAGTCTTAAAAACAGTAAAAGATATTTATAGTATCATACAACTTTAAAGGAAAAAAATGTTTCATATTAAAATTAAAATGTACTTGCACACAATACACATTATCTAACACTGCCTAGCACAGTGTTGTGCTGGTGAATCTGGCAAGGTGCTTCAAAGCTCTGACTCATTGGAGTTGCAGCTCCACAATGTGGCCAGTGTGAGAATATATTGAATGAGAGAGACATTTCCTATGATTTCCCAGCTGCTATATGAATACATTCCCCAGTTAGGCATCAAAAACCTTTTCCATAGCCTTCTCTCTCACCAGAAAAAATCACAAGCTAATGCAATCTACTAATGGACTTCTTTTCCAATATTACCATCAGGAAGTTATAATATTAACTTCAGGAAAGCTAGTGGGTTTTTATATCCTGTAAGAAGATGGTATCCTTATAATGGACTATACCACAAAAAATTAGTAAATATAACTGTTATAGTATCAAGAAAGAAAAAAAGATACATCTGCCTAGTAGAACAGCTTTTCATTCTTCAGGTAAATTCATGGACTGATAAGGAGAGAAACTGTATATTTTAAACACTTTAGATATGATTTTTTTTTCTGAGGGAGCAATCTGCTAAGCAAGATAAATATATTACTTTGAATTATGTGTCACTGATCATTTAATTCTCTTACAAACACTTATTTTTCTTATGGTGATATTTTTTGGTTAGCATTTGGTTTTGACTTCATTCGGGTTTGGATTGGGGTTTTTGGTTGTTGTTTGGTTGGTTGCTGTTGTTTGGGGGTTTTTTGAGAAGCTTAAAGGTAAATCCATTTAGTTTATTAGTTTTAGTATCTATGTGTGCACATAATTTTGTTTAAGTTAAAAACTGGACCAGAGATCTAGATTCCAGTATTCCCTGGGGTTTACTAGAAACAATTCAATCCATCTTTTATTCAATATAAGTACTTATTGAAATGAACTATTAGAATAAATGCATTAAAAGTTCCTTCACACTGAACAGCAAAAGTGATGAACGTTCTGAGAGTTTAGGAATACATTTAATTCTGTGCTACTGTTGCTGAACTGATTCATTCAAACAAGAAAAATTTTGAACTGGGAAATTACAGTACAGTTAAGGTTGCCAGTTTGTATTATTTTATTCCTAGTTAAACCTTTCAGACATTCATAATTTGACCATAAAGATTTGCTCTGCCCTGGGGCTACTGTGACATATATTAGGCTGACAATGTGTTCTCTATTCAGCTTGCTATGTCTAGAGAAGAAATATTACACATTATCCTGAGTCTGCTTGCAAAGTCTGACAAGGGTATGAAGTTAAGGATCCAATGACAAATTTATCTTGTCTTTTCTTATATCAGTTGACAATTCTCTGTAAAATTTCGGTCACTCAATTTTAATTATCCTCAAGAGAACTAAAACTGCAATGATACATAATCAGAATACTTTACAAGCACAATTTAACTGATATTTATTATACCTCAATAAGGCAGGTATATAGTATTTTCTTTACTCAGGAGAAAAAAAAAAAAAAAAAGGCCAAATGACTTGCAAAAGTCTGCTACATCAAGATTAAGACCAGGCCTTTTCTGAAACAACCATATATCCATTCTTCTACATTATACTTCCTTGCACACTTATTAGTCAATCATACTCTTCATTCATAACATTTTTGTATCACTTATTAACATGCAAATAATTTTATGAAGGAAATACCTTGTGATTTATAGAATTAAGTAATGAACAACAGTACGTTTTGCCTTGTGTCTCTCCTACAATGTATCAGAGTTCTTACATATTAAAGTTTTTGATACTAGAGGTATTTTTACAATGCATAAATTGTAAATCCATTAGTGTTGAGATAATAGCCATTTGTTCATACTGAGTTCTGCAACTGATACCAGTTAATTAAAACTTGAGCCTAAATTATATTTTCATATGTCCCTTTTAACTGTACATCAGAAACATAAAATAGTCACTTCTGTCATCAAGTATCTGAAATAACTGTATATAAAGAGTCTGTGTGAAATGAAGATGGTTTCATAAGCCAATCTGTTCATTCTGGGAGCACTTTGTATACTTTGGGTTTGGTTGTTGCTAGTAAACCTGACAATGTCTTCTCAGTCACTGCAAATGCCATAAGAAGGAGCATTGTAACAAAATGCCATCTCTTTTGTATATAAAAATATATAAGAAAACATCAGTCATCACAAGTACGTGCTGTACAAAAAGCAGACCACAAGACCAGTCCTAAGCTACATTTCACTGCAGTTTATTAGAATAAACCTTTATTAGAATAAACCAAACCAGGTTGGAAGAGACCTTCAAGATCATCATGTCCAACCCATCAACCAATCCAACCCACCCAAACAGCTAACCCATGGCACCAAGCACCCCATCAAGTCTCCTTCTGAACACCTTCAATGACGGCGACTCCACCACCTCCCCGGGCAACCCATTCCATAGCGCAATCACTCCTTCTGTATAGAACTTCTTCCTAACATCCAACCTGAACCTCCCCTGGTGCAGCCTGAGACTGTGTCCTCTTGTTCTGGTACCGGGTGCCTGGGAGAAGAGACCATCATCAGCCTGTCTACAACCTCCCTTCAGGTAGTTGTAGAGAGTGATAAGGTCACCCCTGAGTCTCCTCTTCTCCAGGCTAAGCAGGCCCAGCTCCCTCAGCCTCTCCTCAGAGGGCTTGTGTTCCAAACCCCTCACCAACTTTGTTGCTCTTCTCTGGACTCGTTCCAGCAAGTCAACATCCTTCCTAAACTGAGGGGCCCAGAACTGGACACAGTACTCGAGGTGTGGCCTAACCAGTGCAGTGTACAGGGGCAGAATGACCTCCCTGCTCCTGCTGGCCACACTGTTCTTGATGCAGGCCAGGATGCCATTGGCCCTCTTGGCTGCCTGGGCACACTACAGGCTCATGTTAAGCCTACCATCAACCAGCACCCCCAGGTCCCTCTCTGCCTGGCTGCTCTCTAGCCACTCTGACCCCAGCCTGTAGCACTGCATGGGGTTGTTGTGGCCAATGTGCAGAACCCGGCATTTGGATGTGTTAAATCTCATGCCGTTGGATTCTACCCATCTGTCCAGCCTGTCCAGGTCCCTCTGCAGAGCCTCTCCACCCTCCAGCAGATCAACTCTTGCCCCCAGTTTGGTGTCGTCAGCAAATTTACTGATGATGGACTCAATGCCCTCATCCAGATCATCAATAAAAATGTTAAAGAGCACAGGGCCCAGCACTGATCCTTGGGGCACACCACTAGTGACTGGCTGCCAGCTGGATGTGGCACCATTCACCACCACTCTCTGGGCTCGGCCCTCCAGCCAGTTCCTAACCCATCACAGTGTGCTCCCGTCCAAGCCTAATTATACAATGCTTCACTCTACCTTGGAGTTAAGCTTTCTCAACAACTGTTTATCCTCTGGGTTACAGGACTATTCTAGCAGTGGCCTGACTCACTCTGCACACCAATCCTGATTTAAGGAGTATAGGACTATCTCCCACCTGCCTCATTTCAAAGCATTTGATTGAACACTTTTGTTTTAGAAAGATTTATAGGAAAATCAAGTAAAGGAATGGTTTGGTTTTTATTTCTTTGGTGTTTTTTTTTAAGGAAGAGAGCATGAGAGAAAGAAATAGTTTTAAAAAGAAATATCTTGAGCACTGCTGTAGAAAAAGAAAATGCTCCAAATTATGCACTAGTACTCTTTTTTGATGTTATGGTTGCTGCTATGATATTTAGGTGAGGAAACACGTAGCTTTTCTAAGTTCTTATTGTGTATTTTTGAATTTATATAAACTAGACTAGACTAGACTAGACTAGACTAGAATAGAATTAACCAGGTTGGAAAAGACCTTTGAGATCATCAAGTCCAACCTATCACTCAACACCATCTTGTGATGGTTTAACCCACTCACATCAAACACAAAACTCGGCTGAAGCCAGTCAGAGAAGCAAATGAAGTTGCATTTTACAAGCAATAATGTAATGCAATGAATATGTACAAAAGTATACAGTATTTACAATATTATACATGTATTTAGAAAAAAGAAAACAGCACTGAAATCCTCCCCCCACCTCTCCCTCCCTTTTTCCTCTAATTAGAAGAAAAGAGAAAAGGAGAAAATGTTAGAGGGATTTTTACTTAGATCAAAGCGTCATTGAGAAGTTAGCATTGCTTATCTCAAGGCCATAGATAAATCCTTTGTGAAGCAGACATGCCAGCAGAAAGAGGTGGAGAGAATGGAATGAAAAAAGAATGTAAGATCAAAAATCTACATCCCACTCATCTACCAATGAAATTCATGTGGAATTATCTCTCTTGTTTTCCTTTTTACACTCAACTATTCAGCTAGAGAATTTGCAGCTATCTTTCTTAATGGCACAGCCTGAAACTATCACACATCTAATCAATTAAACCATGGCACCAAGCATCCCATCCAGTCTTTTCTTAAATACCTCCCGTGATGGTGACTCCACCACCTCCCTGTACAGACCATTCTAATCGCCAATCACTCTTTCTATGAAGAACTTCTTCCTAACATCCAGCCTAAACCTCCCCTGGCACAGATTGAGACTGTGTCCTCTTGTTCTGGTGCTGGTTGCCTGGGAGAAGAAACCAACCCCCACCTGGCTACAACCTCCTTTCAGGGAGTTGTAGACAGCAATAAGGTCTCCTCTGAGCCTCCTCTTCTCCAGGCAAAGCAACCCCAGCTCCCTCAGCTTCTCAGAAGGCTTGTGCTCCAAACCCCTCACCAGCTTTGTTGCCCTTCTCTGGACACATTCCAGCAGCTCAACATCTTTCCTAAACTGAGGGGCCCAGAACTGGACACAGGACTCGAGGTGTGTCCTAACCAGTGCTGAGTACAGGGGCACAAAGACTTCCCTGCTCCTGCTGGCCACACTATTCCTGATACAGGCCAGGATGCCATTGGCCTTCTTGGCCACCTGGGCACATTGCTGGCTCCTGTTCATCCCACTATCAACCCGTACGCCCAGGTCCCTTTCTGCCTGGCTGCACTCCAGCCACTCTGACCTCAGCCTGTAGCACTGCATGGGGTTGTTGTGGCCAGTGTGTAGAACCCAGGACTTAGATGTGTTACATCTCATGCCATTAGACTCTGCCCATCTGTCCAGCCTGTCAAGGTCCCTCTGCAAAGATCTCCTACCCTCTAACAAATCAACACTGCCCCATCTTGGTGTCATCAGCAAATTTATTGATGATGGACTCAATCTCCTCATCCAGATCATCAATAAAGATATTGAACAAGATGGGGCGCAACACCAGTCCCTGGGGGACAACACAAGCTGGCAGCCAGCTGGATGTGGTACCATTCACCACCAATCTCTGGGCTCGGCCCTCCAGCCGGTTCTTAACCCAGTGCAGAGTACACCTGTCCAAGATGGTGCTGACAACTTGGTCAGGAGTTTGCTGTGGGGGGACAGGATCGAGGGCCTTGCTGAAGTCCAGGCAGACTACATCCACAGCCTTCCCCACATCCACCAGGCAGGTCACCTGATCATAGAAGGAGATCAGGTTGGTCAGGCAGGACCTGCCCTTCCTAAATCCATGCTGGCTGGGCCTGATCCCTTGGCCATCCGGCAAGTGCTGTGTGATTGCACTCAAGATGATCTGTTCCATAATATTGCCTGGCACTGAGGTCAGGCTGACAGTCCTGTAATACCCTGGTTCCTCCTTATGGCCATTCTCGTGGATGGGCATCACATTGGCCAGCTTCCAGTCAGCTGGGACTTCTCTGATGAGCCAGGACTGATGAAAAATGATGGAGAGCAGCTTGGCCAGCTCATCGGCCAGCTCTCTCAGCACCCTAGGATGGATCCCATCTGGTCCCATGGACTTGTGGGGGATCCAAGTGGCTAAGCAGATCTCTAACTACTTCCTCCTGGATCACAGGGGAGCTATACTCCTCCCTGACTCCATCTGCCAGCTCAGGGGGACAGTTGTCTAGAAGACAACCAATCCTACTATTAAAATTTGAGGCAAAGAAAGTGTTAAGTACCTCTGCTTTTTCCTCATCTTTTGTTACAATATTCCCCTTCATGTCCATTAAAGAGTGGAGGTTGTCTGTCGGAAAGCATGCACAGACTCCCTTGTTGGTGAAGCAGGAATCATTTATTGATACAGAACAAGCAGCTTATGTAGGAAAAATCAAGCAGGGTAAGCAATTCCCTGACATTCTTGCACCGCTGCTGCTAATTGAGTTTTCTCCTTTGATATGCAGCTGTCCATTGTTATCTTCATCCCATATCAGGCTGATCTTCTCCAGCATGGAGGCAAGTGTCCTCCTGTCTCGCACTTCAGGTTGTTTACCAAGGTCAGCCATTCTTTATCATCAAGCCATCCTTCCAGTATCAGTGGCCTGTTGTTCTTTCTTGTCCTGAAACCTTCCATAGATACTTTCTGCTTTCCTACAACTCCCCATTTTTATGTTGTTTAAAACAACATCCATCACTTGTGTCCTGACCATCCTCGTATTCCTAAAAGCTATGATTACAAATACCATTAACACTACAATTACAATACCAATCACTACAAGGATTCCACCTATAACCCACACATGAAGATTCAGACCTGAGAACCAATTTTTTTGATTCAACCAGCTAAGATCTTTGTTCAGTGCTTGCCATGTTGAATCAATCCGCACCTGTTGTATATTTGCTAATTGCAGTTCCAGCTGATGCTTCAATGTTTGGACATTATATTTCAAGGAGCTATCGAAGGCCCCTTGTAAATGTGATCTTACTGAGTTCCAATCATGCTGAGAGTCATTCCAAGACAAGGATGTTACACACATATCTTTCTTATGATATTCCAAATCACACTGCAGCATCATATGGGTCTGCAAGGCAGCTTGTTGGTCTTCTAACCAAGCAATGCTGGCCTCAAGCGCATATAACCTTGCCATTATTTCCTCATCTATAGCTTCCTGCATCTGCAAATCATTTGTCACATTGGTTAATAAAGTTCTCACTGTGTCTGCAGTTTGTATGCCCTTTGTCAAAGCTGTAACTGAAGCAGCAGCAGATGCTAATATTATCACAGCTGATATTATAGCAAAAATTAACCATCCCAGAAATCTTTTTGCCCTTTATCTAGAATCTTTTAGTACCTGGTCTAATAGCCTGATAACATGGTCCAATCTATTTTCACTCTCCCATCCTCTTGTCATATTCACTGGAATCCATACCTCTGCACTTCTTCAGAATGGAATAATCATGCTACGCTGATCAATGTCTTTATCAATAATACAAGTCTTAAAAGTAATATTGCTACAACTAAGATGATATATGCTTGATTCATTATAGGTTATACAATCAATGCCTATTCCTAATACATATGGGTGGGTAGTTGTGCTGGGTGTAGGCAGCCCCCTTCCCCACCCCTGGCAACAATAAACACTCAGACAAACGGATTGCAGAAGTGATGGAAAGTTTAAATAGAAAGCAGTGAACATTTACAGAAAGCCAAAAGCACAGTGACAAAGAAAAATCCAAAAACAGACCCAGAGAGATCCCATCCCCACCTGACAGTACACCCAAAACCCTCAGGGCTCCTTCTTCCCCCCCACTGCTAGGCTAGTCTCAGCTGGCCAGGTCTGAGACTGCCCATCCCCCCATGGCCTTGGGCCTAGCCAGGCCCAAAGCCAGGAGGCATCTCCCCCAGTTATCGGCTGATGGAGGAGGAAGAGAAGAGGAAGTGCTAGACTCCGCACTGGATCTTATAGTGGTGCAAAGAATTGTGGTCCGAAGTACTACATGATCTTCTCCAACATGGAGGCAAGTGTCCTCCTGTCTCGCACTTCATGTTGTTTACCACGGTCAGCGCTTCTTTATCATCAAGCCATCCTTTCAGTATCAGTGGCCTGTTGTTCTTTCTTGTCCTGAAACCTTCCATAGATACTTTCTGCTTTCCTACAGTGGTCCTTGCCCCTCCTCTTGCCATTAGTATATTTGTAAAAGCATTTTTTGTTGTCCTTCACATCAGTGGCCAGTCTAAGCTCTAAATGGGTTTTTTCCTCTTTAATTTTTTTCCTACATGACCTTGCAACATCCTTAAACATTTAATGGGTAACCTCTCTTTCCTTCCAAAGATGATATTCCCTCTTTTTCCCCTTAATTTACTCAATTCACTGCCCATCCAGGATGGCCATCTACCCCGGTGCTTCATCTTCCAGCACATTGCCACAGCCTGTTCCTGTGCCTTCAAGATTTGTTTCTTGAAGTAGGTCCAGCCCTCCTGTTTTTAAGGGCTGTTTCCCAAGGTACCTTCTGAGTTAGTTCCTTGGGTAATCTGAAGTCCACCCTCGAGAAGTGCAGAGTGGAGGGTTTGTTGCTGCCCCTCTTAGCTTGAGTGCATATTGAATACTCAATTATTTCATGGTGTTGAGGGTTGGAAGGGTAAGGCCCAAAAGCCTCTTCCCTCCCCCCTGTAAAGTAAAGGGAAAAGATAATTGAAGGGAAAGGGAAAAAAAAACTCACAGCTGAATTAGCAAAGCAGTGGAGCTGTATATTTACAAAGCAATGTAGGATATGCAGGGGAATATATACAAATTTACAATATGTACAATATATACAAAGATATACAATAAAGTAACACAGAAATGAGAGTTCCCCCCCCTGCTGAGGGGGTTCCCCACCTCCGCTCTCCCCCTCTCTCCCCCTTTTCCCCAGAGTGGGTTAGAAAGAGAGACAAAGAGAAAAAAAAGTTAGAAGCAGTTTGTGTTAATTGGAAAGCAGTTAATACAGGCCTTTATCAGTTTGAAGGCCGAAGCCTTGGCAGAAAGCCCAGCACAGAAAGCTGCTGCCCTGCGGAGGAGCGGAAGCAAGACTGAAGATAAAGTGCCGGAGTGCCCAGGATACCCTTCTGCACTCCCAGTTCAGAAGGTGCTTCCTCCCACTTTACCAATGAAATTAGTTTAGATTGTTCTTTTCATTTACCAACTTCCGTCCACCATATTCCCTTTCTTAAGGGCACAGCCTCAAACGGTCACACATGGTCATGGGACCCCAGTCAGCCTCCAACCACTGTTATAATATAGATGTTTTATTTACCTTGAGCAAAGCTTCCAGGACGAGATGTAAGCAGGCAAAGATGTTTGTTACATTATGCAGCAAAATTATATAGTCTATCAGAAAGCATGTGTGTCACATCATAATTGGTCATTTTCTACTGGCATGTGTGTGATTAAGGCATACCATAGGTCAAAATAAAACAATATTTTAACACATCCAATCAAATTCTGTCTAATTTCTCTCCTTCAGTTACAAGATATTTGCATTCTTTTCAACCCTTCTCCCACAAACCACATCTCCCACTGGCCCTTCTCTATTGGTAAAAAGAAGGTCAAGCAAAGCCTTACCCCTGGTAGGCTCACTCAGCAGCTGGGATTAGAAGTTATCCTCCATGCACTCTACGAACCTTCTAGTCTGACTCCTCTCTGCTAAGTTCCCAGCAGATATCAGGCAGCTTAAAATTGCCCACAAGAACAAGGTCTGGTGATCTTGAGACAGCCTCTAGCTTCATCAACCTCTTCATCCTAGTTAGGTGGTCTATAACAGACTCAGAATCACAGAGAGTCACAGAATCACCAAGGTTGGAAGAGACCTCAAAGATCATCAAGTCCAACCTGTCACGACAGACCTCATAACTAGACTGTGGCACCAAGTGCTGCATACAATCCCCTCTTGAACACTTCCAGGGATGTCTGCCTTGTTGGTCTCCCCTCTAATTCTCACCCCCAGGCACTCAACCTGATCATCCTTGATCTCTAGTTCCATGGTGTCTAGAGCCTCCATGATGTACAGGGCCACTCCTCCATCCCTTCTCCTTTGCCTGTCTCTCCTGAAGAGCCTGTAGCCATCAATTACAGTGCTCCAGTCATGGGAGTTGTCCCACCACATTTCTGTGATGGCAACTACATCATAACTTTCCTGCTGTAAAAAGACTTCCAGCTCCTCTTGTTTGTTACCCATACTGCATGCATTAGTGTACATGAACTTCAGCTGGGCTGCTGATTTCACCCCTGACTCCAGCTTACCACCCTCAGACTTCTGTCTGGGGGGGACTGGTTTCAGCCCCCTACCCCTTCAAATCTAGTTTAAAGCCCTGTCGATGAGGCCTGCCAACTCCCTTCCTAGAACCCTCTTCCCTCTGTGGGATAGGCTATTCTCATGTACTAGGATCTTTCTCCCCGCTCTGAGATGGATGTACTCCATCTGTTGATAGCAGACCTGGTGCCATAGAAAGTTGCTCAAGATTGAAAACCCCAAAAATCTGTTGGTGGCACTGGTCTCTGAGCCACTTGTTAATTACACCTGCTTTCCTGTTCATTTCAGTATTCCTTCCTGCAACTAAGAGTATTAATGAAAATTTACCTGTGCCCCTGATCCCTCAACCAGTTCTCCCAGAGTCTTGAAGTCCTTTTGGATTACCTTTGGATCTCTGGTTTCAACATCATTGCTTCCTATCTGCATAACTATTAAGGGATAGTAATCAGGTGACTGTACCAGACTAGGCAGCCTTCTGGTAACTTGTTTGATGCATGCCCCAGGAAGGCAGCAGACTTCCCTGTTGGAAGGATCTGGGGGACACATGGAGCCCTCTGTTCCCCTCAGGAGGCAATCACCAATAACAGTTACCCTCCTCTTTTTCTTAAGGGCACAAGTCCTGATTCAGGGGGCAGGCTGTTTGGCTTTAGGCAATGCCTCAGATGGTGTGTCTTCTGTCATCTCATTTCTTTTCTCTGAACATATGAAAAATATCAATTCAGGCTTTGTTTCTGTGTTTCAGAGAGAGTGAAAAAAACCCTAAGTAACACTGAAAAAGAAGAGATAACCTCTATCATACTATCATGTAATACGTCATGTATTATATACACATGTAATAGCATAAAAATATCATTAGAAAAAGAAATCTTCTCTAAAGCCTTTAGAAGCTGTGCCCAAATTCATCCCAATTTAGAGAGGAGAAGGGGGGAAAAAATCCACATGGCTGAGCATTCTCATAAAACTCAAAGGCTGTCAATGAATATTTATCTTTATTCTCTTGCCTGGAAGGGAGGCTGCAGACAGACTGAGCAAAAACACTTATTTCTGTCATTGAAGTTTACTAATCAAGTCCATCACCAGAAATCTTCTTACTGCCAGCTGTCTTTCACATGACAGGTAATTTCAATATATCAGCAGAGTGCCAGCTGGCAGGGGGATAGAAATGACAACCTTCCTTGAATGGTGAAAAATATTTTCAGCAGAATTAGCAAGTCTGAGATGTCTGTGCATGTTTGGGGATACGAGTAAGGGCAAAGGAGGGATGTATTTGAGCAAATAAGCATATTTATTCTCTGTCTTCTTATGAAATAGAAAGCAATTTTTCCATATTGCAAAAAGTATGCCATTCATAGGTAACAATGTTTTACCTATTTGACAGATTACCTTTATTCCTATATGTTTATTTCACAGAGTTATTCTACTGTCTCATGTGTTTAACTTTCAAAAGTTTCAACTTATCTCTATTTCGCAGCATAACGGATAGCATTTTCTTTGGACTTCTTGCCACCACTGTGACTTTCCTTTATCTCCCTTTCTTTCAAAATCTTGAGCTCTTACTTTGTTTCTTCAGAATCTCCTCATTCTCTGCCACTTTTACCCTGCTGTGCATTCATCTGAATTCAAATCCCCTTAGAGGTGTAACTCTAGTTGTCTTAAAAATTATCTGCTCATGGATAAAACTCGTATTTTGAGAATTTCACCACCAGACTTCCAAGGTCCAACTTCCAGTGCTGCAGAGCAATCATGTGAGACTTGCACTGACTTTACTAGGAGCTGAGTGTATCAAAAATTGTTGAAAATCAGCCTCACAGTCAGAGTGTAGGCAAATGAAAACTGGACTTTCTCATTATATTAATTTTGTGCATTTCTTTTATGTGTATTTAGTTTTGAAAGTGTCTTTTGAATATTTGTTTTCAACCCTGACCTTTTTTTTCCCATCAGTGCTCACAAACTCCTCTACTGAATTTTCATAGGCAGAATCTGGTTTCAAGTGACAAAATGAAGTTAATTGGAATTCTGCATCCTACTTACTGATTTTATCTGCACTGTATAATAATTATATTCACTAATAAAAATAATCTTGTAGAGTTAAAAATGTAGACTACAGCATATCTGTAGTTTCTATTTTCCCCAATTCCTTCAAAGTGAAAATATATTATCTCTATATTCTATACCTGAGCAATATTACATACTAGAAAGCACGTGAAGTTTGTAGAAATCAGACAAAAGAGGTAACTCATACAAGGACAAATCGTATCAGTTATTTCTTGTGCTGCAGATTACATTACCTAGAGAAGAAAGTATGTCTAGATTAATGTTTTCTATCACATATCTGCCCTGTCCCATCTGTTTCATACAGAGTAAATACGATCCCACTCTCACAGATCAACATAGGCTGGACTGTGAAGAAACAACGAATTTTGAGCAACGTCTGGATTAAGTATCGTTTTGCTCCCCCAACAACATCTTAGCATGCGATCTATAAATGTTGAGGATGTCCCAAGGCATATTTTGATAGCTCATTTATATACACTTTGAGTAGGTTCAGAGGCATAAAGTAGCAAAACAGCTGTCTTCAACCATCCAAAGCACTTTAACATTTCACTAAAAATGCCCTGAGGTGTCCTAATGTTACTACGGTATAGGTTTTTAATTTTAAGTTAAGATTTCAGTAATGAGAGGCTATTTAAAACCTAACACCACCTTTCCATTTTTAGATTATTTAACATCCAAAGCATAAGATAAAATACCAACATTAATAGTGTTCCTTCTTCCCTTAAGGAGTTCTTAGCTTCTCTCTATTAATTTTTGGAAATGTAAAGCTGTTATCAGCAAAAGAATAAATACGCTTCAAAGCTGATTTCAGAATAATATAATTAAGCAGCTTCTGAATATTAGTCCCATATCTTTCTATTATTCAACATTCTTTATCTTCATGCACAAAGAAAAAAAAAAAAAAGTAAATAAAAGGAGTGTGATTCACACAGTCACAAAATTAATACTTGCTTATTGGACTTTCATATATACAATATAACTGGTATGTTCGATTGAATGCTCTAGTTGATTAACAGAAAATGAGACTGAAATAAACCAGCATCCACAAAATCCCACCAAAACTCAGTAGAACTGTATCTATTTATATCAGAACTTAATTCATCCCTTCATTTTATTCACAATAGTTAGAAAGTAAAAAATTATTAGAATGGTTATAAAACAACTCTTTTAAAAAGAGATTAATAGGATTCATCTGAGCAAATCTAGAAGTCTACAGTTTTACTATCTATATGTAAAATAGTTATCTAAGCTTTCTCAACAGAGAGGAGATTTACAGGGTACTTTTTACCCTAGAATTGGTATCTAGCATGGAATTCGGTTGCCTAAACAAAAATCTATGTAGCCGTTCAAGATGCCATAGCACCAATATCTGAAATATTTCCATGAGTCTGGCAAATATGACACAGAAGTGGTCAAACACCTAGGCAGCACCTAGAGGTCAAGCAAGATAGCTTTGGCATCTAAAATAGCACACTTGATGCCTGTATTTAGGAAAGTGAATCTCATCTCCAAAGTAGATATGATGAATTGAGTTCTGTAATACCACTTTTCTCACTTGACTCTAAAGGGAGCTTCATCACTACTGGCTAATGAGGTACACTGTATGGGTCTAAAATTACACAATGTTTATCACCCTTGGTGTTCGCTCCAACAGATTTTATTTATTCTGAAATATGTAATTTACAAAATAATAAAACATCACAAAAACACCAACATTGCTTTGAACAGAGAGTTTTCTTAAATTAAAATATTTATCTATCAACTCCAAGATATAGATAGTTACACAAATAAATTCCTAGATCTACAAATATATAGAAGGATAAATAAATTTCTACATCTACCTGTAGACATGTAAACAATTTGAAGACAAATGTCAGCAGTTTCCAAAAAGGCCGGGACACTGTATTTAGCTGTAGGTTTTAACTCTACTGTGACATTTACTTTGCTTTATTTGCACAGAGACATTTACACAGACTTGGGTTCACCCTTTGAGGAACTGTCCCTGGATTCAGCTTGGAGGCATCTGTAAAATTGTTTTTGTCACATTTCATTTATCTGACACCATGATAGCCTTGAGCAACAAGTACAACTGCATCACCTGAAACAAGAGCATGTCCATCTACATCAGTATTTTGCTGGACTACTGGGGTAGATACTCAGCTCCCAGCTCTTCCACCATAAACTCTAAGACACATGAGGATTTCAGATTTTCTGTTCACCTATAAATCCTTTGGAAATTATTTCATCTATAGATAATTTTTTATTATCCAACCCTCCCTTCATGCTCTTTCTATAGGCTCTTTATTCCCTAATGACACTGAAATAATGCTGATTAATATGTCTCCTGATTTGTCCAGCTATTGGATCAGAGGAGTACTGCTGAGCTCTGTGTGTTTGTTTGTGTGAGTGAAGAGGTCTGCACCAGCTGCTGAAGTAGGACTGCAGTCTGTATGCCTATGTATCAGCAACAGGAGACAGAAATCTGGGGAGAACTGCTGGGCAGAACGAGTATCTGAGTCCAGCTGCTGGAGGGGTCCAACTTTCACACACAGAGAGATATACAGGAATCTACAGAATGCATATATCCTCTATGTGTGTATATCTATATATGTATATATACTTTATATATGTATATACACTTTAGATATTTGTACGTATGCATGTACTATTACTAGTAGATCTCCACCTTGCTTAGCTAGAGAGGGGAACAGGAAGAGGCCACTGATGATACCTGGGTCCATGTGAAGTCGAGTCAGTCATCAGCAAGTTTGCAGATGACACCAAGTTAGGAGCAGATGTTAGTCAGTTAGAGGGTTGAAAGGCTCTGCAGAGGGATCTCGACCGACTGGACAGATGGGCAGAATCCAGTGGGATGGCATTTAACAAGTCCTAGTGCCGAGTGCTGCACTTTGGCCACGGCAATCCCATGCAGAGCTACAGGCTGGGGTCAGAGTGGCTAGAGAGCTCCCAAACAGAGAAGGACCTGGGGGTACTGATCAACAGCTGCCTAAACATGAGCCAGTAGTGTGCCCAGGTGGCCAAGAGGGCCATTGGCATCCTGGCCTGCATTAGGAATAGTGTGGCCAGCAGGAGCAGGGAAGTCATTGTGCCCCTGTACTCTGCTTTGGTTAGGCCGCACCTTGAGTACTGTGTCCAGATCTGGGCCCCTTAGTTTAAGGATATCGAGACACTTGAACATGTCCAGAGAAGGGCAACGAGGCTGGTGAGAGGCCTTGAGCACAAGCCTTATGAGGAGAGGCTGAGGGAGCTGGGATTGTTTAGCCTGGAGAAGAGGAGGCTCAGGGGAGACCTCATTGCCCTCTACAACTACCTGAAAGGTGGTTGTAGCCAGGAAGGGGTTGGTCTCTTCTCCCAGGCAACCAGCACCAGAACAAGGGGACACAGTCTCAAGCTGCACCAGGGGAGGTTTAGACTCAAGGTGAGGAGAAATTTCTTCACCGAGCGAGTCATTCGTTATTGGAATGGGCTGCCCAGGGAGGTGGTGGAGTCACCATCCCTGGAGGCATTCAAGAGGGGATTGGACGTGGCACTTGGTGCCGTGGTCTAGTCATGGGTCTGTGTTGATAGGTTGGACTCGATGATCCTCGAGGTCTCTTCCAACCTTAGTTATACTGTGATACTGTGATACTGTGTGAGTGTTTTGACTGTCTGCCTGCAGACTGTGTGGTGTGCAGTCTACATATATCTGTCTGTAGTGCATGTGTGTTCTCTGCACGTGTGTGCCTACATGGAATACATGCTTAGCTTTGCTGTTGGTTGGATTGAAGGCCTAAATCTGCAGCACCCTCAACTCTCTTGAGTTGTCAGATCCAGCACAAAATTGTACACTAATAGATAACTTTCCTGTTCTGTTTGCTTTTTGGTTTTTTTTTCTAAATTGTTCTTTAATACCTGGTCTTAGCCTGTCTCATCTTAACTGAATATATACCCTTAACTACTGTCTTTATTTAAGAAACAAAAAAAAACAAAACAAAAACAAAACACCACCAAAGAAAGCAATACTACCCTCTACCACCACCCCACCCTGAATGACGAAACGTGCTACAAGACCTTCCTTTATTCTGCTGCTTAATGATATTAGCACCTTCTCAGGGTTTGATCTAGTTTGTATGGTTGTAGATTTT
The DNA here is from genome assembly GCF_026170545.1 of Melanerpes formicivorus. Classification (NCBI taxonomy): domain Eukaryota; kingdom Metazoa; phylum Chordata; class Aves; order Piciformes; family Picidae; genus Melanerpes; species Melanerpes formicivorus. The sequence goes on along the minus strand of NW_027142353.1, from coordinate 13,390,691 downwards.
GGGGAGGTAAATGGGTATATGAGAGGTCCACTTTGAGGCTCTAATAAAATACGTTTAATATGGCATTTGACCTTAAAGGTATCTAACTAGTGGCATGCTTCACTGATTTACAATAGACTTAGCAGTGCTTTGATTCCACTGCGAATCAAAAGGTTAATACATGAACATCAAAGCCCCTAAAGTACCCATTTATGCAGAACAGTATCACAGCATCACTGAGGTTGGAAGAGACCTCAAAGATCATCAATTCCAACCTGTCACCACAGACCTCATGACTAGACCATGGCACCAAGTGCCACATCCAATCCCCTCTTGAACACCTCCAGGGATGGCAACTCCACCACCTCCCTGGGCAGCCCATTCCAATGATGAATTACTCTCCCGGTTAAGAAATTTCTCCTCACCTCGAGCCTAAACTTCCCCTGGGCAGCTCCCTCAGCCTCTCCTCAGAGGGCTTGTGTTCAAGGCCTCTTACCAGCCTTCTTGCCCTTCTCTGGACATGTTCAAGTGTCTCGATGTCTTTCTTAAACTAAGGGGCCCAGAACTGGACACAGTACTCAAGGTGCAGCCTAACCAATGCAGAGTACAGGGGTACAATGACTTCCCTGCTCCTGCTGGCCACACTATTCCTAATGCAGGCCAGGATGCCATTGGCCTTCTTGGCCACCTGGGCACACTGCTGGTTCATGTTTAGGCGGCTGTCGATCAGTACCCCCAGGTCCCTCTCTGGAAGCGCTCCAGCCACTCTGACCCCAGCCTGTAGTTCTGCATGGGAATGCCGTGGCCAAAGTGCAGCACTCAGCACTTGGACTTGTTGAATGACATCCTGTTGGACTCCACCCATTTGTCCAGTCAGGCAAGGTCCCTCTGCAGAGCCCTTCCACCCTCTAACTGACCAACATCTGCTCCTAACTTGGTGTCATCTGCAAATTTGCTGATGACTGACTCAGTCCCCTCATCCAGATCATCAATGAAGATGTTAAAGAGGATGGGGCCCAGTAGTGAGCCCTGGGGGACACCACTGGTGACTGGCTGCCAGCTGGATGTGGCACCATTCACCACCACTCTCTGGGCTCAGCCCTCCATGCAGAGTAACATTAATGCATCTGAGGTCACAACAAGTATAAGCAAGAGAGAAAAACAGCATAAACCCTGCTTCCATTAATATCAATCACCTGTTAAAGCAAATAAAAACTAAACCAAAATAGCACCGTCTTTGTGTCCCCATTGTTACATGAACATACTCATAATACATTTGTTGTTACTTTCTTCATTTTGGCTTCAGAAACCTGGTTTTCTGGGGGTTTTGTGGTTTTGGTTTTTATTTTTTGGTTGTCAGGGGGTTTTGTTAAGGGGTTGGGGGGGGTTGTTTGTTTTTGTTTTCTGGGATTTCTGTTTGGGGTTTTTTTGCACAGTTCCAGCACAAGGATGAATCTCATCTGTAATCTAGCAAATATCCAGCCTGTTGATTTAGGGCACTCTCTTTGTGAGGCAGAAGAAACAGGGCTGAAATTTCTGAAGCTAAAAAGGTTACTGAATCTAAATACCGCAAGCATTATACAATTGTATATCAAGCCTCTACTCCCACTATTTTCACAGATGAAAAAGAAACAAAGTCAAAACCCTTTGTGGTAGTGAGAAAAAGTTCAATTCTCCCCCCACACATGAACCACAGCTAACTTAGTGTGGTGAAGAGGTTATTAAATGTATTAATATGAAATATGAATTATGAAAATATCATTTTTATTAATTATCAAACTATTAATAACCGATGAATCACCAACTTATATACATGTTCTAGTGCACGTTAGTGGAATACATTCCACAACTGGCTTAGTGTTATGATTATAACGTAATTGAACTATCTATAAACCCTTTCTATATTTGTATAACGAAAGGTGCAGTTCTGCCGCTTGGCCACTAGATGGAGACTCGGCGGGACGCGGGCGGCTTCTGGCTATACACAGCAATATTACAATCTTTCTATGCGTCAGCGCTTACTCTGCTAGACGCGGATACTTTGAACTGAGTGCTAGTGGATGGAAAGCACGTGAACGATATTCAATTCCCTTCAGACAACAGGGATCGGTCCTGGTCGAGGTCGGTCCGTGGGGTCGGCCCTCTAAAGTCGGCTCGCACGGCAGGGTGGGACGACGGTGGCCGGTAGATGGGGTCGAACGACGGAAGCAGGCAAAGCTACGGGGGTCGGCCCAACCACGGCGGTTCTCGGGGCTGATGCAAACAGCCTCGGGGAGAGAATGCGGCTGCGTTAGGCGGTGGATTCTCTTTACCAAGCTTAAAGGAGCAGCGGGACTCTCGTAGTGGTCCCGGGTTCAGTGCAGTATAGGCACGGACAATGCTTTAGTCTTCCCTAGGATTCACAGGGCTCAGAGCAGCATTCGGCGGCTCCTCAGAGCGGCACTCAGCGGCTCCTCTCCTGCTACGGCGGGGCTAGGCATACGTGGACTCGGTATCGATCAAGTCCTTTCTCCCCGGCAACTGGGCAGATCTTACCCGCGGGGGTTGGTCCAGTCCTTCGGTGGCACGATGGGCTCTCCCGGTCGGCATGGCTGGCTGCAGCAACGCTGAGCTCCTCAGGCTCAGCGAAGGTCCTCCCTCTGGGCTTCTCAACGATGCAGACGCTTCCAGTATGCGTGCATGTATAACAGAAGCTAACAACAATAAGCTCAATGGCAAAGGCTGCAGCTCAAGAGTTACTCTCTCGAGCAAGCACAGAGACAAAGTGAATGAGGGGGCAACGTGTTTACCAACTGGGGTGATACTTATAGATTCCTCGAGGCTGGGCTTGACCAATGGGCACTCTCATAAACAACTGGCTTCAGCCTATAGAAAGCGTGAAGCTAGAATTATGCCCATACTTGGTGTCAGCATGAGCATTGCATGCACTGGGTGCGTGCAAGCCTGGCTAATGCCTTGGCTTTTGTGTTCCTCCTAGAGGGAGGGGGAACTTGTCCACATGCTGGGACAAGATTCAGTATCGGGGCATAATGTGCCTTCACCACACTTAGTCGGAGAAGCAAATGGGAAGGCTATATTTTACAAGCCGAATGAAATGCAGTGAATATATACACAATATACAGTATTTACAGTAGATACAAAAATATACAGGAAAGAATGTAACACAGAAAACTCCCTCCTGATGGAGGAGGGTTCCCCCAAAAACTCCCTTTTCCCCCTTCTTCCCTTTTTCCCAAAAGGATTAGAGAGAAAATGGATATTAAGGGAAATTCTGTTAGTTCAAAGCAGATGTTAAGGGAGAAACAAGATGCACAGATATCAGTACTTTGTACCTGACATTTCTGTCTGCTTTCAGTTCAGGGCACCTATAAACTGTTTCTAAATACATGCTCTAAGAATTTATCCTCTAGAATTTGTCTAAGTACACCTTCAGTCCTAATCAATTTTCATATGCACAACTTTGTAAGTAGAGAAGACATTTAAGATTTTGGCAAATGTTATAAGAATTTCTAATGAAACTCTTGGCTGTTATTTCAGTGATAAGAAAAATGTTACGTTTTCTACTGTGCTATGAACATACACTGAAAACACCACCACAGCAGAACCATTGGAAACCATCAAAAAGTATCTCATTAAGCTTTTCAGAAGCACAAAATACTGTAAGCCCTGAGTACTTTTATAAGACATTATATAATCACCAAAAACCATAATATACATTTTGGGATGCATAGCTGAAAAAGTAGGAAAATTATTCTAGATGTTAACATGATGAGGAAAGAAATTCTAAATGTCTTAGCATAATAATGACCCATACTTGAAATCAGAAAGGTAAATAATCTACAAACTGATTTTCAGAGAGGTCTCCAATATGACAGAGTCTGAAAGGTGGGAGGAATAATTTTAAAAATTTTAAAAATATATAAATATATAATTATTATTGTTGTTGCTGTTATTTTCATTATTTTATTTTCCATATTGCTATCATTATTATGGTTGTTATTAATGATAATAAGAACAATAACAATAATAATAATACATATCTTAAATACTTTTTGACAGCCTTTGAAGAAAAAATTATTTACTATATTTATTTTTCAAGCAATGTTGCAGATATGAACACATATCATGTAATGTTCAAACAGTATATTTTCTTCTAAGAGAGAAGATGGATAGCTCAAAAGAAAAGAAAAGAAAAAGCACAATAGAAAATAATAAAGACTAGTAGGTTATCATGTTTAGTGTTCTGATACTGCAGAACTATTACTTGTCATAAATTTATCATTTTATGTGCCCATGAAACCATATAACCATCGATACCGTTGTAGTGGTTTTTTTATAATTTTGTTTGTTTGTTTGTCCCTCTTGAAGTGGACAACCCAGAACTGGATGCAATATTCCAGGGCAGAGTAGAGGGTGATGAGAACCTCCGTCAATCTGCTGGACGCACTCTCCTTAATGCACCCCAGGATACCATTGGGCACATTGCTGTCCCATGGATAACTTGTTGTCAAGCAGGGCTCTCCATGGGGCTGCTCTCTAGCAGATCACCTCCTAACCTGTACTGGTCTTGCGATATTTAGGTAAAACAATCATAAGCACTAAAAATGTTCTTAAAAACTTACATCCTTAGCTATTTAAATTATAAACAGGCAACTGTTTCACAACATTTTGATATACATTCCCAATGTTCATATAAACTTGAATACAAGTACATTATAGAGATTCATAATTTGCAGGTATAGTATTATTTTTTCTTGTCTTAGATTTATTCCTTTATATAATAATATATATATTCAATTTTTTTGGAAGATGGTCAGGAATTATTAGTATGTACTGCAATTTATTTTTCCCTAAGTAAAGGGATAGACCCAGTAGGAATAAGAATGGCAAGAAGATAAGGAAAACTATTTTTCAAAATAGGTTTTATGACTTAACACTTTCTTGGCTGGCTTTTATAATTGGTGATTGATAATTCCTGCTGTAATGGAAGCAAACCTATAGCTGAAAAACTAATAATAGCAAAATTTAAAAATCAACATACTGCAATTAATCACAAAAAGACCTTCAATTCATAAAAAAAATAGGCACTAAGCAAAGAGACTTGAAATTTTCAAAACCTAAAGATATCATACAAATATTTTAATAGGAATCTTCTGAGTGCATTTTAGTATCTCAGAATGTTTTAGCTAAAAGAAATTGCACACAGACTGACAAAACATCAACTTTAGTATTAATATTGTCAAGCACGTGATTTGAGACTAAATTCCCACCACTGGCAATTTTTCAAGTAATACTTTACTACTACTGTGTGAACCTCACTCCCTGCAATAACATCGAAAATACTTAGAACCACTTGAAGAGTTAGTTGCATCTTCATGTGTTAGTATTTTTAGCATTTCTTTCCCAAGAAGGCTGACATTTAAATGCCATCTTTTTTGTATTTATTTCATGTGTCCTGAATGATGCTTCATCTTTTAATATTTTAATCACCAACAGTAATTTATTTCACCAAAAGTGAAATTAATGATGTGGATGTCATCTAACTACTATAAAAGGTTCTGAGAAAAAATCATATTATTTTCCATGACATCAGGAAAAACAGGCCAGGACTTTAACAGGAAAAGATTGATCTTGTGGATCCTTTATTACTTTAATAATTTCCAAGTCTCTGTCATAGCTTACAAAATAAAGAACAATTTTTTTCTGTAAATGTTTTGTATATAAGAGAACTTAAAGAAGACTTCTGTGTTTCTATAGAGAGTCAGTATACTTATTAATTCTATTACAGTGATACTTAATTCACTGTGTAATAAATGGAATGTTGCCAGTATAAAATACACAGAACTATGATATGTGAAGCTGCCATAAACCACCATTTTTTTCTCAGACACAACTATCATTTATCTCTCATATTACCACTATTACTTCTTTCTATTTCTTTCCTAGAGTAATCTAATCTTTCTCTCTTTTCCTTACAAAATTTCACTTGTCAGTATCTATGGTGCCAATATTATAACAAAATGACACAAAATAGTTAACTACTAAACAGACCCAAAACTCCATGAGCATGCCACAAGTTGATATAGTTGTGTGATCTCAGCAGGAACTTGCTCCATTCACACCCCACTTACCCTGGCTGGTCACACTGTTCTGACTGATCCTTTCTTAGTGCTGATTAGAGTTAAAAATACATGACTGTCTGGCATACTTTGGTGTATGCTTGCCACATGTCTCTTAGAATAAATTTTGACTATGATCCAGCACTTCTCTACCTTTTCTTGGAGAGCTACTACCTAATCAGTTCATCAAGTTCGTTCACAGCACTTATTTCTGTCTATCTATAGTTCATTGGACCTTTCCCTTTTAGATTTAATTCTTTGTTTATATGTTAAGATAATTTAAAATATTTAGTGCTGCTCTCCACTTCACAAGCCATTAGGGATGCTACAGAAAAGTGTGGACAATGTGACAATGGAAAAATAGTAGGGAAAAAACAACCAACCTACATTAGATAAAGCCTGGTAACTGAGGAATGGCATGTTATGTGTGAGTAATGTAGCATTTGAAAATTACTGTAAGAAAATATCAGCTGTGGCTTCCCATTTAGAGAAGAGATGCAGAATTAAGAAAAAGATGGCTCAGAGTGTAATAAGTAGTACTACAAAGTTTCCTATTCCATATTGTCCATTTGATTAGAACTGTGACCAACAGCCATTAATTGATCTACATAAGCATGATATCTTTGAGAAATGAATGTTTATGCAGTACACATCTCAGTTAACGTCCTGTTTCAGTGGAACTTAGATTTTCTTCTCTGTTTGCTCTGTCAACATGAAACCCAACTATTGGGTAGGCCTAAAAAATCTCACTCCTAGTTTCACTTTTGTGAATGAAATATATGCCAAGGGCACAGTCTAAGGGACGCATGCAGTTTTTAAGTAAATGTGAGAATTTCAGGCTACATATGACTCATGATTTTTCATTTCAATCCAAACATGTAAATACACCAATTGTGTGAAGAAGAAGAAGAATTAAGAACTAAAACTTTTTTTTTTTTTTTTTGTTCTCTTTAATTTTCTTGGAGGGAAAGATTACTTTCCTTTAATATGGTGTAACATTAGGACTATTTGTTTTACACTCTGCTTGCAGCATTCACTGGCTCCAACAAGCATGTTTAACAAACTGTCAAGGAAGTAAATGTCTGGTAAAAGAAATACATAAAGTGAAACAATTTTGGGGATTTTTTTTGGTGTGGTTTGAGTTTGGGTTTGGTTGGGTTTTGTTTTGTTTGCTTGCTTCTTTTTTTGCTTTGGTTTGGTTTGGTTTTGTTGTTGGTTTGGGTGTTTTTCTGATAGATGGACTCACCCAGTCCCTGCAATAGCAAAACACTTATTATAGTTATGTTTCAAATATAGGGTTCTTGTCCAGAAACACATCAATGCTGCATCTTCCATCCTGTTTCAGGTTGTGATTGGTCTTCCACAGTTTAACTTCCTCTTTCTGTCAGCAGGCTGATATTTCAATTACACATTCAAAAGATAAAAATACAATTGTACAAAACCTATGCTAATTTTACATGAATAGTAGAAAAGTTTTTCAAGTTTGACAGTAATCCCAGCTCTTACAGTCTGAGTGCCTGACTTTCTCTCTTTCCCTTGAACAGGTTTTTCAATTGCTTTCTTCTAGGTATTTACAAGCAAGGAGAGCAATAGCTGCAGTTAATCACCCTCTGCTCCGGAGATCAGAATCAGGTCATAACTGTCCAGTATCTAAAACAATAGTGTTAAATAAACAGAAATGTATTACGCACGTTAATGTGGCAATATAGTTGAAAATTCTTTACGCATGCATCTATATCTATGAAATACAGTACCATAGTTTTTTCTTTGTTTATCATAAGACACTTTATACAAAAGTAAAACTGTCACCCTCTGGTAAAAAGCACCTGTGAAATATTCAAGTGACTAAATGGCTTTCAAAGTTTCTAAAGTTCCAGTCAGTCTTTGGAAGAACTTCAGTATATATACATTTTTATCTAAACACAAACATGGAAAAAAAAAAAAAAAAAAAAAAAAAAAAAAAGAGAGAGAGAGAAAAATCATCCACTGGCAACTGTTTATTTGACAAATAACTGCCAAGGAGCTTCTTCCTCAAAGGCTTCATTATGTAACACCCCAGATTTGCAAGTACATTTTTCATTGTGTAGTGACACTCATATGTAGTTCCTTTGATTTCCACAGTATTTCTCTGACTGTATATACCTCCCAAAATGCCTTTTCACTGAGTTAAAGCAGATGACAAACTCAAGGGAAGGCAAGCCTGCAAGAAAGGCAAATTGGAGGGATTTGGGCAAGGCTTCCTTTTACTATGGAAGAAATGCAGGTGCATCTTCAAAAGGGCTACTTGGAGAAGAAGCTTAACTCAGAGCTTCCCAGTCACATTCCTGCAGAGTTTGTCCAGCCCTATTTGCTTCTTAGGAAGACTAAGAAGATTAGCCTAGGAAAAACACCAAAGCCAGATGCCTAAAGAACAGGTTAAAATCATGCTCCATTATTCCCAGTGTTGGCAGACCAGGAGCTGAAGCACATAAAACAACCACGTTTTGTTGGTATTAAAATGTAGGTTTTTCTTTTACTCTCTAGGTCCTCTTCTCTGACCAGACTAGAGGACACAGAATCAAAGAATCATATCACACCATATTGGAAGGGACTTCAAGGAACATCTGGCGCAGACTTTCTTAGCAAAAGTAGTTTAGACAAGATGGCACAGCACTGTGTTCAGCTAAATCTTAAGATATCCTTTTTTGGGGTATAGCCTAGATATAATGTCCTGAAGTAGCAAACATGAAAGCTTCATCTCCAAGTCATTTAGTCATTTTCTCACAAGGGCCAGGAACAGAGATTCCTGTTTATGGATCATTTACCATTCAGCAAAAGAAATATTTCATAGAGTATATTTATGGTGACAATGTGAGTGTTGCAGTCGAGGTCACAAAATGCTCTCTATAGCTAAGAAATACAGACAGTCAAACTGTTACAATGTAGGAATTTATAATATTGGCCTATTTTAATTCCTACATATTGTAGGTTAAATAAATTTCCTATTTGGTCTTCAATACTATGCTAAGTTAACACAAACATACTCAATCACACACATAGGGGAATGACACATTAATCTAATAAGGTGTTTGTTTGTATCATATTAGATTTTATATATATATTATCACATTGTCCTGGAAGACTGTGGTGAAGAGGTTATTAAATTTATTAATATGAAATATGAATTATGAAAATATTGGGTTTATTAATTATCAAACTATTAATAATCCATGAATCACCAATTTATATACATGTTCTAGTGCACGTTCGTGATATACATTCCACAAGTGGCTTAGTGTTATGATTAGAACTTAATTGAACTAGTTACAGACTATTTCTATATTTATATAATGAAGGGTGCAGTTCCGCCGCTTGGCCACTAGACGGAGACTCGGCGGGACGCGGGCGGCTTCTGGCTATACACAGCAATATTACAATCTTTCTATGCGTCAGCGCTTACTCTGCTAGACGCGGATACTTTGAACTGAGTGCTAGTGGATGGAAAGCACGTGGACGATATTCTGTAGCTGTTGTTTGTAGCAAGGTGGGAGTCTTGCAGACGGTTGCTGCTGGACTGGTTCCTAGTCGAATTGGGATGGCGGCGTTGGGTTACTGTCTCCTCTCTTCACAACAGGGAAGAGGGAATAGTGGAACCTGGGCTTAGCACAGAAGCAGGTTCCCTTCAGGACTCAGTCGATTCCCTCCAGACAACAGGGATCAGTCCTGGTCGGGGTCGGCCCGTGGGGTCGGCCCTCAGAGTGGGCTCGCACGGCAGAGTGGGGCGATGGTTGCCAGTAGGCGGGCTTGGACGACGCGGCAGCAGGCAAAGCTACGGGGTCGGCCCAACCATGGCGATTCTTGGGGCTGATGCAAACAGCCTCGGGGAGAGAATGCGGCTGCGTTAGGCGGCGGATTCTCGTTTACTGAGCTTGAAGGAATAGCTGGACGCTTGGAGTGGTCCCGGGTTCGGTGCAGTATAGGCACGAACAATGCTTTAGTCTTCCCTGAGGTTCACAGGGCTCAGAGCGGCACACGTGGCGGCTCCTCTCCTGCTACAGCGGGGCTAGGCATATGTGGACTCGGTATCGATCAAGTCCCTTCTCCCCAGCAACTGGGCAGATCTCACCCTCGGGGGTCGGTCCAGTCCTCTGGTGGCACGGTGGGCTCTCCCGGTCGGTACGACTGGCTGTAGCGACGCTGGGCTCCTCAGCATCGCTAAGGTCCTCCCTCTGTGCTTCTCATGATGCAGAGGCTTTCAGTATGCGTGCATGTATAACAGAAGCTAACAACAATAAGCTCAATGGCAAAGGCTGCAGCTCGAGAGTTGCTCTCTCGAGCAAGCACAGAGACAAAGTAAAAGAGGAGGCAACTTTTTTACGAACTGGGGTGATACTTGTAGATTCCTCGAGGCTGGGCTTGACCAATGGGCACTCTCATAAACAACTGGCTTCAGCCTATAGAAAGCGTGAAGCTAGAATTATGCCCATACTTGGTGTCAGCACGAGCACTGCATGCGCTGGGTGCGTGCAAGCCTGGCTAATGCCTTGGCTTTTGTCTTCCTCCTGGAGGAGGGGGAACTTGTCCACATGCTGGGACAAGATTCAGTATCTGGGTATAATGTGCCTTCACCACAAAGACACATTAACAAGACAGCTAAACCTGTTTGAGCCACTGCCCTTTCTCCTCCCTTCCTGTTGCAGGGTCCAGGTTTGAGGTTGAGAAGCCAATAGGCAGGCACTGTTAAGGCTGGCTGGAGTGGGTGGAAGCTGGACCTTACATTTCAGCAAGGGAATTGCATGTGTCAGAGGCTATTTGAGAAGGCATGTGCAGTTTTGCCTGCCATACAACATTTTGAACTGATTGACAAGATTTGAATAGGTAATCTGCTATTGGGCCATTCAGTTTTCAAAAAGGGAATTTATAGGGGAAGATTTCAGAGCCCCCACCTATTTCATCTCTCTTTCTTATCTCTCTCTTCTTCTCCCCCCCATTTGTTAATGGGACTCAAGGTGGCGACAAGCACCTGCTCCATGCTCCTGTCTTCAGGGCACTTGCCTTTGTTGAATTTCATTACATTTCTCCCTGCCCAGGCTGTCTAAGTCTCACTGAATGGCAGCACAACCTTCTGGTGTGTCAGCCACTCCACACAGTTTGTGTCATCAGCAAACTTGCTGACAAATCTACTTGGTGAATATGTTCATATTTTTATTTTACCAAACTTTCTTTTTTCCTACATCAGATGTGTTAGCAGGCACACAATGAATATAGGTATATAAGTCAGTGCTACATGATCTCTAAAATAATATATACTCATTATCATTCAAAATATAAAGCCTCAGTGGTTCTAATTTTATAAAAGTACAGTTGCTTCTCATGTCTTAAGTAATAGTTGTAAACAATTTTCTCTTTACAGTTCTTAACAAGTACATAATTGTAGCAACTGCTCATTTGTTTGTCTAAGAAAAATAATCTAAGATAAAGACATCCCTAATACACAAGCATGTGCTTGCCTTAAAAAAATCCCAAACAAACACAACAGAACTAGGTGATCTGGTGATCCCATTCCCTTGTAGGAACACCTTCCACTATATGAAGTTGTTAATCAGTTCTTAATCCAAAGAAACAACAAAAAATAATAACTGATATTTTAAACTGCTTCACTGAGCAGTGTATATGTTTCCAAAACGAACAGATGATCTGTCAATTTGCTTAATCATTCATCACCTGAGGATTATACTGAAGGGCCTCTCACCATGTACAGTTTACTCAGTGTTCCAAGATTTTGAGCAATAAAACCAGCCCACAGTCTGAGAACATTTTTCCATCTCTGAAGAAAACGCTAGGGAGTTGAATTCACTATCAGATGTATTTGCCCTTTATAAGGCAGTGCAATCTCTAAGACTGCAGAAATGCAGAGCAGCTGTTTCAAAACAAAATTAAATAAGTCTATTGGTTCACTGAATGACTGCACTAAGTAACTTTCCAGTAGCAGAACAAAATGAAATCTAACTTAGAGCAGAGCATTTGGCCACCTTTCTATGAACATCCCACATTTCATCTTTTTCTCAGTCTATCACAGAGTGTAGTATCATAGTGTTCATTTATTTGATTTGTCTCCTTTGCTTTTGTAATGGGTTGGGGCAGACCCCCTCCCCACCATGCGCAGAAATGTCGACTCAGACAAACAGATTGCAAAAGTGATGAAAAGTTTAAATAAAACAGTGAGTGCGTGCAGAGAATTAGAAACACAGTGACAAGAAGAAACCCCAAAACAGACCCAGAGAGATCCCATCCCCACCTGAGGGTGCACCCAAAAGCCCCAGGGCTCCTCCTTCTTCCCCCCCACTGCTAGGCTAGTCTCAGCTGGCCAGATCTGAGACTGCCCATCCCCCTGTGGCCTTGGGCCTAGCCAGACCCATGGCCGGGAGATCTCTCCCCCAGTTACCAGGCGGCAGAGAGGAAGGAAAGAGGAAGTGCCAGACCCCGCCGTGAAACTTAGAATGGTGCAAGGGATCATGGTAGAAAATAACCTAATTTCCTGTGTCCACCCACTGGGATGGACTTCTGGACACAGGAAACACCTTTGTAGCAGAGGACACCCAGCCCAAACTACGACACTTTATTAGTGCTGGATCAGGTAACCTTTTGGTACTGCTTACTGAAATGTAAATCACCATTTTCAGTCCCCCACTTTCAAATTCATGTTTCCTCCAGCAGCTAAAAATTTCTCTGTTATTTTGCTAAGGTGATCCCTTTGTTCTAGATGATCCCAGTGGTAGGATTGTGAAAAATGTCAACTCCTTTATTATAACAGAAAACACAATGGCAAATATCCATAGATCAGTAAGCTCACATATGATTGTGAAAATCATAGGTTTTCATACTAGCAACAACTTCAGTAAAAATAGTAATTTTTTTAACCAGTATAGATATATGGATTCTTACTGTAGATCCAACTATTCATGGAAAATTGCCTAATGCATGAAGATTTTTACCATTACCACAAAGGATTAAATCATTCTGGTGCAGGCATCTTTACACCTATAGTACTGAATTCACACTGAGTGAATAACTGTGCCCCGGGAGTATAACAAACCAACCTTAATAACAGACTCAGCAAGAGATCTCAGTCCTTCTGATATCTTTTTGTGCAAAACGGGCTGAGAATGCTCAAGGAGCAAAAGTCACAAGTAATTTGTACCATTTCACAGCTACATTAACACCTTTAATTGTAACTGACAGGGCAATTAAGCCTGAAAAGCATCCCAATACAGTAACTGGTACATGATGATTGTCCCACTGAAACACCAGATCATGTATTCTATTTGGAGGGAAACGGTTTCACTTTATTTTCTGCCATTGAAGTGAATATCCCAGTTCACCATGCCTCATTAGAAGGTTTTTGTTGCTATAAACATGATTATTTCAAATAATCACAAGCCTTAATGTCAAGCATATAATTTAGCAATTCCCTTCTCAAAGCAAGTGTCAAGATAATTTTTTATTATTATATTGTTACACATAATCCATTTAAATAATGTAAAAGAATAATGAAGAGGCAATATTTCAAACAGAAATAAAAATATATGTAGAACACATTCCCTTTCTCTTTTTTCTCTCCTTAAAAAACAAACAAACAAACAAAAATCTAGACAATTCTCCTCAGATGCCTTGATTTGCAAGGTTTTGTATAGTAGTGTCCCTACCAGCCTCGCATTCTCCCACACACAGGCATGGCACCCAATGGTAAGCCATAATAAATAAAATTTTATTCAACATCAGCAAGGAGTTGAAATCTGTCACAACAAATTTACAAAAATTCATTTCTGTAAAAACTTGGTGCTTAGGGCTCAATATCTATGATATATCTACTTGGAGAAGAAAGAATACTTAATTAGATCTACTCTAATCCCAGGAGACTGAATTTCTATTAGTAGTTAGTGTATGCTAAATGCAATCTTCAGGCACACCTTACCACTGAGTTTCACCTGAAAGGAATCCTGTTTGATTGCCCCAAGACCGCTCCACAGCAGAAACTGCTGCTGATTGAGGGATTTCCTTCAAAAGCACACTTCTCATGCAAGTTGAAATGCTCAAGTATCACAGTATCACAGTATCACTAAGGTTGGAAGAGACCTCGAGGATCATCGAGTCCAACCTGTCACCACAGACCTCATGACTAGACCATAGCACCAAGTGCCATGTCCAGTCTCCTCTTGAACACCTCGAAGGATGGTGACTCCACCACCTCCCCAGGCAGCCCATTCCAATAACTAATGACTCTCTCGGTGAAAAACTTTCTCCTCACCTTGAGCCTAAACTCCCCCTGGCGCAGCTTGAGACTGTGTCCTCTTCTTCTGGTGCTGGCAGCCTGGGAGAAGAGACCAACCCCTTCCTGGCTACAACCATCTTTCAGGTAGTTGTAGAGGGCAATGAGGTCAACCCTGAGCCTCCTCTTCTCCAGGCTAAACAATCCCAGCTCCCTCAGCCTCTCCTCATAAGGCTTGTACTCAAGGCCTCTCCCCAGCTTTGTTGCCCTTCTCTGGACACGTTCAAGTGTTTCGATGTCTTTCTTAAACTAAGGGGACCAGAACTGGACACAGTACTCAAGGTGCAGCCTAACCAATGCAGAGTACAGGGGCACAATGACTTCCCTGCTCCTGCTGGCCACACTATTCCTAATGCAGGCCAGGATGCCATTGGCCTTCTTGGCCACCTGGGCACACTGCTGGCTCATGTTTAGGCAGCTGTCGATCAGCACCCCCAGGTCCCTCTCTGTTTGGGAGCTCTCTAGCCACTCTGACCCCAGCCTGTAGTTCTGCATGGGGTTGACGTGGCCAAAGTGCAGCCCCCGGCACTTGGACTTGTTGAATGACATCCTGTTGGACTCCACCCATTTGTCCAGTCAGTCGAGGTCCCTCTGCAGAACCCTTCTATCTTCTAATTGACTAACATCTGCCCCTAACTTGGTGTCATCTGCAAATTTGCTGATGACTGACTCAGTCCCCTCATCCAGATCATCAATGAAGATGTTAAAGAGGGTGGGGCCCAGCACTGATCCCTGGGAGACACCACTGGTGACTGGCTGCCAGCTGGATGTGGCACCATTCACCACCACTCTCTGGGCTCAGCCCTCCAGCCACTTCCTAACCCAGCACAGAGTGTTGCGTTCCAAGCCACGAGCTGACAGCTTAGCCAGCAGTTTGCTGTGGGAGACAGTATCAAAGGCCTTGCTGAAGTCCAGGTAGACCACATCCACAGGCCTCCCCACATCCACCAGATGGGTCACCTGATCACAGAAGGAGATCAGGTTGGAGAGGCAGGGCCTGCCCCTCCTAAATCCATGTTGGCTGGACCTGAGCCCTTGGCCATCCTTCAGGTACGCAGTTATTGCCGACAGGATAATCTGCTCCATCATTTTCCCTGGCACTGAGGTCAGGCTGACTGGCCTGACATGTCCACAATTTTGGAGGAAAGACTTACTCTAGAGTTTCTGCACATATACTCAGGATTTAAAATGGGTATCATATTTTTTTGGTCTGAAAACTCTCAGACATCTTAGCTGCTCACCATTTATTTTTTCTGTTACATCTTACTAATTGTTTACTGCATGCATATGAAACATTTAAAATATCTGGCCATACCTACACAGCTGTGACTTTTAGCATACAAGGGAAAAAAAACAAAACAAAACAAAGAAGTTATTAAGTTCAAATGCTACAACCTTATGCTGCATTGCAATCTTAAAAAACATATATGAATAAAAATACTCTGAAGGCTGCCAAATAATTATTTAACTGGTTCTGGCAATTAATAAAATAAACTAATAAAACGATTGGTCTTCAGAAAATGCTCCTATGCATCCAAAGAATGACAGATGTCCTATTAACGGTAAGCAATGTGTTTCAGAGCATGTTTGGTTTATGTTTCCCAAGTTACACTCAAGATAGTGTATTGAAGGGGAAAAAAATCCCAAACCAACAGAAAAAAAAAAAAAAAATTAACAATTTGCAAATGTCACAGCAACATATGGGCCTTCACAGGTTTGAAGACCAAAAAGAATCCATTGAGATGCCACTGAGATGAGTAGAGAGCTGGAGAACTTGATATATGAAGAAAGGCTAAATGAACTGTATTTGCTCTTCCTGAGAAAGACAAGGCTTTGGGGTATCTCATCACACATTTATAGAGTACCTAAAACATAGGCACAAAGAAGGAGGAAACAATCTTTTCACAAGGATGCAGTGACAGAAGAATCAGGGAAAATTCTGTCTGGGTCTATTAAAAAAAAACAAAAAGATGCACCCTGTGATCGATAATACAAATTTAAACAACTAAGTATCCAAGAATATTGGTGACAGTTCTGTCAGTGAAAATATTAATGATCCTGGCAATTCCTGAATAACCTGACTTCTCACTTAAGTTTGGACCATAAAGATGATCAAAGGGCTGGAGCACCTCTGCTATGAGGATAGGCTGAGTGAGCTAGGGTTATTCAGCCTGTAGAAGAGAAGACTTGGGTGGGACCTTATAGCTGCTTTTCAATACCTGAAGGGAGCCTACAGAAAATCTGGAGAAAGACTTTTCACAAGGGTGTCTAGCAACAGGACTAGGGGAATGTTTTTAAGATGAGAGGGAGTACATTTAGAGTAGATCTCAGGAAGTGGTTCTTCAGTATGAGGGTGGTGAGACTCTGGAATAGTTCACCCAGAGTGGTTGTAGATGCCGCCTCCCTGAAATTGTTTAAGGACAGATTAGATGAGGCCTTGGGTGACCAACTCTAGTTGAGAGGCATTCCTGGCCATGGCAGGGAGGTTGGAGTAGATGATCTCTGAGGTCTCTTCCAACCTAAGCCATTCTATGATTTTATGGTTCTATGATTCTTGGGTGTCCTCCTTCCCCTAAATATTCAAAAGCGTTTCCTCATGGTACACAAATACTGGTGGATGGCAACACTTGCCCACATTGGTTTTGAATATCAACTTCAAACACTTATACGAATTAAGTAGAGAAGGAGATAATTCAGTAATACAAAGTGGAAGCTAGTTCTGAGGTTTGGGTGATTTGTTTGCTTTTTTCTTGAAAGCTGTGAGCTGCTTTTTTAAACACATTTGAGGCCAAATAAAATTTGTGTTAGATTTTTTTAAATACATAGCATAACTTATAAGTTGAAAATAATGTAATCTTTTTTGTAGACGCCACTGCCATAATAATCAGTTTTTACACTAATATAAATGGAGCTGCATTCTTGTATTAGGCTGCTACATGGTTTAGGATACACTGATCAAAATCAGCAAATAGCTAAAGAGAGGCAAACCCCAAAGCCTTTTACCATAAAATTCCATGCTATTGCCAGCTCACTTTTTAAATGTAAATTAAAGCAACGGAAAGCAGCAAAAAGCAAGCAGTATTTTCACAGAAGACTACCTATGTTATTTTCTTGCAGAACACAGGGCTGCTGATCTGTAAGTTACAAGGTTTCTCTCTTTAGGCCCACGATTAAGGCGAATTCACAGTCTTCTCCACTGGGTGGCAACATAGGATACAGCAACAGCAAGAAATGCTCTCCCCGCAGGACCACCCAAAAAAGTTTTTCCCGTCGTTGAAGTTGCGCTTGGCAATGCTATGAATATACTGGGGAAAAAAAAGAAACTGAACGAAGTGTGATCTACTCACACTGGGTACAGCTCAAACAAATGTTATCATAACACCCTTCCTCCCCCCATCCCATTTTTCGTTTGTTTCTCTTTGATCATAATAGAGTTTTGAAATGTGAACTGTAATTGTCATTAAAAGTGCTTGAAACTAATGCTGATTTTCAGTAAGTGTTTTTTCACATGCATCATGTTTACAGTCTTATAATTATTTTAGAACAAATTATTTTAATAATCAGTTGAATTTTTAGTAAGAAGCAAATAGGGAAAAAAAACACAAACACTACTGTGATTTGTTTAAAATACAGAATGCATTTCCCTGTCAAAATTTCATAGAACAGACTTACTTTGTTTTCTGAAGTTATTCTGCAACTATCAGAAACAAACAAACAAAACCCAGAAAAAAAAATTACAAAATCCACTTTGTATTATGATTAGTGTGACTCATATGAAGTGAAAAATAAAGAAATGGAAGTCAAAGAAGAAAGGTTTGAAATAGAAGACAAAGCAGAGACAAGAATATGAAAAGCAATGGGAAAAAGATGTGAAAAATACCGGATGAGAAAGATGTGTAAATATGAGGTAAAAAAAAATGTATGCAAAACAAGAGAAGGATGACAGATTAGAGGGAGAGAAAGAAAATGTCACACAGAGAAATAACAGGAAATAATACGTAAGTTTGATCTCTTCATACTGTACAAAATTAAGAAGAAAAAGTTTCTGATTTTTGTCACAATCAGGAAGTCTAGAAAACTTGAAAACATTTATTTTATAACTTCTGCCTCTCACTTCCTAGTTCTGAGGAACTGCTGCAAAGCAGGACATTGTGGATCCATGGTATACATGCCCTGAAGTGAATACAGAATTGAATTACAGGTGCCCAACTTTTTTTGTTTGTTTGTTTTGTTTCTTTGTTTTTGGTTTTTTGTAAGAAGAAAATTGTTAAAAAATACCCAGTAGAGAAAAAGAAGCCCAAACAAAGAGATGTCTCAAGAAACTCCACTCCACTCTACTCTAAAAGCAACCACTCTTTAAGGTTAGCCAGCAGGGACTTGGAATAAGTACATACTGCTACACTTCCTCCCTTGTCTTCCTTGGGTACAGTCCTCCAGTTTCTGGCAATACAAAGAAAACAGAATTATACTGTACTTTTATCAAGAGTCCTTGAAGAATTACTCCATAAATTTGCCTAGTTATTTGTTGAATGCAGATACACTGTTGACATCCACAACTTCCTGGGGCACAGATTCTATGATTCAGTTCTACACTTGGTGAATAAGTACCTTCTTTTTTCAGTTGGCTGTCCTGACATCATTTATTATTGGTATCCAAGAAGGACTATTCCCTATCCACTGTTTCATGTTTATGTGCTGGAAATTTGTTTTGAAGTTAGATCTCCAAATGTTCCAGGAAAGTGGATGAAAACCATGTCCCAGGGTTGATAGTTTTAACATAATACAACATAATAGTTTTAAATGCAATTTTTTACAGAACACTCATGATATTTTGAGACAGATGAGAGTAATAAAAATATGATGCCTTACTGAAAATGTGGCTGGCTATCCAGGTGTTCACTTCAACTACCAGCTGAACTCAACACTTTAATACTGTTTCCCACAGCTGGGATCTATTCCTTTGACAGTCTGTATTCAGGCTTAGCTTCCCCAAATGGAAGTTAACTTCAGCATGAAATCTTTGCCTTTTCCCCTAACACCTCAGAAGATTTCAATTGATGGATTTCATTTATCCCCCAGGTTTACCTACTGCAAATTAATACAGTTAGGGAATTCATCAGTCTTCACTTCTCCCCAAAAGTTCCTCCCAATGCTATGAATTCAGTTGTGTTCAATATCTAACTGAGATAAAAGCATCAACCTAACCATAGTATGTACCTATCTATATGTCTTCGTTTCAGACAGACAGCTGAAGTAGCATTACTTCCCACATGCAAGAATTATTTTACATACACATATAAATGAGAAAAATGAACATACTACACTGTCTATTTATCAGGAGATGAGATTTCCTAGGACATGAGTTATTCTGTCCCTAAAGAAACAATTTGTTCACTTTCCACAAAATTATAATCTTACTTATTCAAGTAAGTAAGTAACAAAAGAAACACAAGAATGTAATGTAAATCCCAAATAGCTTAAACTTTTCTGGAAGTGATGGAAGTATTAGAGGAAACTGCTAATCTGAACAACTCTAAGACCTTACATGTGTCTTCTCTTCATGTATTCCACTATCATTCATGTACACAGCAGAGACAAGAACTTTTCTTGTCATGAGCATCTGTCTGATTTGTCATATGTGCTGTATCTAACATTGTGAATTGTTCCAATGGCAGCATTGGAGCATCTGGCACATGAGCTCTCCATACAGAAGTGTTCAAAGCCTAGAGGAATGTGAAAGAAGGAAGTAGCACAAAGCAATTCAATGAGCTTCAGCTGATGTTCAGAAAACTTGTTTTTCTTTACCTTCACTAGTCATATTCTGGTGATAGTTACCTAAGGATGCTGCACAGTGGTGCACCTGTAACTACAGCTCCCTGAAGCACAGGGACCCATTTCTGTACTTTCTTTCTGACAGCTATTAAGTATGCTTTGTATTCTTTGTTCTCTTGAGAGGCAAACCTTTTTCCATCAGATTTACACATCCTTGAGGGTAAAATTTAGACCATCTAAGCTATGCAGATGATATGCTACAGTGGTTAGAAACTGACAGTCCGCTAACACTATGTAGGGTGTGTCTCTTTCCATTGATTATGCAAACTCAAGTCTTGATTATTAGATGCCTAAGTTTTGCATAGCTAAAAAGTCAGTTGAATCACACCTCCAAAATGAAGGCTTCCTTGTATACTGAAATGTGGCATCATCAACACACAAATACAAAAGAATCCACTGTATTGACAGAAACATGAGCTAAGTTTTTTTCCCCCATCTAAATCATTCACAGGTGTCTAAGCAAATAAACAACTTCTGGCTGTTTAATTCAGTGTTTACATTTTTTTCCTGCAAATATATTCCTTTACTAAGCAAGCAAAAGTACCTAAAAGGTGGCAGAGTCTAGCTATCAGCTCTTGAACTGGCTGGTAAAAAAATTCTCCTTTGAAACACTAATTCTGTAGACATAAAAATATGCATTTAAAATTACATGATTACTGCCAAGATCTCTGTGAATGCAGTCTGTGCTGTCAAAAGGCTGAAGGGCAGTACTCTAGATTGAGCTTTCATTGGTTTGGATCATAGTCAAATCTTTCCTGTGCTAGAGAAATATGCAGTCAAGAACCAGTTGCCCTTATCTTGGGATTCCTGTTTAAAGAATTGAAGACAATACAGTGTGACTCTGCAAATAGATGAAGCTATTGATCAAAAAGTATCTATGATAGTTTAACCATTTTTTTCTCTATTAGCTGCTGCCTAGAATCCCTGTACCATTCAGTACTTCACTGCTATGTTCAGTACTGCAGTGTGTTAACTGACCATGCTTAATACTTTTCAATGCAAAATGTAATATCTTTATATAAAAAATATTGTTTGCCATTTTTTAAAATCAGCTTTTATTTGTTTTAAACACCATCTGTACAAGGATTTTGGGATGCATTGATAATTTATTTTTCCTTAAGGAGAATAGAACACATTGCTTTGATCTTTGAAATGAAAGTAGAAATATTAGGCATGCTATCTTTGTAAGTTACAGGAGTATTTCATGGAACAAAAACACAGACAGAAATACAATATACTTACTACTTCCTCTGTTACTGTTGTAATTCTGTGTGATTCAGAGTTCATTGCGAGGTTGGAGTATGCTTTATGTTTCATATTTATCTTTCTTTTCTTCATAAGTATAAAGTATGCATCTGGAAAGAATCTGCACAGTCTCCTGTTGCATGAATGTATCCATTTAATTTGCTTTTTTGATCTGTTCTTCATAGTATCTTCACATTGTGAAATCTTAGGAACTACTGAATACGAAAATCTTTAGGATTTGGATATAGCTATTCACACTAGTGTTTGACTGGGTCATTTACTAAGTCTGCAGTAACACATATGCAAGTGCAATCCATCTTCCTTTACATTAGTTTTTGCTTCAGGTTTTTGTTTTGTTGTTTTGTTTTTCTTTTTCAGAGATAGCTGCCACTGAAGCACTCATAGCAGATATATGTTTGCCTGTGTGCTTAAACTCAAAACATCACTTAGAACATATTGAAGATGCAAATGCATTACTGGGCTAGAAAACATTAAATTTCTGTGTGAGATACTTCATTTTAATAATAAAATTCTTTTTTAATTATAAAGTAGCTTCAGTTTGGTTTATTCATTGAATGAACTGAATAAAAAACAAATGAGCTATCACTGTTTTCTAAATTCACAGTCCTTGATAACTCAGATGAATTTTCCCAAGTGCCACACATGGATGAGTGCTAAAAATCCTTGGCCCTATGAAAACTGTGGTAGGATAGAAACAGTCAGAAAAAAAATAGTAATTTTAATAAATATAAGCCAACTTGTGTCATCTGTCATATAATACTAAAGGAATACAAGAAGTTGAGCTGCTAATAAAGATGAGAAAGTATAACTTTTTTTAAAGAGAACAGACTATATATATTTTGGAGTATTATATTTTATATATATTATATTTTGGAGTATTACTTGGACTCACAGATGTGAATGGCAGATTAGTTGTACTTCATTAGAGAGGATCTAGTGATTCTTTTAAATACAAAAGGAAACCAACTTATAAAATAGTACTATACTAAGAAAATGTTTTTTCTTACATAAAGAAAAAACTTACCACAGACTTTCACAATTAGACATACAGGGAAAATCAGTGGGTTTTATATAAGACTTACAACCAGTTTTCAGATCTCTAAAATGACCCTGCTTAAGTATCTAAGTTATCTGTGAAGATGTTAAAAAGAAAACATCATAATAAAGGTTTCAGTAGCATATTTTTCATAGTCAGTACAAGATGCTCTACAAAAATCTTCTGTATAGATGTCAAGACACGTTTTCAGCAGATATAACATAGTAATATGAAAGCTGAAAATGCTGCAGTGCTGAATACCAGCACACAGAAGTTTGCTGTCAGGATTGGTAAACCTGCAGTGTTTGTAGAGGTCTACTGTGAATATTAGAGTGAAAGACAAACCCATAGAAGATACTGCACAACCCAAAGTCTTGTTTAAATAATTATTTGAGAGCTGTTTTATTAAATTCCCATGGCTAGAGGTCATCAATAATTTGATTTTAGAAATATAAAATGTTTTGGAAGATCACTGTGTGAAAGGACCATCATTGCAAAATATCACTAAACCTCTTATTTGAAGGATATCCTGTGTATTGAAGCTAAATTCAGTCATATTTCTTTTATAAGAACTTCTGTCTAGTATAATCTGCTATGATTCATAGTTGGTTTTGTTTTTTCTTGTTAGGCTTTTTTTTTTAACTATGCAGCAAAGCCTCTTGCATGAGTTTTCTTTGGTATTAATATGAAACATTATTATATAAAAAGAAGATGATAGATTTTAGAATTTTCCCCTCCATTGTTTCATGTCATAAAATAGTCCTGAATTTCCTAGGAAAACCTCTAAGAGTCATCAGATCACTAATACTAAATTCTGGAGTAAGTCTATTTTTCTTTTACTGTGTAAAAAGAAATCACAAAATACTCTTAAAAGAAGGTATTATGAGGCCATAATTAAAACTCTTAGAATATCTTTGGTCACTGTTCTTTCTCATGCCTATTGTTCAACAGTCTTCTGTGGCTTTATAAATATTCTTGAAAGCCAACACATTTTGCAAATTATTACCAGCTTAATAATAATTAATTCACTTGGTGTTAGAATCCTTTTATCAAAAACACTCTGTGCATGACAAATTACTCAAATGTTTCTAGGATAAACACTACAGAAAATTATGTATTTGTTCAAGCCAACACAGGACAAATCACAAAATCACAGAATATACCTGGCTGGAAGTGACTTCCAAGATCATCCAGTCCAACCCTTCACCCCACACTTAAGGATCAACACTAAGTCATGTCCCTAAGTACCAGGTCCACACACTGCTTGAACACCCCCAGGGATGGTGACTTCACCACTGCCCTGGGTAGGCCATTCCAAAGTTTGATAACCCTAATATCCACCTTAAACTTCCCCTGGAGCAGCTTGTAATCATTTCCTCTAGTCCTATTGCTTGTCATCAAGGAGAAGAGGCTGGCTCCCTCCTCACTCCAGCCTCCCTTCAGGTAGTTGTAGAGAACAATAAGGTCTCCCCTCAGCCTCCTCTTCTCTAGACTGAATAACTGCAGCTTCTTCAGACACTCATCGTAAGTCATGTGCTCCAGGCCCTTCATGAGCCTCATTGCCCTTCTCTGGACACATTCCAATATCTCAATATCCTTCTTATAGTTTGGGGCCCAGAACTGAATACAATACTCGAGGTGAGGCCTCACCAGTGTTAAGTATAGGGGGATGGTCACCTGCCTGTTCATGCTGGCTACTGTGTTTCTAATACAAGCCAGGATGCCATTGGCTCTCTTGGCCACCTGGCCACACTGCTGGCTGATATTCAGTCGACTATCAACCAATATCTCAGGTCACTCTCCAAGATGCAGCTTTGCAGCCACACATCCACAAGTCTGTAGCTTACCACAGGGTTGTTGTGACCCACGTGGAGGACCTGGCACTTGGCCTTGATGAACTTCAATTAGCCTTGGACCATCAGGGTAACCTATCCATATCCCTCTAGCAGATCAACACAGCCACCGAGCTTGGTGGCATCTGCAAATTTACTGAGGGTGTATTCAATCCCCTCATCCAGATCATTAATAAAGACATTAAAGAGGACAGGCCCCAGCAGTGAACACTGGGGGACACCAGTAGTGAGTGGAGCCAGCCAGACTGAATTCCATTCACCATCACTCTTCAGGCTCATTCAGCGAGTCAGTTTTTCATCCAGTGCAGAGTGCACTTATCAAAGCCTTGTTCCGTGAGTTTCTGAGGGAGAATGATGTGGGAGTCAGTGTCAAAGGCTTTACTAAAGTCCAGGTAGACAATGTCCATAGCCCTTCCCTCATCCACCAAGTGGGTCACTGTGTTGTAGAAGGAGATGGGATTAGTCAGACAGGATCTGCCTTTCATAAACACATGCTCGCCAGGGCCAGTCACCTGGTTGTCATGTATGTACCACACGATGGCACTCAGGATGACCTGCTCCTGCTTCATAACCTTTCCTGGCACAGAGGTGAGATTTAGAATAAACTTTATTTAGAATAAACCAAACCAGGTTGGAAGAGACCTTCAAGATCATCATGTCCAACCCATCAACCAATCCAACCCACCCAAACAGCTAACCCATGGCACCAAGTACCCCATCAAGTCTCCTTCTGAACACCTCCAATGACGGCGACTCCACCACCTCCTTGGGCAGCCCATTCCAATGGGCAATCACTCTTCCTGTATAGAACTTCTTCCTAACATCCAACCTGAACCTCCCCTGGTGCAGCCTGAGACTGTGTCCTCTTGTTCTGGTACTGGCTGCCTGGGAGAAGAGACCATCATCAGCCTGTCTACAACCTCCCTTCAGGTAGTTGTAGAGAGTGATAAGGTCACCCCTGAGTCTCCTCTTCTCCAGGCTGAGCAATCCCAGCTCCCTCAGCCTCTCCTCATAGGGCTTGTGTTCCAAACCCCTCACCAACTTCGTTGCCCTTCTCTGGACTTGTTCCAGCAAGTCAACATCCTTCCTAAACTGAGGGGCCCAGAACTGGACACAGTACTCGAGGTGCAGCCTAAGCAGTGCAGTGTACAGGGGCAGAATGACCTCCCTGCTCCTGATGGCCACACTGTTCCTGATGCAGGCCAGGATGCCATTGGCCTTCTTGGCCACTTGGGCACACTGCAGGCTCATGTTCAGCCTGCCATCGACCAGTACCCCCAGGTCCCTCTCTGCCTGGCTGCTCTCCAGCCACTCTGACCCCAGCCTGTAGCTCTGCATGGGGTTGTTGTGGCCAATGTACAGCACCCGGCACTTGGATGTGTTAAATCTCATGCCGTTGGACTCTGCCCATCTGTCCAGCCTGTCGAGGTCCCTCTGCAGAGCCTCTTCACCCTCCAGCAGATCAACTCCTGCCCCCAGCTTGGTGTTGTCAGCAAATTTACTGATGATGGACTCAATGCCCTCATCCAGATCATCAATAAAGATGTTAAAGAGCATGGGGCCCAGCACTGATCCCTGGGGCACACCACTAGTGACTGGCCACCAGCTGGATGTGGCACCATTCACCACTCTCTGGGCTTGGCCATCCAGCCAGTTCCTAACCCAGCTCAGAATACTGCTGTCCAAACCATGGTCTGACAGCTTGGCCAGGAGTTTGCTATGGCGGACGGTGTCAAAGGCCTTGCTGAAGTCCAGGTAGACTACATCAACAGGCCTCCCCATATCCACCAGGCGGGTCACCTGATCATATAAGGAGATCAGGTTGGTCAGGCAGGACCTGCCCTTCCTAAATCCTTGTGGGCTGGGCCTCATCCCTTGGCCATCCTCTAAGTGCTGTGTGATTGCACTCAGGATGACCTGTTCCATGATCTTTCCTGGCACTGAGGTCAGGCTGACAGGCCTATAATTCCCTGGCTCATCCAACCGGCCCTTCTTGTGGATGGGCACAACGTTGGCCAGCTTCTTGGATGTTGGACAGGTCTTTAGTTTCCTGGAGCATCCTTTTGGCCCTCCTTGTAGATGGGGATCACATTAGCTAGCCTCTAGTCAACTGTGACCACCCCAGCTGGCCAGGACCATTGATAAACAATGGTGAGTGGCTTGGTGAGAATATCTCCAAGTTCCTTAAGTACCATTGGGTGGATCCTATCCAGTCCCATAGATTTGTATACATCTAAATGACACAATAGGTCATTGATTATTTCCTCCTGGATTGTGGGTGCTGTTTTTTGCTCCCTATCCCTGTCTTCCATTTCCAGGTGCTGAACCTTCAAAGAGCAGCTGGTGTCACTGACATGGGATTCATCCCACCATGTTTCTGTCACAGCAATAAATCATAGTTTTCCTGCTGGGCAACAGTTTCAAGTTTATCTTGCTTATTATCCATGCTATATGCATTGGCATAGATACACTTAATTTGCTGGACCATTTTTCAGGGTAGGGGTCCACTCCCCTACAACAAATAGGTAAACAAATGCAATACATAAATAAAAGCAATATATATTTTGATGATTTAATGTAATTAAGTAGTCCATCTTGAAGTGTCATGAAATTTATCCAAGTATATATCGAGACCTGACATTATTATTATTAAAGCAGGAATGATTTTATTTCTATGTCTCACAACAAGATTGAGATTAAACTCCATAATTAATATAAAATAGGGAATAATATGTGATTTCATTTTTTTCCCCTAATGTCAGACCAGAATCTCCTAAAACCAACTGACATAGTGACCGGAATTTCAGCTTTTATATAAACCACTTTATTTTTTATATCTAATCTAATCTATTATGTAATATATCTAATCTAATCACAGAATCACCAAGGTTGGAAGAGACCTCAAAGATCATCAAGTCCAACCTGTCACCACAGACCCCATGACTAAACCATGGCACCAAGTGCCATGTCCAATCCCCTCTTGAACACCTCCAGGGATGGTGATTCCACCACCTCCCTGGGCAGCCCATTCCAATGACGAATGACTCTCTCAGTGAAGAACTTTCTTCTCACCTTGAGCCTAAACTTCTGCTGGCGCAGCTTGAGACTGTGTCCCCTTGTTCTGGTGCTGGTTGCCTGGGAATATCTGTTGCTATAATCTATCAGCAAGCCAGTACCCTTCTTTTTTCTTATTCTTTCTTTCTCTTGAATAAATGGTTCAGATTACATTCTCCACAATAATCCCCAAATTCATTAAACTAACCTAAAAAATACATTTAAGGTTTCTCAAAAGAAAAGACAAATAGAATCATTAATTTTTATTATTTGAATACTTGTTTTGTTTTCTACATTGAAACAAACAAAAAATATTATAACTACCCCTCATTCTTCTGACAAGTGAATTAAGATCAATAAAACATTATTTGTTATTAGGGGGAGAGAAGTGACAAGATTAATGGTATTTATGATTAGTCATCTAGCATATCTTGACATCAGCAGTTTTACAAATGAAAAGGTATATGTTGTAATGAAAACTATTCATGACTTCAGGAAGTCCCTTGGGAGCCCCACGTTCTAGCCCAAGTGCCATATGCTGGTGACTCCACTTCCAAGCATCCCTAAAGAAGCAGCATCAATTCAAAGCAAAATACTTCAAATTTCAGGCATTCAAATTTGGCAATTTATTTAATTTGCATTTTCTTTATAAAACATTTAGCCTACAAATATCTTTACCCACAATTTGCCTCTTACATTGACTCAGTGTTTTGGTATCTATGAAATTCTGGTTAGTTTGCAGTGAAATGCTGTTGGTGCCAAGATTTTATGAGTTCATGGGAATGCTGAACATTCACAGTTCTGGGTCAGGCATTTCCAAATTTGCAGATTGTGAGGAATCACATATTTACAACTGTTTTTTCTCTATGCATCTGTTGCTGGTCCTTGTTTGCAATAGCATATTAGGCAATGCAGTAAGAGCCATAGTAGGCTGTTCCTGCATTTCAAGTTGCAAATCTTTTGCATAGATGGTGAGTGGTGCCTTTACATTCTGCGTCCTTAAAAAGTGATGTCTATCTCAAATAGAAGAAAACTGAAAGGAATTAATCAGATCTCCTTGTATCACCATTTCTCTTCTTTTGTTGCCTAATAACAGATTCAGGACTGTATTATTTT
This sequence comes from Melanerpes formicivorus, assembly GCF_026170545.1. Taxonomy (NCBI): domain Eukaryota; kingdom Metazoa; phylum Chordata; class Aves; order Piciformes; family Picidae; genus Melanerpes; species Melanerpes formicivorus. Next base: position 13,362,128 of record NW_027142353.1, on the reverse strand, counting down.
TTCAGAATATTTAAAAATGAAAAGAGAAAACTCCCCAGCCTAAGAACTGTGCTAAAGCCAAGCATTTATTTGATGATAGATGCTTATTATAATCACTTTGTAACAACTTACTCAGCAATTAAAATAAATCATGCTGTTTAATTCCTCCTAATTTGGATATTTTACATATGTGTTTCATATGAAACTCTTCCTTCCAAACTTGATTAGCTGGTTTTAATAATCTCCATTACTCTTAAATCCTTCAACACACATCATTTCACTATTTTCTTCTTTCACATCTATTTTTATTTCAGCAGAATTACTGGTATCAGGTTAGCACATATTTTGCTTTCCGCTGTGTATTTTTAATTAATATCTCTTCACTTTCTAGCCAGGAACTCTGTACTACCAAAATTATGAGTGAGAACAGCCTCATTCTCTCTGCACAACTCTCACAATTTTAGCTTTAATGTTAAGAAGCCACTGAGAATCTGAAATAATTCATGCATTTCCTCCTATATGCTTTGGTAGTGCAAAACATATTAATAGCAATTCCTGTTTTTTCCATAAAACCTAATGAATCCTCTAATCATAAATTCCAGGTATTTCATTGTGGCACTCAGCTAGGCCTTTAAAAAATCGTTAAAAATTTCATGCCCAACCATTGCAATCACAAAACTGAGTAAACAAGTGGAAGGGTTGAAGACTGCTTTGAGACATCCTCTCCCTCATCCTGCAGTGACATGGAGCTTGCAAGAATCGTCTTGCTTCTGCAAATTGTGGTGCTCACTAACAATCTTTTCAGGCAGGAATTTAGGGATTCTGGTCTCAGTTCTTGATAAAAGCATGAGTCTGCCCTGTGTAATCTGATAAGTAAAGTTTGTTTCAATAATGTCTTATTTTTTTGCTTGTTTGACCTTTTCCCACCCATGCTTGACAATATTTTAGATGGAATTAGAGATGATAAATGCTGTATCAGACATATGATAGTATACCTGTTAAAACCTCAAACTACTTCCTTTCAAAAAATGCACAGAAAAGGAGAAAGAAGAACTTCAAAGGTTTGTTTTTTTTAAAAAAAAACATATATATCTTCTGTCTCCGGGGCTTATGTTTGGTTGAACTTGAAATGCAGATACATCAGCCTTAGCAATCTCTTCAGGTCCTTATACATTCACACCAGCTTTATGTAGTTTATGATACTGCTTTTACATGTCAGGCCCAAAACTGTAGTCATCACCAGATATGACACATGGTTTTAAAGATTAGGAAAAAACAGAAAAGAGGAGAGTCAGTGTAGAGGTCTTCAGGTATTCTTCAGTATTTACAGAGAAAAATGATGATGCTTGCTCAGGTCATTACTTTTTCTAAAATGTCACAATATCTTAGGATTATGGCAACAGAAGTTGAGCATCACAGCATTTAGATAAGCCTACATTCAGAATCAGAGGGCTGAAGGAGATTTTAAGAGGTTATCCAATTTATCTTCATATCTCTACATAAAAATTAGCTTTGGCTGCATCATTTCTGAGTGTCTTGCCCTTCCTGTTCTTAAATACCCTCCTTCAGTCAGATGCTGGACCACAAAACTACCTATTTTTGTCCTTGCCACTAGAAAAAATCTCCCTAATGCCACTAGAAAACTCTCCCTAATGTTTAATCAGAATATATTTTAAATATTTACCATGTGTCTTAGCCATTATGAAAGCACTGAACAGATACTTTTCTTCCCTCTAGCAACAGCCTTGTTGCACTTTGCTTTTTCTCCTAACAGTTTTTGCTTTATAGCTAAACAAATCAAATTCTTTGATTCCTTTTTTTGTAAGATGTTTCTTGAACTGATCTCATAATACTTCCAGGAACACTCTGTGAGTATGCCTTCGTTTTCCTAAACATGTTAAAATTGGGCCTGGGCTGAGTTTCATCAAGATAATTTTGAATTGCTTATCTGTTTTTGTTTGGTTGGGTTTTTTTCACTAGTCCCTTCTGGTCTGGTTTGTCTGCACAGTGATTAGACTTACTACCTCTGATCCACTTTCTCAGAGCCTGACATTGTGATTTCCCTTCATAATATCCTCCAACACAATGCTGCTCATCTCCCATCTCCTATTAGGTCTCTGCTAGTTGATTGATGCATTGATCCATTTCAAATGTCATTTCCCAGTACAATCAGTGGGGCAGATCAGGAACCTGTCTTGTTCAAACAGAACTACCTTGTTTATGGATTTACAGAACTTGTTTCTCTGAGTGTGTTTCTGAGGCAGAATTTCACTTTACATAACCAAGAAAAATCTCTGAGAACTGCATGCCCAATGTGTGATCTCATCTCACATATGCTTGTGTCACACATGCATAACTTTCAGAGAAGGCACATGCATGTGCCTAAGTACAAAAAGAAAATAATGCCCATTTTCCCTTAGATTAACAGTTCTGTAGTAATAATAATAATAATAATAATAACAATAATAATAATAATAGTAGTAGTAGTAGTAGTAGTAGTAGTAGTAACCATCCTGATTTCAGTCAAGCACAAAAAAGATTTCTTTTTCTCATCTTTATTGACAAAAGAACAAATACAAACAAATTAAATTGAACAAAAGACACTTTGAGTAACAACGTAAAATGAAGGAGTGGAAGAAGATAGATGTGTGCTTCTTCATATAGCTACTGAAGAAAGAGAACATGTACCACAACACATTTAGTGATCAAGTGGAGGTGTTAAGATGTAGGAACTAATCTGCAGGTCTCTGCTCCAGTTGATAACCTAGAGCAACTCAAGAATATCTAACTCTTCTGGTTTTAACCAGCAGCCTGTATTAGCAGCATAATCTTTATTAAAAAAACTAATTGCAATTAGCCTTTTAATATTTTGGTCTCTGTCATCATAAAGAGTTCCTCCTCAGAGAAATACTTATTTTGGTAATAAGTCAAATAAAGTAAAAACATAGAGAATATCCTTCTGACAAAAGGAAGTGTTTTGTAAGCTGTGAAATATATTGATTCCAGAGATACACATCCAGAAGTATAGTAATTTATTATCATTTCTTCATTGCCATTGCTGCTGAATGATGTCTCTCAAGCTGCTGCATACATAAAATACTACACATTTCACCTTTAAAATGCTTAATCTTTGCATTTTAACTTTTAACTCTCTCCCAAGAAATCATATGTATTACTTCATTCTTCAGAGCCAGAGGAAGCCAGAGGCAAATAGCCCGTCTGTTATCACACATGCAGTACTAAAAGGAACATTGCATAAAGATCAAGATCAAATAAAAATCCATATTCTTTTTCTCCAATGTATTTTGTAAATGCCAATATAAATTCTTTTCTGGCATATATTCAGGTGCCATAAATTTGATGGAAAAAATGTCTGAAGAGCAGCAGAACTCTATTTTTTACTCAAAACATAGAGGCAGGAAGATCTTTTTTCAGTGTTTACAGGTGAAGCTTGAGAGAAGGAATCCTACACTGATTTGCTCTTCAAACTAATCTTGACACATACGTAGGAAAACAATGTACTTGACCTTAGTTGGTAACTACTTCAGGGGAATGCAAAATACAAAACAAAAGACAAAAGTGAGTCAGAAATGTACCGTCTCACAACATCTCTGTTCCAGCATGAGAGTCCATCAGCAGCTGCCAACTCATCTCTACAGAGCTGATCAGCCAGGCCACCATACAAGACCCTATACAGTCGGAGGTGGCTGATAAATTCTCTGCACAGGGAAGCAGAAGAAATAATTGTCAGTGTCAATAACACTAAGCAGTTGTGTTTCTACAAGAAGATAGAGAATGTGCGTGTTCTATTGTTGTAATATTAAGAATTTTACAAAGCTGATACTCTGGTCAAAGTAAAACAAATCAAAACAAGACAAAACAAAACAAAACTAACAAAACCCCCCACAAACAAACCCCAACAACCACAAAACACCAACACTTTATTCAGGCTCTGGAACAGGAATTATGTTCCTCCAACCTGAAATTTTCCTGCATAGTTGTGATATAATTTACAATGTTACACTTGCACAAATATAAAAAAAAATGCTTGTCAAAAATAGAAAAAAAAAACCACAGCAACTAAAAATACAGTTGTACATGAATGAGTCATCCATTTTTCAGAAGTGCTATCCACTAGTCCCCTACACAGTGTTACAAATGCTACAAAGAGTATTTATTAGAGTTATGGAGCAATTAAAGATCTAGCTAAGATGAGTTTAAAATGTAGCTGATAGATATTTAGTGGATATTTAAATAACTGTATGAAAACCCACATCAGTTATCAGTTTTATCATGTGCTGTGATATTTTTTTAAATTGTCAAGATGCCCAGAGCTAATGATAAGTTTGCATGCTTAAATGAATTACTTTTTAGTTAGTATATTTTTAACTGGATTGTGATATTCATGTTTATAAATTGTTTGCTTATGTAGTGAAAATCTCTTCCTGGGAGACTCATTCCTGCTGTGAAATATTAAAATATTTATTCATTCTTGTTTAGAACATCACACTAAACTGAGTTATCTATGATCCACATGCACAAATAAAGGCACTGGCAAACACTGTACTCATTGCTCTGTTAGTCAGCAAGCTTTACTTTATGTCAACTTCTTGTATGGTGTCTGGTGTTCTGAAAATACCATAAATACTCTATACATTTCCCTATATTTAGCCAACACAGGCTTAAAATGATATAAGGAGTTAAATTTTTAAGTATTGTTTACTCCAAATTAAAACAGGTAAAACATGAGTGACTATATAGAGTTTTTAAATTATGATTTAAAAACCCACATGTTCTTTCTTGTAATTGTAGGGCAAATATTTTACATAAGATTTAGATTTACTATGCCTATTACATGTGATATGATTGCCCTTCTGAGTCTTCTGAAAATCTCAGGCAGGGTCAATTTTGAATATGCATCATAAAATTGCCTATGCACACTATATTTTAAATATGTAAATATGATTCATCCACACTCTCCCAGGCATGAATAATCATATCTTGCATTTCTCCATCCTCAAAATGGCATCCAGTGTGCACAGCATGATTACAATTTTCCTCCATTTCCCATTCAGCAGGATTGATTTTGATTTTGTCTATGCTTTGAGTTTACATTATGGATGAAAGCTAGAGTTTAGAGAGTCCTATCATAGTAAATAGTTGAATTCCCTCTTCTGCACAATTAAGTCATGTGTAGTACAGAAACTGAAATAACTATAACTGCCATAACATCTTGTGACAAACTGAATTCTAACAGAAAGGTCATTCAGTTTATTAGTAAATACATCCTGAGGCAAAGCTAAAGTTAATGCAGAAGTAATAACTGATTTCAGCCTCTGTTGATGTCTGACTAAAGTAGTTAGAAGGGCAGACGGTATGAATGTCAATTTTCACATCATCATCTTCTAGACCAGATAGCATGTAATTATAGGCAGCTGAGCACAAATGTGCAATTACAGTCAGTGGAAGATACAGATACTTCTTATCTGTTTATTTGGAAATGTTCTATTTTTTTTTTTTTTTAAATTTTTTTTTTTTTTTTTTTACTCTCCATGCTAAAGGAAGACTGAAATGTTATGTTCTGGAGAAAAAAGCATTTCATACTTTCAAGTTTGTATGCTATTATGGAAGGTTCTGCTTAGAATTTTTTTTATACTTCACGTGAAAATTTTGGTGTCAAAACCACAGAAATTTCCATTTCTTCTTGTAGCACATAGTACTAGAGGATATTGGCCTATGTCTGATGGCAAAATCATTTGGGAAAACTTCAGGCAGAGGGAGTCCACCATGCACTTTAAAATGTAAACTTACTGCATCTGGAGATGTATTTGTAAAACATTAGGAACTCAGGGAACTCTCAGGAGTCACACATTTAATTGAATCTTTTTGTTCATTTGTTTTCCCTTAGATAACTGAGCAGGTCTACTCAGTTTGGGAGAAGTCTATTGTTTTCTGCTAAAGCCTGTGAAAGTTGCTGAGAGCAACATGCTGCCAGAAGTATACAGGAGGTAAATAAAGTGAAATTATACTCAGAGACCAGCACTTCCTTAAAAGCAGGCTGCAAGCACTTGATGAAGTCATTCTTTCATGAGAGGAATTGCTACAGTTGCCATGGGGACATAAAATGAAATATAAAGTGATTGTGACTAATAATGAAGAAGGTGATCCAGGAGGCAGAAAATGAAGATGATATCAACTATGAAGTTGTTAAATTGAAATTTCTGTCAGTGTATATCATCATTTCTATCCCCTCCACTTTTTGGTGTGGCCCCTGTTGCATGCCATGAAGTTTTTCCAGCATCTTGGGTAGGTGGAAGTAATGGGAAAACATTACTTTGTACTACCCACTGCCTCTCATGCTCTTTAAGGTCTTTTGGGCAATCTTCCTGAAGTCAATCCAGCCACCACTCATTTTGAAACATGTGACAGTCCTGGATTACATGAAATGTTAGAAGACGGCTTCATGTGTGCAGAGTGTGAGTAATCTGAAAACATCAAGAACTTGCTTAGCCACAAACAGAGAAAATGTGCATGTAAAATGGCTACTGAATGATGTACTTCTGCACTGGCTAAAGTAAACTTCTGTTTCACATCCCTTTCCACTCCTACAATGTTCCCTAAAACCTGTGTCTGCTTGTTTGTTTCCCCCTCCACTTTTTGGAACACAAAAGAACATGTTCTAACAAGAGTTGTCTGCCTTTGAAGCTCAGAGACACTTTTTCTTCCCTAGATATCAGGACTGAGCAATTATTCCCTGCAATTCTCTTGCTTCAATTTCCTTCTGCAAAGAGAAACAAAAAGAAACAGAGCACAAAGAAAACCTGTCTATATTTTAGCAAAAACCATGAAATAAATGAAATTTCTGGTTTAAACTTTCTACTTTGTTTGCATAATGAGGTCTTTAGCCTCAACTATGTTTACTCTTTACAGTGCAATTACTCCTTAGGGTTATAAAAGACTTAATTAACTTTTCTAAAGATAGATTGGCCATTCAGGTATCCAGGATATCTGTAGAATACTGCAATATACAATAGAACTTACAGGAAACCTGTATCCTCTTGGAGCAGATCAGTTGGGATACCTGAGGGATGCTTGTAGTTGTGTGAGCAGCTGATTTGAATCCTCCTCTCCATAGGCTATAATGACAGCTTAAACACCTGGCCCATAAGCAGTTAGGCAAAGTTTACCCTGTAATAATAAGCCAGGTATAAATCCAATCTCCAAGTCTTTGCAGTCATCTCAAATCAGTTGGATTTGCCTAAATGAAGATTTCAAGATTCAGCATCCAATGCATTTTTTTTGCAGTAGAAAGGCATGTAAGAGTAGTAATTCTTTTATTTTTTCTGTCTGTACAACTAGTCTTCTGATAAGTCACCATCACTTCATGACAGATTTAATAATGCCTGCTGATAGAAAAGTTGAATGCAATTTGAGATTTTACTCACAAAAAGGTAGACCTAACATTCATATTCTACCATTTTTTCCCCATTCTCTGTTTTAAACCACCATATGATCAAATTAACCTGGTTATCTGTCCATTATTTCAGAAACAAAATCTAGTCATGAAATTACTCTTTCCAAAATGTAACAGAGCAGATTGTGTTGCTGAAATGCATCATTCTTTGCAGTCTTTATTTATTCTCCAGTAATGCATGCCATTGCATCGATTATAATCTATTCTGTTGTAAAATTAATGGATTAATTTATTCTTTCTTTCTGGTTGTAAAACTAATGTTTTGCTTTCTTCTGTTGGCAAGGGTTTCTTCATTGTGTCTTGACAACATCTTCAACTCTTGACTGCCTTTGTTCTGGTCGAAGGAACAACACAGAGATGGCATAGGCTTTCTTACAGGAGGACCACATAACTTGTTCACCTGAAAAGTAAAAAGGCTACAAGAAGAAGGAAAGAACACATGCAGACAAAAGTTAATATGTATCTCTCAAGTCCATTTGAATAAGAAAGTTTGTTCTGTGGACATTAAGCTAAGAAATATATTACTAATTATTGTACTGCACAATACTATATCTATAATGAATGCAATAAACAGATAATTAGTCATTTTGTAGTAGGAAAAAAGCCCCAGACAAAATCACTAATTTTAAAGGAATATTAGATATATAAGCAAATTGTTACATGTATTTTATTGTGTTGTTTTTTTTCTTCCTGCAAGGAAAGTATATTGTTAGGTAGTATTAGTAACCTCAAATAACACAACATGCTGTGAACAGTACCATATTTCTATTTTTTTTCTGTAATATAACTGTCATGTATTAAGTTGAACCTGCTGCTGTTATTCATAACATGTTGCAGTCATTCCTGCTTCAAAAAGTGAAAGTTCTATCTGGAGCAAAGTATTATGGGGCTTGAAGTTCAGATTGCAATATGGGAGGCTTCCTGTTTCAGTTGCTGCTTCTGGTTCTAGCTCTTGGGTGTGGTCTTTCTTTCCACAGGGATAGCAGTGAGGTGTGTGGAAGTCTGGTAGAGCTGCTGGTTTTGGCTTTCTGTTTTATGCTGGGTATTTTCCTTCATTTCACTCTGCTGCTTCTGCAAATAGGCTAACCTAAGGTAATCATGCATTGTATAACTAGGTTATTAGACATTCATCGTATTATAGATAATTAGATTAATTAGATTATTAGCTAAGGTAGTTATACATTGTGCTTATGATATCTCATGTTAAACACTCTTTATCTCAACCCTGAGTTTTGAGTGTTACCCTTCCCCTCACTTTTGTGCTGTGAGAGCAAACAGGTTAGCCCTTGCACTAGACCATTACAATACCTCAACTACATTTTAAATATGCATTGAACCTTGTGGTTTCTTTCAGGGTTGGTGAATTATTATGGCATGTTCAGCAGTTACCGAGAGCATACAGCAAACATTTAGCATGGTGGAGACTTGCATTACAACTTTCCAAGATGTAAACTTAACGATCCAAGGTGTAAGTTTAATGGTTTGGATCATATATGCTGAAGACATCACAAGATTTTATATGTCCAGATTTCTGGTCTTAATGTCAATAGATACAAATTCATGTGAATTCACATTTTCTTCTGCATAAAATGTGATAGTATTTTGTACAACAGAGGCTATCGATTCACATTCATAGCTGATTTTTCTTCCTAGTCACTGAATGAAAATAATTTGAGCCACATATATCTATTAAATGAGATACTTCATGCTGGAAATCACATTAGACAAGATATCAAGCAGGAGGAGCTACACGTTTTCAGAAAGCTAGCACACAAGCACTACTGAAAAACTAATATATGTGATTTATGAAAACTTAGTTTCAATAGGTATTAAAATTCTTTAAAGAAAAAGAGAGAGAGGAGATTGTTGCTGGCTTTAAGACAAGGATTCAGTTTTTGAAACAGAAAAATATTTAAAATGCTACCATATGAAAGAGGAAAGAGTGTGTATAGTATAGAGCCAAGATCAATGTTTCCTGTTGGATTTTATATTCCCAAATGTGAGAACAGAGAAAGCAAATACATCTAACTTTTTCAAGTTACATCACACAAATTCAAAATAAAAGTTCAAGTCTTAAGACCACCTTTCCAACTAAGAACTGCTGTCACATTAGTTAAGAAACACATTTACAATTTAAAATAAATGTAACATCTCATTTGGATGAAGGTGTATGTTGTCATGCATGGTGTAAGTGGTAATAATGACAGACTCATTGAATGTGCTTGCTTAGGCCAGTCAAGAATAAAAGGAATCAGCACTATTACTACATACGAATAAGTGTCCATCTTATGAATTAAATAATGAGGGTAAAGTTGAAATTGAACAATCCTTTTTGGGTGCTATTGATGTGTCTTAATTTAGGCATTCAATAGAATAGAATAGAATAGAATAGAATAGAATAGAATAGAATAGAATAGAATAGAATAGAATAGAATAGAATAGAATGCATTAGAATGCAATAGCATACAATAGGATACAATAGCATACAATAGACCAGGTTGGAAGACACCTTCAAGATCATCATGTCCAACCCATCAATTAATCCAACCCACCTAAACAACTAAACCATGGCATCAAGTACCCCATCAAATCTCCTCCTGAATACCTCCAATGATGGTGAGCCCACCACCTCCCCGGGCAGCCCAATCCAATGGGCAATCAGTCTCTCTGTATGGAACTTCTTCCTAACATCCAGTCTAAACCTCCCCTGGTGCAGCCTGAGACTGTGTCCTCTTGTTCTGGTACTGGCTGCCTGGGAGAAGAGACCAACATCCGCCTGTCTACAACCTCCCTTCAGGTAGTTGGAGAGAGCAATAAGGTCACCCTTGAGTCTCCTCCTCTCCAGGCTAAGCAACCCCAGCTCCCTCAGACTCTCCTCATAGGGCTTGTGTTCCAAACCCCTCACCAACTTCGTTGCCCTTCTCTGGACTTGTTCCACCAAGTCAACATCCTTCCTAAACTGAGGGGCCCAGAACTGGACACAGTACTCGAGGTGTGGTCTAACCAGTGCAGTGTACAGGGGCAGAATGACCTCCCTGCTCCTGATGGCCACACTGTTCCTGATGCAGGCCAGGATGACATTGGCCCTCTTGGCTGCCTGGGCACACTGCAGGCTCATGTTCAGCCTACCACTGACCAGTACCCCCAGGTCCCTCTCTACCTGGCTGCTCTCCAGCCACTCTGACCCCAGCCTGTAGCACTGCATGAGGTTGTTGTGGCCAATGTGCAGCACCCGGCACTTGGATGTGTTAAATCTCATGCTGTTGGATTCTGCCCATCTGTCCAGCCTGTCAAGGTCCCTCTGCAGAGCCTCTCCACCCTCCAGCAGATCAACTCCTGCTCCCAGCTTGGTGTTGTCAGCAAATTTACTGATGATGGACTCATTGCCCTCATCCAGATCATCAATAAAGATGTTAAAGAGCACAGGGCCCAGCACTGATCCTTGGGGCACACCACTAGTGACTGGCTGCCAGCTGGATGTGGCACCATTCACCACCACTCTCTGGGCTCGGCCCTCCAGCCAGTTCCTAACCCATCGCAGTGTGCTCCCGTCCAAGCCATGGTCTGACAGCTTGGCCAGGAGTTTGCTATGGGGTACAGTGTCAAAGGCCTTGCCATTCAAGTTATAGTTTGAATCCTCTTCAAATGAGGTGCATGAATTTACTTGGAGATAATTGTCCCTGGACATACATAGCTGATGTCCCTTAAGGGACTTAATGAGAGAGACTTCAAACATTGCTTCACGTATTCACCTCACCATTTCTTTCCAGGGCACTGTCTCCTTGGACAGCATCTTACTGCATTTGTTCTTGTCAAATTCAGTTGCAAACATCCCTTACTTTTTCCACCATTTCTCCCATTAGCTCTTCTTCAAAGCACATTATCTCACCCTCTCCATCAGCTTAACTGGACTCCCATTTCTCCCCCTGTAAATCTCTACACTCTTCCTGACTTCATCCTTTTGCAAGTTTGCCCTTCAGTGCTGCATTTCACCAGCCTCTGCAGCAGTCTATCTCATCAGCCTCTCAACACCAATGATCTGTTGGATCTACCAGAGACCAAAAAAAGAAAAAGGCAAGCAAGCTTCTCTTATGCTTACTGATGTGACATAGGTAGAATTATGCTTACCAGCAGCTTTTATGACTGTTACAGTTTGAAGTTGTAAAAAGGTAAATAAATTACTATGGGATGCACAATAATAACTGATTTGTCTACATCACTCCATTGACTTTGCTGAGTAGGATAAAAGTTAGTTGCGTAAACTATTCTCTCTTTTTTTTGCTTCTTCTCTTTTGCAGCTTGCATGGCTTGTTCCCTTATCTCTCTTTCCTGAACTTCAGCTGGCATATACTGTGTCTATGAGGTACCAAGAAGGGAAGGAGAGGGAGGGGGAGAGGGGAGGTTGCGAGCAGCCCCCTGGACTGTCCAGAGGGGTCTGGGAACAATTCAAGGAGATTCTTGTGTTGTTTCTAAATTGTGAATATATGAATATATATTTTGCACATATTCATTGCATTTTATATTTCTATATTTTGCTTGCTTTGAAAATATAGCTTCATTCTGCTTTCAAACTTACTGAGCTAGTCTGGTGATTTATTTTGGGGGTAATTTTCCACATTTGTCTTATCAAAAATGAGGGTTTAACAGATCCAGATGTTTGGGAAAGAGGCTTTGTCTCATGATGGGTATGGTTTAGGTCGTAGGTATGTTGCACATCTGAAAGAGGCACCTTAGCTCTCTCGGTACTTTGATACTGACTGCAAGGTAGCAACATGTTAAGGGTGCAGAACATGGTGGAGATGATTCACTGGCTAATACAAAGTACTTGTGCTTTGGATTGGGGAGAAAAATGAATAAACAAAAAAACTGTAATAGGTAAAGGCCTAAGTGTCCTACCATAAGAGATAAAAGTCCTCCAGAGACAGAGTCCAACAGGCTGGACAGTCCATCCCAGAGGATGGACTCAGGAAACTGTAATTTGTTATTCCATCCCATAAACCTGCATCCCTATATAAGCAGACCTCATAGCCCATTCTGTCTCTTTCTCCCTCCTCTCTGCTCCTACAGTATGCGGCTGCTGCTATATCTTTGGTTTGTGGGGGAGTGTGGCTTTTCTTGGCAAGCTATTTTCTTGCTGAGTAGCTGGGCCTAGTGCACCCAGCCGAGTACCTTTTATATTTTTGTATATTCTTTTCTAAATAGTACTTCTATTTAACCTTGCTCAAATCAAGATATAAATAAATAAATAGGCACCAGTTATAGTACAATGGGGGGGGGGGGGGGGAGGGGAAGGCATTCAGCTTCACTACAATGGCAGGAGAATCCACAGATCCCTGTATTTCTTGAATTTACGATAAGATAGAATTATATTTTACTCTGATTAACACGAATAAAAAAGGAAAATAAAATTTTAGAGTAATGGTGGTTTGGAATATGGATGATGTTTATTTCATATGTATGATACAGCTGTTTAAAAATAATGTTTAATAACTTCTCTCTGCTTATTCTGAGTGTATGTTTCAAGAAATGCACTGTGCAATACTGAGAAATTTACATTCACTCATACATTTAAAAATTAATCCTAGTTTCAAATATAAAATCTGTCTTAAAAAAACTAATCTTGGATAGACTTTAAGTATATAAATGCCACTAAAATCCAGTCCTTATCTGAAATGTCTTTTTAAAATCTGATTTATATTTTTTCTAAAAGCCATTTTTGGAAAATTACAAAACCAGCAGTAGGTAAATGATAAAAAGTGCTTGTACAGGGCCATGTACATTGCTGCCATTCCCACAAAGAAGTGCATGACAATAGTCATGCTGCTCTTCTGTCAATGACAGCAACAGCTCTCATAAAGCAATGTTAGTTCTCCAGTCCTTAGCAGAGCACTTCTTTGTAGTTCCTGCCGGATGAGCTACTTCAGTGTGTACAATGATGATGTAATCTCTGTTGTCTTTCTCCTACCTGTGATACCCTTGGGCTTACTGGCTTTGGTAATTGTACGTCTTTCTGTGATTGGCACATCATACTTGTATCACTCACCCAGACGAGCCCAATCTGTCTTTTTTTAACTGGTCACTAGTGATTGTCAATTTTACGTTTCCATTAACTGTATACGTATGCCAAATGTACTTCTGCTTCCCACACTGTCCCAGTCTTCATTGTCACCTGATTTCTTCAGTAAACTTGTGCACATGAAAAGGTCATAGACTCTTAACTAGACTTCAGATGCCTGCTCTGTCTGTGAGACAAATTTAAAACCAAAATGTGACTATCTTGTTTCCCAGTACATGGTTGATGATAGTCTAAAAAACAGATAAATGCACTGTTCATGTATGGGGTTTTCTTTGTTTGCTTGTTTATTTGTTCTTTATATCTCCAGGAATAGAAATACAGTATAAGTGTAACACCACTTCACTGTATTTTCTCTGTTTCTGAAGAACTATAACTCTACCCACTATCTGCATTATTTTCTAATTTTTAGTCTTTTGTGCTGCAAAACTAACCTTCCAAACAAAAAGTCCTCCAGTGGTATTACTGCCAGTCTTGAGAGACACCAGCTGGTGTCATCATTTTGAAAAAAGGAGAAAGCTCTCCCTATAGGAATGATCAAACAAATTACCATTTTGAAGCAATATCTGATCAGAATGTATTCTTACTATCGTCCAGCATCTCTCCAAGGGTATTGCTATTGAATGCTTCCACAAATTGATTTTTTTTTGTTTCATAGACAAAGTCCTAAAAGAATATAAAACAATTCCAAAAGGGGACTTAAAATAGCCTGTGAGAAATGACACTGAGGAATCACCCAACATATTATTTGGGAGAGAATTAACACATCTCACTGAATTTCAGAAAAAAAAATTAAAGATTGCTGTAGACTTTTAAAACAGAAAAGCCTCAGAAATCTACTATGCTGCTTCCTGTTGTGGTTTGGTTATTTGGGTTTTTTCCCTTAATTTGTTTTGGTGAAACAGTTTTAAATACTGCAAAATGTTTAAGGGCATAAAAAGAAACTTCAGAAAATGATAAAACTTATGATTTGCACAGTTCAGACAAATCTATTGTCATTACACTCAGCATGCCATTATTACGCACAATTTGTATGCCACGATATGATGACTGGGTTAATTAAAATTGTAATAACCATGCAGTTAAATTGCAATTAGTGCTACACATGAACTTTATGGCAGTTTGATTTTGCTGAGTACAATTCTGTAAAATGTCTACTTATGGTTTGCTATGGTCTGGATAGCTATAGCATCATAAACCTTTACACATACACAGGACTGGACAATGATGCAACCATCACATTGCCAGTGATGGGATGTTGTCCTCTAAGTTCATGTGCTTAATAGGAAAAATGAGTCACATTCTTTGGGCTTGGGGTTTTTTTCTACTACAGAAATAGTTCTTTCTGACCTTAGCATTTCTATTGAAATGATTTTACACCAAATGACCAAAGTAAACTGAATGCACAGTGCTGTGGTGCACTTCCAGCATGTGGCTCAGTTGGTAGTGCATAAGACCCTTAATGGGAAGGTTGTGAGGTCAAGCCTGCGGTGGGCAGTAGTGTCCTCCCTGCTCTAGTCATGAGGTCTGTGGTGACAGGTTGGACTTGATGATCTTTGAGGTCTCTTCCAACCTTAGTGATACTGAATATGCCAAGTCTCAGTGATTACCTATGCCATAGTCTTTAAATACTGACACTGTGCCAGAAAAGTATCAGGAATCCTGAGCCTTTGTCTGCTCCACTTTGGGTCACAGGTTGTTGTGAAATACACTGAAAAAGATTAGCATCTTCTACTCTTGCAGCGTGTCTGTGGTCTGTTTCACCAGTTCTTACTGCTGTGCACACAGTAGCAGGGAAGAAAACACTTCTCTGGATACAAAACCTTTTGGCTTTAGATGTAGCTCTAGCTGGGAGCCAGCTAATCTGAGAACCAGGAGTCCAAGAATTAACTTTTCTTTTATGTTTAACTCTTTCATGATTGTTTTGGTACATTCAGCAAGCACTTAAAATGTTTGATACATATATATCCTGAATTTCCTGTAATGGGATAGGTGTCAGGTATGCCCTAGACTGATACAGTCTCTCAGATCTGTAGTCTGTTGGAGTGGCCATAGGCCCCGCAGACATTTAAAACTGCTTATTTAATGCATGTTTTAGTTCTAGATATCAGATCACAAATTTATCACCAACCCTTACAGTTAAATTCACTCAAACACTTCTGAGGAAACAGGCAGCTTAAGTCTAATAACTCTAAAACAGATCTAGAAGGAGATGTCAAGGATGAACAAATTGAAAATACATTTGTTACTAAAAAAAAAATAAAATGTGATTAAGGTTAATTTTATTTTATTTTCTAGGAATACACAGGAAAATACTTTCTTCGAGAAACAGATTCTCGATGAGTCACAAGCATTTCCAGCAACAGATTACTAATCAAACTATCCAAAATATTCATCCAGAAAAACAATGTTCACAGTTTCCTTGACTGAGAGTTAAGCACCATAAGTGGATGTGTAATATTGTTAGATAGATGGCTGTATGTCAGACAGAGGAGAAAAAGATGGATACAACAAGCTCATTTTTGCAGCTCATTCTGCCATGCCTGTAAGAAGCACATGGGAGGATGGCTTCTCTGCCACCAGGCAACACAGGGGTTTGGCACTTTCCGATCATCTAAGAAGGTGAAAATTAAGAATTCTCAAAGTAAGATTAGCTTCTTAACTTATAATAATCTCCAGCTGAGCTCCTGCAGCATGAGCCAATATAGCTACACTTAGTGCTAGTTTCAGCGATTTGTCTTTTTCTAGTTACACCACAAGAGGGGGCAGCAGCGTTTCGGTATTTCTGATCACTTAGCAGGTTTTTATTGCTTGCGGCTTGTTAAGAGCATATTTTATGTCAAAATTCTAATCCAAATAAAAAATATATTTAGATAGGTGAGAGCGTGCACATGTGCATGAACTATTAAAGTATTTCCTGCTGAGACAAAATTCAAGTTCCTGAAAAGAAGGAGAGCAAGCATTTGGTACAATAGGCTGTTTTTAATTTCAGAACCAGGAAAAATGACATTATTGAGACTGTCTTATGAAAAATCAACACAGTATCACCACTGTTTGCAGCCCAGGAAAATCATGCAGAAGTTGTGTATTATTTTCTCTGTTTTATCTGAAACTTTTGTGTTCTTTGTCCATGACTAGTATCTTTTTCTCCACTGTAGCCTCCAGGTTCTTGGCAATAAGGCCTTAAGCATCCCAAAATCAAAGCAAGATCTGGAGTTGCAGTGGCAACTTATAATTTTATGTTTCAAATATATTTTTAGTAATTTTTACAGAATATGTGAGAGAAGACTAAGACAGGCAAAAAGGGGGAAACATTTTGAACAAGAGCCCAAAGAATTATAGAGTACAGTTGATACTTAAAATAATGCTTGCACAAATTATTGAACACTCAATCTATTATCACCTGCAAAGTCAATTTCAAAGCGATTTTATTCAAAATTGTAATTAAAAGATCAGGTGATACATGATGATTTTTTTCAAGTGAGATAGAGGTGGAAGTGGTTTAAAGCTCAAGAAATAACAAATACAGTTCAAAGCAACATTGTTAAATGCAGTAGTTTGCCCCATATAAAATCAGATGGTATTAAGCAATGATAAAGGCAAACTGCATGTGGCAGTTTTAGACTATGCCTTTAAACTTTAGCTGCAGATTTCAAGCAGAAAAGTAGTAAAATATAAATAATTCACTATTGGGTGTAAAAAGGAAAACAAAAGATTATTCTAAACAAATTCTTTGGGCAGCACGTCTGGGAAAAGAAAGCTGTACCATAACAATCTTTCACATTTCACTTCCATTCCCATTCCTTTTCTTTTCTCTGGCTTGGCTGTTCTCCTGGGGAGACAATAATGCCTCTGGCTGGCTTTGAGAAAAAGATAAGAACTAACACTGCTTTCTCTCAACTCCTTTTTTTTTCCTGGGGTACAAGGGGATTGGGGGGGGGGGGGGAGGAGGGGGCAGTGTGGAGCAGCTTCCCTGGTCTCTGGAGGAACCAGAGAGAGTCCAGGGGGGTTTCCATGTTATATGCCAACTGTAAATATCTGTATAATATTGTAAATACTATATATTTTGTACATATTAATTGCATTCCATTGTAGAGTGTAGGCTTTGCTTGTAAATACAGTTTTCATTTGCTTCCAATTGAGTTAGTCATGCTGAGTTAATGTTGATGGGAAATGTCAACCCACCACACTGCAGATACACAAAATGCAGACCCACCAGCCCACCAGTGAGATAGCCTCATCAGAAAAAAACCCTGAGAAGAGAACATGTATTAAAACTAAACAGAAACAAAAAAATCCAAACCAAATCAACAAAAAAATAACAACAAAAAACATCATCAACATTTCTGTGATATATAAATAAAAGTACAACTTGGAGGTACTGAACTAATTATCTTACTCTGGCACTAGTGTGACATCATTTTGAGGAACTCTGCATTCAAGATGGAGGACCAAGAAAGAGACAAGAATGCTAAGCATTTGTAGTTGAGGGTTTTTTTAATCAGTGATTCTTTTAATACAGTTTTGCAAAAGACTGCTATCCAAGCTGCTGGATTTGGGGAGCAACAGTCCATAACCTTCACGTGATTGAGACACAAATCCTTTTCCTTCCACTCCACCAAAAGTACTCCAGCCCAAGCTCTTGAGACTGTTCTCATATCTTGTTGGTTTTTAATTATCTCTGATCTCCTTCATAATTTTGCATGTACTGATTGCAAAATAAAACCTAATAGTCCATTAAATCTGAGGTACTTAATATACTTTGAATTTGTGTCTTCTGGTTTTTAATTACTAAAAGCTTAATGGTTTTAATTCTGCTGCTCCTTTCATGAGGGACTAATACTCAGCAAGTCTGCCAGCAAAAATAGTTTCTCCTTCTGAATGTGGATGGGAGGGAAGGGTTTTTATTTTTTTTTTCCATTTTAATGGCTTTACGTCAGGGGAAATCCTAATATTGTCAGCCAAGCTACCCTGCAGCCAGCCAGAACACAGCACTGCCGGTTCAAACTCTTCAAAGGCAGTTCAACAAAACTGTTTCTTGGGAGAGGCAGCCAGATCTCCCAATCCAACTCTGCTTCAATGGATGCCAAGGTGTTTCATTTATGTTCAGTGAAAATACTCCATAGTTCTCCTCTGAAATGCAATTATACGAAACCAGCAGTATTCCTTTCCAAATATCAGCTGCTTGTGTGTAGTTAGACTGATTTATCTCTGTTTTCTAGTGGTTAAAATATACTCTATAGCTCCTTACTTCTGTGTGCCCTGGAAGTACAGCTCCAATATAGAGGGCTAACATTATGTCTTCTTGTCTGATACAGGCAGAATTGTTTATTAAAATCTAAGTCTATCCAGGGTCACCTGTGCAAATGAAAATAAATTCACTAGGAATGTGACTGTCAGTGAAAGCAGAAATGGGGCTCTATACCCTTTATCAGGCATGCTACCTAAAACAAAAAACATATTACAACTTGCAATACATAAAGAATTTGTGGAAACAAGTTGGCAGGCATCAGCATAGCTGTACAATGTGTTTACACTTTGTGCCAGGCTAAAATTTATGTTCCAAAATTATGAAGAGCAGTTTTGTAAGATCTGCAAAAAAAAAGTATGTAAATCAGTAAAATAATGCATACTTACAGTAACAGCCATAATGAATTGTTTTATTTAGTATAACAAGCTGTCAACAATGCTTTAGATAATTGGAGGGTGACGTTTTCATAATAAAGAATTTTTAAAAATCTGAAAAAAAAAATGAGGGTGAAAAACTCACTGTCTAGTCAGTCAGCATTTCAGAGAACCTAGGTGCTTCTCCTCCATTCTGAACACCATCGAATGAGATCAGTGGGTTTACTTCCTGTATCTGTGTAGAGTTTCAGTCTCTCCTCATCCTCTTATTTGAACCTGGCCAAGCTAGTTTTCTTTTAAGATCTTCTGTAATGTATAAAAGTCATTTATCCATACATGTTCATATCATTTCAGGAACCAAAATAGTCTGAAAAATTCAGTTGCTGCTAAATCTCTGGATATGTCATCACAAAGTCTTTCACCTGTGGTACGAAGAGCTGGGTACTTACTTAAGGGCCAATTGACACAGCAGAACTCTGCTCAGCTCAGTAGCTGAACAATAGTTTCACAATAGAAAAGGAAGATCAGAGACAAAGAAAACACACACACAGCTGACAGATAAGATTCTCTATCAACTTTTCCCTTTACACTTGCTTGTGCCTCTTACTTGGTTTTGGGGAAGGAGTGAAAAGCTTCCTCTCTCCTCCTTCCGCAAATACAAAGAACCAGATGGCAGCAGTTTCAGCCTTTTGAAGCATCTTTCTCAACTTCAATTCAGTTCCTCAATGGATATATTCAGACAAGCCTGCCATGGCGCCAAGGCAGAACCAGCACATGATGGAAGCCCAGGCTACTTACAAGAGTTTTTCAGACTTCTGAGTCCCTATGCAATCAGTGGAACAAGAAAGGATCTGCGCCTTTTGATTAAATCGTTCCTAGCATTCTGGTAAAACAGGGAGAAAAAGGAGTTGTAATAGAATAGAATAGAATAGAATAGAATAGAATAGAATAGAATAGAATAGAATAGAATAGAATAGAATAGAATAGAATAGAATAGAATAGAATAGAATAGAATAGAATAGAATAGGACCAGGTTGAAAGAGACCTTTGAGATCATCGAGTCCAACCTATCACCCAACACCATCTAATCAACTAAACCATGGAACCAAGCACCCCAACCAGTCTCTTCCTAAACACCTCCAGGGATGGTGACTCCACCACCTCCATGGGCAGACCATTCCAATGGCAAATCACTCCTTCTGTGTAGAACTTCATCCTAACATCCAGCCTAAATCTCCCCTGGCACAGCTTAAAACTGTGTCCTCTTGTTCTGGTGCTGGTTGCCTGGGAGAAGAGACCAACCGCCACCTGGCTACAACTTCCCTTCAGGGAGTTGTAGACAGCAATAAGGTCTCCCCTGAGCCTCGTCTTCTCCAGGCTAAGCAACCCCAGCTCCCTCAGCCTCTCCTCGTAGGGCTTGTGTTCCAAACCCCTCACCAGCTTTGTTGCCTTTCCCTGGACACGTTCAAGCAACTCAACATCTTTCCTAAACTGAGGGGCCCAGAACTGGACACAGGACTCAAGGTGTGGCCTAACCAGTGCAGTGTACAGGGGCAGAATGACCTCCCTGGTCCTGCTGGCCACACTATTCCCAATACAGGCCAGGATGCCATTGGCCTTCTTGGCCACCTGGGCACACTGCAGGCTCATGTTCATCTTACTATTGACCGGTACCCCCAGGTCCCTTTCTTCCTGGCTGCTCTCCAGCCACTCTGACCCCAGCCTGTAGCACTGCATGGGGTTGTTATGGCCAGATGTTATGCTTTTCTGACAAAAGGGCTCTTAGTCTGAAGAAGGTAGTGTGGCAAATTGAAAGATTTTACAAAAGATTCAAGTAATTTCAAATTATGAAGTGGATCTGCTCTAAACATATTAAATAGAAATGCATAATTCATGCCATTACATGTTCCTACATTATTTACCTGGCAGTCTACATTGAACATACCTTACACAAACCTGCCATACTCGGCATTCATTGCCAAAGCCATGTGTGTGTGCTGGTAAGTGCAGCAGGTTGACCTTGGCTGTCTGACAGAGCCCCCACCCAGTTGCTCACTCACTTCTTCTAAATAGGACAGAGGGAGAAAATAAAACAAAAACTCTTATGGATCCAGATAAAGACAAGGAGGTCACTCATCAATTACTGTCATGGGCAAAACAGCCTCAACTAAGGGACACCATTTCTCACAGCATGCTCCTGGGGAAACTGACTTCTTATGGCTTGGATAGGTGGACAGTTCACTGGGTTAAGAACTGGATGGATGACCAGGCTCAAAGAAGCAGTGGTGAATGGAGTTAAATCCAGTTGGTCACCAATCACTACTGGCTTTCTCCAGTGCTCAGTATTGGAGTCATTTCTCTTTAATATCTCTATCAATGATCTTGACAAGTGATTTGAGAGCAGTCTCAGTAAGTTTGCAGATGACACTAAACTGGGTGGGACTGTGTTGTGGTAGGGCCAAATGGGCACAGCACAAACCCAGACAGGTCCTGATGTGTCTAGACATGGTCCCACTCTGCCCCCTCCGTCCTACAAGAGTCAGGGTGATGCGGGAAAAGGGACAAATGAATGGGACCCAACACGCCTGGGTACACAAGTCTCCTTTTGGGGTACTGGCCACTACTACTCCCAGACCAGGCCTATGGTTCTGCCTTTTATGGCTACAGCCTGGCAAAGTCCCTTTTCATTGAGTGACTGTTTGCTGGTTCTAGTTGCCCTATTGGCCCAATTGAATCTCAGGCAAGTGATATATACAGGCTGATTTGTATTCACCTTGCCTTGCCTGCTTGGACCTGCCTTGCCTGAACTGCCTTGCTTCAAGTTGCCTTGCCTCAAGTTGCCTGGTCCAAGATCTGGGATAGAAGCCATGAGCCCTACTCACTGCAAGCCAAGAAGCCACAAGCCTTAGGATCCAAGCTTCACTTCCCCTTGCAACTAGAATTCAAGCCATGCCTCAGTTTACCCAGGGAGATACAAAGGCCCTTTGCGAAAACATGTACCGCCTACTGGCCTGCTGGAGCCAGACCAGCCTCAAGACTGTGTTGGCACCCTTACAATCTTAACAGCTAATACACAGCAGCAACACTCCCATGTTTGGATGAAACTCAATGAGTAGCTTATTGCCTCCTGGATTTACGGTTCTTGTTGAGTCTTCCCCTGTGGCTGAGTGCCGTATTTGCTCCGGGGAATTCTCTCTTTCCTGTTACTCCTCTTAGTTTGCCTAAAATTGTTAAAATTTTCATATTGCCTGAATATTTTACATTCCCACTGTAAATATATATTCCAACCATACATCAAACCTATTTGATAAATGTTGGGCAAATTTTCATATTAATAAAAAGTTAATAATGTTTTTAATAATCATATTTGCCATATTATTAATTTCATTAATTCCATAACAGTGTTGATCTGCTTGAGGGTAGGAAGGCTATGCAATGAGATCTGGACAGGCTGGATTCAAAGACTGAATTCAATTGTATGAGGCTTAAGAAAGACAAGTGCTGGGTCCTGCACTTGGGTCACAACAACCCCATGCAATGCTAAGGCTTGGGGCAGAGTGGCTGGAAAATTGCTTGGTGGAGAAGGGCCTGGGGGTGCTGGTTGATAGTCATCTGAACATGAGCCACCAGTGTGTTCAAATGACCAAGAAGGCCAACAGCATCCTGGCCTGTATTGGAAAGAGTGTGGCCAGCAGGAGGAGGGAAATGATCGTGCCCCTGTACTGAGTACTGGTGAGCCTGCACCTAGAACACTGTTCAGTTTTGGGGCCCTCACTGCAAGATGGACATTGAGTTGCTGGAACATGTCCAGGTCTAAAGAACAAGTGCTATGAGGAAAGGGAGAGGGAACTGGCATTGTTTAGTCTGGAGAAGAGGAGGCTAAGGAGAGACCTCATTGCTCTCTACAACTACCTGAAAGGAGGTTGTATTGAGGTGGGGATTGGTCTCTTCTCTCTAGTATTAGATGATAGGATAAAAGGAAATGGCCTGAACTTGTGCCAGGGGATGTTTAGATTGGGTATTAGGAAAAGTTTCTTTACAGAAAGAGTCATCAGGCATTGGAATACATTACCCGGTTTGATGGTGGAGCCACCATCCCTGAAGGTGTTCAGGAAACATGTGGACATGGCACTTCAGGAAGTGGCTTAATGGTGGTATTGGGTTGATAGTTGGACTCAATAGTCTTAGAGGTCTTTTCCAACCAAAATTATTCCATGATTCTAACCACAGACATGCTATTGCCACTCCTAATAGTCTATGTGCTAGTGGAAGCCTTTTATTTCTACACAGTAGAGGGAAGTAAAGCAATTGCACTGCAGACACCACTTTTGCACAGAATTCTGCAGCACAGAGCATAGAAGAAATGCTCTGGGATGTGATTGCCATTATTTTTATTTTAAATACTGTAGCAGAGATTTGTTGTTAGAAAATATTGATTTTTAGTTACAAAATGTGTAAACCAGCATTGACAGTTGTAGCAGTAGCAAATGGTGCATGGTATAGAGGATAAGTCTACAGAAATAATAGTACTTCAGATCTCAGTAACTGCAAGCTAATGAAACATCTATCAAGGATGGCTCAAGCCATAATAGATGGTAAGAGCTGTCAAACTACTAGGTGGTTTTAAGTAGGAAGAAAACCTACTATTTAATTAAAATAACTTTTATTAGTCTTCTGGCTTAAGGGTTAACTGCTCACCCCTGAGCTGGAACTCCACCCAGAGGGAGGCACTGGATCTTATGATGTACTATTGCCTTCCCTTTCCAGCATATTCACTATTTAAGAGGCAGAACTAGACAGCTCACTCTTGACGCCTGCTTTTGCTGACTGGGAGGAAGGCTTCTTGCTGGCTGGGAGCTGTGGGCTTCACAGTGGGGTCTAGTCCATCGACAGTTGTGGTTTAGTATATGTTCCTTTTCCCTTAATATCTTTTGTACTTTGTTTACTTTTGCAAATGTTACTGTTATTAACTCCCAATTCTGTGCAAGTGTTTTTACTTTATGATAGATTGAAATTATCCCCCAACTAATTTGGAGACCTAACCCTCAAAATAAAATTGCCAGGCCAGATCAGATTGGGATGGAAGCAAATTAAACTGTATTTATGAGCAAACTAAAATCTAGAAATATGAAATGTAATGAATATGTACAAAATATACAATATTTACATATATTTACAATTTATGAACAACACAAGGACCCCCCCTGGACAAAACCAGGGGGTTATTAATAGCTTCCCCCACTCTGCCCCCTTCCCCCATGTTCAAGGAACAAGAGAAAAGAGCAGAGAGTAGCTTCTTAGTTGCTTAGCCACAACAAGAACACAGGCAAGGTCAGCAACAGCTAAGCAAAAGCCACCAGCTAGCATCAGCTAGAACAAAGAGCTGAGAAAGAGAGCAGGATAGTTTATACAACTAACTTTATATTAGTTATCAGCCCAATGAGATTATTTAGACCTTATCATTATTTCCCCTTTACATCCAATGGTAATTTATTTACACTCTACCATTTTCTACTCAAGATCTGTGGAAAATTTCCTAGGCATCAGCCTAAAATTGCCACATATTTACTCCTTTTGGGGTAAATCTACATTCTGTCTAGAGCTGGAAGCTTAAACCAGGGCAATTAGTTACAAACAAGCCGTAAGTACTTGCTTGGTTGATTTGAAGTTTGCTTTCAAAGTTCTTCATTCTCTTTTTTTCTATGAAAAAAGCCCAGTTTATCCTCAGAAGAAAACCTTCTAACAGCTTCAAAGATCTTTTCCACTTTAAAACAACAAGGAAGTGAAATGTAACACTAGAGGAATCTGAATTAGATGGAGGTCAGGACTGCAGTACACTTCATCTATGCTGCCTAAAAAAAAAAATTAAAAAAATGCATAAAATTATACCATATTTTGTTACAAAAGCATCAGTTTTTCACACCTACATCTGGATGCCTGTCTATAAGTGGAGACAAAATGGAAGGGGATGGTGTTCAGCTGTGTTTTGGGTTATGTACCAAACCTTCCTTTAGAACAAAATAAGATTAGAATAGAGATGTGTATAAGATGAGGACTTTAAATCCAATTACTGTTCAGCAGTTTTCACAAGTCAGTTTATATCAATCTTGTCAAGCAATTTAAATTCATCAATTTATCCAGTAATTTAAATTCAGCAAAGTAATGATGTTAGAAACATATGTCAAAGCTCCAGGCAGAACTCCACAATTTTGCTGAAAAATACATTTTTTTTTTTTTTTTCCTTAAAAAAACCCACCAACAAAAAAAGAAAACAGTGTAAAAGAACTATATGGCATGTTGTTCATTTGGGGTTTGTATTTTACAAATTGATAAGGGAATACACACTTGCTGAAAGTTAAAGGAGTCCAAAGCTGAATACAGTTAGATAATTTTGTGGTAGGAACAATATACTTTTCCTACAATGCTGAACTTCAGTGGTATCTATGTAATCTCTAAAGCAAGGATCAGTTTTCTCTCTACAGCTTATCATCAATACCTCCACTTCTCTTGGAAATAAAAGT
The DNA here is from genome assembly GCF_026170545.1 of Melanerpes formicivorus. NCBI lineage: Eukaryota > Metazoa > Chordata > Aves > Piciformes > Picidae > Melanerpes > Melanerpes formicivorus. The sequence goes on along the minus strand of NW_027142353.1, from coordinate 13,336,456 downwards.
ACCTATTGTTGATACATAGATTTGCAAACCACTCTTTTGAAAACCTCTGGGCTGTCATTCTGTTGTCCTCAATTTTTATCACGCTGTCCTGTTCAGGCTTTGAGATAGTATCAAGAACAACTTCACTGTAACTTTGGCCACAGATCTGTGAAAGAGACAATACACAATGTTTTGTGGATACTCAGTCTTAACAGCATGCTATGGTAGTAAACACCATGCATGGCAATGCTCATCAGCCATAAGGTGAAGCAAATGCCTATGCTCTGCACTAGAACATCATGAACATGATAGGCTCCTGCCTTTCCATGATGGCTGTATATGGGTCCTACCCCATTAGAGCTTCTGATTAAAAAATGGTTGTCTTCTTGATAAGAATATTCCCTCGATGCACCCATCTTCCAAGTAATTTCACAGAATTATGTTAGGAAGAACATCTTGACATCATACAGTTGAACATCTCTATTCAAGCAAAATCAGTCTGTATCTTTCTCATACTGGAAAGCTCAGAAATGGACACAAAACTCCAGATGTAACCTCACCACTGCTAAGCAGAAGAAAAAGATCACCTCTTTTAAACTGCTGGTAATATTCTGCCTAATGCAGATGGTGCTCTTTACCCAGCAGGTATATTTCTCATGTTCATTTTGGTACCCACCAGGATGCCCAAGTCCTTTCTTATAGAATCATAGAATAGAATAACAGAATGGTCCAGGCTGGAAGAGACCTCCAAAGGTCATCTAGTCTGACTTCAGGGACATCCCCAACTAGACCAGGCTGCTCAAGGCCTTGCTGGGCCTTAACTTGAATATCTCCAGGGAAGTGGCCTCAACCAACTCCCTGGGCAACCTACTCCCGTGTTCCACCAGCAGTGTGGCCAGCAGGAGCAGGGAGGTCATTCTGCCCCTGTATACTGCACTGGTTAGGCTACACCTCGAGTACTGTGTCCAGTTCTGGGCCCCTCAGTTTAGGAAGGATGTTGACTTGCTGGAACGAGTCCAGAGAAGAGCAACAAAGTTGGTGAGGGGTTTGGAACAGAAGCCCTATGAGGAGAGGCTGAGGGAGCTGGGGTTGCTCAGCCTGGAGAAGAGGAGACTCAGGGGTGACCTTATCACTCTCTACAACTACCTGAAGGGAGGCTGTAGACAGGCGGATGATGGTCTCTTCTCCCAGGCAGCCAGTACCAGAACAAGAGGACACAGTCTCAGGCTGCACCAGGGGAGGTTCAGGTTGGATGTTAGGAAGAAGTTCTATACAGAAAGAGTGATTGCGCTATGGAATGGGCTGCCCGGGGAGGTGGTGGAGTCACCGTCATTGAAGGTGTTCAGGAGGAGACTTGATGGGGTACTTGGTGCCATGGGTTAGCTGTTTGGGTGGGTTGGATTGGTTGATGGGTTGGACACGATGATCTTGAAGGTCTCTTCCAACCTGGTTTGGTTTATTCTAATTAATTTTATTCTAACCACCCTCATAATAAGAAACTTGATCTTGATATCCAATCTAAACCTGCCCTTCTCTAGTTTGAAGCCTTTGCCCCTTGTCCTATCACTACAGGCCTTTGTAAACAGTCTCTCTCATTCCATCTTGCATGCTCCCTTCAGGTACTGGAAGGCCACTATTAGGTTTCCCTGGAGCCTCCTCTTCTACAGGCTGAACAACCCCAGCTCCCTCAGCCCATCCTTGTAGCAGAGGTGCTCCAAGCCCCTGATCACTTTTGTGGCCATCCTCTTGACCCTCTCCATCAGGTCTATATCCTTCTGTATTGAGGGCTCCATACTGGTACACAGTATTCCAATTGAGGTCTCACCAGAGCAAAGTAGCAGAATCACCTCTGTGGATCAGCTGGTGATGCATCTTTTGATGATGCCCAGGATGTGATTTGCTTCTGGGCTGCAAGCACACATTGCCTGTTCATCTCCAGCTTCTCATCCATCAGCACCCACAAGTTCTTTTCCACAGGGCTGCTTTCTATCACCTCATCCCCCAGTCTGCATTCATAGTGAGCATTATTCTGGTCCAGGTGCAGAACCCTGCACTTGCTCTTCATGAGGTTCACCCGGGCTTACCTCTCCAGCCTGTCCAGGTCCATCTAGATGACATCCTGTCCTTCTGATGTATCAACAATCACACAGCATGGTGTCATCTGCAAACTTGCTGATAGTGCATTCAATCATTGTCATTGATAAAAATGTTAAATAGCACATGTCCCATCATGGATCCCTGAGGGACACCACTTGTCACAGCTCTCCATCTGGACTTCAAGCCATTGAGCACCACTTTATGGATGTGACCATCCAGCCAATTCCTTATCCACTGAACAGTCCACCCATCAAATCCTTACCTCTCCAACTTGGTGAGCAGGATGTTGTGGTGAACTGTCAAAGGCCTTGCAGCAGTCCCGATAGATCGCATCCATAGGTCATCCCTTATCTACTGACATAGTCACTTTGTCATAGAAAGCCACAAGGTTAGTCAGGTAGGACCTGTCCCTAATGAAGCCATGCTGGCTGTCCTGAATCATCTCCCTGTATTCCATGTGCCTCAGCATAGCATCTATGAGGATCTGTTCCATGATCTTCCCACGCATGGAGGTGAGGCTGACAGGTCAGTATTTACCAGGGTCCTCCTTTTAAAAATAGGTGTGATTTTTCCTTTCTTCCAATCCCCAGGGAACTCGCCTGAATGCCAGGACTTCTTAAATATCATGGAGAGTGCTCTGGCAACAACATCAGCCAATTCCCTCAGGACTCTGGGATGCATTTCATCAGGTCCCATGGTCTTGTGTATCTTCAGGTTCTTCAGATGATCATGCACCCTGTCTTCCTGCTTATGGTGGGAGGGACCATGTCACCCGGGGCTCCCACTTATGCATAGTCCATCAGCATGAGAGCCATGAGGAGAGGGGTTGCCAGCTTCTTCCAAAGCTGCTTTCCAGTCAGTCCCCCAAATGTACTGGTGCATAGAGTTATTCCTCCTCAGGTGCAGGATTTTTCATTTCCCTTTGCTCAGCTTCATGAGATTCCCTCAAGGCAGCTCTTTAGACAACCAAGGTCCCTTTGAGGGTATGAGTTGCTTCTCCTAGTTTTGTGTTGCTGAGAGTGTACTCATCACTCAGGCCATTCATAAAGACATCAAACAGTATTTCCTCCTATAAACACCTGAGGCACAGCACTAGTGACTTGCCCCCAACAGTGCTTTCTGCCACTGTTCTCAATCCTCTGGGGCTGGTCACTCATCTGGTTTTAAGTTCTCTTCACTGTGCACTTTGTGAGCTTCTCTGTAAGGATGTTGTAGCAGACAGTCTCAAGCTTTAGTAACGTTGAGAGCATCCATTGCTCTACCCATATCCTATCAAGTTGGCTGTCCCATCAAGGTTATCAAGTTTGTTAAGCATGGTTTCTCCTTTGTAAATCCACACTGATTAGTTCCCAACTGCTTTATTTCCTACTTGTCAGGATAGAGCTTCTGTCAACTTGGAGGAGGTGATCCTTAAATATCAACATTCTCTCTTGGTTCCATATACATTCTGTGGCCACATCTCAATGGGATTCTTCCAAGCAGAGACCGAAATCTGGTTTCTTAAAATCCAGAGTTGTGGTTCTCATTTTGCCCTGCTTTCTCCTCTTAGGATATTGAACAACTACCATCTAAAGGTTGCTCCTGACTTTCACATCCTCAACACATTCTTCCTTGTTTCGAAGTATCAAGTCCAGCAGAGCACCTGTCCTTGTTAGGATCTACGTCAAAAAGCTGTCATCAGTGTTCTCCAGAAACCTCCTAGATTGCATGCTTACTGCTATATTGTCCTTTCAGCAAATATAGAGTGGTTACAAATCCCCAGTGATGCATGTCCCTTGCACACTTGACTACTATCAGCAGGATAAATTGTCCTTTAGCCACAGGTCCTCTCATATGTTTCCCCTATTTATAAAGGAAGTCTTCCCATAGGAGACTCTATCCATTCCCTCCATCTGAGATTTTCCAAGCTTTTTACCCATTGAAAAATGAAACAATGACCTTCCCCCCACCCATGCAAATGAAGGCTTTTGACATCCTGAAAACACAATGACACTGGTCATTGGTCTGACAGTGCCCTGAAAAATGCTTTGGAAAGTGCCTGGCACCTTCAGAGGTTACAGCATTCTGGACACTTGTTTACATCAAGAAAGGGAAGCATTATGCTTGGAAGAAGAAGGTGAAAACAGCTCAGGAAGAACCAGTAAAGAAGGATGAACAGGGACAGGCTTTATGAATACATTTGTCCCTTGCAGTACTAACACATCTTGTAGCGGAGCCCTTGTAGCACAAAGCTACTCAAGAGCTGCTATGCTGGGTGACAAGAGAACACGGTTACATGTTTTGCCATGGAAACAAGGCATGAAAACAACTAGAAGGAGTCTGCTTTTAAAGGAAAAAACACAAGTAAATAATTCAGATCACATGTGGTCTCTGCCCATGGAGTCTAGTCTGTTCTTGGTGGAGGGGTAGTGTGTACTCTGCTGACCTGTTACCAACTGCCCAGGTTTCCTGCCCTTCCCTACAGTGACAGACTTCTTCCAAGTGATAAATTGTCCTTGGCTGATGTGAATGAAGTGCTTAAAAACAGCTACAACTTACCTGAGCTGCAATTTACACTGAATTCTTGATAAGCTATGGGAAGTTGTTGACAGTAAAACACATTAGGGCCTGGCTCCCACATGACTGTTGGGAACCTAAGCCTGTAAAGTGCAGAGGGTGGATAGAGCATGGAAGACCTGTGGATCTTACCCAGAACCCAAATCCATTTCCCTCATCCTTACACGCCCTTTCTCCCTATCCCACTGCATTTTGTTTCAGAGAGAACTTTCCTATTGCTTCCCAGTGAGAAACTGCATGCCAGTACACTACCATACACACTACACATGCATACATACTTAGTTAGAAAGAGTGTGCTTTGGCTGATGTGAAAAGTAAGGACCTTGTTAATCGTCCTCTCTGCTGCTGTCCTGAATGCTAGTGGCAATAAGACCAAATTTTGGGAGGTGCTAGCAAAGCTAAGTCAGTCATCCATAGTGAAGCCATTGTACAGCACAAAACCGTACATGCAGCACTGACAGTGCTTCTCTTTTCTGCCCAAGTGCACCTTTTAGAAGTTTCACAACCCAGAATTAGAAGTCACACGAATAATACTAAGACTATGAAGCAAGAAATTAAATAATAATTAAAAAAAATAAAATCAAGGTTAAAGACCTTTCCCATTTTCCTAAATTATATGCAGCATTCATAGCCCTCAAAATCAAAGAATGGTGTAAGGTTCTGTGACCGTTTGAGGCGGTGCCTTTAACAAAAGGACACCATGGCCGAATGTTTTATAAACAAAGACAGGTCTAAACTAATTTCATTGGTGGATTGGTAGAAAGCAACTTTGATTCCCAGTGAGACTAGTCTCAGTCTTGCACTTTCTCCTTTCGCAGTTTGCAGCTTCTGGGCTTTTGGCCAGACTGACCTTGGAACAGATAAGGCCTCTACTAACACATAACTGCTTTTAATTAACAATTGCTCTTTTTCTCTCTTTCTAACCCTCTCTGGGGAAAAGGAGGAGAGAAGGGGGTACAGGGGTGGGGAACCCTCCTCAGCGGAGGAGGGAATCTCATTCCTGTGTGACTTTGTTGTATATTTCTGTGTATATATTGTAAATTCTGTATACTCCCCTGCATCTCCTAAGCTGCTTTGTAAATACAACGCACGATCCTTTGCTAATCCGGCTGTGTCTTTTTTTTCCTTTCAATTTTCTTCCTTTTACTTACGGGGTGGGGCGGGGGAAGAAGGCTTGCGGCCTTCCCCTCAAACCTTCGACAGGTTAATTCAATAACAAGGCAAAATAAGATAAACCAATGGTAAAACAGTCACTTAATCTAATAACATATGCACCTTCTGTGTACATACTGTTGGGTGTGCTGAAATCCACAGAAGTAACTTTAGAAGACATTCATATGTTTAGAGAGACTACATTGTTTTTAGGGGAAATGTTTCCCATTTTCTCCCTTTCACAAATTTTAAGTTTTCCATTTTAATGAAGATGCTAATATTTTTTGTTTCATTCTTCTGTTTTCCTGAATTTCTATTAGATAGATAATTTGTACATTTTTCAAAATTAGGGGTTGAAAGTAGAGCCCAATGTTTCCCTAACAGAAAAATACTGTAATTATAACTCTGATTGTTATCAACTCAATAATACTTTTTTATTAACATTATACAGTGTATTTTTTATACATATATAGAACAGAGAAAGTCCATTTCAGGTGTGCTAAGTCCAGCTATTTCTGATAGCTGTACATTTATTTTTCAGTGATGAATTTCATCTCTTTCATAACCAGATTTATACAAAAGGCTTATAAAAAGCATTTTCTAATATTAAAATTTCTTTTAAATAGAATGACAGAATTAATTATTTTTTAATATAAGTTCAAGTAGCCTGTGAACTTACTTTGCTTGAGTGACTAATGCACTGTAAGCAAGCAACCAAAATGCAAAAGCTAAGAAGCACTGGGCATAAAGCTGTTGCATTTATAGGAATACAGTAAGTAAATAAACTGGACTTTACATACTAGGGAAGTGAGTTCACAGGACAGCTACTTCATCTTGCATCTCTTTAACTACCTTAACCTCTAAAGCTATGAAAGTTACCAAATAGCCAGGGATAGCACTTCCCACAATTAGAAATGCTGTTAATCTGGTCTTTTGCTGACAATCAGTCTTACTCCTTTCCAAATATAAACCTGAATTTATACCATACTTTGCAGGCACATGTTTTGTAATTTGAGAATATCAAAATAATTTATCACCTTCTTTCCATTGTTTTTTAAACAAAAATTAATTGCATTTAGTGCATTTCTACAGCACTCCATTTTCTGGAATGGCATGGAATAAGGCTGTGTGACTTTTTGCTAGAGAGACCCCAGTGAAAAGTAACGACATAAAACAGATTCTAAAAGAAATAGGAAAAAAAACCAAAACAAAACACAAATATTTTGTGAATATGTCTCTTCATGGAGATGTTTAAAACAATGTATTACAGAGTTCTTAGTATTTATAACTTGCCATTTCAAGCAAAAATAATCAGTAAGGAAATAAGCTCTAAATATAGTCTGTTAAATTCTTCTTCCTGCTAGCATTTCATGCCACAAGAAAGAGCTTGCCTTTTTTCCCTCCAGTATTAACTTCAGATAAAAAAAAAAAAAAAAAAAAAAAAAAAAAAAAAGCTGAGACAAAAGTCTTTTTTAATACAATATAATTATGTATGTTTGTTAGAAAACACATAATGGATCTCTTTCAGGATTAGATTAAGATCAGTGAAAGGTCTTGAGAACTTTCAGAGGTTTGACACTTTGTTTGGAAAACTGGTCTGCTCAAAGTCCACATAAATTAGAACACAGTGCTTTTGAAAATTCAAATTTGCAGGCTTATATTACACACAAAAACATGAGCAAGAACTCTACCAAATCTATAGCACAAATTCCTCACTTTTAAAATTAGGAAATGCAAGATTTTGTATATGCAATTTCTGGGTTTTTTTCTGTTGTGTTTCCGATTCCAACATTTTTATATGCATATATAGCTTTAACAATCATGGTCACACCTACTACATTTTCCTTCAGATCCCCAAATCATTGCTGCCCAGAATACACAATGAACAACTAATCAATATTCCTATTCATGTCTTTTATTCAGTATTAATCCCAAAACCCACTGATTTTTTTGGGAATGAAGAATAATAGTTTAATGTAAAATTTTCAGGAAAGATTTTACATTAAAGCCTTCTCATTTTCCTCCTTTTCTTCTCCCCTGTTCATTTTTCCTTTTTCTTCAGCTCTTACCTCAAACCTGTTTCCTCCTGTTCCACTCTGATGGACCTCTCAGCTGCTGTGTTACTCAATGTGTGACAGCACAAGTCTCTTACAGACCACTCCCTCAGCCAGCTTGACTTTCAATTATTGAAGCAGCAAGGAAAGGAGTGGAAACACTCATCTGAGGACAGTGTCAGAGCAATACTTGGGCAACCCAGAGTGAGACTGGCTTAAGATGCCTCTAAACCACACTGAGTGCCACAAGAACTTGCTCCATGGTATGGGGCCATGCCATTAAACCATTCACAAAGTGAACACAAACATGCTCTTATGCTGGGGATAGTAGGCTCTATCCACACCAAACCTCTTTAAACCTTGCTAAAGCCTCTCTTTGTTCTTCTGTCTTAACTTTGACAGTGGCTAGCATGACAGAATGGAGGTGATATGAAACAATCTGTCACAACTTTTTGTCTTGGTCCAGAGGGAGAAAGAGTCTCAGTTCTTTTTGAACTTTCCTGTGTTATGAAATTAGAGGCACAAACAAGGCCAAAATACCAGCAGTGAGGCTATTTGTAAACAGAATAAAGTGGACAGAACAGAAGGAGGGAGAGAAAGAGGGAAAAAATGGGGAGAGAGAGCAGGAAAGGCATTATATTACAACCCTCCCCCCCCGCCCCCTTAGCCCCAACACGATTTGGGTCTGTAGAAGGGTGCTGCTGCATCCCTGTTGGCTTGTGGTGCCCACCCAGGAGGAGGGGAAGGAGAGATCCCAAAGTACAAATCCTTCTCTGAGCAGCCTCCAACATGTGGTGTCTTCAGCAAAGATGTCTTTTCTCTTCTCCACGAGTTGCATCAGGTAGAACTTAGGACATGAAGAGAGTTAGTTCCTGGTCTGCTGCTTCCAGGCTGCATGATGATGTCTTTTTCTCTTCTTGTATTTTCTTCTCCTGAGTAGTCATCACTCAGGTCTTTTGTACAGTTTTTTTACTCACAGGTTTTGTTTCAGTATGTGTCCAGGTATTGTGCCCAGGGAATCTTCCTGTGTATTCCTTGTGTTTTTACAGGGGCCCAGCAGAGGGGAGGGACCTGCACATTCCAGAAACTCGATACCAGTGGTGCCTGCCCATTACACATTTCTGTTGCCAGAGGGTCTTTACACCATCCCCTCCCTGGGCAGCTGTTATCTGGGCAAGGACCAAAGGTCATTTTATCTTTGTTGATTCACATTAAGAGAGATTTAGTCTCTTACACTTTGTAATGAATTCAGGCACAGAAGCAGCTGAATCCCACACAGCTGCTCACACATCTGCCTCACCACTACTCCTTGGATGGCATGGGAAGGAGAATGGGGAGGAAAAGGCAAAGCCCATGGGTTGAGATAAGGATAATTTAGTAGAACAACACAAAGAAATAACAACAACCAAGGAGAATAATACTAATAAAATAGTACATACAGCAAGCAATACAAACCTGAGCACTGACCATGATGGGATGGGATGGGATGGGATGGGATGGGATGGGATGGGATGGGATGGGATGGCCCAGTCTGTTCTGGCCTGGCCCAGCCCATGGGTCTCATAGGGCCCAGCCATTGCCTGTACCACATCACAGCCACCTGCTTGCCTTGGCCAGCCCTTCCCTTATATAGCAGGCATGATGTCAGTATGGCATTGAATACCCATTGGCTGGTTCAGATGCCTGTCTTGGCTGTGGCCCCTCCCACCTTCATGTGAAGGCAGGGGTGGGGAAGGCAAACCAAGAACTTAACTCTAACACAGCTAGACTCAGGACAAACCTGTAAACTAGTTTCCATAGTTTTTTTGTTTGCTCGCTTGCTTTTCCATATGTAAGGCTTAAACACATTACAAAGTTCTTGCGTATTCATTAAACTGCACATTTGCCCTCAATGGAGGATTTCCTTGGCTATGCAGAAGCTTAGACACTGTTACGTGGCAACTTGAGCTGAGCACACAGAAAAGCACAGCATGAATCTGCAAGGTCCTTTGTAGTAATAATCATTTCTACCTGTTATCCAGTGCTTAAAAACTACAAATCCTCCTTTTATTCCAGGTTATATTATCTTAATATTGTTCTTGTTTCATATGATGCAACTGTCTTAAACGTCTATTAGGTCATATCTGCATGAGCATAGACAAAGAAGTCAGCTAAAAAAATTTCATACCAGCTAAAAACCAGAGTCCCCTGTGCACTGAGTATAAACAGTACATAAATTGATGTGCATAGACTTCAAGAACACAGAAATGCCATTAAATATATCTCTATATCTCTATCTGCAAATATATGTTTACATATACAAATATGTGAACATATATAAACATGAGAATAGCTGCATAACCCACACATCTCCATTAGATTTGACAGAACAGCACAGAATAATGTCCAGGTATAGAGATGATGAACAAGTGCTGTACTTATCTGTCTTCCAGCAGAGATGTGAATTCAAAGCAAGAAGAACAAAGGAAAAGCATAATTCCAGCTGAAGACAGACTGGCACTGCTCTGTTGATCCAAGGAAAAAAAAAGAGCAAGTCATAAATTACTGCAAAAAAACTTTTGTAAAAGGATATCATGTTATACAGGCACTAGTGGTCTTTCCACATCACATACATGTATGAACATACATTAGATTTAAATACAGATAACCATGCAAGATGTTCGCAAAAAATCATTTACATATAGTTATTTACACAAACATACACAATTAGAGAAACAGCTGTACAAATACATGTATCACACTGATCATTCTCATATTAAAATTTGCACATGTATATAGAATAGAATTAACCAGGTTGGAAAAGACGTTTGAGATCATTGAGTGCAACCTATCTCCCAACACTATCTAATCAACTAAACCATGGCACCAAGTGCCCTATCCAGTCTCTTCCTAAACACCTCCAGTGATGGTGACTCCACCACCTCCCTGGGCAGCCCATTCCAATGGCCAATCACTCTTTCTATGAAGAACTTCTTCCTAACATCCAGCCTAAGCCTCCCCTGGTGCAGCTTGAGACTGTGTCCTCTTGTTCTGGTGCTGGTTGCCTGGGAGAAGAGACCAACCCCCACCTGGCTACAAACTGTCTTCAGGTAGGTATTTAAAGATTTTTCTTCTCTTTCTCCTTCTTTAAAACTCATGAAAGTATTGTAATGTACTTCACTTTGAAAACTGCAGAATGTGCTAATGCAAGCCATTATTTGCTGGCTCATAATCATCTTTTCTGTGTCTGTTAGAATCAATGATGCATTATCAAAATTTAAGACAGTTCATGAGTCACTCTGAAGATAAAATAAATAAATATTAACGAGTCAATTTCAGCAGAAGTCCTGTGTTCTGCCTCTTAAAGCTGAAAAACTGTATTTATTAGCTGTCAGAAGTAGGTCTTGATACCTAGCAGTTGGGCAAATACAAAGTTCAGCCAATCAGAACTGACAGAGTAGATGACCATGTTTCACAGGATCAGTGCATAAGTCTTACCTGACCAAATTATAGGTTAGAGAGAAAGGACTGTTCAGTTACAACATATAAAGTGAATGATAAATCTAAACATGCAGATCTGACACAGACTGTGGAGAAAATTTAGAATAGAATAGAATAGAATAGAATAGAATAGAATAGAATAGAATAGAATAGAATAGAATAGAATAGAATAACCCGGTTGGAAGAGACCTTTGAGATCATCAAGTCCAACCTATCACCCAACACCATCTAATCAACTACACCATGGCACCAAGCACCCCAACCAGTCTCTTCCTAAACACCTCCAGGGATAGTGACTCCACCACCTCCGTGGCCAGCACATTCCAATGGCCATTCACTCTTTCTGTGTAGAACTTCTTTCTAACATGCAGCCTAAATCTCCCCTGGTGCAGCTTAAGACTGTGTCCTCTTGTTCTGGTGCTGATTGCCTGGGAGAAGAGACCAACCGCCACCTGGCTACAACTTCCCTTCAGGGAGTTGTAGACAGCAATAAGGTCTCCCCTGAGCCTCCTCTTCTCCAGGCTAAGCAACCCCAGCTCCCTCAGCCTCTCCTCGTAGGGCTTGTGTTCCAAACCCCTCACCAGCTTTGTTGCCTTTCCCTGGACACGTTCAAGCAACTGAACATCTTTCCTAAACTGAGAGGCCCAGAACTGGACACAGTACTCAAGGTGTGGCCTAACCATTGCTGAGTACAGGGGCACAAAGACTTCCCTGCTCCTGCTGGCCACACTGTTCCTGATACAGGCCAGGATTGCATTGCACCTGGGCACACTGCAGGCTCATGTTCATCTTATTATCGACCAGTACCCCCAGGTCCCTTTCTGCCAGGCCACTCTCCAGACACTCTTGACCCCAGCCTGTAGTACTGCATGGGGTTGTAGTGGCCAATGTGTAGAACCCAACACTTGGATGTGTTGAATCTCATGCCACTGGACTCTGCCCATCTATCCAGCCTGTCAAATATTTTTTTATTTAATATTTTGAATTCTTTAAATCTATCATTATGTGGAAAAAAGATAACACTGAAGCAATAAAACAATTTTTGTATGTTTTTAAGAAATATTTCTTTTGTGCTTCTAAAAATCATTCCCAGCATGTCATATAAAAAGTTTCTAATCTGAAAATAAATGTTTCTGAGACTTAACTCTCATTTGCACATATGGCAAGGTATTATTCTGCATGCATAGAATATTTGTGAAATTTGTTTTTTTACCAGATAATTTAATTTTCTCTTGTTACTATTTTAAGCTTCCAAATTTAATAATACATAACTTGTAAAAATTTTTCTCTTGTCTTCCAAAGATATACCAGCTACACATAAATGCTCCTAAACACTGCTGTTGTGTGGCAATTGTTATGGTCAGGCAAAGCCCTGGAATGTGCAAATTGCTCCCCTTGAGCGCTGTGATGGGTACACTCTATGGTTCAAGGTATGCATCACTGTTAAAGCCTAAATGGATTAACTCATGTTTAATTTCTTGTGTTAGGTGACAATCCCTAAGTATTCCAAGTAGTTCTTACAAAAATGATTAAAGTATAGTAGAGAAGTATTCTCTCCTGACTTATGATTTGCGGCTAAAGAAAAATGCTGATTTTCAAAACAGAAAGTGTGCACATTTAAGAGTTTTCTAGATTTGTCTGAGAAGCTGCACATCAGAGCAGGCAAAGATATAATAAATAGATCAAAAGGTAACTTACTTTAGAGGTGAGAATAAAGATACATGAATGTATATTACAAGTTTTAACCCATTCAATCTACTGGATTATATGACTCAATAACTCATTCTTTCAAGTTTTAGAAGTTTTTGCATATTTTTTTCCACATTTATTTTTGTAAAGGGACTCTGTAGAAATAAAGTGAGGAAAAGTATGAAGTACAGTTAATACTGTTCAAACAAAAATGTTAAAAATAGGCAGAATCAAATAGCATCAAAGTATGTCAGGCACTTGCTGAAGCAATCTGAAGTTGTGTCACTGACTGAAAGGAACAGTAGAAAACTCAGAATAATTTTAATCACAGAATCACACAGAATTAACCAGGTTGGAAAAGACCTTCAAGATCATCAAGTCCAACCTATTACCCAACACCATGCCTCATCCAGTATTTTAAACACTTCCAGGGATGGTGACTCCACCACCTCCCTGGGCAGCCCACTCCAATGGACGATCACTCTTTCTGTGAAGAATTTCTTCCTAACATCCAGTCTAAACCACCCCTGGCACAGCTTGAGACTGTGTCCTTTTGTTCTGTCACAAGTTGCCTGGAAGAAGAGACTAACCCCCAACCTCCTTTCAGGAAGTTGTAGAGAGCAATTAGGTCTCTCCTGAGTCTCCTCTTCTCCAGGCTAAACAACCCTAGTTCCCCCAGCCTCTCGTCATAGGGCTTGTGCACCAGGCCCCTCACCAGCTTTGTTGCCTTTCTCTGGACATGTTTGAACATCTCAGCATCTTTCTTAAAATGAGGGGCCCAGAATATAACAACCAAGCCTAGCCATCATACATTTAATCTATATCTATGCATAAGAATTAATGTCTTATATCCTGATAAAAAGCTTACTCAGGTCAGTGAAATTCTCACAATGGGTTTGAAATTGCACACTTTGTGAAAAGATCACAGAGAAGATATAAAACAACTAATCCACTTACACTTTCTATGTGTTCTTTGCTTTTTTCAATGAGATAAATCAGTCATAACCTCTTCTATTATATACTAACTCTTAGTTTCATATTTCACATTGCCCTTAAGACTGATTTTGCTATCTGTTTCTTTTTCCATTCCTCTAACATTCACAAAAGTGTTCATTGCCCACAGTAAAGAGTAGGAAAGTGCAAATGCATAACATTTGTTTTGTTGATTTGTGGGTTTTTTTCCATTACTATGGCACATACATATGTGCATCTCCCCTAAAGTGAATTTCACTAGAATCATTCATATGTGCTCAAAGCTAGGAGTGCCTGAATCTGCATAATTCAGTTTCAGTTTAAGAAGTCAGACTCCTGAAGTCAGGACTCTCCGTGGAGCTAGGCACCCACCATGAACTATCATGTTGAAGTGCCAGCTGAGTAACTCTCTAAATCACAGCTGCATGCATCACCACCAGCTCTGTGACATTTCTCAGTTTCAGCACCTCACGCCAGATCATACTTGAGACACTTGCACTGCACCTCCTGTTTATTGTACATATATATGTACAGGAGATTAACGTCCTTCTAGAGTAGCAGATGAGACACAGCACATCATACAGGGCATATTAGATTGATCAAGATGCCCACTTCAAGGTGACTGAACCAAGGATAAGATCTCTGCCACCTATAAAGGCAGTTTAGACACTGGAAGTATATATAAATTACAGCCCTAATTATCATACTGTACATTATGCCTCACTTTTATTGGAGGGAACAAAGAATGCAAAGTACAATCCTACTGTGGAGTCTTCACTTAATTGCCAAAGAGTGCTTAAGACTATTTTCAATAGCAGATGTCATTTATCCAGCTGTCCAGAAGGGCATGGGTATCTTGCAGGTCCTGTGTCACATCTGTAGGATTTGTGTGGATGATTTGCATTCAAAATGGTACAAGATGGCTGTGCCTAGACAGCTGAACTAAATTCTAGATACCCAGTTATCACTGACTCAAGAACCCTTCGTATAAAATCTAGGAGAAGCAAGAATAATAAAGACAAAATTTTAAATCAAATTAATTCTTGGCTTAGATGGTTTAAAATAATAGTGCAAAGAATATTAAAATCTCCTGGGAAAATGGCTATTTCTGTAATGGTAGACTCAGTCTTTTACAAAAATGTTGCCAGTGATTTAGATGAAAATTCTTAAAGTAGGTAATACTAGTAAAATAATGCTGTTATAATAATGTCCTTATGACATGAATAAGGTTTTTATGACCCTCCTCAATTTTTTATTATTGCTTTTTCCTAGATTAAAATCATAAAGTATGTGATTTAAAATGTCTGTTACAATCCACAGCTGCAGTATCCTATTACCAAGAGCACAAATATTAGATGAAAGAATAAATCATGCTGCATATGGGAAGTCAGTAGGTTTTATAATATGGTCTAAACAATAACAAACTTTCAGGACTGAACTACATTGCTAGTGCCCCAGAAACCTGCAGAAGAATGAGTACAATAATCAACTTCATGATTTATTATTTGTGCTTAAATTATTATTTGTACATTCCTATGTCAGAACTCAGGGCTGTCAATATAGTAACCCATAATTTTTTCAAAGGAACAGTAGTATCGCTCTTCTTGTTTTTTCTAGGAAGGCACAAAAGACAAGGCTAGGAAGCGCTTTTTTGGTTTGTATATTGCATTTATTCATCTGATTCTTCATATCTGTACATGTATACATTCTTTTTTGGTAACAAGGTACTTAAAGTGATCGCAAACCATTGTAAAATAACTATCAGGTCACTGTTTAATTACAATATTTAATTCACTTTCTTTAACCTTTCTGTTCCTGAAAGCTATGGGTAGTTCTAAATTATAAAGAAATCATAATATATAACCAGTCCAGTGGGCTACTGGCTTTAAAAGGCAACACAAACATACACACATGCCTTGTTTACCAGAACAATTCATGAAGAGAATAAAATAAAATCTTGGGTTTATGCCTGGACATTGATCAGATTTAATGAAAATATTGCACAGAAAGAAATAAGATTTGGATTGGATTTTAAACCAACTCTACTATACTAATCCTTAATAGATCTGGTAAAGCATCTTTCTACTACAGGTACATTTGAAAAATAATTCCTATGGAATTGCATTGTTATGAAAGTGAGTGCATTTTCTTAAATTCACCCACAGACAATGTTCCATACAAGCTACTTAATGAGAAAACATATGGTCTAAAACCAGAATGCCACCTTTTGAAACATTGATAGTACTCAACACAAAGATAGTCTAATAAATTAACAATCCAGTATTAGTACTGGACCAACAAGTTGTGAAGTCTTATAATTTAGTAGCAATTCACCAGCCTCCATTATATATTATGAATGAAATCACACTTAGTCAGGGTAACATATATAACTCAATAAATTATAACCAGAGAGGGAAAAACCTATCTTTGAACTACAGACATAGTATTTAGCAAGAATGTTTTTCACAGTCTGGGGGGAACCAAAACTGATGAGCCTGGATTACCTTAAGTATCAGCCTATTATATACAGGAATTCAGACAACTAAATCCAAGCAAAAGAAGAGAAACCTAATATATTATGACTTACAGTATGACTTGAAAAATCCTATGGGAAAGTATTAGCCTATTGCCAGTTGCCATTAATGTTCAGTGATCTCATATGTTTTCCTTCTCTTTATGGGCAGTGCAAATAATGCAGAAGCATCAAACTCCCTCTACTAAAAATTTATAGTCCAATGAAATGCATCTTGCTTACATTGTCCTACAGGAGTCAAGGGGAATGTTTCAGGAAAAGTTGACAGCCTAGCAAACAAAAGGCATTCAAAAGTTGTGAAAAAGAATAATTATGGAAATTAAATTAATTCTTTCATTTTTGCATACATATCATCTTTGTTTCAAACATATCAAACAGGGAAATACATATGGGGGGGATTCACTGTAGCTATTTCTGACTACAGAATATTACACAGTGCCAGGAACACTACAAAATCCCCTAATCATTTATCATACCAGAAAAACGAGCTAGAAGAATTAAGTCTTCAAGACATATAAATGAATTATAAGGAATGAACTCATTAGGGCATTGTCTGTGAAGGTTCTCTGGGAGAGAGATCAAAAGGGTAAGTAATAGTAGAAGACACTTGAGGCTAAAACTGCTTCTCATTAACACATATTTCAAATTCATTCAATTCATAGATTACAGACTTGTCATTTAAGTCATTAAGAATATAGGTAGAACAGATTAAACCTGTAGCCCAATCAACTTTGTGTTGCAAAGTGTTAGGGATAAAAATTATAACTGCCTATAACAGACAGAATTTGTCAGGTCTTGTTTAGTCTTGGATTTATTTTAACTGCCTTTGGAAAAAGAAAAAAAAAACAAACAAACAAAAAAAAAGACACTTGAATTGGAATTAGAATTAGTTGACCATTGCCTAAGTTGTTCTGTGTTCAGTGGCAAATTATTCAGATGCCAGAAGTTTCTTACATATCCTGTGATTTTGAGTTTGAACATTTAATATGGTGAAGAATCTAGAAAAGTACATCCCTAAAGCATGTGAGATGAATTTCACTCACAACTGTGATATATCTTTTTCCTAGTCTGAATTGATAATTGTGCTTCTAATTCTTATTTCATTATCTACTTATTAATATAATCATTCAATGTGGAAAATAATTCTGAAATTAACACCCTTTACATTTACCAATGGTGCTCCCCAGCTGCACAAAGGGGTCCTTAATCCTTAATTTGTTAACAGTCCAATCAGCACTGGTCATACCTGGGCCTGAGTAAAATTAACTATTTCCAGTGGAACCTGGTAGGCATGTGAGAACAGTTTGTCTTTCTCTACATTTTTAATGATTTTGCACAAGAAGCTGGATTAGATTATACTCCTAATATACAGTATATATACTGTAATGTCAACCATTAATACACATTTCATCTCCACAATACAAAGTATAAGCCTTCCAATTTATACCATTCAGTTGATATATAACCTTGAACACATGCATGTCAATACTCATGAAAGCAGCAATGCATACTAAAAACAGTGACAATGCCAAACTCAAAACCCACAAGAAAGGCTAAAAATGATCACATCAGCTTATCATACCCATCACACAAGTAAACAGGGTGGTGATTCATCCCAGCTACCACCTCAGCTAAATACCATATCCCATTTTTTTCAACAGCAGATAGTTACAGGGATGTTTAAACCGTGATTCATCTGACCTATTTTAGATGTTTATGGGGAGATGAATCATGCCAGAAGTTCCTCTCACTTGATTTTCTGTTGAGGGAACAAATGGTGCTCCCTCAGTGGAACTCAAAGATCCACTCTATTACACCAGTCATGTTTTCATACTTCACTTGTAGAGTTTGGTCATTTCATTCAGAGATTTACTTACGACTTCTTTATTGTTGACCTGTAACAGCTGCATCTGAATTTCCACTGTAGAAAATTAGGTGAAACTTTGTCTCTACCATAGATTTATTTGTGGAGAGAACATTTTCTTGCAACTAGATATGTTTTTAAAATGTGCAACTAGGTAGGTTTTTTAAATTCATCTAACCTCACTGTATGAATGCAATCTATAACATAAAACAAATTTCTGGTGAAGTTGTAAAGAAAATACACATCCTGTACAGGTGCTGAACAGTATACCCCTGCAAGTCGGAAGTAATGTCCAATTTCTTTTTGCTATCTACAGTTAGTTTAATGTTAATCTAACAGTCACACGATAAACGTGTGTGCATGTTTATATATGTATATTGACCACTGGAGTCATAGGTAATAGCTTATTCATGGGTTTGTTTGCCCTACAGATTCTTTCCAAGGGAACCTGTCTGGTTCTACAGACAGGTCTACTACAGAGAGCACTCAAAAAAAATTAAAAAAAGCTGAAATTGTGTGAACTTCAGCACTCTCTATGCTTGCAATACTGCTGTGGAAAGGTTTTCATTCCCTTTATCCTTCTGGCACACCTCACCTTTGGGCATAGCACCTTGGGTTCATTTTGGTGGTATAGTGTCTCTTGAGTGAGAGGGACCATGCTGAGAAACTGGGGCAGTCCTCCTGGACGAGTTATCCCCATTGTGGCCACCTTGCAGTTCACACACTGTGTCCCAGAGGGCAGAGGTGGGTTGGCCATGCCAGGTGTCCATGTTCTCTCCATGGTCACAGAGGATCCTCCACAGAGACCCCCTTGACATCCCCCCATTGGCTTGTGGTAATCTCCTAGGGGAAGTTTGCCTATTCCTGAATGCTAAAACATGGACCTATGCTGAAGGAGAAGGGGAAAAGGAGATGTCATTCTGCTTTTCCGGTTCAGACATGGAGGCCTTAAAGTCTTTAGTCATAGTTACTATGGCTGAGATTATGGGTTTCTGATTTACACTGTCCTCATATTCCCTTAAATCACTAGCAAACTCACAGAGTTTTAGGACTTCCATCCTGTCCAGTTGAGCATCCCTCCCAGTGTTTATGCATGTTTTTGAGGGGACCCCTGGGTAAGCTTCTTTATGAAGGACTGTTTCATGGGCACCTCATCTGCGTCAAAGGGGAGCTGGCCATCTCCATAAATTATTTCCAGCACAGCCATCTGTCTCAGATACCGAATGCCCTGTTCGATAGCTGTCCATCTAACTGGGGCCCAGGGCAGGTTGTCTTTTGAGCGGTACTGGCTCTTTATGGCATTGAGGATCCAGGCCCAGAGAGTGTGTGTTCCATCGAGTTTGGCTAACTCTTTGTCCAGGCCAGCATCATGAGTCAGGGAGCCTAAAAGCTTCACATCCCTCTTATCCAGGTCTACCATTTCCACTCCTTTGTCCCAACATCTCAGGGCCCATCTTAGTATTGGCTCACCCTCTTTCTGTGCATAATTCAGATGAGTTTCCCTTAATTCCTTTCTGGGTAGAGATGTAACAGTTGTTATTTACTGATTCAAGTCATCTTCATCCACCGGTAGGTTCTGCAAGGTGCTGGGTCCTGCTGAAGTGCTTTCCTCCCCCTCACAGTGTTTGGAGATGATTTTTGCATCTTTTTCCTGCGTGTGGTGACATGTGCTAGAGAAACTTTGTGGGCAGAAGCATCAGGGGTTAAGCATGGAATTGCTGGTGGTGGGGCAAACCCTTGTGCCTGGGGCTCAGGCTGAGATCAGGCAGTCCTTTTCTGGCTCACTACAACCTGACTCCTACCTCTTTGTGTTTACACAGTGCTTGCAGTATTCACAGCACACACCCTTCGGTCATTAGCACTTACAAAAGACTGCCTTATCCCTCTGGAAAGAGTTCTTAATGGGTTAGCACTATGCCCACCCAGCACGGTCACAGCAAATGTCCCTATAAGGATTATATTTAAGCATATAGAGCATATTGTAATGTAAGGCAATTTTCCCTCAAAGATATTTTTATCTACACTGTTAGTTCTGTATCTCACTTCAGAAAAAAATGTCTATGTTAGAGTAATTACCACTGCCAGTAAAATTCAACAAATTCAAGAGGCACATTGGTAAAGTTTTTATCCATTTGAGCAGCATCTCTATCATTAACCCCACCACATAAGTTATTAATTGGTACATATGAGTCCAAAAGATCCAGCCAAACACCCATGCAAAAGCATGGAACATCAGATTCTTCAAAATGAACATAACTACTTCCAATCTTTTTTCTTTCAAACAAAGTATTACTTTCCAAATAAAACATTAATTTCCAAGCCCTTCATTGGAGCACCAAAATATTGTTGTGGTTTGAGCCTTAACTGGAGTTTAACAGCTCACATAGTGACAAGACTGAGAACTCCTCTCCCGTTCCCCCTTCCTCTTTCCCAGCAGACAAAAAAAGGGACGGGGAAAGAATAGGGAAAAATAAGGGAAGGGAAAAAGGGAAAAAAAAGGAGGTTAAGGAAAAAGGGGAGGAGGTAAATCTACCAAGAAATAATTTGGAGTTGGTTTGGAAGTAAAGAAGTAAATTTCTTCCTTCAAAAAAGATATATATAAATAGCAGTAACAGAAAGGGTTCACAAGGGTAAGGAACAAGGATGGATAGGGAGATATACAAAACCAACAGTCCTTTGGGGAAATATGGATGCAGCAGGGAGAAAGACCAGGCCTGACCATGTGGCAAAGAAACAGGAAGCCAGCAGGGACTCTTGGTCCTCTCACACAGGCAAGGCAGGAGCAAAAGAAAGGGAAAATGGTTGCCATACCCTCCCCTTTATAGTTTTGCCAGACAGGAAGGGGGAGTGGAACAGACTCAGTTTCCTGGGTGGAACCCCCCTCCAAGGGGTGGGGGAAAGGAAGGAACCAAGTCCACTTGGATCAGGTTTCCTTAACCTCAAGGGCGAGCAGGGCTCTTGCAACCCTCCCCTTCCCAGGATGGGTGCCAATGCCAGCACATTGGGAATTCCTGGGAAGGGAATTGGCAGGTCTCATCGACAGGGCTTTAAACTAGTTTCGAAGGGGGAAGGGGCTGAAAATAGTCCTCTCAGACAAAAGTCTGGGGGCGACAAGCTAGAGTCGGAGGTGAAACCAGCAGCCCAGCTGAAGTGCATGTACACTAATGCACGAAGCATGGGTAACAAACAGGAGGAGCTGGAAGCCTTGATGCAGCAGGAAAATTATGATGTAGTTGCCATCACAGAGACGTGGTGGGACGACTCACATGACTGGAGCGCTGCAATTGACGGTTACAAGCTCTTCAGGAGAGACAGGTGAGGAAGAAGGGGTGCAGGAGTGGCCCTGTACATCAGGAAGGCACTAGATGCCATTGAGATGGCGATTAGGGACGATCGGGTTGAATGCTTGTGGATAAGAATTAGAGGGAAGACCAGCAGGGCAGACACCCTGGTTGGAGTCTGTTATAGACCACCCAACCAGGAGGAAGATGTTGATGAAGCATTCTATAGGCAGCTTAGGGCAGTCTCAAGATCTCCGGACCTTGTTCTCATGGGCGACTTCAACCTGCCTGACATCTGCTGGGATCTCAACACGGCAGAGAGGAGACAGTCTAGGAGGTTCTTAGAATGCATGGAGGACAGCTTCTTATCCCAGGTGCTGCGAGAGCCTACCAGGGGCAAGGCTATGCTTGACCTCCTCTTCACCAACAGGGAAGGACTGGTGGGTGATGTGGTGGTTGGAGGGTGTTTGGGGTCCAGTGACCACGAGATAATTGAATTCTCGGTTTTTGGTCAAGCCAAGAGGGGCAGCAAGAAGACATCCACTCTGGACTTCCGGAGGGCAGACTTCGGGTTACTCAAGGAACTAATTCAGAGGGTTCCTTGGGATAAAGCCCTTAAAAACAAAGGGGTCCAGGAGAGCTGGACCTACTTCAATGAAGAATTGTTGAAGGCTCAGGGACAGTCTGTGCCAATGTGCCGGAAGATGAGCCGCCGGGGCAGACGGCCAGCCTGGATGGTTCATGAACTTTTAATGGAACTGAGGGAAAAAAAGAGGGTGTACCACCTTTGGAAGAGAGGGGAGGCAACCCACAGAATGTTTAAGGATGTTGCTAGGTGTTGTAGGAAGAAAATTAGGGAGGCAAAAGCGCACTTGGAGCTTAAACTGGCCTCTACTGTGAAGGACAACAAAAAGTCCTTCTATAAATACATTAATAGTAAGAGGAAGGGAAAGGACAACCTCCACTCCTTGGTGGACATGGAGGGGAATGTTGTAACAAAGGATGAGGAAAAGGCAGAGATACTTAACACCTTCTTTGCCTCAATTTTTACTAGAAGGACAGAACGTCTTCCTGACAGCTGGCCTGCAGAGCTGGCAGAAGGAGCCAGGGAGCTGCACAGTTTCACTATGTTCCATGAGGAGGTGGTTGGAACTCTCCTTAGCAGCTTGGATCCCCACAAGTCCATGGGACCAGATGAGATTCATCCTAGGGTGCTGAGAGAGCTGGCAGACGAGCTGGCCAAGCCACTCTCCATAACTTTCCAGCAGTCCTGGCTCACTGGCGAGGTCCCAGAGGACTGGAAGCTGGCCAACGTGGTGCCCATCCATAAGAAGGGCTGGTTGGATGAGCCAGGGAATTAAAGGCCTGTCAGCCCGACCTCAGTGCCAGGCAAGATCATGGAACAGGTCATCCTGAGTGCAATAACACAGCACTTACAGGATGGCCAAGGGATCAGGCCTAGCCAGCATGGATTTAGGAAGGGCAGGTCCTGCCTGACCAACCTGATCTCCTTCTACGAGCAGGTGACCCACCTGGTGGATGTGGGGAGGCCTGTTGATGTAGTCTACCTGGACTTCAGCAAGGCCTTTGACCGTCCCCCACAGCAAACTCCTGGCCAAGCTGTCAGACCATGGCTTGGACGGGAGCACACTGCGATGGGTTAGGAACTGGCTGGATGGCCGAGCCCAGAGAGTGGTGGTGAATGGTGCCACATCCAGCTGGCGGCCAGTCACTAGTGGTGTGCCCCAGGGATCAGTGCTGGGCCCCATGCTCTTTAACATCTTTATTGATGATCTGGATGAGGGCACTGAGTCCATCATCAGTAAATTTGCTGACGACACCAAGCTGGGCGCAAGAGTTGATCTGCTAGAGGGTAGAGAGGCTCTGCAGAGGGACCTCGACAGGCTGGACAGATGGGCAGAATCCAACGGCATGAGATTTAACACATCCAAGTGCTGGGTTCTGCACATTGGCCACAACAACCCCATGCAGTGCTACAGGCTGGGGTCAGAGTGGCTGGAGAGCAGCCAGGCAGAGAGGGACCTGGGGGTACTGGTCGATGGCAGGCTGAACATGAGCCTGCAGTGTGCCCAAGTGGCCAAGAAGGCCAAAGGCATCCTGGCCTGCATCAGAAATAGTGTGGCCATCAGGAGCAGGGAGGTCATTCTGCCCCTGTATACTGCACTGGTTAGGCTACACCTCGTGTACTGTGTCCAGTTCTGGGCCCCTCAGTTTAGGAAGGATGTTGACTTGCTGGAACGAGTCCAGAGAAGAGCAATGAAGTTGGTGAGGGGTTTGGAACACAAGCCCTATGAGGAGAGGCTGAGGGAGCTGGGGTTGCTCAGCCTGGAAAAGAGGAGACTCAGGGGTGACCTTATCACTCTCTACAACTACCTGAAGGGAGGTTGTAGACAGGCAGATGATGGTCTCTTCTCCCAGGCAGCCAGTACCAGAACAAGAGGACACATTCTCAGGCTGCACCAGGGGAGGTTCAGGTTGGATGTTAGGAAGAAGTTCTATACAGAAAGAGTGATTGCGTTATGGAATGGGCTGCCCGGGGAGGTGGTGGAGTCGCCGTCATTGAAGGTGTTCAGGAGGAGACTTGATGGGGTACTTGGTGCCATGGGTTAGCTGTTTGGGTGGGTTGGATTGGTTGATGGGTTGGACACGATGATCTTGAAGGTCTCTTCCAACCTGGTTTGGTTTATTCTAATAAAGGTTTATTCTAATGGTCTCTTCTCCCAGGCACCCAGTACCAGAACAAGAGGACACAGTCTCAGGCTGCGCCAGGGGAGGTTCAGGTTGGATGATAGGAAGAAGTTCTATACAGGAAGAGTGATTGCCCATTGGAATGGGCTGCCCGGGGAGGTGGTGGAGTCACCGTCATTGAAGGTGTTCAGGAGGAGACTTGATGGGGTACTTGGTGGCGTGGGTTAGCTGTTTGGGTGGGTTAAATTGGTTGATGGGTTGGACACGATGATCTTGAAGGTCTCTTCCAACCTGGTTTGGTTTATTCTAATAAAGGTTATTCAATAACACTTCTTCTCAGTCTCCCAAGACTCCTAGAAGTGACCTGCTCTTCTGTGACCAGAAGTTAATATCTGAAGTTTGTGCATACTAAATATTACAGGAATGTTCTGTTGTGATAACTAATTTCCTCTCTTTATTAGCTGTCTTTGGTAGGATGGCGTTTACTTCAACGATCAGGATCATTTTGCTCTTTCTTAAGACTCCTGTTTATTATTATCAGTGGTTCAAGATGACTCCTCTAACCAGTATGATAGCTGACAAAGGACTTTCCTCAAATTGTCCTTTCAAAAGACTGTCATTTGACTTAAAGCAAATGGCACAAAAGGGATCCCTTTGTCTTCTAGCTGACAGATAATGCAGATAGCTCAATGTTGTTCAATAATAAATATGTGACAAGTCACATGCTAGGACACTCAGGAACAGAGCATGTGTGCAATGCCTAGCACTGAAGTGTGCTTCTGAATTGGCAAGGAGCATTACTTATCTGAAACTGAGTATCAGAATATTCTTTAAACAACTCTTGCATAGATTCTCTGACTTATTCCTATCATGAGGCTTTAGTTGTTTTTTTTCACTTGACATCTTTTTCCATGATTTTGTTTAGCTGCATAAATTAACTGGCTTTCTGTATGTCTTGAGTAATAACCATCGGTCATTAGAAACAATAGAAGAACGTATCATTGTAAGAACCATTATGGATCAGCTGGAAATATGTGGCTTAGAAAACTTTCATCTGTATGAGAAAACATGACACCCAGAATTATTTTTTGTGGAAAAATGCACCATAACATGAACCATTCTACTGAGCAGACATAGGTCTGTGAACACTCAGATTACAGTCATATGTCTCCATACATGACACATATATAAAAAGACTCAAAGGAATAATGAAAAATGCTTAAAAAATATACGCAAAAGAAAATTTGTATTTTTTCTTTTATTTTCTCTTTCAGGTTGAATGTTGTCTGCTTCTTGAGCTTTACTGGTTTTAGCTTTTCTAAAACTGAAATAAATAAGAAGGAAATTTAAAAAATGCATAGTTCTGCCTTTCTTCTAATGTTGATACAGTAGTTCAGATATATGTAATAACTTACTGTTACAACCCAAACAAATCTGTGGTTCTCAATAGTAAATAAGTAAATAAACATTGTTTCTAAATTTTTACTTTATATAGGTAAGTAAGACAATGATGCAATTGTATTTTTGCTTAATGATATTCTGAGGCAGTGGATAGGAGGAATAAAGTGGATAAAATTTTCTCCTTTCAATTTCTAGTATGGTAATAATGAGACAATTCCTGACAAACTGTCATCTTTTCAAAGTATAAAGCAGGATTAATTTGATCTTACTTAAGACATCTAAAAGACTAACACTTCACCTGCTCTGAATATTGGGATCATCAGTGGGTTCATAGAGGCATCTCCTCTTATTTTTCCCCTGAAGCAAATCTAAGATTACTGAATAATTAAAAGCACTTTTTAAGTGTTCAAATCATAGTTTCTACTCAGTCAGACAACTTTAAAGGGCAATTCATCCTGATTATGGTATGATTATGGGATAAATAGCACTCTGGATTTGCTTTTCTTTCTTCATGAACTATAGATTAGATACTCTTTTACCTACTTCATAAGTGGCTAAAATTAGAAAAGATTAGTCCTACTTATATAATCAATAAGGTTGGAAAAGACCTTAAAGATCATCAAGTCCAACCTGTCACCACAGACCTCATGACTACTAAACCGTGGCTTCAAGTGCCATGTCCAATCCCTTTTGGAACACTGTGACCATTTTAGGCTGTGCCTTTAAGAAAGAGACAGTGCTGGAACATTCTGGCTGAATGTTTTGGAATAATAACAGAAACAATCAGATATTCTAAACGAATTTCATTGGTAGATTGGTAGAATGCAACTTTAAGTTTTAGTTCAGTTGGAATTTTTCTCAGTTCCTCTATGTTCTCCCTTTCCAGCCTGTCTGCTTCTGAGCAACTAGCTGCAGTTTTGACCTTGAATACGAGATAAGCATTAATCCCGCATGCGCTTGGATGCCTAATAAGAATTATTTTCCTTAATAACTGCCTTTTCTCTCTCTAACCCTTTTTGGGAAAAAAAAGGAGGTAGGGGGAGAGAGGGGGGTAGAGGGGGGGAACCCTCCTCTGTCCAGAGGAGGGAATTTTGTTCCTGCATTTTTCTTTGCTGTATATTTCTGCATATATATTGCAAATACTGTATATATTGTGTATATACAACCTGCATTCCATATTGCTTGTAAATATAGCATACCCTTTGCTTCTCTGACTGGGCTAGCTGTTGTTTCTTTATTTTGTAGGGGAAGGAGAGCTAGGCCTTCTCTCAGCCCACCACAAACACCCCCAGGGATGGTGACTCCACCACCTCCCTGGGCAGCACATTCCAATGCCTAACAACTCTCTCTGTGAAGAACTTCCTCCTCACCTCAAGCCTAAACTTCCCCTGGCACAGCTTGAGATTGTGTCCTCTTGTTCTGGTGCTGGTTGCCTGGGAGAAGAGACCATCCACCTCCTGGCTACAACCTCCCTTCAGGGAGTTGTAGACAGCAATACGGTCTCCCCTGAGCCTCCTCTTCTCCAGGCTAAACAATCCCAGCTCCCTCAGCCTCTCCTCATAGGGCTTGTGCTTGAGACCTCTCACCAGCCTCATTGCAATTCTCTGGACACCTTCAAGAGTCTATATGTCTTTCTTAATTTGAGGGGCCCAGAACTGGACACAGTACTCAAGGTGTGGCCTAACCAGGGCTGAGTACAGGGGCACAATGACTTCCCTGCTCCTGCTGGCCACACTATTTCTGATGCAGGCCAGGATGCCTTTGGCCTTCTTGGCCACTTGGGCACACTGCAGGCTCATGTTCAGCCAGCTGTCAATCAGCACCCCCAGGTCCCTTTCTGTTTGGCTGTCCTCCAGCCACTCCAACCCCAGCCTGTAGCACTGCATGGGATTGTTGTGACCAAAGTGGAGCACCTGGCACTTGGACTTGTTGAATGCCATCATATTAGACTCTGCCCATCTGTCCAGCCTGTCAAGGTCCCTCTGCAGAACCCTTCTACCCTCTAACAGATCAACACTTGCTCCCAACTTGATGTCATCTGCAAATATACTGATGATGGACTCAATTCCCTCATTCAGATCATCAAGATATTGAACAGAATGGGGCCCTGAACTGATCCCTGGGGAAAACCACTAGTGACTGGCCTCCAGCTGGATGTGTGCTGACTTTATTTAAGTTACTTTTTCTAGCAAACAATTATTTTCATTGCAGTCCAACTTGAAATTACTTCCTGAACTACATCTTTACTTTTAAAAAATCCACCATCAGTTAAGTATCCTAAGTATCTTTATCTCCATGCACATTAAGAACCCAGAATAGGTCTGGCTGCATGATTATCTCATTTCCTGAATCTGTTTCAGGATAAAATCCAGGTATGCAGCAATTCCCTGTCCCAGAAAACAAACTTCAGTTTGTTTCCTTAACAAAGTTCATAATCAAAAAATCTAGGTGAAGATAGGAAGCTACTGATTATTAAACAATAATACTTCAGCTTTTCAATGCAACTACACAGCACACAGATTTCTAAGCAGCATCCTAGCACAAGGAAGATGAAAGAAAACCTTTTCATAAACTGATGCTATCTGTTTTTTCTACCTTAGCAAGAACAGGAAGAAGACTGTGAGTTTTAACTAACACTTTGGCCAGCAGAGATTTCTGCCTTCAAGGGCAGATGAAAAAAACAGCTCACATAATTCTTCAGAGTATTTCCTTTTCTGATCATCATTTCTATCTTGCTTGAGGAAGATTATTTATTATTTAAAAGCTAGCATCCCAAAGATACTCTGACAGTTAGTTATGTGCATCAGTTGAAAAAAAGACACAACATAATGTATTGCTTATGTGTAAGTCTAGCCAAGGTTGTGGCATCCATCTGTCTCACACTGTAGCCTCCTGGATGGGATCGGACAGAATAAATAGGCTGGTTCCACTAACTCTTTACCAATAATGGTTTTCAGACCAGAAGAGAAATTAGCCAGTAACAAAGTTCTTCTCAGAAAAATTATGCAAGCCACTGCTGGGTTGGATCATCTACTCCTGCTTTATCACATCATCATTTGCTGATATTTGATCTCAAAGGCCAGAGGGGAGAATGAGCACGGAAATCTCATACTCTTCACAGTGATAAGGAAGTCACTGCTTATTGATGTTCCTGGCCCTTGATCTTTCTTGTTGTGCTGTACTGCGGCCTGACCCTCAGCTGTGAACCGCACAGGAAATTAATTCATATTGTGTATTAGCGGAACTTTGTGATTACTTCTTCCCAAGAATGAAAAACTGACCATGGGATGCTAGCCAGAGAGATCCTGAATCAAATGCTGACAAGAAAAACTTCTGCCTTTTAAAAATAATGTGTTATGTATACTTATCTGAAGGAAATCAATTATTTGGATTAATAGTGAGAATAGTGCTGTTCTTTTTTTCAGCAGGCACAAAATAAATCTGTTTTGGAGAATGAAATTTGAAAAGTTTTCAAAGCCGCTTGAACTTCAGCCTGCATTTTCATGCTGAACAAGTCAAAAACAATGGAAGAAACCTATCTAATTCCTTCAGTTAGAATGCAAGTGTACTTTCTTCTCCCATGTTTCATTCAGTGTTACAGATTAGTACACAAAATAAGACTATCATCTCCACAGCAGCCTCCAAGAAAAGTGATCCTAATCCTGTGTACTCTCTGAGAACTAGAATCAAAGGGATTTTGTTATGGAGCCCTCTTCCTTCTGCGTGCCACTACAGTTAGGTTTAAAAGCTTTTAGAACTTTGGAAATTGAGGTGATTCTACATATTTATGTAAGAACACTTTTTGAACACCTTCAAAAATATACAAACTGCAGCATCTATGGAGTTCGGTATCAGCCAAATGGCAGATTTTCAGATTACACTTTTGAATATAGACAATCAAATTTTCTCTAGCTTCTGGCATCCAGTATCAAAGATAAGTCTGTGTGTGAGTCATCCAAAAACATTACTGTTCAATGTGATTTGATTTCTTCCTGGCATCACATGAAAGTCAGTTATCAGCTGTTCACATTAAGCCTATTTATGCACTCATATCAAGAATGTCTGCCAATTTAGGGGCTGATACAGAATATAGGCTTCATCAGGCTATCACACAACACACCGAAATTTGTGTGTCAGGTCTTAATATGGGAAAGAAGTGTGAACCCATGGATGCTAGTGTTTAATTATCATTTCATGTTTAACTACTTCTCTGGACCTAGCTTCTTGATCCAATGTTTTAGAAATTATTTGGAGACTTAAAAACTTTCCTTTCACCCAATTCTAAGTACTAAAATCTGGGGGGAAAAAAAAAATCCAGTTTTCTTACTGTGTGGTAATAAATAACACAATACACAAATTCCTTGTCAGTCACAGTTGCAGCATAGTAAGCAATTATATAGCCCTTTGAACTGTGTATTTCCTTGAGCAAACAAATGAGGCTGTTTATGCTATTAAAAGCTATTCAATCACAGACTGATCTATCAGACCCTTATTTTGGTTGACAGCAATTAATAGTGATTTGTAAAAAAACACACCTCCAACAAAACATGGCTTCTGAATAATACAAAATTGGTTTCATTTTCAAGTGAAGTTTTACTACATGTTCCATTTGTGTTTCAGTAACGGAAATACCAGTAGGCTCCACACAAAACTAGTAGGTACTCCTGTATGCTGTTATTACACAGAATCACAGAATCAACCAGGCTTGAAAAGACCTCAGAGATCATCAAGTCCAACCTATTACCTAATACCTAACACCTCATGACAACTAAACCATGGCTCCAAGTGCCACATCCAATCCTTTTTTGAACACCTCCAGGGATGGTGACTCTACCACCTCCCTGGGAAGCCCATTCCATTATGACAGGGTATTGCATAGAATTTGTTTCATAATGCTGCAATAGAGTTAAGTTATAGTGGGAAACTGTCTTCTGAAATAATAGATTTATGTGTATTTTAGGCTACTTAGGATTGAGAATTGAGGATAAGGAAATAGAAGTAAAGTAATGCAGGGTAGTTAGGATCACTGAATAGTATTGGGAATGGCAGTACCTCAAATTTCAGCAATGCCAAACTGACCACAAGCTGGCGATCTGTGAAGAGTTGGAGAATTCCTGTAACTCCTGGCACTAACTGTTGTTTCTGTAACCAAGTGCCATGTCCAATCCCCTCTTGAACACCTCCAGGGATGGTGACTCCACCACTTCCCTGGGCAGGACATTCCAATTGCTAACAACTCTCTCTGTGATGAACTTTCTCCTCACTTTAAGCCTAAACTTCCCCTGGTGCAGCTTGAGATTGTGTCCTCTTGTTCTGGTGCGGATTGCCTGCGTGAAGAGACCATCCCCCTCCTGGCTACAACCACCCTTCAAGTAGTTGTAGACAGCAATAAGGTCTCTCCAAGCCTCCTCTTCTCCAGGCTAAACAATCCCAGCTCCCTCAGCTTCTCCTTGTAGGGCTTGTGCTCGAGACCTCTCACCAGCCTCATTGCAATTCTCTGGACACCTTCAAGAGTCTATATGTCTTTCTTAATTTGAGGGGCCCAGAACTGGACACAGTACTCAAGGTGTGGCCTAACCAGGGCTGAGTACAGGGGCACAATGA
The DNA here is from genome assembly GCF_026170545.1 of Melanerpes formicivorus. NCBI lineage: Eukaryota > Metazoa > Chordata > Aves > Piciformes > Picidae > Melanerpes > Melanerpes formicivorus. The sequence continues at coordinate 13,305,085 of NW_027142353.1, read as the reverse complement.
CTTCCCTGCTCCTGCTGGCCACACTATTTCTGATGCAGGCCAGGAAGCCATTGGCCTTCTTGGCCACATGGGCACACTGCAGACTCATGTTCAGCCAGCTGTCAATCAGTACCCCCATGTCCCTTTCTGTCTGGCTGCTCTCCAGCCACCCTGACCCCAGCCTGTAGCTCTGCATGGGGTTACGTGTGGCCAAAGTGGAGCACCTGGCACTTGGACTTGTTGAATGCCATCATGTTGGACTTTGCCCATCTGTCACAGTATCACAGTATCACAGTATCACTTAGGTTGGAAAGGACCTCGAGGATCATCGAGTCCAACCTGACACCGCAGACCCCATGACTAGACCATGGCACCAAGTGCCACGTCCAATCTCCCCTTGAACGCCTCCAGGGTCGATGACTCAACCACCTCCCTGGGCAACCCATTCCAATGCCGAATGACTCGCTCGGTGAAGAACTTCCTCCTCACCTCGAGTCTGAACCTCCCCTGGCGCAGCTTGAGACTGTGTCCCCTTGTTCTGGTGCTGGTTGCCTGGGAGAAGAGGCCAACTCCCTCCTGGCTACAACCACCCTTCAGGTAGTTGTAGAGGGCAATAAGGTCACCCCTGAGCCTCCTCTTCTCCAGGCTAAACAATCCCAGCTCCCTCAGCCTCTCCTCATAGGGCTTGTGTTCAAGGCCTCTCACCAGCCTTGTTGCCCTTCTCTGGACACGCTCAAGTGTCTCAATGTCCTTCTTAAACTGAGGAGCCCAGAACTGGACACAGTACTCAAGGTGCGGCCTAACCAGAGCAGAGTACAGGGGCACTATGACCTCCCTGCTCCTGCTGGCCACACTATTCCTAATGCAGGCCAGAATGCTATTGGCCCTCCTGGCCACCTGAGCACACTGCTGGCTCATATTCAGGTGGCTGTCGATCAGCACACCCAGGTCCCTCTCTGTCTGGGAGCTCTCCAGCCACTCCGACCCCAGCCTATACCTCTGCATGGGATTGCCATAGCCAAAGTGCAGCACTCGGCACTTGGACTTGTTGAAAGCCATCCCATTGGACTCTGCCCATCTTTCCAGTCGGTCGAGGTCCCTCTGCAGAGCCTTTCTACCCTCTAATTGACTAACATCTGCCCCTAACTTTGTGTCATCTGCAAACTTGCTGATGACTGACTCTACCCCTTCATCCAGATCATCAATGAATATGTTGAAGAGGACAGGGCCCAGCACTGATCCCTGGGGGACACCACTGGTGACTGGCCTCCAGCTGGATGCGGCACCGTTCACGACCACTCTCTGGGCCCGGCCCTCCAGCCAGTTCCTAACCCAGCACAGAGTGTAGTGGTCCAATCCACAGGCTGACAGCTTAGTCAGCAGTTTGCTGTGGGGGACGGTGTCAAAGGCCTTGCTGAAGTCTAGGTAGACCACATCCACAGGCCTCCCCACATCCACCAGGCGGGTCACCTGATCATAGAAAGAGATCAGGTTGGAGAGGCAGGATCTGCCCTTCCTGAATCCATGTTGGCTGGACCTGAGCCCTTGGCCATCCTTCAGGTGCGCAGTTATTGCTGCCAGGATAATCTGCTCCATCACTTTCCCTGGCACTGAGGTCAGGCTGACTGGCCTGTAGTTTCCAGGTTCCTCCATCCGACCCTTCTTGTGGATGGGGACCACGTTGGCCAGTTTCCAGTCATCTGGGACCTCACCAGTGAGCCAGGACTGGAGGAAAATGATGGAGAGTGGCCTAGCTAGCACATCCGCCAGCTCTCTCAGCACCCTAGGATGGATCCCATCTGGTCCCATGGACTTGTGGATATCCAAGTGGCTCAGCAGGTCCCGAACTAACTCCTCATGGATTTCCAGGGTATTACTCTGCTCCCCGACCCCAACGCCCAGCTCCGGAGACCACTCGTCCTGAACTCCTGCTGCCTTGCTGTTAAACATTGAGGTAAAGAAGGTGTTCAGGACCTCAGCTTTATCCTCATCCTCAGTAACTGTGTTCCCCTCCAGGTCCACTAGGGAGTTCAGGTTCTTCCTGCCCTTCTTCTTATTGTTAATATATTTATAAAAATGCTTTTTATTATCTTTGACTGAGGTGGCCAGCTTCAGTTCCAGCTGGGCCTTAGCCTCCCTAATTTTATTCCTACATAATCTAACAGCTTCCTTGAACATACCTCGAGAAGCCTTCCCCTCCTTCCAAAGGTGATACAGCCTCCTCTTCCCCCTTAAATCCTCCAGGTCCAGGTCCCTCTGCAGAGCCCTTCCACCCTCTAACAGATCAACATCTGCTGCCAACTTGGTGTCATCTGCAAAGTTACTGATGACTGACTCAATCCCCTCATCCAGATCATCAATAAAGATATTGAACAGGATGGGGCCCCAAACTGATCCCTGGGGGACACCACTAGTGACTGGCCACCAGCTGGATGTGGCATCATTCACCACTACTCTCTGGGCCCAGCACTCCAGCCAGTTCCTAACCCAGCGCAGAGTGTTGCTGTCCAAGCCACGAGCTGACAGCTTGGGCAGGAGTTTGCTGTGGGGAATGGTATCAAAGGCCATGCTGATGTCCAGGTAGGCTACATGCACAACCTTTCCCACATCCACCAGGTGGGTCACCTGATCATAGAAGGTGATCAGGTTGGTGAGGCAGGACCTGCCCTTCCTAAATCCATGTTGGCTGGACCTGATTCCTTGGCCATCCTTTGGGTACGCAGTTATTGCCACCAAGATGATCTGCTCCATTTTTCCGGGGCACTGAGGTCAGGCTGACTGGCCTGTAGTTTCCAGGTTCCTCCATCCGGCCCTTCTTGCAGATGGGCATCACACTGGCCAGCTTCCAGTCACCTGGGACCTCTCCAGTGAGCCAGGAGTGGTGGTAAATGACCAAGAGTGACTTGGCCAGCTCTTCTGCCAGCTCTCTCAGCACCCTAGGAGGGATCCCATCCAGTCCCATGGACTTGTGAGTATCCAAGTGGCTCAGCAAGTCCTGAACTAATTCCTCATGGATTTCAGGGGTACTACACTGCTCCCTGACCCCATCAACCAGTTCAGGAGGCCACTTATCCTGAAGTCCTCCTGCCTTATTGTTGAAAATTCAGGCAAAGAAGGTATTTAGAACCTCAGCCTTTTCCTCATCTTTAGTTACAATGTTTCTCTCCATGTCCAATAAAGAATGGAGGTTCTTCTTTCCCCTCTTTTTAGCATTAATATATTTATAAAAATGCTTTTCATTATCTTTCACAGAAGTGGCCAATTTAAGTTATAACTGGGCTTTTGCCTCTCCTGCATGCTTCTCCTACATGACCTAACAACATCCTTAAATGTATCATAAGTTGCCTCCCCCCTTTCCAAAGGTGATACATCTTTTTTTCCCTTAATTCCTTCAAGAGCTGCTTGCTCATCCAGGGTGGTCGCCTTCCCTGCCAGCTCACCTTTTGGCATGTGGGAACTGCCAACTCCTGTGCCTTCAGAAGCTCCTGCTTGAAGTAGGTCCAACCATCCTGGACCCCTTAGTTCTTAAGGGCTGCTGCCCAGGGGACTTTCCAAATAAGTTGCTTAAATAAACTGAAGTTTTCCCTCTGGAAGTCCACAGTGAAGGTTCTGTTACTGCTCCTCCTTATTTCCCTGCATATTGAAAACTCCACTATCTCATGATCACTGCACCCTAGACAGCCTCCTACCATCACATCTACAACCAGTCCTTCTCTATTTGAGAATAGCAAGTCAAGCAGAGCCTTACTTAATAGCTGCATCAGGAAGCTGTCCTCCATACTCTCTAAGAACCTTCTGGACTGCCTCCTCTCTGCTGAATTAAGTTCCCAGCAGATGTCTGGTAGGTTAAAGTCACCCACAAGGACAAGATCTAATGATCTTGAGACAGCCTCCAGTTGCTTGTAGAATGTTTTATCTGCCTCCTCAACATGGTTAGGTGGTCTATAACAGACTCCAATCAAGATGTAAGTTTTATTAGCCCTCCCTCTGATTTTAACCCACAGGCACTCGATCCTTCCATCTGCAACCTCAAGTTCTTAGGCATCAAGAGATTCCCTAATGTACAGGGTCACCCCTCCTCCTCTTCTCCCTCACCTGTCTTCCGTAAAAAGCTTGTAAACCCGCAGTGCAGTACTCCAATTATGTGAATTGTCCCACCATGTTTCTGTAATGGCAGAACTTACAACTACATGAAGCCATGAAATTTGTCTGAAACATCATTAATTTGTTTTGGGTTTTGTTTCATATTTTTAAAAATAGATAAACTTATATGACTCATCATATGTCACTACCATGTTTTCTGTTATTAACTGCTTATTCTGTTTTCTGCTCCAACAATGAGCAAAGAAAGACAGAGGGGCTATTGCACTAGTCCCAAACCAGAAACACTGAAGAGCTAATGGCAATTCTTATAAGCATGTAAGGAATATTGCCTGATATATGAAAGCAGAGCCAATTCAGATCTCTAACTAAGTATTTCTTGGGAAAGGAATATAGTGAAATGCAAATTATTTTATTACAGAAGACAAGAAAGCAGACTTTATGAAATAAGACAGACAGTAATAGATTTAGGTAACTGTTGCAGAATCATAGCATTTTCAATTCTTAGGATGAGAAGGAGGAAGGAAAATAAAATGCGAAAGACAGTAAACAACCAACCAACCAAAAAAACCCACAATAAAAAACAAACCAAAACACACAAAAATATTCAGGAAATTCAGAAATGCCATGTAAGATCCCCTGGGAAAAAAAACAGTGAAGAAGTAATTTCCTTAAGGAAATTCTACTAAAATGTGACCGTACATTATCTAGCGCAGAAGAAATACGGAAGCTGTGTGAGACTAACTTGGTAAAATTGCAATGCCATTACTTCAGACACAAGAAAAATGTGTGCAGAAAATGAGGACTTCTCAAATCACAAGGTGAGAAATGAAGAACAAAATAATAACAGAACTACCATGGAAAGAGACACTGAGTGTGAAAAGTGGAGGCACAAAATGTGAAACAATTAGAAAAGAACATGCAAGATGATGTCCTGGTTGGACATGACTAGGCCCAAAACAGGTTTCAGTAAGATCCCTAAGAAGCTGGGGGAGATAGACAAAAGGAAACATGTACCAGTAAAAAGCTAGCCAAACCTGTTTGGCAGGTATCCTGACCATTCACCACTGTGCTGATGCCCAGAAGGTGATTGGCTAAGTTTCAAATCACTTTTCTGCCAGTGGTCAGTTTTGTTTCAAAAAAAGCAGCTAAATAGAGGGGTTCTTCAGTAACCCAGCCTTTTTTTTTCCCTTTGGCTCTTGCTCGTCTCCAGCCAGCGAGGTGTGTGTTACTCGCCCATCCCCCTCCTCCAGCATCCACCACGTGTACTCCAGTTTCACTTTCAGTACCAGGCAACGTGATTGGGTCCTATTTTTACCTTTCCTTGGCTTTACAAAATTATACCGAGAACAGATTTCTGGATTATAAACTTTCCTGCCCGCCGCTCTCAACACCAGGTCTTGGACTGATTCGGAATATCCAGACTGAATATTGCTTCGTAAATGATTCTGATTATTGACTTCATAAAGTATATTGACCATTAATTTCCTTCTCACCCTCTGCCATTGCTCCACTAGGGAGCAAAGGAGACCCACCTTGTTATTGAGTCAGGAATTGTGGCTCCTCGCTCTCCCTTCCACTTTGAGTTTGATATCAGGAGTGTAGTTACTCTAGATTGAATCCTTCCTCTATCTAAAGTGTTCACATCATTAGTATTACCAACGCTTTGTGTAAGTGATTCCCCACTGGATACCTGAACCTAAACAAATTGTGATAAGTTTATTAACGTTTGGCATGGAAAGTTATTATTAATAAAAATAAATTAATTCCTTTTATTAATTGATCATCCCACTGATCATGCGTTAGTAGCCTTATTTTTCTGAATTCAATTCAGATGAACAAGGCAAAAGGTCAATAAGTACATTAGTTGGAAGAGGAAGACAATGGAAAAAGCTGGTCCACTACTCAACAGAGAAAAAGGCTATCAAGTCATGGCACTAACAAAAACCTGAACATCTAACAAATTTATTGCTTCAGTTTTCACTAAAAAGGTTAGATGCAGTCAGGCACATAATATAATTAACACAAATGTAGTGGTTTGAGCCTTAACTGAGAGTTAAAGTCTCAAATGGGGAAAAGGCTGAGAATCTTTTCCCCATTTCCCCCCCACCTCCTCCCTCCAAATAGGGAGAGGAGGGAAAAAAAAAAGGGTAAGGAGCAAATCCACTAAGCAACAATCTGGAGTCAGCTTGGAAGTAGAGAGGCAAATAATTTTTTTCTTCAAATTATATATATATATATATATAACAATAACAGGGAAAAAGGGTTCACAAGGGCAAGGAACAAGAATGGATGGGAGTGGGACAGAAAAGAATAATACAAAACCAGTCTTTCTCTGAGGAGGCGCAGAGGCAGCAGGGAAAAGGATCAGGTCCGGCCACGTGGCTGAGGATCAGGAGGGCAGCTGCAGTAGCTCTCATCCAGCAGAGGCAGGAGCCAAAAAGGAGATCCAATAACTATGATGTCCTGCATTTTATACCCTAGCTGGACAGGGAGGGGGGAGTGGAACAGACTCAGCTTTCCCAGGGGGGAAACGCCCTTCAGGGAGTGTAAAATACCCGCAAGCCCTCCACCCTGCTTTCTTCTTTTGTTTTCAGAAAAAGGCGTTAACCCACCACAACAAACAATAAAGCATTGAATGCAGAAACAAGGGAAATGGGTTCGAGAATACACACATAAGTTTGTTCACTTTAAATCATCCAGACATGATGAAATTCAGGGAGTACAGAAAATTTGCTGAAGCCATAAGCACTTGAAAAACTCATGGATGATGAATGGGATTCTGGGAGACATAGTAACAACAACAAAAAACAAAACAAAACAAGGAAGTTACCTATCTAGTCTTAAAAATCAAAACTACCTAGAAAACTATACAGCAGTAAGACCACTTTCCATGTCTAGAAAAAATACTGGGATATATTAGCAAACAAAAAGACTGCAGGCCTCAGCAAAAGAGATGATGACTATGAGCCAAAACAATTTTTCAAATCTAATTTCTATAAATGGGGTATGGGGGGGTGTAGGGGTGTGGCTGTGTGTAAGAGAAAAAGAGAAAAAAAACAAGATTCTACTTGTTTAGCAGGCATTAGAAAAAAAAAAAAAAAGCTTTAGGGAAGATTCTGATAATATGATCTGATAATCATAAACTCATTAAAAAGGTTATAAATTAAGTTACTCTCATATGCAAAACTGGTTGGAAAATTATATTCAGAGCTATGTCAATGATATCCTGTTTAACAAGAATATACTGATCTGAAATTCCTGGGGATCCACTGTTGACCTAATTAATGTTTTCATTAATGTATAGTATGATAAAATTAAAAATTTAAGAAATGTGAAATTATTAAACCTGAAGGTGTTGCTAAACTGAAGACAGCATTCTTGCTCATAGAATTAAAATTCAAAATGAGTGCTGCATATTGGATACATGTTCTGTAAAAATAGGATTAGTTTCCTCAAAGAGAGGCAAAAAATACTACACTTCAGCAGAAGCAGTCAATGGCACAAATGCAGGCTCAGGAATCACTGCCTACTGGGAAACAAAATATCTAGAGGTTTCAATGGGTATCAAGTTGAACTGGAGTCTTCCATGGGAAAGGAAAAGACTATATTATACATGCCAGTGTGTATTGAAAAAAGAGAGTATAGCCTATAAAATACATAAATAATCTTCCTGCAGTGGCTGGTTTTAAGACACCTTTCTCTGGAATATTATAGTTGCTTTTGGCACCAGAATTCTAGAAATATGCAGATTGCCTAGAAGATGACTTGAAGTGAAAGATCTAAGTTGAGTTCATTCTAAAGTAGAGTAAAGACATGATAAAAGGTAACTGCCAAGAAGAACAGAATTAACTATTCTTCATGTGCTTTGTGGGTACTACAAGTAATAATAAGTTTTAACTATGAAAAGGGAGATTAATTCAGACATAAAGAAAAACTTACTATCTGAGGTCTACAGTGTGGAACAAATTGCCTTATGGGGGGTGCAGAGCAGACATCAGTGAGATTTTCAAAACAAGCTAGATAAAATCTGTACAGTTTTGTTTGTTATTTTCTGTAATCTACAGAATTTTGAGAGATCCTGCCTTGAAAACATAGTTCTCTGTTTCCCAGACATCACAGTTTTCCAACTTCTTGAGATGGCTGGGGTGCACAGTACCCTCCTGAAAAATTAGGAGAGTCGTGGTGACCCACAAGACCATGTAGATATGGGAAGGGAATGCTAAGAAGAAATTCTGACTGTTGGTCACAAAGTCACAAAGAAAGTAACAAGCTGAGGATGACAGAGCAGCTAGCACATGGCTCACCAAGTACAGAATCAAAGGTCTACCGGAGCTCAGCAGTCTGACAGCTGATAAACTGTTCACCATGGATAATCACAGGAACATAAGAATCTTGGAAGACAGGTCAATACTAAAGAGGGAGCAAATTAGTCATAGGATTCAAAAGCTGAAATCCCTAGATGCTGAAGTGGGCTTGTGAAACTGCTAGCCATATGAAAACACTGAAGTCTTTTTCTGTAATGGAACAAGACCTCAACAGGTTGCAAGGGATCTTTGCTGCTCCTACTGATGAAGGATGAAACAATCCTCTGGCTGAAAGATACCAGTTCACAGGCTCTTGTTAAGACTTATGTTAGATGGCAATAAAGTCTTTATTATTTTCAGGTACAACAAAAGTCACATTTAAGTGAATGCAAGCAACATTTGAGTAAAGAAATGAGAAAGAACTTATTTTTCTTATTCATGTAAGTTATCACATGAAGAAAATTATAGGGCTGATTGGACCATGGGTTACCCGGACGTTTTCCTGTATTTCCCTAATGGTTCCGTTTCTCTTACCTGCCTTAAAATTTCATCTGGAGGAACAAAATCTAGGGACAGCTCCTCCCAATCACTGCAACAGCTGTCTACAGCAGCTGTCAGAGGTGCATGGGTGCTGTAATGGGTTGGGGCAGGCCCCCCTCCCCACCATGCGCAGAAATGTCGACTCAGACAAACAGATTGCAAAAGTGATGGAAAGTTTAAATAGAACAGTGAGTGCGTGCAGAGAGCTAGAAATACAGTGACAAGAGAAAAGAACCCAAAACAGACCCAGAGAAATCCCATCCCTACCTGAGGGTACACCCGAGACCCCCAGGGCTCCTTCTTCCCCCTCCCATTGCTAGGCTAGTCTCAGCTGGCCAGATCTGAGACTGCCCATCCCCCCATGGCCTTGGGCCTAGCAAGGCCCAAAGCCAGGAGATCTCTCCCCCATGTTACCGGCTGACGGAGGAGGAAGAAAAGAGGAAGTGCCAGACCCCGCCATGAAACTTATAGTGGTGCAAGGGATCATGGTAGGAAATAACCTAATTTCCTGTGTCCACCCACTGGGCTGGACTTCTGGACACAGGAAACACCCCTGTAGCAGAGGGCAGCCAGCCCAAACTACGACAGGAGCCACCCCTTATTTCAAACCATGGTCCCTGCACCCAAACACATCATCAAATCAGAAAACTGATGACATGTCCGGCGAAGTCCGTGTCTTCATCTGGGCGTCCACTCAAACAGTCTCTCAGTCAGGCTCTAGTGTCTGTCCATTCCAGTTCTTCTTCCTTCATCCAATGGAACCTCCCGGCGATGCAGAGCTCATTCTCCTGCGGTGCAAGTTCTCCATGGATCCGTTGGGCATCCTGGTCACCTGGAACAGCCTCACGACTTCTCAGCCAAGCCTCTACTTTTCACCCATGGTCACTCGGCGGCATATTCTCCACCCCTGGAGCAGGCCAGTCGAAACCATCCAACCCACGACTGCCTTTTTCAATCCATCCAGGGTGCCGCAACCAACCGCTTCCAACTGCGGTCCAGAACCACACGGATGCATATCTGAGGTACTCCGCCCCCCCACTAGGCGTACCCGTACCAAGGCAAGACAGCATCCGGCTGCACACCCCGCCCCCGGAAAGGGAGGGGCTGCACCAGGGCTCACTGAGAAGAAGGGAGGTGGAGCCAGGTGCTCGGCGCCATTTTCGGAACTCGTCCGAAAAAGTCGGGGAAGAGACTAGGGCCGGGCCCGCCACAGCCCGAGCACACGGCCGGGTCCGCCGCCGCCGCTCGCCACGCAGCAGGGCTCCGCCCACCTCTGCTGCCGCGGCACAGAATCAAAATCACCTCCACCCCTCGGACACTCAAACGGCTTCTCCAGCGAAAGCCATACACGCGTTCTCAGAGCCCTTGAAAACGGCTTTCCAGCTGGAGTCCCCGTCGGCCCCCGGGGCTTCGGAAGCTGGCTCGCCCGCTCGCAGCGGCTGGCTCTATCCCCGCAGCGAGAACGGACCTGACTCTGATCTGTTCGCTGCTGCCCCTCCCCCACTTCGGTTCCCGCCGCGGAGGAGGGGCAGGTTCCGCGTTCTCAAGCGGTACCCCGATGCCGATGGTCGAGAACCACCCCTGCCTGAAATAGCAGGAGAGGGTCCGCGCCACCGGCAGCGCACCAGTTATCCCCCCACAGTCCACAAGAACTTACACGGCCGCCCCGGCAACATCACTTGAGCCCCCAACTGCCAAACCCAAACCGACGCCCAGAACTGAATTTAAACTCTCCATCCTTTGCAATCGATCTGCAGAGTGGGCACAACAGCCAGCCCCATGTTGGTGCGCCAAAATGTAATGGGTTGGGGCAGGCCCCCCTCCCCACCACGCGCAGAAATAACAACTCAGACAAACAGATTGCAAAAGTGATGGAAAGTTTAAATAGAACAGTGAGTGCGTGCAGAGAGCTAGAAATACAGTGACAAGAGAAAAGAACCCAAAACAGACCCAGAGAAATCCCATCCCTACCTGAGGGTACACCCGAGACCCCCAGGGCTCCTTCTTCCCCCTCCCATTGCTAGGCTAGTCTCAGCTGGCCAGATCTGAGACTGCCCATCCCCCCGTGGCCTTGGGCCTAGCAAGGCCCAAAGCCAGGAGATTTCTCCCCCATGTTACCGGCTGACGGAGGAGGAAGAAAAGAGGAAGTGCCAGACCCCGCCGTGAAACTTATAGTGGTGCAAGGGATCATGGTAGGAAATAACCTAATTTCCTGTGTCCACCCACTGGGCTGGACTTCTGGACACAGGAAACACCCCTGTAGTAGAGGGCAGCCAGCCCAAACTACGACAGGTGCACAGACATGGATGCTGACAGCACAAAGAAGGAGCTGAATAGCTGTGATGACGGTCCTAAGGTGAACAATCAGTATAGGCCTAGCACAGGCAGGGTGGTTGAATAGGGAAGCCCTGTGGTGCATTAAAGGGCTCATAATAAAGCAGGAATAAGGTCACAGGACAGAACATACTGGGGGACTTGGTGTGGATAAGGTTTGGGAGACTTTAGGTAGATACTCTTTCTCTGGAGACTTTCATTTCACCTGGATACATTCCTGTGCAACCTGATCTAGGTGTACTTACATTAGCAGAGGATTTGGACTAAATTTTCTCCAGAGCTCCCTTCTAACCCCTACCATTCTCTGATTCTATTATTCTAGAGTTGGAGTCTCAGACAGGATGGAATTTGTGATGGCCTGAGAGTGGATTACAAAGAGCTGTGGAGCTTTGGTTTAGAGAAATCTAGGCTTTAGAGCTAGGCTGTGGATGTAGTCTACCTGGACTTCAGCAAGGCCTTTGACACTGTAACCCATAGCAAACTCCTGGCTGAGCTGTCGGTCCGTGGCTTGGACAGGAGCAATCTGGGCTGGTTTAAGAACTGGCTGGAGGGCCAGGCCCAGAGAGTGGCGGTGAATGGTGCCACTTCCAGTTATCAGCCAGTCACTAGTGGTGTCCCCTAGGGATCAGTGCTGGGCCTGATCCTATTCAGTATCTTCACTGATGATCTGGATGAGGGTATTGAGTCCATCATCAGTAAATCTGCAGATGACACCAAGTTGGGAAGCAGACGTTGACCTGTTAAAGGGTAGGAGGGCTTTGAAGAGGGACTTTGACAGGCTGGACAGATGGTCAGAGTCCAATGGCATGAGATTTAACACATCTAAGTGCCAGGTTCTACACATTGGCCACAACAACCCCATGCAGTGCTGCAGGGTCGGGACGGAGTGGCTGGGGAGCAGCCAAGAGAAAAGGGACCGTAGGGTACTGGTTGATGGTAGGCTGAACATGAGACAACAGTGTGCCCAGGTGACCAAGAAGGCCAATGGGATCCTGGCCTGTATCAGGAATAGCATAGCCAGCAAGAGCAGGGAAGTCATTCTGCCCCTGTACTCAGCACTCGTTAAGCAGCACCTTGAGTGCTGTGTCCAGTTCTGGGCGCCTCAGTTTAGGAAAGATGTTGAGATGCTGAAACATGTGTAGAGAAGGGCAACAAAGCTGGTGAGAGGCCTCTAGCACAAGCCCTATGAGGAGAGACTGAGGTAGCTGGGGTTGCTTAGCCTGGAGGAGGCTCAGGGAAGACCTTATTGCTCTCTAAAACTTCCTGAAAGGAGGTTGTAGCCAGGTGAGGGTTGGTCTCTTCTCCCAGGCAGCCAGCACCAGAAGAAGAGGACACAGTCTCAAGCTGTGCCAGGGGAAGTTTAGCCTTGATGTTAGGAAGAAATTCTTCATGGAAAGAGTGATTGGCCATTGGAATGGGCTGTCCAGGGAGGTGGTGGAGTCATCATCACTGGAGGTGTTTAGGAAGAGACTGGATGAGGCACTTGATGCCATGGTTTAGTTGATTAGATGGTGTTGGATGATAGGTTGGATGCAATGATCTTGAAGGTCTTTTCTAACCTGGTCTATTCTATTCTATTCTATTCTATTCTATTCTATTCTATTCTATTCTATTCTATTCTATTCTATTCTATCCTATCTTATCCTATTCTATCCTATCCTATCCTATCCTATCCTATCCTATCCTATCCTATCCTATCCTATCCTACCCTATCCTCCTTAAAATGCTGGCCAGAGTGTACCCTGAAGAGAGGCTGAGGGAGCTGGGGTTGTTTAGCCTGGAGAGGAGGAGGCTCAGGGGAGACCTTTTTGCTGTCTAAAACTACCTGAAGGGAGGTTGTAGCCAGGTGGGGGTTGGTCTCTTCTCCCAGGCAACCAGCACCAGAACAAGAGGATACCATCTCAAGCTGCACCATGGGAGGTTTAGGCTGGATATTAGGAAGAAATTCTTCACAGAAAGAGTAACTGGCCATTGGAATGTGCTGTCCAGGGAGGTGGTGGAGTCACCATCCCTGGAAGTGTTTAAAAGGAGACTAGATGGGGCACTTAGTGACATGGTTTATTTGATTAGATGGTGTTAGGTGATAGGTTGGACTTGATGATCTTGAAGGTCTTTTCCAGCCTCATTAATTCTGTGATTCTCTGAGGACAGGGAGACTTAGCTGACACTTAATGAACCTCTGCAAGTCTTCAAGTATCCTGACTAGCTGTGGTGATAATTCATTTTAGGCAGCATAATTACGATTTGGCATGTGAAAGGCCAGAAGAATAAAGAATGTATGCAAACAGTTAATAAGTGGGTGGCAACCACTTTGTAAAGGTAGATCTCTACAATTCTACACCTGTTTTTCTACACCTGGACTTTTTTGTTTGTGGCGTTTTTTTAATTGAAAAATCCTTAAAATTCTCCTTTCCTAAATTCTCTGCCATGCATTTTCTTGATCCCAAACTGTAACAAATATAGTAGGAGACATAATCCATAAGAACATGGTTACCTTACCTTTTAAATGCCTCAGATACTTCAATTTGCTTCAAAAGCAGTGTTTAAAAGCATGACAATATTAGTTTTTAAATAGCTCGTCTACTGAAAAAGCAGTATCTATTTTCACCTCAAACTTTTTCAGACTCATATGCAATTCCATTAGTTGACATAATACACTTGAACATAAAGCCAGATACTGCTAGAAACACTTAAAATTTACTTTACCAAAGATGCCAATAACAAAGTATTCACATTACTTGAATTACTTCATAATACTCCTTGGGTCTTGAGATGGGGAGGGGGATTATTAAGGTCAAGTTAACCTGAATTGGAAAACAAAACAAAACAAAATACCACCAAAACAACCTCCTGCACAATTCCTAGAGAAATTACTCATTTTCCTAGGAACAATTATATGAATAGGGTTTTTGTATGCGCTAGCTAGTCAGATTACAAACATATGTTGAGAGGACTCTGTCCCTCAAACCCATTCAAGTTAATGGAATTCTTTCTGCTGATTTATATGAACTTCAGACCAGATGCTAAGATTGCTTTTATCTTCTGTATACACTGAATATGTAGTATGTACATATCACATTTGAGGAATACTGTCAGAAAACTAAATTTTCTTCCAAGAATATACTTCAAAATATTTTTTAATGTGCAAAGTACAATTTAATGCATTAAATTAAATTTTATGCTAAAAAAAAAAAAAGGCGTCATTATGACATTCTAATTGGAACTATGCCTTCATTATGAGAGTTGTCTAGTGAGGGTGCTTTTATCCTTAAATTCTTTTATCACAGCTGCTTTATCAACATCATGCTTATTAATTTTCTTGCACATCTGACTGAAGAGCCCAGAGCAGCTTGATAGACAGAAACAAGGAGAAAATATGCATCCACTTTCTTCTTTGCTAGATGCAGCATATGAAAGATATTTATCAGGCGAGAATAATTGAGAACCTGGACATATATGATTATTTGGAAAAAATATTTCATTACACAAATCTTTTGAACAATGAGAAATTTCTATGGTACTTGAAGATTTGTTCACAAGGAAGGGGTTTATTTTTTTTAGGCATAATTGAATAAAAAAATAGATGACTAATTTAACTGAGAAGGTAAATGGTGGATTGTCTGATCTGACTGAAGATTGTTAGAAAATAGAACAGAGTTCTACTTTGTATAATGTAACATTATTTCACTCCCTTTCTTTCGTTTCAAAAAATAGCTTTGTAAGTGTAACTTCTACATCATCTGAACATACTGCTGTACCCCTGGTGCAAACTCATAACACTTTATTAACAACTAAAATGCCACCAATAGGATGAGCACATGAACTTTTATAAAATTTAATTAAGAAGGAGGGTTTCTGCATCTTAATTTTTATGTTCATATATTTTGAGACAGAGGTTTCAGTTTTAAACAGGGTGTTCTAGGAAAAAAAAAAAAAAGAGATAGAGATTAAGAAGATTCAAGGATATCACAGAACTGAAATTATTTTTGTACTGAGGAATGTCTTTCTGTATGTGTTGATTATGTCAACTCTTTCATTTACATGTTAAAAATTCTGTCCTTGTGTACAAGGCTTCACTATTTATAATGTTTTTGTTTTTTTACTGAGGTGACCTATTAGCTTGCAGTCCTTTTGCTTTGAATAATTCCTCTTTACCACCATTTAACAGATGTTTTATTTTTTGTCCTTGGGTATTCATGGGGCAGAGTAGTCCAGAATATGTTGCTCTGTTTGGCTTTCTAGATTACTTTGAATTTACATCTTTCTGGATATCTCTCCTGTCCCCACCCACTATTCTTTCCTTTAAATAAAAGGCATTTTTTCTCACTCAATATTTAGTATCATGAAACAATATGAAGGAATGTGTCCTGTTCCCATGCTTCTGAAGTGGGTAGCTTGAAGGTTCAGGTTTTAATCACTGAGAAGACTAGGTATAAAATTCAGTTGGTTAATCTTACATCTCTTCAGTATCTACATTACTATAAATTATGTATATTCCATATTATTATTGTGTAATAAACACTTCAGATCCCTACTCAGCATATGTTCTGGTATCTTTAAAAACATTGGGAACTAAATTTTTAAATGGCCAGCAATTGTAGGCATGTGGCAAAAAAAAATCTGTGACCTTTCTAAGCACATTTTGCAAATTCAAAGTATACCACTCATAATGTAATTAATCTAAGCAAAGATAGACATGTCCAGTTACTTCAAGTACCAGTCTTAGATTTTTACATTTTTTTACAGTGGAATTCAATGCAGTTCCAGTGCTGCAAGTCTGGAATATGCCTCAATTTTAGGTTTTTTTCACTGAATGCAAAAGGAGGTAGGAACTACTTATATGATTGTGCTGGGTTACACCCATCCATGATGTGGGCTGAAAAGAACCCAGCCCCCAGGTGGACAAAAGTAACTTGATCCAGGTGAGCAGATAGAGAGACTTGGTTTTCCCCCTCCCAGGAGAAGGGGTCCCCCTGGGTCAAAGGTGGTCTATTACACTTCCCCTTCCTGTCCAGCAAGCCTATAAAAAAGGGTGAACATCTTTTACTTCTCTCACTTTCCTCTGTGCATTAACTGCTGGACAGAAGGGCCCCTACTGCTCCTGCTTCCTGCACCCACCACATGGTCCTCCATGCTGCATCCACATTTTAAAGAACTGAATCCATTTGCATCAAGGGAATCCAATGACCACTGAGCCTGCTTTTGTATATTTTTCTATTTACCCTTCACCCTATACCTTTGTAACCTTCTGTGTTACTGCACTCTCCCTATTTATTTTTTTTAAATACTTCCGAACATGAAAGGTAAAATGGCAAAATTCTAGATTGTGTTCCTGAACTTAATCTTTCGTGCTGCTTACTGTATGGCAAACTTTCTTCTCAACACCAAGACACCTGCACTTTAGTGCCTCCACGTGTTGGATGCCTTGGAAACACTTAGTGATGACATCTGACGCTGTACCCAAGGGGAAGTTTACCAACATTGTCTGAAGTTTCCTTAATTCCAAGATATCCCATCTTCCAGGGTTTTTTATGTGCAAAATAAAATCACTTTAAAGTAAATAAAGGTTGGGCACGGTAAAATGGCATAAAGCAACACACTGATACATTTAAATGTGGAGAAGATGTGAAGCTCAAATAACAGTTTATGACAATAAAATTAATTGATTCATTCAAAAGGTTACACTACAGTAGGTAACAGTAGGTAATATGATTCTGCCAGATGTTTCTCTTTGCACAAATTTTATTATGCCACAAAGGGCAATTTGTTTTAATGAGCTTTTTTTTTTTTTTTTTTTTTTTTTTTTGGAGAATAATATTTATTCTGGAAAGCAGTACTTCTCCAGCTTCACATTCTAATGAGAATAATTTCCTTTGATTCATCGGTGTTACCATTCTTTTGCTGACTCAGTCAAAACATCAATTAGCTGCACACATGCTGCAAGAGTGAGAAAGCAGGAAAATGATGATTAGGGTCCCGATCCTGAAAACTCTTGAACATTATTAATTTAGTAGAGTTTTTTGCACGAGCTGATTGCATGATTAGGATCTTTAAAAATGCAAAGTGAATGTTTCATTCCAAGCATAGGATCAAATTCCTTGCTGCTGCATTGAATATATTTTTCATGTCCACTTAGCAGGTATTTTTTTATGAAAAACTTAAAGTGTCTGCATTGCTTAGGTTATGTTATTTTTAGCTGTTTGCCTTACCAGGGTATGCTATTGTTACAGTCCTTTTTCCTTAACATGTATTTATTGTTTCTTAGATGCTAATTAGTACTCAGTGATTGCTTCAGATTTAGAACCTGAACTCTCTTTGATATTTAGCTGGGACAAAATTCATAGAATCATCAAATGGTAGGGGTTGGAAAAGACCACTAGAGAACATCTAGTCTCATCCCCCTGATAACATGGATAAGCCTGAATCAGGTTGCACAGGAATACATCCAGGCAGATTTTGAAAGTCTCCACAGAAGAGACTCCACGACCTCTCTGGGCAGCCTATTCCAGTGCTTTGGCACCCTAAAAGTAAAGATGTTTCTCCTTACATTCAAGTGAAACCTCCCATGTTCCCCATGTTCCTGCTTGTACCTGCTGCCCCTTGTCCCATCACTGGCCATGACGGAGAAAAGCCCAGCCCCATCCTCATGAACCCCACCTTCTAAATATTTATATGCATTGATGTCGGTCAGAAACTAGATTTCTACCACATTTATACAGCACATGTATCATGCATAAATTCAGAATTGTTTACTTCTTGAATTACCAAGGCAAATTAAATTGGTTTGCTATCTACAGAGTAACCTCTTGAGGTAGTTTTAGGCTGTGCCTAGGAAATTTTCCACAGATCTTGAACAGAAAGTGATAGAATGTTAAATAAATTACTATTGGGTGGAAAAAGGAAAATAATGGTAAGTTCCAAATAATCCCATTGGTCTGACTACTAAAAAAGTCTGTTTGTGTAAGTTACCTTTCTCTTTTTTACAGCTTCCTTCACTCTAGCAGATACTAAGTTGTGCTTTTGCTGGCTTTGCTGACCTTGAATGCATTCTTTTTGTGGTTAAGTACTAACAGCAACTCTCTGCTCTTTCTCTTGTCTGGTGTACAGGGGGAGGGAAGGGAGAAGGGAGGGGGAGCTATTAGCCCCCCGGGTTTCGTTCAGGGAGGATTCTTGTGTTCTTTATATATTGTTCGTATATGTAAATATTGTTTATTTTGTACATATTCATTGCATTTCATTTCTAGATTGTATTTTGCTTGTAAATACAGCTTCATCTGCTTTCCAACTGAGCTGGTGTGGCAATTTTTTGTTGGGGGGGATTTTCAACCCACCACACCTCTATAGGTAAAGCTCAGGTATAAACTTATATATTTATAATACATTATCTTTCAGTGAGCAGTAACACAGAATCAAAGAATGCCAGGTTGGAAAGGACCAGAAGGATCATCTGGTCCAACCTTTCGAGGTAATAGTACAGTTGAAATGAGATGGTCCAGCACCTTGTCAAGCTGAGTCTTAAAACTGACCGATGTAGAGGAATCCATTATGTCCCTTGGGAGAATATTCCAATGTCTAACTGTTCTCATGGTAAAAATTTTTTCTTCTGGATTCCAGTTGGAATCTCTCCCATTACCCCTTTTTTTTCCTATGTGACTCCTTGTAAAAATGTAGCCACTTTATATGTACTGGTACATGGTAATAAGGTCTCCCTCAGGCATAACTCATTGTGTCAATTTTCACATCTTGATTTTTAAAGATTTTCATTTGACATTGATGTTAATGTTACAGGAAAACTATACAGTGTCCTCTTAACCCACAGCTGAATCATTAAAAATCTTGTGGAGAACAGATTATAGAAAACTGACATATAAACAGAAATTAAAGAGATAAAAGAGAGATTCTTCAGTTTTTCTTGTTAAATTCCAGTAACATGCAGCAAATAAAAGAGCGACTGACGATATTTTTTGTATACAGTAGCTCTAAGGAAGCATCTGTAATAAGTTAATAGAATTAAACAGCTTTATAATAACCTCATTAAAATTATTACCACAGAATATATTATAACATGAAATTTTTGTTTTCGCACAGAAATTAATCCCAAACTGCTATTAGTCTCTCTAGGTTATTTTAGAAAAAAATGTTACTTATGCGGGTTCATGAAAATCAGCTTGCTCACTACATAAATGAAAAGGATCTACTTGACATACATGATTTTATTTTTTTTAATTTGTTAACAGGAATATCCTACATAAATATAAACGTAAAGCCCTGACAGGTAGGATTTAATATTAAGATGACTGAGGCACAATTTCAAAGGAAACTTGGATTCTCACCCCTGTTACATCAATTTATTTTAGCCTTCAATATTATCATTCAAGGTAAAACATAGCTCATCTTACTCATTCAAAATTTATCTCCATAGTAGCTTTGTACTATCTAATTAAGTCTTATTTTGTCACAGTAGCATTCATTCCTCCCAATCAGAGTGTCTCATCACGCTAGGCAACATTAAATGTGCGTTAGACACAGCTCATTGCCTAAATACTGTGCAGCATATAATCTAAATATATAAAACACCTAGTTCTATGCATCTTTTTGAATTGTCACTGAAGACTTCATAGACTTTATGTGTTCCCCTGAATGGAGTTAATGGATTTTTAGCTATGTAAACTCATAAACTCATAAAGGATAAACTATTAAAGACAAAATTTTGAAATAAAAAATTAAGTACTTGGAAAATGTTCCCACTTACAGTGAAAACACTGACTTTATGATATTATGATATACTTTCAATATCCTATTACAAATTTTTTTGTTTGGTTGGTTTGTTTTGGTTTGGTTGTTTTTTTCTTTTTGGCCCTAGTAAGTGTTACTAATAATACTCCCATTATATGCTATGTATCTTTTTGGTCCATACATAGAGCATATACATGCTATACAGGTTGAGATACGCAAAAACCTAGATTTGCATGGTTGATAGACAGAATGAAATCTTATTTTCAGAGGAATATTAACTAACATTTGAAAGACTCTACAGACAGTCTCCCCCTCCATTTTAAACTATTTATTCTAAACAAATACTATCTCTCTTTACAAATAATCAGCATATCAAGGTATTTACATTTTTCTACATACTCTATTTATTTTAAATTTCTATATGAGATAACATCACATACAATTATTTTGAGGGAAACACCATCCTTTTCTAAATCAGAGTTGATGTTGTGGGAGCAGACTGCTCCCCTTTGTAAACTTGACGACACGCTTGATGGCAATATATTCCATTAGATTTCCATTCAAAAAGGAAAAAAAAGGGGATAATTTGGTATCTCTCATGTTCCTCAAAATGTAGAGGCTATTTGCACAAAAACATCTAGGGGAGAACACTTGACAGCAGAAATAAAATACTAATCATAGATAAAGGAGCTTGGAGCCTTGCCTCAGTTTTGTTAATGTAAAATAACATTTTCAAGTCAAACAAACTACAGCTGATTATATCAGTGCACAATGATTGATCCAGAATTACTTTTTCCTATTCTACAGTTGACATCCATTATACATAATTCAGTGACAGGCTCCCTGACTGGTAAGAACTATAATTAAGAGGCTGCACCTAAAATGTAGGGGTTAACTAGGGGCCTAAACAAGACAGAGAGAATCCTCTTCTGCTTTCTTCTGCTTCCTTTAGAGAAGGAATTTTCAACAGACTTAAGATCCTAGGAAATAAATTAATTCTTGTTACATCTTCCAGTTTTCTTAGTGTTTGTGATTGTTTACTACTTTTTATGCATTTTCAATACGGGAAGCTACAAGAGTTATATGGCGGCATTTTTACAAATATGTAAGTATCTCAGCTTGCTTATAAAGCCTAATGATTCTGCTGATGGTTTGATGGTTGTGATTTGTCCACACAGCAAAACCTCCAAAAAATGGCTGCTTTCAGTTTTAACGTGTTTCGAGTCAGTCTTATAGTGTGAGAGAGATCTGCTTGTTCTTTTTGAGAATTGTAATACAATAATTGATCTAAGTTACATACTTTTTTTTCCTAGAAGACACTTGATAGAGCAACTTACTACTACAGACTTGGAAAAAGTTCTAATTCGTTAGTGTTTACGTCCATAATACTGCCCTTCAATTGCCAGACTGCTCTTTGCAGAATACCTGCATAAGCTCTTCCTCATCCTGGTATCCCAGGATGTCTATTTTCAGGAACCACTGAATGTTATGTAATTTTATCTAAAGAAAAAACAAACAAACAAACACATAGAATCATTTAGATTGAAAAAGATCTTTAAGATCATCAAGTCCAAACATTAACCCAGCACTGCCAAGTCCACCACTAAATCACATACCTAAGAACAATATCTATACATCTTTTAAATACCTTTAGGGACCTCCACCACTTCCCTGGGGAGGTCATTTCAGAGCTTGACAGTCCTCCTTTCAGTGAAGAATTTTTTCCTAATATCCAATCTAAGTATCTCCTGACACAACTTAAGGACATTTCCTCTTGTCCTACTGCTTGTTACCTAGGAGAAGAGACTTAACATCTACTTTACTACAGCCTCCTTTCAGGTAGCTGCAGAGAGCAGTAAGGTCTCGCCTGAGCCTCTGTTTCTCCATGCTAAATAACCCCAGTTCTCTCAGTCACTCCTTGTGAGACTTGTTCTCTAGACCCTTAACCAGTTTTGTGTCCCTTCTCTGGACAGGCTCCAGCAACTCAATGTCATCCTTGTAGTGAAGGACACAAAATTGAACAGAGCATTTGAGGTCTATCCTTACCAGTGCTGAGTACAGGGGGACAATCACTTCCCCGGTCCTGCTGGGCACACTATTCCCAATGCAGGCCAGGATGCTATTGGAAGTCTTGGCTACCTGAGCACACTGCCAGATCATGTTCAGTTGGCTATTGACCAATATCCCCAGGTCCTTTACAAGTGGGCAGTCTTTCAGCCAATTTCTCCCAAGCCTGTACAGCATCATGTAGGGCTGTTGTGACCCAAGTGCAGCATGGCTTTGTTGAACCACTTACTGCTGACCTTGACCAAACAATCCAACTTATTCAGGTCCCTCTGTTGAGCCTCCCCACCCTTAAGAGGATCAACACTTCCACCCAACTTTGGTGCTGTCTTCAAACTTACTGAGGGTGAATTTGATACCCTCATGTATATCATTGATAGAGATATTGAACAGAATTGACCCCAGTATACTCAGCCCTGGGGAAGCCCACTCACGACTGAACGCAAACGAGATTTACACCACTGATCACAACTCTTTGGGCCCGACTAGCCAGGCAGCTTTTAACTCAGTGAAGCCATGGGCAGCCAGTCTCTTCAGGAGGGTGTTTAAAAGCAATTTGCAGTACGAAAATCAATTGATACATTCCTTCTTAAGTTACTTCATTAAGCTTTTCTAATAGCTAATTGCCTAATTGCAGTTTAAATAAAAAAACAAACAAACAAAAAAAAACCACCTTATTTTAAGTACATTAAACACAAAGGCTGTTTATTTTAATTTCTGATGCTTGCTGTCTGTTTTGATTTTTAAATGACTGTAAAAGCATTTAATCTTAAGGCAATGCCCCATTAATAAAATTGAGAAGGGACCAGAGATACAGCAAACTGATAGTAATCAAGAAAATGTAACAAGACCCAAGTGCCTGAAGGCTTTTCAGTCATTTGATACATATGCAGCATAGTGCATGTCCTTTGAAGTGAGGTGAAGCCTGTCATACTGTTAGCTTCATCAGCATGTACACTGCTATTGGTTATCAGGGCACTTCCCACAGAAAGCAATGGATCTGTTAAAGAGGCAACAACTACAGACCTGATGAGAGGCATAATTTCTGCTTTTGCCTTTGCTATTCAAATATGAAACAGAAAGAAAAGCTCAGTCACACAGTAGGGCTGGCTGGCTTGTGGTGCAATTTCATAGAATCGTAGAATCAACCAGGTTGGAAGAGACCTTCAAGATCATCATGTCCAACCTATCATCCAACACCACCCAATCAACTAAACCATGCAACCAAGCATCCCATCAAGTCTCCTCCTGAACACCTCCAGGGATGGTGACTCCACCACCTCCCTGGGCCGCCCATTCCAATGGCAAATCACTCTCTCTGTGAAGAACTTCCTAACATCCAGCCTGAACCTCCCTTGGCACAACTTGAGACTATGTTCCCTCATTCTGTTGTTGGTTGCCTGGGAGAACAGA
Organism: Melanerpes formicivorus; assembly: GCF_026170545.1. Lineage (NCBI taxonomy): Eukaryota > Metazoa > Chordata > Aves > Piciformes > Picidae > Melanerpes > Melanerpes formicivorus. The sequence continues at coordinate 13,281,611 of NW_027142353.1, read as the reverse complement.
CTGCCCCCCACCTGGCTACAACCACCCTTCAGGTAGTTGTAGACAGCAATGAGGTCTCCCCTGAACCTCCTCTTCTCCAGGCTAAACAACCCCAATTTCCTCAGCCTCTCCTCATACAGCTTGTGCTCCAGGCCCCTAACCAGTTTTGTCACCCTTCTCTGGACACGTTCCAGTACCTCAACATGTCTCTTAAATTGAAGGGCCCAGAATTGGACACAGAACTCAAGGTGTGGCCTGACTAGTGCTGAATACAGGGGAAGAATAACCTCCCTTGTCCTGCTGGCCACACTGTTCCTGATATATGCCAGGATGCCATTGGTTCTCCTGGCCACCTGGGCACACTGCTGGTTCATGTTCATCCCACTATCTACCAGCACCCTGAGGTCCCTTTCTGCCTGGCTGCTCTCCAGCCTATGTAGTGCTATATAGGCTGTCCCCAGCCTATATAGTGCTGCTTGAGGTTGTTGTGGCCAAAGTATAGAACCCAGCACTTAGCCTTATTAAATCTCACCCCAAATTTGCTGCAGCTAGTGCTTCCCCCATTGTGTCACATGGTTCACTGCCTTAAAGAGAAAACTAGCACTGCAAGCATTTCTGTAAAAATTCAGATAACTGAATTTTCTGGATATTTACCATTCCTAGAAATACTCACCAATACTCATTAAATATTCAAAAAGATGCATTATTTCTAGAAAAGTGGTGTCCATTTTAGTAAGTATTTTTCACGATTAATGACGATTTTACAGGAAAAAAAGTAGATATACATTTTTTAAAGTACCAAACCATATGAATTAACCATAGAGAAATTAATGTTTAAGGAGAAGCACAGCTCAGTGCTAATTCCAATAAAACTTTTCTCATTCTTGGCAGTGTTTACAATTTTCTTTTGGCTGGAGTTTTGTTTCTCTCTTTCTTTCCAAGATAACCTCTCTCAGTCCCATTGCATTGTTTATATCCTAGCATGATCAAAAGCTAAATATTATTAAACACGCAAAATAGAAGTTGATTTAAAATAAATCCATCTGTCTTATCCTGTTGATGCCGAATTTTGCCCCAAAAGGCAAGAATAACTGCCTAAGAGACTCAGTTTAAGTCAGATAGACAGGAGGTATTTTATTAGCAACGCGTTGGAGAAATCACTAAATGGATTTCTGCCTTTCCCGTAACAAAAGCATGTCTTTTATACAGTTTTGGACGTAGTATTGCATCAGATCACATACATAACTACAGGCCGGTCAGCCTGACCTCAGTGCCAGGGAAAGTGATGGAGCAGATTATCCTGGCAGCAATAACTGCGCACCTGAAGGATGGCCAAGGGCTCAGGTCCAGCCAACATGGATTCAGGAAGGGCAGATCCTGCCTCTCCAACCTGATCTCTTTCTATGATCAGGTGACCCGCCTGGTGGATGTGGGGAGGCCTGCGGATGTGGTCTACCTAGACTTCAGCAAGGCCTTTGACACCGTCCCCCACAGCAAACTGCTGACTAAGCTGTCAGCCTGTGGATTGGACCACTACACTCTGTGCTGGGTTAGGAACTGGCTGGAGGGCCGGGCCCAGAGAGTGGTCGTGAACGGTGCCGCATCCAGCTGGAGGCCAGTCACCAGTGGTGTCCCCCAGGGATCAGTGCTGGGCCCTGTCCTCTTCAACATATTCATTGATGATCTGGATGAAGGGGTAGAGTCAGTCATCAGCAAGTTTGCAGATGACACAAAGTTAGGGGCAGATGTTAGTCAATTAGAGGGTAGAAAGGCTCTGCAGAGGGACCTCGACCGACTGGAAAGATGGGCAGAGTCCAATGGGATGGCTTTCAACAAGTCCAAGTGCCGAGTGCTGCACTTTGGCTATGGCAATCCCATGCAGAGGTATAGGCTGGGGTCGGAGTGGCTGGAGAGCTCCCAGACAGAGAGGGACCTGGGTGTGCTGATCGACAGCCACCTGAATATGAGCCAGCAGTGTGCTCAGGTGGCCAGGAGGGCCAATAGCATTCTGGCCTGCATTAGGAATAGTGTGGCCAGCAGGAGCAGGGAGGTCATAGTGCCCCTGTACTCTGCTCTGGTTAGGCCGCACCTTGAGTACTGTGTCCAGTTCTGGGCTCCTCAGTTTAAGAAGGACATTGAGACACTTGAGCGTGTCCAGAGAAGGGCAACAAGGCTGGTGAGAGGCCTTGAACACAAGCCCTATGAGGAGAGGCTGAGGGAGCTGGGATTGTTTAGCCTGGAGAAGAGGAGGCTCAGGGGTGACCTTATTGCCCTCTACAACTACCTGAAGGGTGGTTGTAGCCAGGAGGGAGTTGGCCTCTTCTCCCAGGCAACCAGCACCAGAACAAGGGGACACAGTCTCAAGCTGCGCCAGGGGAGGTTCAGACTCGAGGTGAGGAGGAAGTTCTTCACCGAGCGAGTCGTTCGGCATTGGAATGGGTTGCCCAGGGAGGTGGTTAAGTCATCGACCCTGGAGGCATTCAAGGGAAGATTGGACGTGGCACTTGGTGCCATGGTCTAGTCATGGGGTCTGCGGTGTCAGGTTGGACTCGATGATCCTCGAGGTCCTTTCCAACCTAAGTGATACTGTGATACTGTGATAATCATATCTCTGTATACATATTCATAAGAGGCGTGGTGTAGGTGGAGCGTGGGCGGGGACATCTCTTTTGAGGATCCTCTTGGTGGTCAATCCGGTGGCCTTCATCATGGGCAGGGGTCTTTTGATGAGTCTTCCTCTCTTGAACTTTTGAACCCTTTCCTAATTTGGTCAATTCCCGGTGTGCCTGGCTTAGTTTTACTGACTGGACAAGGCTGTTAGGGTCAGTTCGACCTTTCTGGTTCTGAATCATGCTCACTTCGTCAGCCCTTATCACTTATCTCCTTTTTCTGTCAGTGTCCCAGGCCTCAGCTGATTTATTACTCTATGTGGTTTGTGCTCCCTTCCATTGCTTCACATTCTCGAAAGCTATCTGTTTTGGGGCTTCACTGTATTCCTCCTTAGAAGATGGAGAGGCTATTTATTGCCTGTTAATAACATTACTAGTCTTGACTGTACCATTTCCCAGTGTGCCAAACTGCTTCTGTTAGATCATGACTTTCCTTTCTATCTTTTTTTTTTCCCCAAGATTGATTTTATTTTTTTTAATCACTTCAGCACTTGGCTACTTAGAGTCTTTAATCATTAATTTAATCTACCTCCTCATTTATTAATAAGCTTACTTTCTTTCAAGTCCTTAATTTTCCCTTGATTTTCTTGTAAAAATTTTATTGACCCTAACTGTCCCAGTTGACACAAATCTGTTCTCATGTTTTGCCATTCTTACCTTTTCCCTGAATTTTATAAAACCTGTGTCCAATCAAAAGTACCCCAAGAACTGATTGGATAAGCAAATGTCACTCGCTTTCTTTTGAACAGTCTCATGGTTACACATTACATAAAAGGGTGAATGACTGCATAGGCAATAATTACTGCTCTGTAAGTTCAGCATCTGCCCCCACTACCCAATTACTGGTCACCCTGCAAGGGACCCACTGAAATCCTGCAGCCCAGGCAGCTGAAAGCAGCACAAACAGATGCTTGAAAGGTCTATGTACAACAACATAATTTTGGGACTGTGGAATTATTAAAGCACTAAGATGGGCTGAGAAATGTACCACTGAATCAACAAACTTGAAGTTTTGCTGATCAGTTTTGATCAATTTTTAGTGACTATCTTTTTTTCCTGATCCAATTATGGATCCATTCTTCAAGCAAGCCACAAATAAATGAGCAGCATCTTCTAATAAATAAATAAAATGTGGAATCAGAGTGATTTAAAAAATAAAGTATGTAAGTGATGAAAAGTAACATGAACTTAATGCATATTTCTGCTCTGCAGGTTTAAATGCATGCTGATTCCAGAAATAAATATGTAGCTCTAATTTATAGATTTGGCTATATAATTTAAAAGGAAAAGAAAAGACTTTCCAGTGTTGTACAAAATTTTGGACTTAAATTTGGACTACAAATTTAACTTCAGCGAGACCAGCATTTCATTGTTAACCTCTTCAGACCCTTTAAAAAAATTGTGAATAGTAACATTCATACTAAATCTACATGACTATATTAGGACCAGAATATGCCTTCACATAGTCCAAATGATCCCCCAGAATCCACAAGTGTATTATGAGGTACAATTTTATTTCAAAGTAAAGAAAGCCAAACAAACAACTCTTTTTTTCTTCAGTAGTTTCATCCCACATATAGTTATGATTACAAAATTAAGAAAAGAGATGAGAAAGTTGTCTTTGTTCATAGTTTGTGTCATCAGCAAAAAAGCATTGAGTTTAGATGATCGTTATCATCAGTGCTAAATCTGTGTTTTGAGGTAAGTAGGAATACTTCTTGCTTAGATTCACCATGTTTGCCAATGCAGTAATCTTTAAAAGGAAACAAGAACTGTCAACAAATAATAGGTTAGCTAATTTAGGATTTATTTTTCTCCTGAATTTATGTAATTTACTTAACTCTAGGGCTGACACTATCACTACCACAAAATAATAATTTTCAACATTTCAGAGAAAATGTTTAGAGTAAGCATACTATCTTACATAGGATGAGAATGAATTATACATTTATTCAATGACTATAGACCTGGATTACCCAACCTTTCATTCTTTCTAAAATCAAGCATCGTGCTGTATTTAATATTCTTATCATCATTCTGTGCAGATTGTTTAATATTTTATAGCATCATTCTTATAGAGATTTTAGAATGGTAATATACTTTGATTCTGTGTGGAGTTTAACCTATGAAAGCTCTGTACGAGATGAAAAATACCTAAATACATACTGATATTCACTGATAGTTCCTGGCATACAGAATTACTGTGCTAGATCTGTTCTACTGGGATGTATTCAGCTCGAGAGTCAGCAGTGCCCTAGAGCTGCAGTGCCTTTGCAAAGGCACAAGGAGATGGGAGGACTCACTGTATCCCATGTCACAGAATCACAGAATCACCAAGGTGGGAATAGGCCTCAAACATCATCAAGTGCAACCGGTCACCATAGACCTCATGACTGAACCATGGCACCAAGTGCTACGTCCAATCCCCTCTTGAACATCTCCAGGGATGGTGACTCCACCACACCCCTGGGCAGCACATTCCAATGACGAATGACTCTCTCGGTGAAGAACTTTCTCCTCACCTCGAGCCTAAACTTCCCCTGGCGCAGCTTGAGACTGTGTCCCCTTGTTCTGGTGCTGGTTGCCTGGGAGAAGAGACCAACCCCTTCCTGGCTACAACCACCTTTAAGGTAGTTGTAGAGGGCAATGAGGTCACCCCTGAGCCTCCTCTTCTCCAGGCTAAACAATCCCAGCTCCCTCAGCCTCTCCTCATAGGGCTTGTGCTCAAGGCCTCTCACCAGCCTTGTTGCCCTTCTCTGGACACGTTCAAGTGTCTCAATGTCCTTCCTAAACTGAGTGGCCCAGAACTGGACACAGTACTCAAGGTGCGGCCTAACCAATGCAGAGTACAGGGGCACAATGACCTCCCTGCTCCTGCTGGCCACACTATTCCTAATACAGGCCAGGATGCCATTGGCCTTCTTGGCCACCTGGGCACACTGCTGGCTCATGTTTAGACGGCTGTCGATCAGCACCCCCAGGTCCTTCTCTGTTTGGCAGCTCTCCAGCCACTCTGACCCCAGCCTGTAGCTCTGCATGGGGTTGACGTGGCCAAAGTGCAGCACCCAGCACTTGGACTTGTTGAATGCTATTCCGTTGGACTCCACCCATCTGTTCAGTCAGTCAAGGTCCCTCTGCAGAGCACTTCTATCCTCTAACTGACTAACATCTGCCCCTAACTTGGTGTCATCTGCCAATTGTCTGATGACTGTCTCAATCCCCTCATCCAGATCATCAATGAAGATGTTAAAGAGAATGGGGCCCAGCACTGATCCCTGGGGGACACCACTGGTGACTGGCCGCCAGCTGGATGTGGCACCATTCACCACCACTCTCTGGGCTCAGCCCTCCAGCCAGTTCCTAACCCAGCACAGTGTATTGCGGTCCAAGCCACGAGCTGACAGCTTAGCCAGCAGTTTGCTGTGGGGGATGGTGTCAAAGGCCTTGCTGAGGTCCAGGTAGACCACATCCACAGGCCTCCCCACGTCCACCAGATGGGTCACCTGATCACAGAAGGAGATCAGGTTGGAGAGGCAGGACCTGCCCTTCCTAAATCCATGTTGGCTGGACCCGAGCCCTTGGCCATCCTTCAGGTGCACAGTTATTGCCACCAGGATAATCTGCTCCATCATTTTCCCTGACACTGAGGTCAGGCTGACTGGCCTGTAGTTTCCAGGTTCTTCCATCCGACCCTTCTTGTGGATAGGGACCACATTGGCCAGTTTCCAGTCATCTAGGACCTCACCATTGAGCCAGGACTGGAGGAAAATGATGGAGAGTGGCTTGACCAGCTCATCTGCCAGCTCTCTCAGCACCCTAGGATGGATCCTATCCGGTCCAATTGACTTGTGAGTGTCCAAGTGGCTCAGCAGGTCCCGAACTAGTTCCTCATGGATTTCTGGGGCATTACACTGCTCCCTGACCCCATCGCCCAGTTCAGGAGGCCACTTGTCCTGAACTCCTCCTGCCTTGCTGTTAAAAATTGAGGCAAAGAAGGTGTTCAGTACCTCAGCCTTTTCCTTGTCTTCAGTCACAGGGTTCCCCTCCAGGTCCAATAAGGAGTGCAGGTTCTTCTTGCCCTTAAGATAATGCTCTTTCCACTCCTCCTTACAATCCTATTGTGGTAGAGGTTAGGTCTTTACTGCAGGGTGTGCTCCTGCCATACTAGTGGGACTTAAGCACCACATCTGAGTTCAATGAACTTACAAATCATGTAGCTGCAGCCTCTACAGACACATGCCACGCCATAGTTTTGGTCCCTGGACCTCACTTAAGAAACAAAACCATGACTGATTTAAACAAACAAACAAACAAACAAATAAACAAACAAAAAGTTTTGCACATGATCTCTAAATCTTAATGGCACTTATCCAAGAGGCAAATGCATGCAAATAGGGAAATAGACACTGTGCTGGGTTACACCCATCATGGGTGGGATCATGGAAGGGGGGGGCGGGGGGCAAGAGATTGCAAAAGCTCTGCTTCCCCCAGGGTACAAAAGAAACCCGATCCAGTTGCACTTGGTCCCCCAGGTCTAAGTTGGTCTGTTCCACTCCCTCTTCCTGTCCAGCAAGACTATAAAGGGGAGGGTATGGTGGCAATCTTTTTTCTTTGCTCCTGCCTCGCCTGTTCATAAGGACAACAGCTACTGCAAGCCTCCTGGTTCTGCCACATGGCCAGGCCTGATCTTCTCCCTGCTGCATCCATGCTTCTCTAAAGGACTGAAATCCACATACATCAAGGGAGATACAAGGCCATTTGAATTTGATTTTGTATATTTTGCTAATCATCCTAATTTCTTACCCTTGTGAATCCTCCCTGTTATTGCTATATATATTTTTTGTTAAAAAATTTACTTCTACTTCCAAACTGACTCCAGATTATTATTTGGTAGATTTACCTCCAGTCTCTTCAGGGGTGTGGGGGAGGATTTCTCAGTTTCTTGCTACCATCTGAACTCTTAAAGTCCAGTTAAGGCTCAAACCACTACAGACACAATGATGGACTTTATATTAACTATTATCCATCAGGAAAGGAAATGGAATTATTATGAATCATTTGCCAAAAGCTTCAACTAGTTTCTTGGCAACTGTCAAACATGGGATTTTAAGAATTACTGTGGGAAAAAAAAAAAGAAAAGAAAATAACTAGTACCATCTTTCACAGCATCCATTATTAGTCATGAAGTATTACAAATAATGAATGATGTATACAGCCCTAATCATCACATATCTAGGAGAAAAAATGTTGGATTGGAAGAGGGCAATAATGAGCCAGTATGGACTAGCTCTTCCACAGTGATTAAACAGAGCAGAGCTCTTTGGTATGGAAAAAAGAAGAAAGTGGGAATAAACAAAGATGCATAAAGTCATTAAGAAGATGAATAGAAAATGAGTCCAACCCTGACTGATACTATGATACTATGATACTATGATACTATGAGTCTTCACAACTTATAACACACATGAGGGCGTATTTCCCTCTGAGGTGCCCCAGGGAACACAAAGAAACAAAATCAAGTGCTTTTCAGACAGTCCATAATTAGTTCTCATTCTTACAGGCTGCTGTGAAGACAAAAGTAAAATTTAGTTTCAAAAGTTATTAAACAAAACAGGGAGAATACATCCATCAATGGAAATTTTATTTGACTCATTTGCCAGACAGTGTAAGGCTACATTATGTGAAGGACCTGAAAACAATTTTGTTTCTCATATTCTTTTCCCAAGCACCTAACAACACAGACAGGGTTCAATGTAATTTTGATTCTGTAGGACAGTCTCTTTTTTTTTTTTCTTTTTTTTTTTTTCTTTTTTTTTTTTTTTTTTTTAACTCATTCACATTAATACTTTAGTATTAGTTGCAATACTATCTTACTGGTATTTCATGGTTAATTACAAGTTAACAGCAATAGAGGAATAATAATTGGTAACACAAACATCCAAAAGGTTACCAGAAACTGAAAACTGATTCTATTTCTCCTTCATATTTCCATAATGAAAACTTCATAACATTTCACCTAGAGCAATTCCCTTAGAAATTAAAAATAAACCCCCAAACAAGTTAACAGCTAATTATTTTCATGGTCACAGTGTATTCCTCTTGTTTGTCAAATGAAAATTTTCTACAACGATATAGAGAGGTTTGCTGTATTACAGTGTTGCTTACAGTTTAGTTATTTGCACCTGATTGAAGAATCTTTTGTTACATATACTGTTGCATGAAGCATAAATATTCTGAATTTCATATCTTTGCAGTTTCAGAAGGTGAACATCTGCTGTACTGCAGGACATGGGACTGGGCAACCAGTTCTCCCACAGTGAAACACTAATGCATGCTGCATTGGAATGTAAAAGACAACCTGATAATGAGCTTCACTTTATAAGTTACTAACATCAACATTTTCAAAGACTTTTTTTTCTAATAACATAGTCACAAACTATTAGTAGAAATTCTCACAATTAATGACAATGATGTGAATTTTCTTACTACCACCAGGTATTGCACAAAAGTCTTTGCTTACTCAAGGAATTCCATGCTCAATAGAAAATCTGAAGAACAAAAGAACTTAAAAAAAACATCCCAGTGCAGTTCAAAAGATGCAAAGAAAGGCTTGGGGATTCTGCAATATTACAAGAATGTCTTTGCAGATCTACATGAAGCATGACAGGTATAATCCAAGCTTCTCCAGGGAAGATTAGTAAAAATCCTACCACAAAGACAAGTGAAACACCCAACTATAATGTTATTAAAACATTACTTTTTAATATGCATGTAACAACATTTCAAAAGTAAATGACTCAATATCCCTGCATTTCATACTATATTGCATCATTCATTAAGAATATGTGGTGCAAAATGCAATAATAATAACACCAAATATGTAATGAAAAAGTAATGGCCACTAGATTGGAATTAAAAAAAAAAAAAAGACTGGCTTTGTTCTTTAATCTGCCACTGATGACGTGTGGAACATAGAGTAATTTTACTGCTTCTGCTCCGCTTCTCATTCTCATTTACTTACACTGTGAATTTTTTATGATTGACACTCTCCTTATTACATGTCTACACAGCACCAGAAGCACAGGCATCTGAGAGAAATACGCACTTTGATGTGATCTAATAGTTATTTTAGTTGATGTGAGCCCTTCTATTTGTTTTCCAGCACTGCCTAATAATACAAGCTCAGACACTCCTTTACTCCTTTCTCACAGAATCACAGAATCACCAAGGGTGGAAGAGTCCAACCTGTCACCACAAACCTCATGACTAAACCATGGCACCAAGTGCCGCATCCAATCCCCTGTTGAATACTTCCAGGGACAGTGACTCCACCACCTCCCTGGGCAGCCTATTCCACTGGCTAATGACTCTCTCTGTGAAGAGAGACTGACCAAGCCATAAGGACCTGACCAATACATAACAAGGGAGGTCATAAAAAGCATAAACCAGTGGCAGGAAGTGGTAAGAATACATGGAGTGTGAGAATGTGGTGGTTTTTTTTTCAGTTGGAAGGATGAAGAAAGGGAGGGTGACAAAACACAGAGGCATAAAACCTGACCAATTTTTGTTCACAAACAATAACCAAAACCAAACCTGGTATCCTGGGTTAACACAGCCTGCTCTCACAAGGCTGCTTCCGACCCACACAGACAGCAGGGAAAGTAACACAAAGGAGTTTTACTAGAAATGATACAATACACAGTTACATTTGCCTACTTCCAGAAAGGCACAGCAAAATGCAGAAGCGGCAAAAGGCAACAACGTACTCCCCACTCTGTGACCCACAGCTCACCCAGCAGAAAAGCAACACCCAAAAAAACAGAAACCAGAAGAGCAATGGGAAGAGGAAGCCTCTCATGTTACAATCTGAGCTTCAAGCCCCATGATACTTTGCTCCAGTGTGGGAGGCTGCTACTGGTCTTTTTCACAAGCATAACTTTCCCTGGTGAATCCCTGTTGACTGCTCCATTTTTGACCTCAATGTGCCTAGAAATGGTTTCCAGGACTACTTGTTTCATCACCTTCCCAGGGATAATGAGGCTGATCAGCCTGTAGATCTCTGCATCCTCCTTCTTGCCCTTTTTGAGGATAAAAGTGCTACTTGCTTTTCTCTTTTCTTCAAGGAAGGTCCCCACCAACACAAACTGTTCCATGATTCTCTGAAGAGGGAATTTAATACCTCAGCGTATTTCATGTACTGTGCAACTAGGACTGCTGCCCATTCAGCAGCAGGTACAGTTTTTCCCCATTCATCATTCTGCTCTTTATGTACTCCCAGATTCCTTTATTGTTGCTTTCAAAATCCTTCCATAAATTCACCTTCAGGTGGCAGGTGGGCTTTCCCAACTTCATCCCTGCAAGACTGGACAGCAACTCTGTACTCCTCCTGGGTCACAACCCTGCTTCCACTTTCTGTGTACCACTTCATGGAGTTTTGCCAGAAATTCTTTGCTCACCCAAGCACACCTTCTAGCAATACTGCCTGACTTCCTGCTCAGCGGGATGGACTGTGCATATGAGTGGTGGGTACCTGTACAACTGGTGCACGCACACATTCTTACACAGTTTTGTTTCCTATTATTTTTTTTCAGAAGTTGTATTTCCATCATTTCATGCATTACAGTTATTCATGAACTACTTATATTTCACAAAAGATAAAGCAAGTGACATGACAAGAAGCCACTGCTGTGACATCATCTAAAAACTGTACTGCCTGCCTCATCAAAAATTACTCTTACAGTGACCCTAGACAACAAACAACATTGCATGCTACTTGTGTGTGAGAAGAAGCAAGCAGTGGTATGTATATAGTCCACTGACAGTAACAGTTCTATGACGTTACTTTGAAACAAAACTTTCCCACTGTTTTCACTTTCAAAATGCACTAACCTTTAATTGGAAGGTGTGTGTATACATATATATATACACATATATGTATATGTATACATATATATATGTATAAGCCTGGAGAGCTGGGTAGGGAGAAATTTGATGAAATTCAACAAGGGCAAGTGTAGAGTCTTGCACCTGGGAAGGAACAACTCTATGTACCAGTATAGGTCGGGGACGGACCTGCTGGAGAGCAGTGAAGGCTAAAGGGACCTGGGGGTTCTGGTGGATGGAAGGATGACCATGAGCCAGCAATGTACTCTCGTGATCAGGAAGGCCAATGCCATTCTGGGGTGGATTAGAATGGGAGTGACCAGTAGGTCAAGAGAGATTTTCCTCCCCCTTTACTCTGCACTGGTGAGGCCGCATCTGGAATATTGTGTCCAGTTTTGGGCTGCTCAGTTCAAGACAGTGAGCTACTTGAAAGAGTCCAGTGCAGAGCCACAAGGATGATTAGGGGAATGGTACATCTTCTGCATGAGGAGAGACTGAGGGAGCTGGGGATCTTTAGCTTAGAGAAAACTGAGAGGTGACCTCATCAATGTTTATAAATATGTAACGGGTGAGTCCCGAGAGGATGGAGCCAGGCTCTTCTTGGTGGTGCCCAATGACAGGACAAGGGGCAATGGGTGGAAGTTGAGGCATAGGAAGTTTCACGTAAATATGACAGAAAATTTTTCACTGTGAGGGTGACAGAGCACTGGAACAGGCTGCCCAGGGGGGTTGTGGAGTCTCCCTCTCTGGAGATATTCAAAACTCACCTGGATGCATTCCTGTGTAATCTGGTGTAGGTGATACTGCTCTGGCAGGGGGATTGAACTAGAAGATCTTTCAAGTTTCCTTCCAGACCCTGAAATTCTGTGATTCTGTGATATATATATATATGTAAACATCTTTGGGATATATATATGTGTGCATGTATCTGCAGAAATACCTGCATGTAAGTATTTTATTAATTTATGATTGGAAAAAACCTATTTCTCTCCCACAATGAAAGGTACATATATTCCACAAATAGGCCACAAGGCTTAGCATTCACAGAGGAGAGAATAATTTTCTGAAGAACTTTTCAAAGTTCAGAGTGCGAAGTGCAGAGAAGGACTTGAGGGTACTGGTGGATGAAAAGACGGACAAGAGTCATCAATGTGCAATCACAGTCCAGAAAGTCAACTATATCCCAGGCTGCATTAAAAGAAGCATGGCCAGCAGAGCAAGGGATGTGATCCTGCTCCTCTGCTCTCTGGCTCACCTGGATTACTGTGTCCTGATTTGGAGCCCTCAGCACAAGATAGACATAAACTTGTGGGAATGGTTCCAGAAAAGGACTGAGAACAATAATCAGAGGGATGGAACTCCTGTCCTATGAAGAACAGCTGAGAGCATTGTCCTGCAGAAAAAGCGGCTCTGTGGAGAGCTTATTGCAGCCTTTCAACACTAAAAGGGGAACTCTAAGAAAAATGGGGACAACCTTTTAGCAGAGCCTGTTGCATCAGGACAAGGGATAATGGTTTTAAACTAAAAGAGGGTAGATGTAGAGTAGATATAAGGAATAAATTTTGTATAAAGAAGGTGGTTAAACACTGGAACAGGTTGACCAGAGAGGTAGTAGAAGTCCCACCTCTGCAAACATTCCAGCTCAGGTTCAATGGGTCTCTGAGCAGTATGGTCTACTTAGAGATGTCCCTGCTCACTGAAGAAGAGTTGAACTAGGTGGCCTATAGAGGTCCCTTCTAACCAAAAATACTTTATGATTTTGTGATACATTTCCAGAAACATTGATGAAGAAATTGGCTCATTATTCAGTATAACTGAAACTACAGTGAACATGTATGCCGAAAGGATTTTCTATTTCAAAGTATTGTATCAATAAAAGATGATCTGAGTGTGGTGGTGTTATGATCGTAAGGAGGCTATTAATGTTCAGTAGGTGGAATAATTAATAAAAATATTAATAACTTTATTAATCATAAAAAACCACGGAAAATATTAATAAAACCTATTTACTAGTTCAAAGTATTCGGTTGTGGAACACATATCTCACCAGCAGGAACAAGTAACAATTTAAACAACATGAACAAAAATCCAGAAACAACAAACAGCAGTTTAAACTGTAAAGAAAAAAGGGAACATCAGCAATGGAACCAGAGATTGCCCACAAGGGGGGGCAGATCTCCAGAATTCTCTAGGACAACAGACCTTTAATAGATGCTTATAATAAATCAGATTTCGTAATTACTCACTCATCCTGGCACCCCGCGGCACACGTGGGGATTTAAACAAAACCAAAATGGCACTGACCGCGTGAAAGCTGCAGGAACAGAGTTTCACTTTCTGTTGGCTTCTGCAGCTTGTTGACGAGGCACATTCAAGATTTATCTCTGAAGGCTTTGTAGCTGAAAGCCTTGTAGAAAAGCAGTTGCTGATGAAGCATGCAGAACTTGGAGCTTTATCTATTTGAAGAGATTCTTCTGCTGCAATTCTTGGCAGCGTTACTAGTTGCTTCTTCCAATAAAACAAAACTGTCCTGGGGACTCAGCTCCTCCTGGGTTTTGCCTCTCGGCCCAGCAAGACGCATCTGTCTGCTCCTGGGCTTTGCAACACTATACAATGAGGGGTCTTTGCAGTCCTTTCTGAGTAAACTGAAACACAGCTCGGCGTCCAAGCAAGGCTTGTGATTTCTCCCAGAGCTTGGACAATTGCAAGGCAAAGGCTCTGACTCTTTGGGCTGGTACTTACAGATTTCCTGAGACAGTAATGGCCAGTGATAACAAAGATTGAGAGATAAAAACCTGACACTGTAACCCATAGAATGAGTTCTCTCCAAACGTGGCCAAAGGCACACACACCTGGCCCACCTGGACTCCAGGGCACGTTCAGACAAGCCTGGGCAACATGGGCATTTTCCTGAAAAAACAGACCTACTGGGTCCCGCCCCATTGTGTGGTTCAGAGCATTTATGAGGCTTTTTGTCCCTTCAGGGCAGGTGGGTTGAAGTTTCCCCGAGCATTAACTTTTAAGCCAGACCAACTCAGAAGCAAATGAAGCTGCATTTACAAGCAAAAGACTACACTCTACAATGGAATACAATGAATATGTACAAAATATACAATATTCACAATATTATACAGATATTTACAATTAGCAAATAACACAGAAAACCCCCCTGGGAACCCAGGGAAGCTGCTCCTGCCTCACCAAACCTCCCCCACCCCCCTGTACCACAGAGAGAAAAAAAGAGGAGCTGGGAGAAAGCAGGAAAGCAGTGTTAGTTCTTATCTCAAGGTCAGCCAGAAGCATTATCTCCCAGGTGAAGCAGAACAGCCAAGATCAGAGGAGAAGAGAAAAGGAATGGGAATGCAAGTTAAATGTGAAGAATTGTTATGATACGTCTTCTCTTATGCCAGACATTTATCCAATGGATTTGTTTAGAATAATCTTTTGTTTTCCTTTTTATATCCAATAGTGATTTACTATATTCTTCTATTTTTCTGCTCAAAATCTGCAGCTAAATTTTAAAGGCATAGCCTAAAAACACACAATCCACCCCTTCTAAACAATTTTATTGGCTGCTAACACTGTCCATCTAATCTAAAACAATATCTACAATAACAAGCTCATAGTCCATTTTGGCTGTCCTCAGATGTAGATGATTCAGGAGTCCGAGAAAACAGGAACCCAGAAAACAGTTTGTTTCTCCACAGATGAGGCGAAGAAAAGGAACACGGACTCTCAGGTGACTCAGGACTCTCAGGGTTCTTAGGGTTCATGCACAATAGACTTCTCAAGGATTCTTCTTTTGGGCATGATGTTCCATCTGTACAACACTCTGAAGTTAAACTCTCTCAGCTAAAATTAGATTTCTTTGTTGAATATACTGAATTTCACCATTCTCTTGCATTACCCAGTAAGTGTGACCAGGACCTTCAGCAGAAACCACCCCTCAGACAGGTTTGGCCTCTTCTGAAGGAGAAAACACCCAAACAGTTTTACCCAACAGATTAATTTTTCTAACAACAGGAACTCTATCACCTTCTACCTTCCATACCAAATCTGAATGTGCAGGTCCAGCTCGATTCACTGAACCCCTAATATTTATCAGCCAGGTTGCTTGTGCTAGATGTTTCTCCCAGTTTTTCAAAGATCCATGCTCCTGTGGCTTTGAGAGTGGTCTTCAGCAAACCGTTGTAGCATTCACTCTTCACTGCAGCTGGTGCATAGTAGGGAATGTGGAATATCCACTCAATGCCATGCTCTTTGGCCCAGTTTTTTACACGATTGTTTTTGAAATGAGTTCCGTTGTCTGACTCAATCCTCTCTGGAGTTCTGTGTCTCCACAGGATTTGTCTCTCCAGAACAAGAATGGTGTTGCGTGCAGTTGCATGAGGAACTGGATAAGTTTCCAACCATCTAGTGTTTGCCTCTACCATAGTAAGCACATATTGCTTACCAGATCGAGAACAAGCTAGAGTGATGTAGTCAATCTGCCAAGCTTCACCATACTTGTACGTGGACCATTGGTCACCATACCACAGGGGCTTCATTCGCTTTGTCTGCTTAATAGCAGCACAAATGTCACAGTCATGGATGACTTGTGTGATAGCATCCATGGAAATGTCTATGGATCTGTCATGAGCCCACTGGTAGGTTGCATCTCTGTCTTGATGTCCTGACAAATTGTGAGCCCAGTGAGCTAAGAATATCTTACCTTGGTATTTCCAGTGAAGACCAAAATCAGAGTCTGTGTGTACTTGAGAAACTCTTGCAGCTAGATCTGCCTGATAGTTGTGGTGTTGTTCCTCAATAGCTTTGCTCTCAGGAATGTGAGCATCAATATGTATCACCTTCACTAGAATTCTCTCAATTCGATCAGCAATGTCCTGCCACAGATCAGCTGCCCAAATAGGCTTTCCTTTTCTCTGCCAACCATTCTTATTCGACTCCTTTAGCCAACCCCACAGAGCATTGGCTACCACTCATGAAACAGCATAGAGAGAAAGCTTTGGCCATCTCTCACGTTCAGCTACGTCAAGAGCTAGTTGGACAGCTTTTACCTCTGCAAATTGACTGGATTCTCCTTCTCCATCCTTCACCTCTGCAACTCGGCATGTTGGACTCCACACTGCAGACTTCCATCTTCACTTGTTTCTAACATGAAGACAAGAACCATTTGTGAACAAAGTACATTCCTTTTCATCATCAGAAAGGTCATTGTAAGGAGGAGCTTCTTCAGCATGAGTTACTCTTTCCTCTGGAGGTTTCATAAAGCTAGTGCCTTCAGGCCAGCTCCTGATCACCTCCACCAGAACAGGTCTTTCAAGATTTCCCATTCGAGCTGTGTTATCAGAGCCATCCATTCGGACCATGTTGCATCTGTGGCATGATGTGGTGTGGAACCTTTACCTTTGAACATCCAATTCAAAACTGGCAATCTAGGATCTAGAAGAAGTTGTGACTCAGTTCCAATTACTTCAGGAGCAGCTTTTACTCCTTCATAGGCAGCTAGAATCTCTTTCTCTGTTGGAGTATAATTTGCCTCTGAGCCTCTGTAACCTTGACTCCAGAAACCGTGTGTCTTACCTGCAGCTCTTTGCCATAAGCACCAGGTTAGATCATTGTCACTTGCAGCCATGTACAAAATGTTCTTAATGTCTGGACCAGTTCAGACAGGTCCAAGACCCATTGCTTGAACTACTTCTTGCTTTATCTGGTCAAAGGCTGCTTGTTGTTCAGGACACCCCTAGAAACTATTTCTCTTTTGAGTCACATCATACAGAGGTTTCACAATCTGACTGTATCCAAGAATGTGCAGTCTCCAAAATCCCACTATACCCAACAAACGTAGAGTTTCTTTATTGTTCATGGGATTTGCGATGGTAGAGACTCTGTTTACCACATCCACTGGAATGTGACGGCAACCATCCTGCCACTGCACTCCCAGAAACTGGATCTCTCTGGCAGGTCCTTTCACCTTCTCTTGCTTGATGGCAAAACCTGCATTCAGGAGAATGTCAATGATTTTGTTACCTTTCTCAAAGACTTCTTCATCAGTTTTACCCCAGACGATGATATCATCGATGAACTGGATGTGTTCTGGAGCACCACCTTTATCCAGAGCATCATGGATGCTGGAGCTGTGAACCCAGCTCATTGGCAATCTGTTAAAAGTGTACTGGACTCCTCTCCAGGTGAAGGCAAACTGAGGCCTTCATTCCTCTGCTATGGGAATAGAGAAGGAAGCATTAGCAATGTCTATGGTAGCATACCATTTGGCCTCTTTGAATTCCAGCTCATACTGGAATTCCATCATGTCTGGTTCTGCTGCACTCATAGGTGGAGTAACTTCATTCAGAGCACAGAAGTTAGCTATCAGATGCCAGTCTCCATTCTGCTTTCACACAGGCCACACTGGACTGTTGAAAGGTGAATGAGTTCTGCTGATGACATTCTGACTCCCCAAGTGACGAACCAGATTCTGAATGGGCACCAAAGAGTCACGGTTGGTTCTTTATTGTCTGTGATGCACAGTCTGAGAAGCAACTGGCAACTTCACATCCTCTGTCTCATGTTGTCCCACAACTGCAGATTCATCAGAAAGCTCAGGTCTAATAGACAACTTCAATTTTCCTCCATCAATTTCTACAGATGCTACTCCAAAAGAACATTTGTCACCCTTTGGGTCTTTGAAATGCCCTTCGCTCAGAAAATCAATTCCCAGAATACAAAGTGCATCATGTCCTGTCACAACAGTATGCTTCTTCCACTGTTTACCAGTTAAATGTATGTTAATTTGTATCTTAGTCAACTCTTGAGATCCACCAGTGACTCACAGAATAATTATAGGCTCTGATCCCTGGTAATTTGATGGTATGGTGCACTGAGTCCCTGTGTCACCCAAGGCCCTGTACTTCTGAAGTTTTGAAGTGCCAGGCTACTGAATGTACCGGCACTTTAGTTTTAGTGAATGAACATGAACATGAATTTGTTTAGAATTTGTTCTGTTTTCCTTTTTACACCCAATAGTGATTTATTTATGTTTTTCTACTTTTCTACTCAAAATCTGCAGCTAAATTTTAAAGGCATAGCCTAAAACTACCACAGTGAGGAACAAGAGATATATCCGTGTGCATGTAGAAACACACCTGTATATGCTGGCATGGAATATATTACATTTCTGAAATCAGTAGAATTGCTCTTCAAACACGTATGTTTGTAGTGCATTGACTACTCTGCAAAGAGAAGATGCTGATGGGAGGCAATGGTAGCAGTCTCTACCATTAGGAGCAAACTGTGGGCACACTCAAAAACATCTCCAGACACATCATGGTTGTGTCTCAGGTTCATGTTGTGATGAGACCACGGTTGGCCTAACTGCCAATACCTGTTGCCATTGAAAGAAATCATTAACATGCAGGCAAAAAAGAAGCCATGGACAGACACATCTACTCAGATACTGACTGTGGCTACCCAGATCTACAGTAGTACCAACACTATCCTCAAAAAATGTAGAATTCTCTCTTCAGTTTTCTTTTTTTTCTGTTTTTCTGATGAACAAGACTGAAGAGATGAACATCTTGAAATAAATAAAACTGAACAATACAGAGATCTGAAATTACCACCCGGAATAAATGCAGAAAATGATCTTCCATATTCCCATATACTTAGAATTTTATTAATATACTATGCTGTTGATGTCCTTAAGGAATCAATCTCTAAATTCAGACAGGAGGAATCTCTCTCTAAAGGTTCTAATTTGAAAAAGCCGTAACAAGAAAAATGCAGAAATGCCTCCCAATTTAAAAAGCCTTTCCTGTACTCATGATCTGTAGAAATATCTCCTTCTAATATCTTTCTACCTCACTGAGACATCGCATTTTTAAGACTTATTCTAGAACATTACATTTTTACTATAAACTGGGTTTTTTTTCAGTTTTGAAAACAGATTTTAAGATAATTATCCATAAAACATAAATAATTATGTACTTTTCATGTGTATGATGATAGGGGCAACTGAAATGTGAAAGGCTTACTTGCTGTGAAATTAATGATCTTGAGAATATTATAGAATGTGCACCAGTAAAATTGTAATTAAAATTATGATATTGTAATAATTGATAAACCAACTATGGTATAATATATATTTTTTTTTTCTTTATTGCTGATATTAGGTTAGCAGGAACTAGAACAAACCAAAGTGTAGCACTTGCCTGGTAACAGCTGATGTGAGAAGAGATGCATGAACACAGTGGAAAAGTACTTGACTTTTTAAACTTTTCACTTATTTTTCTTTCTATCAAACTAACTATTCCTGCACCATCTAAATCCTTCTGAAATAATATCCCACTGGCTGAAGCAAAACACACTGTGAGAGAAAAGTCAGCTGGGCTGCCTTGATGTTGAATACGTACACAACATAATACAGAACTCAAGCAGATGTTTTAACTTTCTAAGATTAAGGAAACTTTGTATTAATGTCTTCCAGTGGCATTAATGACAAAACCTGATGTCCTTCAGCTTCATGGGAGCCTGAGTTCAGCAAGAAAGTGATATAAAAATATAGTTATTAATCACCAACAAGTAAACCCATAAGCTTGTACCAAACTCCAAGAGAACAGCATTTGTATTGCTGCCTAACCCACTGTTTTTTACAACACAGCAACTTGAAATACTTTTGTCATCACAGACTTTTGAAGTCTATCTTTTTTAACTTAAATATATATATATATTTGCTGTGTAATTGCATGCTGTATACTGAAAAACAAACAAACAAGAATAGTATTACTAAATATAGAAAGAATTATCATAAAAATATTTCAGAAGTATACATCTGAAAGTCTACAAGGAATTGAAATTCTTTAACATTTAGCTTTATGCAAGGAACATGAAGTGTAAGTACTGGCTATGTAAACATGTTATCATGTCGAGGGTTGAGGGGAAGGCCTCAGCCTTCTCCCCCCCTGTAAGTGAAGGGAGAAAAAAAATATTGAAAGAAAGCCACAGCCGGATAAGCAAAGGAATGTGCTATATTCACAAGCAGTTTAGGAAATGCAGGTTATATACACAATTTACAGTATTTACAATATGTACACAGAAATATACAGCAAAGTAACACAGGAATGAAACTCCCCTCCCCCTAATTGGAGGAGGGTTCCCCCCCTGTACCCCCTTCTCTCCCCTTTTTCCCCAGAGAGGGTTAGAAAGAGAGAAAAAGAGCAGTTGTTAATTAAAAGCAGTTATAATTAGAGCAAATGTGTTAGTAAGTTTTTGCAGGCCTCACGCTTTATCAGTTCCAAGGTCAGTCAGGCAGAAAGCCCAGAAGCTGTAAGCTGCGAAAGGAGGAAAAAGTGCAAAACTGCCCGAAATCTCTGCGGGACTCAAAACTTAAGGCAGTACTCTATCAATCCACCAATGAAATTAGTTTAGACCTGTCCTTTGTTTATAAAACATTCAGTCTCAGTGTCCCTTTCTCAAAGGCGCAGCCTCAAACGGTCACATATCATTATAGCTTTATGAACCAGATGTTTGTGAAGTGATGGTTACCACATATAACTGTAGATCAATCTGAGCAACATAAAAATATGTAGCTTTATCTCATTGTAAGATATTCTTCATCAATTCTCTTGATAGTAAAATTCATTGGTTTATTCTAGATGCACTTTCAATATTTGGAAAGGAGGAAGGAAGGCAAAAAGAGTATGAGAGGTGTTGTTTTCCACAGTACTGTTGTTTTCCACAGTCTTTGTAAAGTAAAATGTTGCCACTTACTAAAAGGATGCTTATGAATACTATCTATTGCTCACACCAACTGTGGCAGTTTTAGGCTATGCCTTTAAACTTTAATCCACCACACCAGCCAAGTCCTGAAATGAAAGCAAAAAGACTACCACACATGGATGGCCATTTTGGTTCGGGAGCCGATCGGACCTGGTGCTCGGGACCGCTCCACTTGAATTGTGAGTTTTCTGCTCAGCTTTTCGCCTTCCTTTTGGGGTTTCACGTGTCGGGAGGACTCCTGGTGGGGGGGGTCCGGCAGGATCATGCTCTCGCAAGCCTGCGCGGGAACGGGAGCTTGACGTCAGCTGCAGGAGGTTTAAATCCCGCCCGGGCTGTGCGTGCAGAGCTATTTTGGTTCAAGAGCCTTTCTGCTGGTTGCATTAAAAAAAAAAAAAACAATAACAACAACAACAAAAAAACACCACAAAACCAACCAAACTTTGAACTATGGTAGTCACTCGGACAAAGGGTAAAAAAACAGCATCTACCCAGACAGACTTGCTTCATCAGCATGCTGGAGTCCAGGCTCCCAGCTGCAGAGAGTGCTTCAGCCTGGCACTTGGAATAGAGGGGGAAAGAGAGAACACCTGTGTCAGGTGTGACCAGATGAACTTTCTCCTCAGTCTGGTGGCAGAACTGAAGGATGAAGTGGCCGACCTGAAAGAGGAGGTGTCTAGGCTGAGGTCAATAAGGGAAAGCGAAAGGGAGTTAGATTTGGGGGAGAAGGCTCTGCAGATCTTCCCTGCTGAGGGAAGGGTCCCAGGAAATGGGGAGGGATGGATACAGGTCCCTGCCAGGGGTGGCAAGAGAAATCCATCCCGGCCCTCTCCTCCTCCTCCGCTGCCCTTGCATAATAAGTATAAGGCCCTGCAGTCCGAGGGCAGTGGGGATGAGAGGGCTGAAGAGCAGCCATCCGGAGTGGAGCCTGAGGCCAAGCGGTCCCCACCAACTATAACGACCAGCTCCACAAAGAAAAGGAGAAGGGTTATAGTTGTTGGGGACTCTCTCCTGGGGGGCACTGAGGGACCCATATGTCATCCCGACCCATCCCACAGGGAGGTCTGCTCCCTACCCGGGGCGCGGGTTAGGGACATCGCAAGGAGACTCCCTCTGCTGGTAGTGCAAGCTGGGAGTGATGAAATCAACAAGAAGGGCACCAGGGCAATTAAAAAAGAATTCAAGGCCCTCAGACAATTGATTGATGAGGCAGGAGCTCAAGTGGCATTCTGCTCAGTTCCCTCAGTGGCAGGGGTGTACACTGAGAGGAATGGGAGAACCACTGCATCAGGAACAGTGTGGCCAGCAGGAACAGGGAGGTCATTCTGCCCCTGTACACTGCACTGGTTAGGCCACACCTCGAGTACTGTGTCCAGTTCTAGGCCCCTCAGTTTAGGAAGGATGTTGACTTGCTGGAACGAGTCCAGAGAAGAGCAACAAAGTTGGTGAGCGGTTTGGAACACAAGCCCTGAGGAAAGACTGAGGGAGCTGGGGTTGCTCAGCCTGGAGAAGAGGAGACTCAGGGGTGACCTTATCACTCTCCACAACTACCTGAAGGGAGGTTGTAGACAGGCGGATGATGGTCTCTTCTCTCAGGCAGCCAGTACCAGAACAAGAGGACACAGTCTCAGGCTGCACCAGGGGAGGTTTAGGTTGGATGTTAGGAAGAAGTTCTATACAGAAAGAGTGATTGCCCAATGGAATGGGCTGCCCAGGGAGGTGGTGGAGTCGCTTTCATTGGAGGTGTTCAGGAGGAGACTTGATGGGGTACTTAGTGCCATGGGTTAGCTGTTTGCGTGGGTTGGATTGGTTGATGGGTTGGACGCGATGATCTTGAAGGTCTCTTCCAACCTGGTTTGGTTTATTCTAAATAAAGAAGTTTATTCTAAATACCATCAACAATTGGCTCAAGGGATGGTGCCAGCAGCAGAATTTTGTTTTCTTTGATCATGGGGCAACTTTTACTGCACCTGACCTGCTGGGTCCTGATGGGGTGCAATTATCTAGAAAGGGTAAGAGAGTCCTAGCAGTAGAGTTGGCAGGGCTCATTAAGAGGGCTTTAAACTAGGTCAGAAGGGGGTGGGTGAGGAAATCGGTCCCTCTGCAGAGGAAATAGTAGGGCACAAATTAGGGTCAATTGAGAAATTGGGAGCCCAGCTGAAGTGCATGTACACCAATACACGCAGCATGGGCAATAAGCAAGAGGATCTGGAAGTCTTGGTCCACCAGGGTGACTATGATGTAATCGCCATCTTAGAAACACGGTGGGATAACATGCATGATTGGAGTGCTGCACTGGGGGGCTACAGACTCTTTAGGAGAGACAGACGAGGGAGAAGAGGAGGAGGGGTGGCTTTGTATATTAGGGAGTCACTCTCTGCCATAGAACTTGAGGTGGAGAAAGAAGGGATTGAGAGCCTGTGGGTTAAAATTGGAGGGCAGCCTAACAAATCTGACATCCAACCACCCAACCAGGATGAGGAGGCTGATGAATTATTCTACAAACAACTGGAGGCCGTCTCAAGATCATCAGATCTTGTCCTTGTGGGCGACTTCAACCTGCCAGCTATCTGCTGGAAACTCAATTCAGCAGAGAGGAGGCAGTCCAGAAGATTCCTGGAACGCATGGAGCACAGCTTCCTGATGCAGCTGTTAAGTGAGCCTACCAGAGACCAGGCTCTGCTTGACCTGCCGTTCTCCAATAGAGAAGGGCTGGTGGGAGATGTGATTGTGGGAGGCTGCCTAGGGTGCAGTGACCACGAGACAGTGAAGTTTTCAATATGCAGGGAGATAGGGAGGAGCACCAACAGAACCTTCACCTTGGACTTCTGGAGGGCAAACTTCAGCCTGTTTAAGAAACTTATTTGTAAAATTACCCAGGTAGCAGCCCTCAAGAACTGAGGGGTCCAGGCTGGTTGGGCCTACTTGAAACAGGAGCTCTTGAAGGCACAGGAACTGGCAGTTCCCATGTGCCGAAAGATGAGCCAGTGAGGAAGGCGACCGGCCTGGATGAGCAAGCAGCTCCTGGAGGATTTAAGGGGAAAAAGAGGCTGTATCACCTTTGGAAGAAGGGAAAGGCTTCTCGAGGTATGTTTAAGGAAGCTGTCAGATTATGTAGGAAAAAAATTAAAGAGGCAAAGGCCCAGTTGGAACTGAAGCTGGCCACTTCTGGAAAGATAATAAAAAGCATTTTTACAAATACATTAACGCTAAAAAGAAAGGCAAGAAGAACCTGCACTCTGTATTGGACCTGGAGGGGAACACTGTGACTGAAGACAAGGAAAAGGCTGAGGTCCTGAATATCGTCTTTGCCTCAATTTTTAACAGCAAGGCAGGAGGAGTTCAGAACGAGTGGCCTCCTGAACTGGGTGATGGGGTCAGGAAGCAGTGTAATGCCCCAGAATTCCATGATGAATTAGTTCAGTACCTGCTGAGCCACTTGGACACTCACAAGTCCATGGGACCGGATAGGATCCATCCTAGGGTGCTGAGAGAGCTGGCAGATGAGCTGGCCAAGCCACTCTCCATCATTTTCCTCCAGTTCTGGCTCACCGGTGAGGTCCCAGATGACTGGAAGCTGGCTAATGTGGTCCCCATCCATAAGAAGGGTCGGATGGAAGAACCTGGAAACTACAGGCCAGTCAGCCTGACCTCAGTGCCAGGGAAAGTGATGGAGCAGATTATCCTGGCGGCAATAACTGCACACCTGAAGGATGGCCAAGGGCTCGGGTCCAGCCAACATGGATTTAGGAGGGGCAGGTCCTGCCTCTCCAACCTGATCTCCTTCTAGGATCAGGTGACCCGTCTGGTGGACGTGGGGAGGCCCATGGATGTAGTCTACACAGACTTCAGCAAGGCCTTTGACACCGTCCCCCACAGCAAACTGCTGGCTAAGATGTCAGCTTGTGGCTTGGACTGCAATACTTTGTGCTGGGTTAGGAACTGGCTGGAGGGCCGAGCCCAGAGAGTGGTGGTGAATGGTGCCACATCCAGCTGGCGGCCAGTCACCAGTGGTGTGCCCCAGGGATCAGTGCTGGGTCCCATTCTCTTTAACATCTTTATTGATGATGTGGATGAGGGGATTTGAGTCAGTCATCAGCAAATTTGCAGACGACACCAAGTTAGGGGCAGATGTTAGAGGATAGAAGTGCTCTGCAGAGGGACCTCGACCAACTGAACTGATGGGTGGAGTCCAACGGGATGTGATTCAACAAGTCTAAGAGCCAGGTGCTGCACTTTGGCCACGGCAACCCCATAGAGAGCTACAGGCTGGGGTCAGAGTGGCTGGAGAGCTGTCAAACGGAGAGGGACCTGGGGGTACTGATTGACAGCCAGATTAACATGAGTCAGCAGTGTGCCCAGGTGGCCAAGAAGGCCAATGGCATCCTGGCCTGCATCGGGAACAGTGTGGCCAGCAGGAGCAGGGAAGTCATTGTGCCCCTGTACTCTGAATTGGTTAGGCTGCACCTTGAGTACTGTGTCCAGTTCTGGGCCCCTCAGTTTAAGAAGTACATCGAGACACTAGAATGTGTCCAGAGAAGGGCAAGAAGGCTGGTGAGAGGCCTTGAACACAAGTCCTATGAGGAGAGGTTGAGGGAGCTGGGATTGTTTAGCCTGGAGAAGAGGAGGATCAGGGGTGACCTCATTGCCCTCTACAACTACCTGAAAGATGGTTGTAGCCAGGAAGGGGTTGGTCTCTTCTCCCAGGCAACCAGCACCAGAACAAGGGGACACAGTCTCAAGCTGCACCAGGGGAAGTTTAGGCTCAAGGTGAGGAGAAAGTTCTTCACCGAGAGAGTCATTAGTCATTGGAATGGGCTGCCCAGGGAGGTGGTGGAGTCACCATCCCTGGAGGTGTTCAAGAGGAGATTGGATGTGGCACTTGGTGCCATGGTCTAGTCATGATGTCTGTGTTGATAGGTTGGGAATACTGTGATACTGTGATACTGTGATTCATCATCTGCTTTTACTGAAAACTTTTATTTGACTAAATGATAAGAAATGCATATGAGAACTCATTTATGTAACTCCTTGTTATGCTTTTACGGAGTTACCAAAATATTTCAGGACATGATAGATTCCTCTGCTTTCTGAGTCTGCCTGATTTTGTGCATGCCTATTCATGCAGTGGCCTCTCTTTGAATACTCTTTTGCCATTTAATTACAATCTGCTGCATTTGCTTATTTCTGACAGTTCTGCACATTTCTTCTGCCTACAATGGCATTTTGATACATGTTTTGGTAGACAAGCATCCAAACTCCACCTAAGATCCCTAGGGAAACTGCAGGATTACTGTAATCTGCAGCAGCATGGGTAACAGCTATGGCCTGTGATTTTCTGTAACATTTGTGATGTCAGACCACGATTTGAACTCCTATGCAAACTGAATGAGAATGAATCTTTCTGGACTCTGAACACTCTGAACAGATTAGTTTTTTTCAGATGAAGAAAGAATCTAAATTAGGTGGATTGGACTATTTGCCTGGATTATCTCTATCCCCAGGACTGAGTAATCTAAACTTGAAGTGGGACAATGCCAAGTTTAGCACTGTAATGAGACAAAGTGTGCTCTATTTTTGAGACAAAGTGTGCTCTATTTTTTTTTTTTTTGTTCTTTCACAAGGTTTATTAATTAAACCTTCAGGCTGTGTGCTGCATGACCTATATGAATTGCAGGGTCTTACTTTCATTTTATTATCTGAGGAATGAGAATCAGCAGTTCAATAATTCAGTATTAGCAGATAAAGAACAGCAGGCAAATACCAGGGCCTTTTCCAGCATATCTTAAAGGTATTCTTACACACAGTACAAAGAAGATAACATAAAGATTTGAACATTTGGATTTATTTAATGTTATAAAAACATAACATACCTGCAGAGTCCTTACTATACAGTTCAGAGTGCATGCAATAGCTTCTCAAAGCCACAGATATGTGTAAGAGAGTCGGATTAATTCTTAGCTTACCTGAGAATGACACAGAGTATATCAAAAGGGAAAACAAGAAGAATTGAAATTGAGAATAAGGAAGCCAGGAAACATAAAAATACAAAGGTCACAAATCTGGACAGAGTAAGACACTGATGTTACTGCACTGTCAAATTTGTATTCAATATATGACTTTGTCTATAACTGACAATGGTCACAATTTACTAGGGGAAACACAGTAGTTGCATCCAGTTTTGCAACAATACGGTGTAAACCTCTTTACATGACGAAGAATTTTACTTTTATAGGGCAACAGGTGAACTTGTGTAAGATAAAATGAAGCACAGTATGCCATCAGACAGATTACACCTGACTTCTAGGGAAATTATGTGTGCCATAGTTAGTAAGAGTTTTAAGGCCTGTTTGCCAATACATTTTTTCATAAAGCCTGAAAGGGTTTGAACCTCAGAACCCCTGTTCTGCCACAACACTGTATTTTTAAAAATAGTCTAGCTTTTCAGTAAGAGCCTGCCCCACAACAGTTCAAGAAAAGTCTTCCTTTTCATTTTTTTTCTCCAGAACAAGTATCTGCTTCTTGTTTCCTACTCTCTCTGTATACTCATTGCTTCCTGTATATCTCCCTCTCAGACTGGTCTTCCCTGCATCCTGGAAGGATTCCTGAGGCTGGTATGCTCAGCTGCTCTCAGGACAGAAGCAATCCACAGTCATGCTCCAGGAGGTTCACCCTTACCTGATACAAAGCAATCTGATTTTTACTATCGCTATTTATTTTCTAACAACTCAGGACTTATACAGACTGATGGCAGAAAGGTCTTCCAAAATCTGTGTTTTCTCACAGATTTACAACACAATATATTTATAATGAAGATAAGAAACTACATAAAAGACTAACATTGTCCCAAGATAATCACTTAGCCTAATAAAAAAGTTATTATTAATTAACCAAGACTTTAATTCATGCTTGAGATGGTCATATTCTTAATTTCTCAAAAGCCAAATCTAGACCAATAAATGTGCTACCTCTAACATCACGGAATTCTGAAGATATGGCCCAATTTAAAATCACAGATGCAAATGAGCCCTAAAACACAGCTGAATATTAAGCATTTGTACAGCTATTGAAAGTTTGAAGGATCACAAAAAATAAAGGCATTAAAAGTTATTTTTAACTGTATGTTTCCACCAAGTAAGGATTATGTTCCTATCTTTCAAATCTGTAATGTTTTGGGATATTTCCTACCTAGACTTTCAAAAAGCTTTTGACACCATTTCCCACAGAATTCTCATGGACAAACTTTTGTGGATTGGATGAGCACACGCTTTGCTGGATAAAGCACTGGCTGGGCAAATAGACCCAAAGAGTGGTGGTCAATGGAGTTAAATCCAGCTGGTGGCTGGTCACAAGTGATTTTCCTCAGGGCTCAGTGTTGGGACCACTTCTGTTTTAACATCTTTATTAATTATATTGATGAAGACATAGAGTGTGTCATCAGCAAGTTGGCAGATGACACCAAGTCAGGTGGATGTGATGATCAACACAAGGGTAGGGAGGCTCTACAGAGTTACTTGGATCAATGGGCCACCATTAATGGGATGAGCTTAGACTAGGCCAAATGCCAGGTCCTGCACTTGAGTTACAACAACTCCAAGCAACACTACAGATTTGGGGAAGTGTGGCTGGAAAGCTGTCTGGCACAAAGGGACCTGGGAGTGCGAATCAACAAGCAACTGAATATGAGCAAGCAGTGTGCCCAGGTGGCCAAGAAAGCAAATGGTATTAGAAATGCTGTGTCCAGCAGGAATAGGAAGGTGATTTTCCCCTTGTACTCAACTCTGGTGAGGCCACACCTTGAGTATTGTGTTTTGGGCACCTCAATGCAAGAGAGATGTGGAGGTACTGGAGCCAGTGCAGAGGAGGGCAATGAAGGTGGTGAAGGGCCTGGAAAATAAACCTTATGAGGAGTGACTGAAGGAGCTGGGGCTGTTAAATTTGGAAAAGAGAAGGCTGAGAGGAGACCTCATTGCTCTCTACAACTACCTGAAAGGATGTTGTATAGAGGCTGGTGCTGGTCTCTTCTCACAGGTAATTAGTGATAGAACAAGAGGGAATGGCCTCAAGCTAAGACTAGGTAGGTTTAGACTGGACATTTGGAAAAAATTTTCACAGAAAGAGTGGTGAGGCATTGCAATGTGCTGCCCAGGGAGGTGTTTGAGTCACCAACCCTAGATGTGTTTAAAGGTTGTTTGGACATGGTGCTTGGGGATATGGTTTAGGGGTGAACCCTGTACAGTAGGGCTATCAGTTGGACTTGGTGATCCCAAGGGTCTTTTCCCAATGTTTCTGTGATTTCTGTGAAATCTTTCTTGTTTCTTTTTTTTTTTTTGTTTTGTTTTTTTTCCCCCAATCACAATGAATAAAAAAAGACTAAATTAAAATTAGATTCTTTGGCTGATTTTCTCCTCATTTTAGTCATCTGTTATACACAGAGCTTTTGTTTTGTTTTAATTTCCTAAAACTCCAACCTCACAAAATTCAGAAACCATGTGGAACAAAGAAGAAAAAGCACAGAGGAAGGAAATGACAACACTAATATTTGTATGACATTCAGTGTTCCTAACTGTCATTGGATTTTTTTTAACTGGATCAAAGAACTTCCCAGATATTTTGTACAACAAATTCCTCTAACATCAAAGTCCTATAAGATACCACTATTTTCATGTAGTCACTGCTGAAAGATCTCATTGGTTTCAAAGTTTGTTTTTGCTACTCAGAAATGAATTGTAGTCAGACAAGAGTGACTTGAAATAGCATAAATTCCCCTAATTGATTTTCAATTCATTTGAAAACTTTTATCTTTCATAGGCTAAATTTGTTTGTTTTCTTTCACATAGGACTGAAAAAACTGTTTATGACACAAATGAGAGAATATGTCAAGTGAGACGTAATGTTAGTTATCTTCCTCATATATATAAAATCTTCCTAACACTAGTTATTTCTCTAAAGAACTGCATAAACCAGGTTTTAAGCTAAAGCTTTAGTCACTACTTCTGTTTAAATAGCTACCATGTGAAGATGGAGTCCTTAATATTTCTTAAGTTAATGAGCATGCAACAGGGGTCTTTTTAACACCAGGAAGTACAACTAGAGTGTATAAATACAGTAAACTTTTTCCCGGAGCTTCCAGTTGAGAGCAATTATCTTTGTCAGTAACTGACAGCAATTGATTTACTGTAATCTCAACACTAATTACATCTTTAGGGAGCCACTGTTCTGATAAACTACTATTTACCTTCTCATGTGGATTCTAATGTGATTACAGTTTTCTGAATACCGCTGTCTCTTTCTAACAACCTCATGTGCCTGTGTGAAAGGGTAAAGAACAGAACACTTACGTGCCTCCCTTTGTTTTTTTTTCATTACTCAAAGCCCTGGTGATAATGGACTTCAAAAAATATGAACAGAGGAGCCACACTGTAAGAGGTTGCAATATTGATTTCTTCACTGTCTATTCCAAAAAAAGCAAGCTAATTAAAGGTTACTGTTGCACAATACCCATTAAGATGATAAAATGAAGCTACAGCTGCCTGAACTGTGAATTTTGGATTGCTTTAACAATTCCATTCACTTTTAGCTGAAACCTCAGTTGAGTCTATAATGCCTGAGTTCCAGGAGAGCAAATATGCTTAAGGGTAGATGCTCAAGAGCAAGTAAACTAAATTACACTGGAATTGGTGCTTCGACAATCTGCAGTAACATGACCTCGATGATCTTAGAGGTCTTTTCCAACCAAAATAGTTCTGTCCTCACCTTCAAAATGTCAACTTTTAGCTAAAAAACAGAACATGAACTGTATAGATCCTTTGATCTTGTATCATAAAAATTTATTAATTACCAGGACAAACCGCTTCTATCAACATCAAGAGCATACCTTCAGAATAAAGTTTAGAATGAAAAGCTTCAGATGAAACTCAGGAAACGCTTTTGCAGTTAGAGTAGGCATTTTCTCATCTGTGTGAACTTTTGTGTAGGGTGTATCAGTTTTAAGTGCCCGTAATCCTTAGTTGCTGCCAGCTAAGGAAACTGAAATGATACAAGGACTATTACAAGAAATATGAAAAGCTACAAACCTCATGAGAATTCATATAAATATTTCAGGCAATGGTACCATCTGATATGAATCTTTTAAAACATTTCAATACCAATGGGAAACAACAACAACAAAACAAAACAAACAAAAAAAACCACACCAAAACCCGATCACTGGTGTCAGATTTACCACATTTACTGACGTGAAAGCAAGGAACTTGCAAATTTTTCTCCTGAAACCACCTGCTCCAAATTTTTTATTATGTGCTGCAAATTTACATTTTTTTTTAATCTCTAGTAGATTAAGAAGGATGGATCAGAAGATCATATGTGGGCTGACTGAAAAATTAAAACATCCTGGAAAAAGCCCATTTCCTGTCAATCTAAATTCTAACTATACTTCCACCTCAAATATCATATTAACAAGTAGGTAAAGCTCCTTGTAAGATGCAAAAATCAGTACTTGCTACTGTACACTTAATTTTTTCTTTTTTAATCAAGGCACGTCACACTACCATTGCAGCCAATGTATCTCAAGTCTGACTACAGAAATAGAGTGACATGAATATCACTTAAACACTCAATGGTTACATTTGCATACTGCCAATGTACAGTTCATATTTTCCCTCTTCACACTGTAACACAGAATCTTTCCAAAGACTGTAACAAAGGTAATGATTTACATCATATATAGTAACAGATTTTAAAAAGAATACTTTTCTTTTAACAGAGAAGATCCCAAGTAATTAGTGAGAAGTGTTCACTTTTAATAAGCTATCAAGATCATTATAGCTCAAAGATACACACGTAAATCCTCTAATAAATAAAGCAAGGCACTCTTCAAACCAAGAGGGTAAATAGCATGCAGGAAGAAATTTATCAGTACTTAAGGATGAGCCTGGTCTGTTCCAAATGCAGAAAGCATTTACAGATTCTTGATGTCAGTGACAACAGTCCCAATTCTGCTTAACTATTTGGTAACTTTGAGATTGAAAAGTGAGTTAATCTGGTCAGTGACATTAACATCCTGCCAGAAAGAACAGCTTTGTCAATAAAACATGATTTTACAAAACCCCTGTCACAGAAACCTCACAGAATGGTAGGCTATAGAATGACCTATCAAATGTATTATTGTGGCCGGTTGACGTTGCCCCCTTAAGAAAGGGAATATGGTGGACGGAAGTTGGTAAACGGAAGGAATAGTCTAAACTAATTTCATTGGTGAAGTGGGAGGAAGCACCTTCTGAGCTGGGACTATACTGGGTTTTTTCCAGCACCTTATCTTCAGTCTTGCTTCTGCCTTTCCACGGTGTAGCAGCTCTGCAGCTCTGTCTCTGTGCTGGGCTTTCTGCCAAGGCCTCGGCCTTGAAAACAAGATACCAGGCCTGTATATTAACTCCTTTCCAATTAACACAAACTGCTTCTAACATTTTTTTTTTCCCTCTCTTTTCTTTCTCTTTCTATCCCATTCTGGGGAAAGGGGGGAGAGAGGGGAGAGCGGAGGTGGGGAACCCCTCTCTGCCGAGGGGGTCACTCTCATTTCTGTGTTACTCTGTTGTATATCTTTGTATATATTGTAGATATTGTAAATTTGTAAATATTCCCCGGCATTCCCTACATTGCTTTGTAAATATAGCTCCACTGCTTTGCTAATTCAGCTTGCGAGTTTTTTTTCCTTTCCCTTCAATTTTTTTTTCCCTTTTACTTTACAAGGGGGAAGGGAGGAGGCTTCTTGGCCTTACCCCTTCCAAACCCACCACATTTTTTTTTATTGGCGCCCAACGTGGGGCAGATAATTAGTTTAATTTATTACTTGATTGATTTAGTGTTTTCTAGCTGAATTAGCAAACATGAAGGTATTGTGGTTTGTGGAGCGACTGTTCTTTTCAATTTTTGGGGCTCTGATTTACAGATATTGTTTGGATTTGATTTTGGATTACCTGGGTAAATATTTGGTGCGGACAATTTATATGTGGGTTATGTATAGAGTTAAATTATGGTATGGAAAATGTATTAATTTCCTATGGCCAGTGAGATACAGGAATGTTACCTCCACCACTCTCCCAATTGAGATAAAGGGTTTTAAGATTCTGCCTGAGGAGACAGTAACTTTAGGTGATGCCTGGGATCCAAAGGTGATTTATTTCATGTGTATAATTCTGCTACTGGTGATAACTAATGTGTATTCTCTGTATTCCTGGCGTCGGGAGAGAAAGGTGTCCAGAGCTTGTTTTGTTATTAAAACTAGATCAAAGAGAAAACGCCGTGGCTCTCGGTCAGTCCCAGAGTCATCTAGTGACGAGGACTGTGGAGAACCCGTGTCAGTCAAAAAGAAGGCTAAAAAGTTAATTGGTAAGGCAGCTCTAAATGACTTTGCTGATTCTGGCAAGCAGCCAAGGGCATCGGCTGGTATCAACATGGCGCCTACTCCTTCTCCTACTCCCTCTCCTTCTTCTTCTTCTCCGTCGGCCATTAACGGAGCAACGTCACTTCCGCCCACTCCCTCGGTGGGACCGGAAGTCACTGCCCCAGCAGCTGATTTATCTCAGGACCTGTCAGCTTCCATTAAGGTGGCTGTAAATTCAAACACAGCTCCAGTTAAGGTGGCTCCTTTAAAGACTAGAGGTGGAAAGGCCAAAGATGGAGAAGAAGAGGAGGAGACTGATCCTGGTGAGGGGCCCTCTACTCTAAAAGATCCTGCTCAGGAGGAAGAGAAGGTTTGTTTTAAAGATCTAGCTAACCTAGTGAGATCAAAGCAGGATAGAGATGAAGTTAGGAAGGCAGCTGGCAAAGGTGGTTCTCAGCTTAAAGAGATCCTTAGGAGAATGACAGCAGGATTTTATGGGCAAAGAATTCAGGGAGATGAAGATCAAGATGATATTACAGACTGTTCGTCACCACGGGAGGAATTGCGAAATGTCCGTAAAGATTTCACCAGGGCAGATAAGGAGCCAGTTCTAGCTTGGCTTAGTAGGTGTTATGATACAGGTGCTTCAGCTCTAACAGTTGGAGACAAGTCAGCAGCTCAGTTAGGAACTCTCTCAAGGGACAATGGAATAGATAGACATCTAGGCGAAGCTCTCGGTAAGGTTAATCTGTGGATACGCCTTTTAATAGCGGTTGCCCTGAGATACCCTTCCCGAGATGATCTCCCATGGAATCCTAAACCCTGGACTACCATAGATGAGGGAATTAAGCGCTTGAGAGAATTTGCTGTTAGAGAGCTACTCTATGGTGAACATGAAACTCTGAATCCTGATGACGTTCCTGTGGGTATTGGTCTTGCTAAAAAGATCATCAAACTTGCTCCTTCCAATTATGCAAACATTCTGGCAAGCAGAATTGTGTCAAGAAGTCATGGTGGAGCTTCTCCCACGGTTGGCCAATTCAGTGATCAAATGAGACAATTGGAGGATAGCATGACGCGTGGTTCTTTGGTTTCGGCCATCAAAACGATGTCTGGTGATATTCAGAATTGCATAAGAGAGTTAAAAGATTCCATATACCAATTGGCACAGAAGGATAATTTCAATTCTTCCTCCAGGTGGATACAAGTTTCATCTGTGAGGAATACACGTCCTCCAAGGAGGTCATTCCAAAACAGGACATTCCAAAACAGGTCATTCCAAAACAGACCACCAAGGCAATCACGTAGAACTATTTGGATAACTCTGCGTGATCAGTTTGGTGAGAACATGAACCGCTGGGATGGCCAACCAACTTCTAATCTTTTCAGGAGACTGAGGGAATTGCAAAGTGGCAGAACCCAAGGTAGCAATACCAGAAGGGTAGCTGTTACTTCCACAGTTCCCCAGAACGACTCTTATGGCTCCAACAGTGGCTCCAGTTATAACATGCAAAGTTATAACCCTGCAAACTATGTGCAATGCACATGTGCGCATGTTCCCCATAACTAGGGGTGCCCTGCCTCCCGCCAGGGGGAGGAGAGGGATAACAGAGATAACAGAATCTATTGGGATGTGTACATCCAGTGGCCTGGCACTTCACAATTTCGGAAGTACAGGGCCTTGGTTGACACAGGAGCTCAGTGCACCATAATACCATCAAATTATCAGGGATCAGAGTCTATAACTATTCTGGGAGTCACTGGTGGATCTCAAGAGTTAAGTAAGGTAGAGGTTAATATAAGTTTCACTGGTAAACAATGGAGGAAGCATACAGTTGTGACCGGACCTGATGCACCTTGTATTTTGGGAATTGATTTTTTGAGAGAAGGGCGTTTCAAAGACCCTAGAGGTTACAAATGGGCTTTTGGAGTAGCTTCTATAGAAATAGATGGACAAAAATTGAAGCTATCTGCCAGACCTGAGCTTTCTGATGAATCTGCAGTTGTGGGACAACATAAGATACAGGACATTAAATTGCCGGTTGCTTCTCAGACTGTGCATCACAGGCAATACAGAACCAACCGTGACTCTTTGTTGCTCATTCAGAATCTGATTCGTCAGTTGGAGAGTCAGAAAGTCATCAGCAAAACTCATTCACCTTTCAACAGTCCAGTGTGGCCTGTGCGGAAGCAGAATGGAGACTGGCGTCTGACAGTAGACTACCGAGCCCTGAATGAAGTGACACCACCTATGAGTGCAGCAGTACCAGACATGATGGAGCTACAGTATGAGCTGGAATCCAAAGAGGCCAAATGGTATGCTACCATAGACATTGCTAATGCATTTTTCTCTATTCCCATAGCAGAGGAATGCAGGCCTCAGTTTGCTTTCACCTGGAGAGGAATCCAGTACACTTTCAACAGGCTGCCAATGGGCTGGATCCACAGCTCAAGCATCTGTCATGCAGTGATCCACGATGCTCTGGAGGAAGGCGGTGCTCCAGAACACATCCAGTTCATCGATGATATCATCGTCTGGGGTAAAACTGCTGAGGAAGTCTTCGAGAAAGGTAACAAAATCATTGACATTCTTCTGAATGCAGGTTTTGCCATCAAGCGAGACAAGGTGAAAGGACCTACCACAGAGATTCAGTTTCTGGGAGTGCGGTGGCAGGATGGACGCCGACACATTCCAGTGGATGTGGTAAATAGAGTCTCTACCATGGCAAGTCCCACAAACAAGCAAGAGACCCTACGTTTCTTGGGGATAGTGGGATTTTGGCGACTGCACATTCCTGGATATAGTCAGATTGTGAAACCTCTGTATGATGTGACTCGAAAGAGAAACCATTTCCACTGGGGACCTGAACAACAAGCAGCCTTTGACCAGATAAAGCAAGAGGTAATTCAAGCAATGGGTCTGGGACCTGTCCGAGATGGTCCAGACATTAAGAACATTTTATACACGGCTGCAAGTGACAATGGTCCAACCTGGTGCTTGTGGCAAAAAGTTCCAGGTGAGACACGTGGACGACCTCTTGGTTTCTGGAGTCGAGGTTACAGAGGTTCAGAGGCTAATTATACTCCAACAGAGAAAGAAATTTTAGCTGCCTATGAAGGAGTGAAAGCATCTTCTGAAGTGATTGGAACTGAATCACAACTTCTTCTAGCTCCCAGATTACCAATTTTGAATTGGATGTTCAAAGGCAAAGGCTCCACACCACATCATGCCACAGACTCAACCTGGTCTAAGCGGATGGCTCTGATAACACAGAGAGCTCGAATGGGAAATCTTGAAAGACCTGGTCTAGTGGAGGTGATCTCAAGTTGGCCTGAAGGTATCAACTGTGCTAAACCTCCAGAGGAGAAAGTAACACGTGCTGAGGAAGCTCCTCCTTACAATGACCTTTCTGATGATGAAAAGAAATATGCTTTGTTCACAGACGGTTCCTGTTGTCTTGTTGGAAACAAGCGAAGGTGGAAGTCTGCAGTGTGAAGTCCAACACGCCGAGTTGCAGAGGCGAGAGATGGAGAAGGAGAATCCAGTCAGTTCGCAGAGGTAAAAGCTGTCCAGCTAGCTCTCGACGTGGCTGAACGTGAGAGATGGCCAAAGCTTTATCTCTACACCGACTCATGGATGGTAGCCAATGCTCTATGGGGTTGGCTAAAGAACTGGAAGAAGAGTGGTTGGCAGAGGAAAGGAAAACCCATTTGGGCAGCCAACCTGTGGCAGGACATTGCTGATCGAATCGAGAGAATTCCAGTGAAAGTGAGACACATCGATGCTCACATTCCTAAGAGCAAAGCTACTGAGGAACAGCAACACAACCATCAGGCAGATCTAGCTGCAAGAGTTTCTCAGGTAGACATGGACTCTAATCTTGATCTCGACTGGAAACACCGAGGTGAGATATTCTTAGCTCAGTGGGCTCATGATTCATCAGGACATCAAGGCAGAGATGCAACATACCAATGGGCTCGTGACAGATCCATAGACATTTCCATGGATGCTATCACACAAGTCATCCATGACTGTGACATTTGTGCTGCTATTAAGCAGGCAAAACGACTTAAGCCCTTGTGGTATGTTGACAGATGGTCCAAGTACAAGTATGGTGAAGCTTGGCAGATTGACTACATCACTCTACCACGTTCTCGTTCTGGTAAGCAATACGTGCTTACTATGGTAGAGGCAAACACTGGATGGTTGGAAATTTATCCAGTTCCACATGCAACTGCACGCAACACCATTCTCGGTCTGGAGAGACAGATCCTGTGGAGACACGGAACTCCAGAGAGGATTGAGTCAGACAACGGAACTCATTTCAAGAACAACCTTGTAAAGAACTGGGCAAAAGAGCACGGTATTGAGTGGATATTCCACATTCCCTACTATGCACCAGCTTCAGGGAAGATTGAACGCTACAACGGTTTGTTGAAGACCACTCTCAAAGCCATGGGAGGTGGATCTTTGAAAAACTGGGAAAAACATTTAGCACAAGCAACCTGGTTGGTAAATAGTAGAGGTTCAGTGAACCGAGCTGGACCTGCACATTCAGATTTGCTACGGAAAGTAGAAGGTGATAGAGTTCCTGTTGTTAGAGAAAAGAATCTGTTGGGTAAGACTGTTTGGGTATTTTCACCCTCAGGAGAGGTTAAGCCTATCCGAGGGGTGGTTTCAGCTGAAGGTCCGGGTCACACTTATTGCGTAATGCAAGAGAATGGTGAGATCCAGTGTATTCCACAAAGAAATTTAACTTTAGCTGAAAGAAGTTAATTTCAAACTGTTGTACAGCTACGTCGCGTCCAAAGGAAGAATCAACGAGGAATCTACGGTGCACGAACCCTGAGATCCCTGAGAGCCCTGAGTCAACTAAGAGACCCTGAGAATCCCTGTTTCCCTTTTCTTCGCTTTGTCAGTGAAGAAATGAACTGTTTTCCATTTTTCTCATTTTATGATTTTCTTGGACTTTTGAATCATCTACATCTGAGCATAGCCGGAATGGACTATAAACTTTACTCACAAACTGTAAATATCGTTTTGGATTGGATGGACAGTATGAACAGCCAATGAAATTGTTTAGAAGGGGTGGACTGTGGCCGGTTGACGTTGCCCCCTTAAGAAAGGGAATATGGTGGACGGAAGTTGGTAAACGGAAGGAATAGTCTAAACTAATTTCATTGGTGAAGTGGGAGGAAGCACCTTCTGAGCTGGGACTATACTGGGTTTTTTCCAGCACCTTATCTTCAGTCTTGCTTCTGCCTTTCCACGGTGTAGCAGCTCTGCAGCTCTGTCTCTGTGCTGGGCTTTCTGCCAAGGCCTCGGCCTTGAAAACAAGATACCAGGCCTGTATATTAACTCCTTTCCAATTAACACAAACTGCTTCTAACATTTTTTTTTTCCCTCTCTTTTCTTTCTCTTTCTATCCCATTCTGGGGAAAGGGGGGAGAGAGGGGAGAGCGGAGGTGGGGAACCCCTCTCTGCCGAGGGGGTCACTCTCATTTCTGTGTTACTCTGTTGTATATCTTTGTATATATTGTAGATATTGTAAATTTGTAAATATTCCCCTGCATTCCCTACATTGCTTTGTAAATATAGCTCCACTGCTTTGCTAATTCAGCTTGCGAGTTTTTTTTCCTTTCCCTTCAATTTTTTTTTCCCTTTTACTTTACAAGGGGGAAGGGAGGAGGCTTCTTGGCCTTACCCCTTCCAAACCCACCACAATTATGAACTGTGGGAAACAGTAAAAATAATTTTTATTCTAAATTGTGCAAATGTCACCTTGCAAAGTAGTATAATCTATGGACACTTTCATTCCTTATCTATAGGCAATCCATAAAATATTTCAATAACATCCTTAACAGGAGTCCAAGACACAAGAAGTTTTGCTTGTTGTGGCTGGAAAGACTGATACAACAGGCGTAACTACAGCATATGTAAATGAAATCTGTCAGGCTATGTATTTACATGCCAGCCTCTGGCTTTATTTTAGTTCAGTTACGATTTGATTCTGTATGGTGGAACAGGAAATGGATCTCTAATAAAATGTTCCAAGAGGGTATGTCCAGTACTCTAAAGCACTGACTGACAACATCATAGGGGCAAATTCCACATGAGAGAGGCAAGTACGACAGTTCTTCCAAGACTTGTTTCTGAAGCCATGGCCGCTGGTCAGGCACGGTAATATAGAGAGCCCTAAAATGGTAGCATCTCTATTTTTGGTACTCAATTGTATGCAATATCTCCTGAATTCCCTATATAAGAGTATCTTTTCACATAAGGTGGGCAAGTGAAACTGTGTGGTTCTCCTCTCTGTGGCAACCACGTAATTATCTTTCAACCACAGCAAATCAAAGTTATTGTTATGATTACTTGCAATGATGTTTGCCATCTTTCTGCTATGATGATCTCTTTCAACTTTTTCCTCTTCTTACTTTAAAGTACTCCAAGTTAAGAGTGTGAGAATTAAAAAAGTGTTTGATCAAAGGAAATAGCAGTCTCCTAGATTAAAGATCAGTGAGCACAGTGATGTCCCTTTGCATCTCCATAACATGAACTATGGTAGCAACTTGCAGAGTGTTGGCTTTTTTCTCCACATTCCAGTACCTGTGGAGGCCTTAGTGCATCATGCTATGTTTTAACAATTGACTAATTTTAGTTCAACATAGGTGGATTTTTCTGTATTCAAGGAAGAAGAACCTTTATTTCATGCATTTGAATTAGCTCTGTATTGAGAAAAATAAATGCCAAACTACATCCATCCTTGATGGAAATCAACTGGATGAGTTTCACCTCACCTAGCTTAATAAAGCTGTTTTAATCCAAATCAGTCATACATATTCACTTTAGAGTAAATGAAGGTGAAAAGACACCTCCAGGAGACAATTCATTCCACTCTTAAGAAAATTAAATCATCATTAGGAAGTTCTGAAGATTCCATAGGTCCAAAAAGAGCCTATTCCAGAAATATGGAAACTGTGACATACACAAACTGCCTCTGGGACAAATAATTTGCATCATTAAAAAAAATACATAATTCTGCAGAACTTGGGAAAGGTTTTTTTTAAAAGCACCCTATATTGTGATCATAATATTTTTTTTTTTTTTAATTTTTTTAAAAGTAAGAGTTCATTCATCTAACTTCCTCTGCCCTAATATTGATTACAGGCGTAGCAATGCATTATTTCTGGGAAAATGAAACCAGAACATTCTTAAAAGGTTCAGAATAAAAGCACAACTAATTCCAAGAAACATGACTGTGGAAAATTTGTCTTGTTGGCAAGGTTTCTATACTTTACTGACACTGCAAGATCCTTTAGAAGATAAAGGTAAATGAGATGAGAACCTAAATTCTTTGCATTAATAATGAAGACAAGAACAAGTACTGTTTGAAGTAAAAACAGTAAACATCCCTGTTGGATCACTAAGATTAACTAGGTTCCCTAAGACTAACTGCATTTATTAGAACAAAAGATAAAACCCCCGATGATAAAATTTGCAGATGGCATAAAACTAGTGGATATACAAATAATGATGTGGTGAGGCCAATCATACAGCTAAATCTGGATCTTTTTGTAGTACATAGTTATTCACACTGCCTAAGACAAAATCTAGCTGTCAAATGCAGAACCAAAGGAATATAAGACAAGTAACGCAGTAGATTGAATTAAACTGATAATGAGGGACCTAGGAACATTGGCATACAGAGAATTGAGCTCACACTGGTTCTATGATAGTGAAGCTATAAAGGATAACCCAATCCTTGGGAGCATGTCAAGTCAAAATTGATGTACCCATATACAAAACAAATTAAATCAGTATAAAATCATCCATCATGTGTTTAAGGACAATGCAAGAAAGTATTCAGAAAATAGCAATAAGATGAAATCATATCTATAGCCCATGCCTTGTACTGAGGGATTTAAGAAGTTCAGCCCTAATCAAGGAAGAGAAATCAATAAATAGCATGACAATGCGAAATATATTCCACAAGGTCTTCCAAATTCTTACAGCTCTAATTGCACATGAATGCCTCCTGAATTCCTAAGATTTAAGGACTACACAAGGGTCATGGTTACAAGAAATTTTCACTAAGTTGCCACAGTAACTCTTTACAGACTAAGTACACTCATTACCAGTGCATTAACACTTTATTTTCTCATATATAATGCACATATAATGGAATTTCAAACACCATAAAAGG
Organism: Melanerpes formicivorus; assembly: GCF_026170545.1. Classification (NCBI taxonomy): domain Eukaryota; kingdom Metazoa; phylum Chordata; class Aves; order Piciformes; family Picidae; genus Melanerpes; species Melanerpes formicivorus. Next base: position 13,239,720 of record NW_027142353.1, on the reverse strand, counting down.
GTGGTAAAACTGCAGAATCACCAAAACTGTCTGCAGAGATTTTCCAGGCAAAAACATGCCTGGGAAATCTCTTATCCTGACCTACATGGGTAAGAGATGCATGACAGTAAGTAGCAAAAAACAAGGCTGAGTGAATGGAAATTTACATTAGGCTATATTCTATCAGAAATAAGGTAGACATTTTTCAGTATTAAACATTAATCACTGAAGTAACTTACCTAAAGAACACCACCAATCCTTCATCATTTGAAGTTTTAAATTCAAGAAAGGAAAACTCATTATAAGATGTGTGGAAAAAAAAAATCTCCAAGTGTCAGAAAAAAAAAAAATTACTGGGAGAAACTTGATGCCAAGTATATTGCAGCTATTAACACTAGATCACTATTGGCTTTTAAAACCTCCCTGTATAAATCCTTCAAATTAATAGATACTTCAGTACTATCAAAATGCTTCCAAAAGGCTTTGCATATATCTGAAATCTTACATACTCTCAAATGGAAATGTACCTCATTGCTTTTCACATAACAGTTAGATGCCTGGTTTGTTTCTGGTTTGGTGGTGTGGGGTTTTTTGTTGTTGGGGTTTTTTTAAGTGTTTTTTTGTTTGTTTGCTTGTTTTGTGTTGTTTTGGTTTTTTCTGTTCCTTGTTTTGTGGCATAATTTGAAATAAGTTTGCAAAAATAATTTAAAAGTTATTAGAAGTTATATAAATGAGGCCCCAACATGAACTGAAACTACCTTTATTCCAGGTAAAGAAATAAATATCTCTTTTTAAGAAGATGATAGGAAGGTAAAAAAAATACTCATTCCACAGCACCCTTCTGGAGAAACTGGCTGCTCATGGCTTAGATGGGCAAACATTTTGCTGGGTAAAAACCTGGGTAAAAAACTGACTGGATGGCCTGACCCAAAGAGTGCTGGTGACTCCAACTGACAGCTGGTCACAAGTAGTGTTCCCCAGGGCTCAGTAGTGAAGCCAGTCTTGTTTAATGTCTTTGTCAATGATCTGAATGTCCAGAGAGAGCAACAAAGCTCGTGAAGGGGCTGAAGAACAAGTCTTATGATGAGTAGCAGAGGGAACTGAGGTTATTCAGCCTGGAGAGAAGTAGGCTGAGGGCAGACCTCACTGCTGTCTACAACTACTACCTGAAAGGAGGCTGTAGTGAGGTGGGTGTTGGTCTCTTCTCCCTAGTATCAAGTGACAGAACAACAGGAAATTACCTCAAATTGCACCAGGGGAGGTTTAGATTGGATATTAGGAAATTTTTCTTTACTGAAAGAGTGGTCAGGCATTAGAATAGGCTGCCCAGGAAGGTGCTGGAATCACTGTCTCTGGAGGTGTTCAAAACACATGTAGACATGACACTGCAAAGTATAGTTTAATGGCCATGATCGTGTTAGATCAGTGGTTGTACTTGACGATCTTTGAGGTCTTTTCCAACCAAAACACTTCTATGAGTCTATGGCAATGGCAACTACAGCAACACCTGACAAAACTGGTGAAACATCATTTTTGAGAAGTTGCATCTAATATTGGTAATCTATGAGAAATTTTACATGCACAACCAAGAATAACCATATTAGGATGAAGTCCATACAACTAGGTAACCTAAGTGAATCAATGTCAGAAATTTTATTTACAATACAAGGAATCACATTTATTCTGTATTGGCTATGTCCAAGTTTTGGTACTAATCACAAAACTTAGAATTAAATTGGAATTTCAAGGTTGAGAGGTGAAATATGTATAATTCAGGTACTTGACATGCTCTCTTGCTAAGTTCCATATTTTTTCTGCAGTGTTTAAGTGACAGAAATTTCTGCTTCAACCATTGTCAAAGACATACAGAAATAAGACAAGAGATCAAACAGGTAGAGATTACTCTGTACATGACAGGAACACATTGTCTCAATAGCTCAGGTGCATAGAAAATAAGCAAGACATTTTAAGTCATCACTCATTCTGCATGTAGACAGTCAAAGACTGGGGTCGCAATACCTGACTAAACTAATTTTATTCATACTTTTTTCCTTCTAATCTCATCCAAGTTAAAGAAGCTTTTTTTATCATTGACAAATTTTTACTTGCTTTATCAGCAGTTGTTTGGGTTTGTTTAACAGTGTAAATTTATGTCATGGAAATCTCCTTGTCCAGTCACTTATTATTAACTGAGATAGTTTCATAGTTTCATAGTTTCATAGTTTCATTCAGGGTTGGAAGGGACCACAAGGATCATCTAGTTCCAACCCCCCTGCCATGGGCAGGGACACCCCACACTAGATCAGGCTGGACAGAGCCTCATCCAGCCTGCTCTTAAACACCTCCAGGGACGGGGCCTCGACCACCTCCCTGGACAACCCATTCCAGGGTTTCACCACTCTCATGGTGAAGAACCTCCTCCTCACATCCAGCCTGAATCTCCCCACCTCCAGCTTCATTCCATTCCCCCTAGTCCTATCACTACCTGAGATCCTGAGAAGTCCTTCCCCAGCCTTCCTGTAGGCCCCCTTCAGATACTGGAAGGCGACAATTAGGTCACCTCGGAGCCTTCTCTTCTGCAGACTGAACAGCCCCAACTCCTTCAGTCTGTCCTCATAGGAGAGGTGCTCCAGCCCTCTGATCATCCTCGTGGCCCTTCTCTGGACACATTCCAGCACCTCCACATCCCTCTTGTAATAGGGGCTCCAGAACTGGACACAGTACTCCAGGTGGGGTCTCACCAAGGCTGAGTAGAGGGGGAGAATCACCTCCCTCGACCTGCTAGCCACACTTCTCCCGATGCAGCCCAAGATCTGATTGGCTTTGCGGGCTGCAAGTGCACACTGAGAGCTCATGTTGAGCTTTTTGTCCACCAGCACCCCCAAGTCTCTCTCCTCAGGGCTACCCTCCAGCCAGTCACTGCCCAGCCTGGATTTGTGCCTGGGATTGCCTCGACCCAGATGCAGGACCCTGCACTTGCTCTTATTGAACTTCATGAGGTTGGCCTGTGCCCACCTCTCCAGCCTGTCAAGGTCCCTCTGGATGGCCTCCCTTCCCTCCAGCATGTCTGCTGCACCACACAGCTTGGTGTCATCAGCAAACTTGCTGAGGGTGCACTCAATGCCACTGTCCATGTCCCCCACAAAGATGTTGAATAAGACAGGTCCCAGGACTGATCCCTGAGGGACTCCACTTGTCACTGGCCTCCACTGGGACATGGAGCCATTGACAGCCACTCTTTGGGTGCGGCCATCAAGCCAGTTCCTTATCCATCTAGTGGTCCACCCATCAAACCCATGTGTCACCAGTTTGGAGACCAGGATGTGGTGTGGGACAGTGTCGAAGGCTTTGCTCAGGTCCAGGTAAACGACATCAGTTGCTCGCCCCTCATCTATTAATTAGATAATTATTAATTAGATAATTAGGATTAATTTGTGAATGCAAATATTATTTCACAAACTTCATCTTATTTGGTTACACTTTCTTCTAGTTCATTAGTTAGTATTTTCTGAGTATTATGCTTCAATATTAACAGTAAATTATATAGAAATAATGCATTGTGATAAAATGTTGAGATGTTACAATTATACTATATACATATATGAAACATGTATACTAAAAAGAAGCTAATAAAGAGAAAATTGATATTATGTATGTCTTAGAGACTATAAAAGTATGTAATTACATTCAAGAATGCCTGAAGTGTAAGTTCTTGGTATACACCTAGAAAATCTATTATTACACCCTCATGTGAGTGCAAATACCTTCAGTTCCACGGGGATTTTTTATTTTTGTTCCAGAGATCAGATCCTCCGATCATAAATAAAATGTCCAGTGTCACCCTACCTGAGCCATGCCCAATGCTTCAACTAACTATAATGGAGAACAGAGTATGTGCAAAAGCAGTCACTACAGATCCTACATGTACTTTAGTTTGGAAGAATTACTACACATTGCTGCATGCTTTACTTTTAGATTCACTGTAAAGGCAAAGGAAAGCCAAAGTGTTTCTCATGTTTGTTTTTCCATTTCAGTGCAATGCAAATTTTCTGCTTTTCTCTTTGGCAAAGAGTGCAGTGACATACCATTAGACATATTCTAGCGTCCTTAGAGGCTCAAGAATTACCTAAGCCATCATTTTATTACTGAGAAAAGTAGTAACTCATTATAAGGAATATTTAAACCTGTATTAATTAAAAAAAAAAAAAATGAGAGAAATTACTGTATTTCCAAGAACTTACCAGAAAAAACAAGCCGATTGTTCCCCTACTTTTCTTAGCCATGACTGGTTCTTCACTTCTGAAGCAGATATAATGTAGTGCCATTGCTAACAAACTACTTTTGCATCACGATTAAGTTGAACACAATCACTTTTATGTTAGAAATTATGAACTATAGTTTATCACATGCTATTTCACAAATCTTTTCTGAACAATGTCAGGCTCACCTTTGGACTGAAGACTGTTTTAAAAGCCTTAATGTAATACAAAGCATATGTCCACTACACTTCAGCAATGATTCCTTCAAACAGTAATGAACAGCTCTGCAAGCAGTTTGCTATTAAATGGCTTTGTGAACCCTTCATGTTTGCTCAGTACATTCTTTTCCAAAGTCCTGGAACCTTATTCAATTGACCAAGATGTTGCTTGGTACCAGTTTGATCATTTCATTCTTACTAGGAAGATTAAAACTAGAGCATTTCATTGTTGTGCTGTTTTCTACCACAGTGAGTGAAGAGAGCAAAGGCAAACAACAAAAAAAAAAAAGACCTGAAATTCGCATTAGCACAATTACTAACCAGATGCAGCTTCTGACAAAAATCCCACATAAAAGCTTTTTCCTTTAGATATCAGAAGCAAGAATCACAGTTCAGCACAGTATTAAATTACAGCTTCAAATCTCCTGTGGTTAAAAAAAGAGAAAAAAACCAATTAACAAACCCACAATGCAAATGCTAGTAGTTAAAACTTTCTAAGAATTTTAATTAATATGTGCTGTTCTAATAGTGTTTTATTAAAAGCAGACTATGAGAAGACTGGTAGAAGTGGTGTAAGAGTAATTTCTACAACTTAAAATTGTCTACTGGTATCTGTGACACTTAAGTTTCACCTCCCCTATTAAACACAGGTGTGACTGTCTTTTGTCACTGAAGACAATTTACATGGAATAACCAATATCCAACGTGAACCAGCACACTAACTTCCAGTGGTAGATCTCAGCTTGGTAGTGCATCAGACCCTTAATGGGAAGGTCGTGAGTTCAAGCCTGCAGTGGGCAGTAGTGTCTTCCCTACTCTAGTCATGTGGTGTGTGGTGACAGGTTGGACTCGATGATCTTTGAGGTCTCTTCCAACCTTAGGAATACTGAATACTGAATGTTCTTAACCCATATTAACTGTGGAAGTATGCACAAGAAGTTTTTGGTATTGTGCTAGATGGCATGGCTACAAGCAATCAAGTGACTGTTGTGACAATTAACATAGACAATTCCAGACCACAGGCATGTGCCTTGACACTCTCTGATTAACTAATGAAAACACAGCTTTAATTTTCATAGACAAAGTTCCTAGCTGGGAGGTGGACAGAGCACAGGTCAAGACTGTCAAGTGGAAAACTATTAGTAAACATAAAATGATGGTAGATCCAGAGAAACTGCTTTAGGAGCTTTAACTTAGACCACACAATAGTTAAGTTACTTATTTAATGACATAATATTTTATTGACAATGTTTGGATTATCACTGCTGCACAATCCACAAAACAAGTTATCTTGAGTAAATGCTGGAAAATCTGGAGCACAGAAATATTTTGGAGTTCTCATCTTCTGTGGAATCTCAGTGCCTTAGTCAGAACTTTATGTTAAGTATCCCCACTTACTTGTCAAAAGTATTTGCCACTTACACTCCATTACCAAAAATACACTTTCCAAAATTCTGAATCAAACTGCTTAAGCCTTAAAATGTCACCAGTGGTGGCTGTAGCAGTTACAAAAACTGTACCTTGTTCAGGGAAGAAGCATCATGGCATGAACTCTCTGAGCTTAATAAAGCAAGAAAATTTTATCTTCAAATTCTTGGATTTAATTTTCAAGGAAAAGGAGAATTTTTATTGTGTAAACAAATTCAGTTTAGGTTGAACAGTAATTTCTTATTTGGGAAACAATGCCTTATATTTCTATTTCTAATTCTAATTCAGCAAAGCCTACAGATTAACATACAGTTAACCTTAAATAAAAACACTGAAATGTAAAAGGAAACAGATCACTGCCGACCACTTAGAGAAAAATGAACACGTGTACCCTATGCAGTAAAATTAGTTACACACAGGACACAGAGGATATAGATGGTAGAATGAAACATAATTCATTTAGTGAATAGTAATAGATGAGAAAATAAGGACAAATATATCCATGTCTGAGATTACTAATCCAAATGGACTCTAATTTGGCATCTTTTTTTTTTTTTTTTTAATTAATAAGCATCTGCTGACATCTGACATACTAAAGAGAGGAGTCATGCTCTGACAGATTTTGGTACACAACAACATTTTGGTAGTTCACAATAGTATCTACCTTAACAGTGATGAACACCTACAACACTGCAGATAGGTATATAAATGTAGCAGAAAGTATCATTCACCACAACAATGCTTTTGAATTTTTTTGAAGTGTACTCTAGTTTTAAGTATTTATAATAACAAATACACTAATGTAGTATGTACTTACTAAGCACTCTAGACAATGTTTGTCAACCTAAAAAGTCTTTGTAACATGATCTATCACTACTATATTCCATTATCAAAATCTTTAGCAAAGTATATGAAGTGTAAATTATGGTAAGAGTACATGTGATTGACTTCCATATGAATTCATTAAATTATCCAACTTAATATAACACCATTAAAGAAGATACATTTAATTCTAAACTTCTAAAATGTATCCTTTAAAGATTATGTGCATTTTTTAAATTATAAATTGATAAACTGATTACATCCTGCTTTAAAGAAGCATACTTCAATTGTAACCCATGATAAAATTCCCCAATTCACATGTAGCAAACTGAATACCATCTAAACGGAAAGATTTTTTTTTTCTCAGTGTAGTTCTCACAAGTAGGATACTTACAGGAAAATACTGACTTTCCCCCCTCAAAGGAACATCAGTGTCTCTTGATTCCATTTAAACTCCTAACAGCTTGGCTGGCTCCAGTCATCTTCTATCATAAGTGAAGGGGTTGTGGACTACATAGTTTACTAATAAAAATGCAACACTTCTGTCTTCCTTTCCTCTTTTGCACATTTTTTGATAAAACCGTTTTCCATCTTAAGGCATTCATATAAAGATATTGGTGGGGAGCCTCATGACACTGCTTTATGCTCTAGAGAGGACTTTTTACAGAGAGAAAAATCACCTCTGTTGAAATGCTCCCCTTGCTGCTGTTGTAGAGGCTGAACAGCACAATTAGACTCTCTTGCTTTTTCAAGGGAAGCGGTTTACAAGTTTTAAAGAATATTGCCCAGATCACCAAAAGGTGTTAAATTCATCATCTGGCATGTGATCTTTCCCATTGAATCAAAAAGTTTGGAAAAGACCTCAGAGATCATCAAGTCCAACCAATCACTGAACTAATACCTCATGGCTATCTAAACCATGGCACCAAGTGCCACGTCCCATCCCTTTTGGAACACCTCCAGGGATGGTGACTCCACCACCTCCCTGGGCAGGACATTCCAATGGCCAATAACTCTTTCAGTGAAGAGCTTTCTCCTCACCTCAAGCCTACACTTCTGCTGGTGCAGCTTGAGACTGTGTCCTCTTGTTCTGGTGCTGGTTGCCTGGGAGAAGAGACCATCCTCCTCCTGGCTACAACCACCCTTCAGGTAGTTGTAGACAGCAATAAGGTCCCCCCTGAGCCTCCTCTTCTCCAGGCTAAACAATCCCAGCTCACTCAGTCCCCTCAAGGCTTGTGCTTGAGACCTCTCACCAGCCTCATTGCCCTTCTCTGGACACATTCAAGTGTCTCAATGTCCTTCTCAAATCGAGGAGCCCAGAACTGGACACAGTACTCAAGGTATGGCCTAACAGAAAGCTGTGCTGACAAAAATAATCCTTTCTCTTAGAATAAATTATCCTTTCCCAGTAACAAACTATATGTTTATTATGTTCTGATTTGCAATATATATATATGAGATATGTATCAGACTATCCATTTACAATTATTTAAGGCAAGGATATGGATGCAAACAAATTCTCCATGATTATGAAAATGAATAATCCTTGTTAAAACCATCAGTAGAAAATGAGTTCATAATATCGATATTTTAAATTTCTGTATTTCAATGCGTAAACTAATAATCACAAGGATAATACAGATCCACCTTATGAAGCCAATACTTTTTACCTATTGGAAAACTGCATTATTATTTGATACAACAGGTAAAATATTTTTGTAGTGAAATTGATGACATTAATTTCTCTTAATTTCTTAATCCTAACAATGGGAGAGGCAAAGAAAACTTCCTTCACCATTTTGGATGGAGCTTGAGAAAGAACTAGAGCTTCATGGAACAGGAAGTGCAAAGACAAGGGAGATCTGCTGTCTAAGGTTAGGGCACACAATCATCAAGTAGAATATCAAGTCATTTAATAAAGAAATATAAACTGTGTCTTATCTCCTTCCTACTTTCACTTTACCAACAATACTCTGAAGAGGCAGAGGATCAGACACATCTCTCATATTTTTTGCTATCTCAGAGACACACAGTGAAATATATGAGGCATACACAAATCACTACATACACTTTCAAAATTAATCTTTTCAACTCCCTAAGGCAATCTGCATTTCAAATTCCTCCACAGTAAAACATTTGGCACTGCAGAACTTCATTTGCAAGTAGGGATTACACACAGTATTTGATCTGAGCCAATAAATAAATTTAAGTGAGTTTTTTGACAAGTCACACCTCAATCATTATTTCAATAAGAAAATAAATCCTCAAGACTTTGACTATAGTTTATTAACATTTCTAAAACACTCTTTTAAACAAGTACTGGCAACTTAACAGTGCAAAGTGCAAGGTGTTACATACTTTTTTACATACTTTTTTACTAGAACAGACTAGACTTGGCTACATTTTACAAAATTTTACAAAATTTTGTATGCTTGTTTTTCAAAATAGAAAGCAAAAGTATGTGGGGTTTTGAGAAAAGCTAATGGTGCTGGAAATGAAAGGAAAAGTTATTCTGTTGGATATAATAATTACAAGTTCCTGATGGGAAATATTTTTCTACTGTAATGGAATGTATGCAATGAATACTCCAATTTTTATTTTGTACCTCATGATAATTAGGTAAAAATTATGCCATTAAATAAAATTAAAGTTATATTTAATGTACTAATGATTCTCTGTAAGAAAGAACTCAGTCAAATTATTATACAACACAGTCATAGAACTATGATAAACCAAGTATCTCTGCACCAGGTGAAAACTGCTCAGGGCCACTATTTTCTCCATCAAATACTGTTTGGTTTCCATAGTGCCATTAAATTTATATTGAATGTTATGTGGCCTCCTAAATTTCTGTTGCTCTACCTCTCAAAAGGTACCTCTGCAGCCCTGCATAGCTGGTCCTTATTTTTAGTACCTTGAAAAAAATTAGTATCATAAGCAAACTGTCTTTTTGCTGTCACTGTTCCAGATTACTTAGAAATATGAACTGCCTTGAAAACATATCCTTCTATACCTCCTTCCACTCTGAGAATGCAATGTTTATGTTCATCCTCCTTTCCATATCTGTTAACCAGTTATATACCCATACAAGAACTGGCATCTTAGTTGTCTAAAGTCTTGTGGAGATCCAAATAGATTATATCTACTCTATCTCCTTTATCCAGTTAGCTGCTAATTGCTTCCAAAAATTCCACTGCAGCAAATGGGAAGAATGACCTTTCTTTACAAATGCATTTTGACTCTCCCCACACACGACTCATCTATGTAGTAATTAAGTCTATTTTTTCATACAGCATCTACTAATTTGCCCAGTAAAACCATTCTCAGATGAAAAATATCTGCAAACTCTTAGCTGAATGGAAAAGATTGTGGCAACCTCTAAATACACAGAAAACTATCCAAGATCAGTAGTATGACATTCAACTCCCTATGTAACAGAAATTGTATCAGACTTGGTGGTGTACAGGACAAGCTGAAAACCAAAAATGCGAGTGAAGTCTATTACAGAGACCACTTATACATAGCCTTCATACAATTATGTAAAGCTTTACAATACATAATTCAAGGACACACATTCTTTTTTCATTTATTGGGGAAAAACAAATCCAAAACAACAAAAAAAACCCACACCAAACAACAGCAACTAAAATAATAATAATAAAACCAAACAAAAAACCTAAACTAACAAAAAAAAACCCCAAAAAACTCTAGCGAAGCAATACAACATTGTGGTGGGTTGAAGCTCCCCCCAGCATTAACTTCAGCCAGACTAACTCAGTTAGAAACAAATGAAGCTGTATTTACAAGCAAAAACTACAGTCTACAATGGAATGCAATTAATATGTGCAAAATATACAGTATCTAAAATATTATACAGATATTTACACTTAACAAACAACACAAAAACCACCCTGGTCAGAAGACCAGGAAAGCCTTTTCCACTGCTCCCCCAAACACCCCTGTCCCAAGAGAGACATAGGAGTTGAGAGAAAGCAGAGGATTAGACTTATCCCAAGGTCAGCCAGAAGCACATTACCCCCTGAGCAAAGCAGTAACAGCCATGATCAGAAGAGAAAAGGAATGGGAGTGTGAAATGGAAATGTGAAGAATTGTTATGATACAGCTTCCCTTATTGCAGACATCTCTCCAATTAAATTGTTTAGAATAATATTTTGTTTTCCTTTTTACACCCAACAGTGAGTTATTTATATTTTTCTACTTTTCTGCTCAAAATCTGCAGCTAAATTCTAAAGGCATAGCCTAAAACTACCACAAATATTAACATGGAGCAGCACAGTGCTAGCATGTGCTACTCATTGTAGTAGCACAGTGTTAAGTATATTTATGAAAATATCCAGGATTCTTTGTATACTTTGATGTGTCGTTCTTTGGTGGATTTTGGTGGGGTTTTTTGGTGTGGGTTGGGGTTATTTGTCTGTTTGTTTGTTTGGGTTTTTTTGTAAGTGTTCTGCATTGCACTGATAACTCTACATAATGTTTGATGCAAGGCTGGTTATAATAAGTTGTCTTTAATGAATTCCCTCAGGCCAGCTATAACCTGTTCTCTCATATTAAAAGTACAGACTAACTTTTCAAATGAAAAGGTTGAAATTACAAATCATTCTACAAACAAAATGGCATTTTACACTTAGAAACCACAGGTCATTTTAAATTTCAATGTTTTCTCCAACTTTTATATTAACAGACTCTCAGCTGTATTTTTGTCAGAAAATCACAGTACTTGATTCAGTACAAAGACATGGACAATTATTTCTTACATTTTATTTTATCTGGTTCTAAAATATATGTCAGCAATTGATCATTCATTAACTGGTAATAGCAGCCAGCTTTCCAGAACAAGAGTATCCTATAAATCACTGGAAAATACTGCAATGGATTGCCAACAGCAGACAAGTGCATTGAAGACTGAAAACAGAAATCGGCAAGATTTTTCAGTTCTGACCTTGATTTTCTTAAGATTCTTCAAGCTCCTCGTAATTAAACCTTATTAGGAAAACAAACTTCCCCTGTGTTTGGATTCGACACCTAAAAGTCCTCAATTTTTTAAAACAAATTTTGTATTATCTTCAACTACAATCTGCCACCCTTATTCTCCTGCAATATATTTTGGAAAGCTACACTATTTTCTGTCTCGTGTTACAGTAGCTTGGTCACACTATCACTGGCTTCAAAAATACTGTCTCTCAGTCCAAATTCATTCCCACAGTAACTGGAAAATACTGTAATAAATGTAACTTTGGTCAGACTTGAGCAGATTTCCACTAACATCCAGCATCACTTATATCTTCTATTATAAATATGAACACTGGAAGAATATTTTCATATCAATTAATATCTTTTAACCTAGAAAAAATAGGACAAACTAAGAAGAATTTTGAGCTAACGAAATAATTCCCAATTGCCACTGTCAGCTCATCCAAAGGGCTGCATCCCAACAAGCATGGCCAGCAGGTTGAGAGAAGTGATTCTGTCTCCCTCTGCTCTGGCGAGACTTCACCTGGAGCATTGTGTCCAGCTCTGAGGCCTCCAACACAAGGGAGACATGAACCTTCTGGAGGAAGTCCACAGAAGGACTACAAAGATGATCAGAGGGCTGGAACACCTCTTCTATGAAGACAGGCTGAAAGAATTCGGGCTGTTCGGACTGGAGAAGAGAAAGCTCTGGAATGACCTTGTAACTACATTGCAGTGTTTGAACGGGATCTACAGAAAGGCTGTGAAAGGGCTGTTTAGAGAGCATGTAGCAATAGAATAAGGGGCAATGATTTTAAACTGAAGCAGGGTAGATTTAGGTTGGATAAAAAGAGGAAAAAGGAGACAATGAGACAACAAGAGTGGTAAAATACTGAAATAGTTTGTCCAGCAAACTGGTTGAGGTCCCATCCATGGAAACATTCAAGCTCACACTCGATGTGGCCCTGTGTCTTGGTCTGGAGAGGGAAAGAGACTCAGTCCTTTTGAATATTCCCATGTTATGAAATTAGAGGCACAAACGAGGCCAAAAGATCAACAGCTAGACTATATCCAATAAAGTGGATGGATCAGAAGGGGAGAGAGAGAAAACAGAGAGGGAGAGACAGAAAAGAGAGAGAGAAGAGAAAAGGAATTATTTTACCACACTCCTCACCCCCCAAGACAGTTTGCATCTGTGGAGGAAAGGTGCTGCAGGTGATCTTGGGTCTGTAGAGTAAGGGTGCTGCAGTTTTGGCTGTAGAAGAGATGTCCTCTGGGCAGCCTCTTCAGCTCCATGAGTTGCAGTAAGAGGAACTTAGGACATGGAGAGAGGGTTCCTCTTGGTCTACTTCTTCCAGGCTCCATGGTGATGTCTCTGTCATTTTTTCTCTCCTGGTATTCTCTCCATTTTTCTTCAGAGCAGCATTGCCCTGGGCTTTTCCTTCTCTTGTGTTTTCCTTCTCAGTGGCATTGTCCTTCTCCTGTGTTTTTCTTCATCTGAGCCACTAGTTGCTCAGGTCTTTTTATACCATTTTTAGTCCTTAGGTATGTGTCCAAGTATTGTCACCCCGGGAATCGTCCTTAGATAAGTGTCCAGGTATTGTTCCCCAGGAAATCTTCCTGTGTATTCCTTTGTGTTTGGACAGGGGTCTGGAGGAAGGTGGGGTGGGGGGCAGGTCTCTGTCTCCTCCTTCTGCATTTACCTGTCCACACACCCAATACACATCAGGGGCCAGGTGGTGTAATATAGATGGGTTTTGTATTCTTCTCAGGCACAGCTACCAGGACAAGATGTAAGTAGGCAAAGACGTTTATTACGTTATACAGAAAAGTTGTTTATTATGTTATACAGCAAAAGTGAAGGGTGGTTGTAGCCAGGAAGGGGTTGGTCTTTTCTCTCTAGCAACCAGGACCAGAACAAGAGGACACAGTCTCAAGCTGCACCAGGGGAACTTTAGGCTCGAGGTGAGAAGGTTCTTCACTCAGAGAGTCGTTCACCATTGGAATGTGCTGCCCAGGGATGTGGGTGTTCAAGAGGGGATTGGATGTGGCACTTGGTGCCATGGTCTAGTCATGAGGTCTGTGGTGACAGGTTGGACTTGATGATTGTTGCAGTTTGAGCTGGGTGCCCCCCTGCAATATTTACTTCCTGTGTCCAGAAGTCTAGCCCAGAGGGATGGACACAGGAAATTATGTAGTATTTCATACCACAATCCTTTGCACCACTATAAGATCCAGTGCGGAGTCTAGCACTGTCTCTTTTCTTCCTCCTCCATCAGCCGGTAACTGGGGAGATGTCTCCTGGCTTTGGGCCTGGCTAGGCCCAAGGCCACGGGGGGATGGGCAGTCTCAGATCTGGCCAGCTGAGACTAGCCTAGCAGTGAGAGGGGGAAGAAGGAGCCCTGGGGGTCTTGGGTGTACCCTCAGGTGGGGATGGGATCTCTCTGGGTCTGTTTTGGGATTTTTCTTCGTCGCTATGCTTTTGGCTTTTCTGCAAATGTTCACTGCTTTCTATTTAAACTTTCCATCACTTTTGCAATCCGTTTGTCTGAGTGTTTATTTTTGCCAAGGGGTGGGGAAGGGGGCTGCCTCAACCCAGCACAATGATCTTCGAGGTCTCTTCCAACCTTGGTGATACTGTGATAATATGAGCTGCCGGGGTACAAGGCTGGCCTGGTTGAGCAATGAACTTCTTAAGGGATTAAGGGGAAAAAAAGAGGATGTATCATCTGTGGAAGAAAGGCGAGGTAACCCATGGAATGTTTAAGGATGTTGCTAGGTCATGTAGGAAAAAAATTAGAGAGGCAAAAGCCCATTCAGAGCTTAGACTGGCCACTGATGTGAAGGACAACAAAAAATCCTTCTACATATATATTAATAGCAAGAGGAGGGGCAAGGACAACCTCCACTCCTTAGTGGACACAGAGGGGAACATAGTAACAAAAGATGAGGAAAAGGCAGAGGTATTTAACACCTTCTTTGCCTCAAATTTTAATAGCAGGATAGCTTGTCTTCAGGACAACTGGCCTCCTGAGATGGAAAATGGATTCAGGGAGCAGTATAGTCCCCTATGATCCAGGAGGAAGCAGTTAGAGAACTCCTTAGACACTTGGATCCCCACAAGTCCATGGGACCAGATGGGATCTGTCCTAGGGTGCTGAGAGAGCTGGCAGAAGAGCTGGCCATGGTGCTCTCCATCATTTTTCACCAGTCCTGGCTCACTGGAGAGGTCCCAGATGACTGGAAGCTGGCCAATGTGATGCCCATCCACAAGAAGGGCCAGAAGGAGGAACCAGGGAATTACAGACCTGTCAGCCTGACCTCAGTGCCAGGCAAGATTATGGAACAGGTCATCTTGAGTGCAATTACACAGCACTTAGAGGATGGCCAAGGGATCAGGCCCAGCCAGCATGGACTTAGGAAGGGCAGGTCCTGCCTGACCAACCTGATCTCCTTCTATGATCAGGTGACTGCCTGGTGGATGTGGGGAAGGATGTGGATGTAATCTACCTGGACTTCAGCAAGGCCTTTGACACCGTTCCCCACAGCAAACTCCTGGTCAAGCTACAGCCCATGGCTTGGACATGAGAACTCTGTGCTGGGTTAGGAACTGGCTGGAGGGCCAAGCCCAGAGAGTGGTGGTGAATGGTGCCACATCCAGCTGGCGGCCAGTCACTAGTGGTGTGCCCCAAGGATCAGTGCCGGGCCCCATGCTCTTTAACATCTTTATCGATGATCTGGATGACGGCATTGAGTCCATCATCAGTAAATTTGCAGATGACACCAAGCTGGGGGCAGATGTTGACCTGTTAGAGGGTTGGAGAGCACTACAGAGGGACCATGCCAGACTGGACAGATGGGCAGAAACCAACAGCATGATATTTAGCATATCTAAATGCTGGGTTCTACACTTTGGCCACAACAACCCCATGCAGTGCTACAGGCTGGGGTCAGAGTGATTGGAGAGCAGCCAGGCAGAGAGAGATCTGGGGATACTGGCTGACAGCAGGCTGAACATGAGCCAGCAGTGTGCCCAGGTGGCCAAGAAGGCCAATTGCATCCAGGCCTGTATCAGGAATAGTGTGGCCAGCAGGAGCAGGGAAGTCATTGTACCCCTGTACTCTGCACTGGTTAGGCCATGCCTTGAGTCCTGTGTCCAGTTCTGGGCCCCTCAGTTTAAGAAGGATATTGAGTTCTTGGAACATGTCCAGAGAAGGGCAACAAAGCCAGTGAGGGGTCTGGAGCACAAGCCCTATGAGGAGAGGCTGAGGGAGCTGGGGTTGTTTAGCCTGGAGAAGAGGAGGCTCAGGGTAGACCTTATTGCTGTCTACAACTACCTGAAGAGTGGTTGTAGCCAGGTGGGGGTTGGTCTCTTCTCCCAGGCAACCTGTGACAGAATGAGAGGACAAAGTCTGAAGCTGCACCAAGGGAGGTTTAGGCTGGATGTTAGGAAGAAGTTCTTCATTGAAAGAGTGATTGGCCATTGGAATGGGCTGCCCAGGGAGGTGGTGGAGTCACCATCACTGGAGGTCTTTTAGGAAGAGACTAGATGAGGCACTTGGTGACATGGTTTAGTTGATAGGTTGGACTCGATGATCTCAAAGGTCTTTTCCAACCTGGTCTATTCTATTCCATTCTATTCTATTCTAAAAAAAAAAAAAATAAAAAAAGTAGAAATCCACAGAAACACTGAGAGGTCTTTTCTCAGAAAGAAGATCTACGGCAAACAGGCAGGTTTTGTGTGTATGACACTAAACAGCCTTTGAAATCAACTACCATTATCATGCAATCAAAGCCAACAAAATTCATACACAGTGGATGTTCTATACGATTGTTGTAATCGTGTTGTATGAATCTGTTAGATCATTCAGTCTCAATGCATAAGCATATTCAAGAACTGGAATTGAGAGTAACACATTTGCAGATTGATAATAAAGGTTAAAGGATTGTTTAAAACTTATGGCTGTATATCATAATTGCTTAATGACTGTATGATTAGAGAAAATGTTTATATGGACTTATATGTTATCCCACCAGTTTGCTATAATTCTATACACCTAGAGGAAAAAAATCAAAATTCATTATAACACAACATGTATTTTCATTTTAGGTTGAAAACAACAAAAAGGGGAGAAGGGAGACCTTCATACCCTCCCATACATATATGTCTTGTATAACTGCAGGTTGTTCCCTCCTGTTTGGCTTTAAGAGTAATTAGCTATTTTCTCAGATTCCTACTAAGTGAAAAATTAAATGAATCACTATGAACAGCCAAACCACAGTCACTTTTAACATGAATAATATTTCACAAGAGAAATTTGTCAGATGGCAGAGAAGCATTTCTTTAGTTATTAAAATGTATTCATTAACCTTTTTAATGCTAAATGGTCTATGGATTTGAATTCTAAAGAATTCTCAGTAGAGGTGAATAGTAGAACCACATATACACCATTTAGATATGTTCCTTGGAAAAAAAACATTATTTTTTGTGTGAATTTTGAGTTTTGACTGTCCTTAGACATAGGCGAGTAGGTTACTATAAATAACCCAATAGTTTAAAATCAATTTAAAAAGAAAGGTATCAATTACCTTACAAACCAAATTGTTTCTTAACCATATTGCATATGACAAATAAATAAGGGATATCAGAAGCTCCAGAAGGAAATTACTATGAAAATATTTTACAGACAAATGTGACTTTGTTACAAAGTATTCTCTTTGGAGATTTAAGCTATCAGAAGGTAAAGGGACTGTAATGAAAATAAAGGATCATATTTTCCCAAAGGAATCAGAATAGCTTTGTAAATTAATAAATAGAAGACATCAATACTCTCCTACAAAAGACAGGCTTCTTAATTTACTGTATTGTATTCATAAATGCCTTTCATTTAGACTGTTATAAGGAAGATGAGGGCAGAGGCTACACTTCCATTTCAATAAAACAAAGTGTAAATGAATAGGAATTAGATTAATACATTAGATGTAGACAGAATATATTATTTGGAGAAAAAAAGGTAATTGGGATTTAAAAGGGAGAGTAGTACATTACCATGCAAAACCAACAGATGCACAATTGTTTACAGAGGCAAACTACTTTCAGTCACATATCAAATCAGAATTCAGTGTGCCAAATTTGCCAAGAGAAATTATCACTAAAAAGCCTGAAACCATTAAGAAAGATTTGTGAGAAATAAAAATTAAACACAGGATGCTCCCTTGATCCAGTACTCCTTGCCACAGAATTTTGACTTGTGGTACATTCAGAATAAGGGTTGAGGTTTACCCTCCTGCTCTGGTTGCAGTGACCTGATACAGGGCTGTCTGACAGGCGCCCTTGGCCCTCATCCACAACATGAATTTCATGATTTCTTATCCTTTCAGCCATTTCTCTGCCCTCCTTTTCACCACTTCTGAGACTCCTTTTCTCTACCCCCAGTCTCCTCTCACATATAGAACCCATCCCTAGTTTTTGGTCCCTGTTTTGCTACATTCATATGCAAATTTAAAACACACAATACCATTACCGAGCTATGTAATACCAGTCAGACAAGACTCTGCTCCCCTAACTGTCTTCAGTGCTTCCCTGACATTCAGCCACTTCTCATATAATTCCCCCATAACTACTTAAGAAATCTGACCATCCCTATCAGTTTCACACATTGTCATTAATCAAAATGCCTATTTCTTGTGTCATATCCTCTAGCTTACAACATCCTATTTGATCATCCCAACCTCCAAACAGGGACTAGTCATTTGCTCACGATCTAACAGCTCTGTCTACTTTTTTCCATGGACTGAACAAATTTTACACTGTGCTGACACTCATTAAAAAAATTGCACAATTAGAGTCGGAAGGAATATATCTCAGCACAGATTAGAGGCTGACCTCCTGGAAAGCAGCTCCATGGAGAAGGACCATGGAGTCCTGGTGGGCAATAAGTTAACCAAGGGACAGCAATATGCTCTTTTAGCCAAGAAGGCAAATGGTATTCTGGGATGCATTAAGAAGAGTGTGCTCAGCAGGTCCAGGAAGGTTCTCCTCCCCCTGTTCTCCACCCGGGTGAGTCCCCATCTGGAATACTGTGTCCAGTCCTGGGCTCCCCAGTTAAAGAGGGAGAGGGAAATACTAGACAGAGTCCAATGAAGGTCTACAAGGATGATAAGGACTAGAACACCTATTGGAAATACTGGGCAGGCGGGGGGGATTAAATTCTCCTGATTCCTTTTCCATTGGAAGAAGACAGATGGAATGCAAGGTCATCACATTTCTCATGTCAGGAAGGGACAATGCCCAAAATGGCAGTGAAAGGAAGCCATCATCCCATTTTGCATTCACCCTAACTGCACAAAGCCCACAACCAGTATTCCAGAAATTCATACAGTCTCTGTGTTCTTGAAAGGGCTTAATACTTCTTGGTTAAAATACACCTTTTTGTTTTCTCTCACTGGCAACAATACTGCAAATGAAACAATAAAAAGTTATTCCTAGATATATGATATGTGATCCCTCTCATCTGATTTTAGACATCTCCAATATAGACAACTACATCTGAGCTAGTCATTTCAGACCCTGCAGATGTAATGGAGAGAAGACATCTCAGATCACCTCTGATATGGGTGACTGTAACTAATCTTTTATTCTGATGGGGTGGGGTTGTAAAAGCAGGGTGGGGAATGTGTGAAATGTTGGAAATTGATGTTAAAGTCAACCTAATGTGCTTGACAAGTTTCAGCTGTCATTATGGAAAAAAAAAAAAAAATCAATATTCACAAAAAGAAACTTTTTCATCTTTACTTGACCCCTCAAGTACAAAAGTACAAACCTCTACAGAAAACCAGGAAGCTCTTACACATAATAAAGTACATGAAAAAAAGTGCCTCTATCACTTGATATTCCACTTTTCATATACTGAAGAAGCTCTTCATAAAGCTCAGCAAGTTCAGGTATAAAAACTCAGAGTGAGCTGATTTCATTACATCGGGGTAGAGGTCCCACAGCCACTTCAGGGTGCCTCTGCTCCAATGAAGGAAAAGAACTATCCCAGAGAGCGGGTCAGGTTTTGGTAGTCTGTAACCTCTGAAGCACAGTCTCTTCCCACCAACTAGCTGGTGAACCCTTTGACACAAGCACTTAATTTTCATTTTCTGTTCGAAAGTGCCTGAAGGTATGTCACAGACAGCTGCAGTGACTTTCCATAGCATATAACAGACCATAATGTGTTATGGTCTGTAATATCTGAGATCCATGTAGACTGAAGGCAGCCAAACTTGACACAGTCTTATCCAAATGGCCTTTAGAAATTAGTCTATGTGATGAACATTTTCAGAGAGCACAAGTCAAAGCATTACCAGAGACAATACTAACACTTAGGCAACGTAAGTATATAATTTCAATCCTCCTCACAGCTTATGTGTTATTAGTACAGATGAAACTTAAACTAAAGCTGGGGGGCATGAATATGAACCTAAGATCATAGTATTTTCACCCTAGGTTAGAGAACCCAAATGCTGAAGGAATGGCCATGGTGTGATGCCACATCACTGTCACTACATGTGGGCATGTGCCTGAGTTACACCTCTCTCACTGAGAACTATCAAGATGAATTGACCATTCTGCTCTCTAGAAGAATTATGCTTCCTTTTGTTTGAAAGCCTACAGACTTCCCATTTTATTAAATTACTACACTTTTATTTGCAAAGAACTGATAGCTGATGCATTTGCAAACAGCAAAGGCTTTGTTGAGACAACAGACATCCAGAAGGACCTGACACATGTGGATCAAAAAGGATGTTTACTATAACAACAAATATAAACATTTACCTATTTGTTTCCCTCAATTTTAAAACCTCTCTAGGAAAAGGCTTGCCCACACAATGTTTTTGTGGATTCTCATTTCCCTGGCAAACAAACAAACAACCCAAACCAATAGAAAACCAAACCCAAAATCAAACCAAAGAAAAACCCACCAAAAAATAACCAACAAATCCACATAACAAATGAAGAAACAAAACCCACCAAACAAACAAAAAATACCCAATCAAACCAAAACACTCCTCATTTATAATAATCTTATGAAAACAGAAATACTAAAGCCAAACAGACTCACAATAAAAGGTTACTACGGATTATGACAGTCTACTAAAATATAGTCACATTATGCAATATACCTTGACTGAGGACAAGATATATGCTTATTTCTTTTTTACTGATAAAATCAAAATACAGGAATTCTTATATTTTGATGCAGAAAGTCTAGATATTTAACAGCTTCTGCTGTCCCAAAGTTCCCAGCACTGAATATGTGGAGTACATGTGAATCAAAAGTTGGATGGGAAGAACTTAAAAGAAATTTATAAAATAGAAATAAAGTCAAAGTAAAGAATTGCTGGTATTTGGGCTAATTTATAAACATATATTAATTTATAGGTCAATTCCCACTTTGAAAATTTTGCTGGTCAGGTACAAAAGTAAGGAAACATTTTCCTTTCATTCCTAACTGTCTTCTGAATTATTACTTCTCATCTTAATTCTGAATATTTATATTGGATAAGTCAGATCTCTGTTATCTTTAAGCTGAGAGAGATGCTAAACTTCAAAATGTTATTTTATTCAGATGAATGTGACTTTGGAGGATGGAAGAAATAAATACTTTCATCATAAATATCTTCCATCACTGTAACTTCAACATACCTTAACATTCAGCTTAAGTTTTGCTGAATTTGAGAATTAAATTCAGAAATTTGTGGATCACTTACATCTTATACTCCAAATATTGCTGTCCACTGTCTTGAAAGAAGTTTGAATATTAACTAAATACTACTGTACTTTCAGTCTACACTGTACAGAATTCATGCAACAAATCTGCAAACAAATCCTTATGAAGCAGAACACAGTTCTGATGATTTACTTGATTACAATTATCCAATATTAATTATACTATACTACAGACAAACTATGCCAACCTTTTAACGAATACATTTTATTGTAGATTACAAAAAAAAAAAAATATTATACTGCTTCTTTTCCCTGAAGCAGCCCATTTGATTTAGCATGAAACAGATGTGGTTAATAATCAACTATTCTAATTAATGTGAGTATCTATTATAACAAGAAAGATTGTGAAAACAGAAGTTATGACAGACCTGTAATCATAACTTGTAAGCACTGAAGTAGCTCAAAAGTATTGTGACTTAGGCTGTGGTTTCATAAGTATTTTGCCACAGTACCAGACAGACACACAACTGTGCAGCTGCTCTGGAAAGGAGATCAGTGAAAGTATCTCACTTAAATATAACAATGAAGGAAAAATTATCCAGCATTAGTTTCCACCACCAGTTCACCAAGCAACCATAAAAATGGTGGGGCTACTACAAAGAGGACACAGCACAAGCTGTCAAAGAGGCAGGAATATGAAAGAAAGCACAAGAATATGTTAAAGTTCTTATTGATGTTAAAAATAAATAAATAGAACATTAAAAGAGTTTTATGAATACCTGAGATCAAAACTTACCTGAAAATTTGTCATACAGAGCTATTCCATCCTGTTTCAACACAATACTACTCCTCAGCATAAATTTTTCTGATACAAATCAATGAAAATGAGGTGGAGCAAGTCAAATGAGACAAAGCTAGTTGCTTATGTGAAAAGACATCTCTAATACTCAGCTGGCTTACAAGCCTCTGAATGTATTTATTCCAGTACCACAGCCATTTACAAGGTAATAGATGCACACAAAAACTGACAACGACAGCTATGCTCACAAAAGGATAAAAATAATACTGACTTAATGTAGGAATCTATGTTAAATAAGGAAGTCAGAACTGCAGGGCTCGCCACAAAGCCAACAGATTGCTAATGAACCAGCTGAACCTCCATTTGCACAAGGAATCTGAACATAGATGTTAGAAACCAAAATATTTAAAGACAGTGAATATACCTCCTGTTGTGCAAATTCATAACAGCAACCAAATTACTACTGAAGTTGATGGAACTTCATACCTCAATTCACATTGTCTAACTTCAAGTATCAACTGAGGCACTGAGGTAGGAGACAAAGAAGTGGGCTCATCTTCTCTGCAAGTACCCATCTCTCACTGTTGACTACCAAGAAGCCCAGGAAAGCTAGGTTTCTATCTTAGGTGTTCAAGTCAAGTGGAAGGAAATAGGGTTTTCATATCTTTGTGGATTTAGACCAACCACTTAAATGCTCTCCACTTTACATAGAGTAAGGAGTCTTGGAGCCTGAGGACCTGTTCTTAATGCAGAAAAGTATCTCCAGGAATCTGCAAACTGTATTATCCTTTCTCTCTACACATTACTAAAGCACAGTTAAAGTGCTTAATTTAGGACAGAATTACCTTCAGCAATATATTCTAAAACTTACTATAACTAAGAGTGAGCAGACAACAGTAAGAAATACGTACCATTTGATGGCAAATTCAGATGACTTACCTCAGAAAAACCTTTCCGCACACCCTCAACAGATGAGTTAATTTTCTGAGTGATTACACCACTCAGCTGTCTTGACCAACTCAATGCCAAATTGCCATGCTATCAAACTAATTTTGGTGAGTTGCACCCTCCACTTACTACATCTCAGCCAAAAAAAACCCCACACCAAACCAATCAATCAACCAATTAAAAAAAAAAAAAAAGGGATTTTAAAGTCTCCACACACTCAGTGTATGAACAGTAGGGTGGGGGACAAATACCTATCCTTTCTATGCAAATTTATATAACCTGAACACAATCATGTATGCTGCAAAAATTCCTTCTTTTTCTGTACACAACTTAAACTGTAATCATACTGGATTACTGTGTTGGTAGGTTCAGAACAGGAAAAAATGTTTGGCTATAAAATGTTCCTCAAACTACTTTACTTCAGATGACAGTGCAGACATTCAGAGCAAATAGATTTAACTTTTGAAGCAATTCTAGTCACAATGGTTGTCTTTATTCTTCTCAAATAGAACTATTAGAGAAATTGTATTTATAAAGCATTATACACTCTTTCATGGTTATTCTTAAGTGAGCTTTAAGTGAAAAAAAATCTGTAAAGAAAAAACACATGGTTTCACTTTCATGCATATTTAAATGCGAAGGAAAGCGTCAAAGGCAAACGTATTTCTCACAATACTTTCCTTGTGAATAACAGCTGACAAGTCTGGAAAGCAAACTAATTGCTTAACTTTCACACTAGCAACAAAGCTGTCTTTTGAAAGCACAGTTAAAATCTCAGTTATCTGTTATGTTTGATCATGTTAGTCTTGACTGAAATACTCTCGCTGTCTAAAATGATAGCTTTTTCTTTTCTTTAAAGAGTTTCAGACACACCTAAGAGAATGCTGTTTCTTTTGATTTCTAAACAATTTTGGGGAGAAGATGCAAGTAAAGGCATGAGAACAATCTAAACGATGAAACAAAATGGTGTCTAGTTTGGGGGGGGTGGGGAGGAAATGTACATTGAAACAATGAATGTACATTTATTATGCTATTTTGAGTTTCTAATATCTTTACACTAAACATTAAGAGCATGTGATTCTATCACTACACATGGCATGTCAAACAGAATTCACATTTCAAGCCTCAATTCACATCAAGGCATTGTCCAACACTCTCCTTCACAGGATTTGGATCTGGCTCCTAGGTATTATAATGAACAACAGTATCTGGAAAAGGAGAATGTCCAAAAACTATGACTAGGTATTAGCCCATATGCGCAATTCTACCTCTGATATAAAATCTGTCTTTGCAGGAATTCAGACACATGTATACGTGTGTTTGACTGCGGGTATCCTAACACATCAAAACAACTGTTTTAAAATTCAGCTAAGACTCTGACAGGATGCCACTGTATCATATATTTCACTTGTTCTTCCTTGGAAAATCAGACTCTCACGCGTGTTGCAGTAAACTACAGACATATAATAAACTTTTCCATGCCTGCCAGATAAAGAACAGCTTATTTTTCCTGGTCTCATTTTCTTATTGCACTTACATAATTCCTAAACAGCAGTGCTAAAAATGCTACCATTCATCCGTTCCTTTGCTGTTCACAATACTGCCAATAAAATCAGCTTAAAAGCAAGCTCAATGGGATTCAGATACCTAACCATTGCATCCCTGGTAGAGCCCCACAGTAACAGCCAGGAAGACATGGCACAGGACCCATAGGAGACCTGCAGATCTTCAGAAAAGCACTCAAGAATAGTAAGAAGTTCCAGCTCACCAAATAGCGTTAGATGTTTGTGCTTAGGAAATAAAATCACAAAAACTGCTTAAATTGCCTAATACACAGGAACAGAATAGTTTTGATTTTAATATAACCGAATTTAATCTCAAAGTGTTAACTAAAAATAATTTTTAAAAATATTTATATAAAAGATATATGAACTGCTCCTGAGCTGGGAAGAAGTGATCCTTGATCAACAAGCTTTCCTGGACTAGTTTCTTTTCTTCTTTCCAAGGCCTTAAAGCTTCATGTAACTCTATGCTTATTACAAGATACTGTTCTAATTTGTGAAAGGTTAAAGATTTGAAGTCACTGACCTGGCCACTAGCAGTTAGTGAATATACCAAGATTCTGTGACAAAGTAGTTTTATAAAAACTACTTACCTCACCACTTTTCTTCTAGAATATACAAATTTATGTCTGGTTGGGTTTTTTCTTTGTTTTGTTTTGTTTTGCTCTATTATTTGAGTAGCAATCATTTTAACCAAAGAGATAATTACATTTATGGTTTTTTACATTTCTTATTTTGGAAGTGTACCTGCAAAACACATTAACTGCTTAACCTGCTTTAAAGCTTTCTCTGAATTATTAGATGTCTTAAATTACCTTTTGCCATCTTACCATCATGATATAATATACATAAACATAAAGGAAGATATTACTAGTCTTAAAGAAGTTTTGATGAATTCATATATGTAGTCTTTAAAAATTCGATCCCCAAAAATGCTACATAGTAAGTGCTAATGATGGTAATAAGAATGGCCAATGCATTGCTGCATGGAGCTACCCTACTCAAGATCATGTAGGGTACCTTCATTAGCAAACTCTGTGGCATAAATGAATGGATCTACAGGCTGAAAGAGCTGGTGCAGATGACCCAGTGTTCACATTACTTGCATTTTGGAAGTCAAAACTGAATTTATGACAGACAAATTCAACAGATCACATGCTCACTATAAGCTAAGGAAAATTAGATGTAATTCTGAAAGGCATATTTCAGTTCAGATTTGTCTACAAGGAGTTGAGCTTGTGAACTGTGCAACTGCTGAGCGATGCAAAACAAAGCAGAGTCCAGGAGGACAGCTGGGAGAATCTACCCAAATTAGTAATATAAATGTTGCCATATGATACTACAGAGGAGACTTCCTCAATTCTCCTATCCTCTATACCAGCAGTTTAGCTTTACTTCTTTCTCTTTTAAGCAGTAATACATCCATACCTATGCATACCTATACAGTTTAGGCATGCACATAGAAGTGCTGTTGAAAAGTAGTTATTCTGCATCACTGTCCAGAACGCAGTTCAGCTGCTTAACTCAGGTTAAGCAGGCTTTACTCAGACTGTATTACCCCAGCATGACTAAATGGCTTCTTAGTTCATGTAAGAAATCAATGGGATTACTAAGGATTGAGCACTGAGGTCCAGTATAGCACTTTATTAAAAGATAACTTTTGTTCTGATATGGTATAATTCTAAAAGATTAATTTATCAGGTTTCCAATCAAACTATTTAAAACACTAAAAAATTCCTTGTGCTGTTTTATGCTTAGAATAAATAAATAAATGGATAAAGAGATTAAACTGCTAATATACACTGATACTGATGGGGCCCCATCCCTGGAGATATTCAAAGTGGGGCTTGACAGGTCTCTGGGCAGCCTGATCTAGTTGAGGATGCCCCTGTTTGATGCAGAGGCAATCGGGATAGATGACCTTTGGAGGTCCTTTGCAACCCCTAACATTCTATAATTCTATGAAATCCTAACGTTAAATTAGATTCAGTCTGGAAACACACAAATTCTCTTCTGTAACACTGGAAAGATCCAGATGGGACTCTTCCTTGGGATTATCACAGTATCACAGTGTAAGTAAGGTTGGAAGAGACCTCGAGGATCATCGAGTCCAACCTATCAACACAGACCTCATGACTAGACCATGGCACCAAGTGCCATGTACAATCTCCCCTTGAACACCTCCAGGGACGGTGACTCAACCACCTCCCCAGGCAGCCCATTCCAAATACAAACGACTCACTCGGTGAAGAACTTTCTCGTCACCTTGAGTCTAAACCTCCCCTGGCGCAGCTTGAGACTGTGTCCCCTTGTTCTGGTGCTGGTTGTCTGGGAGAAGAGACCAACCCCTTCCTGGCCACAACCACCTTTCAGGTAGTTGTAGAGCGCAGTGAGGTCACCCCTGAGCCTCCTCCAGGCTAAACAATCCCAGCTCCCTCAGCCTCTCCTCATAGGGCTTGTGCTCAAGGCCTCTCACCAGCTTTGTTGCCCTTCTCTGGACATGCTCAAGTGTCTCAATGTCCTTCTTAAACTGAGGGGCCCAGAACTGAACACAGTACTCAAGGTGCGGCCTAACCAGTGCTGAGTACAGGGGCACAATGACTTCCCTCCTCCTGCTGGCCACACTATTCCTAATACAGGCCAGGATGCCATTGGCCTTCTTGGCCACCTGGGCACACTACTGGCTCATGTTTAGGTGGCTGTCGATCGGTACCCCCAGGTCCCTCTTCGTTTGGCAGCTCTCCAGCCACTCCAACCCCAGCCTGTAGCTCTGCATGGGATTGCCGTGGCCAAAGTGCAGCACCCAGCACTTGGACTTGTTAAATGCCATCCCACTGGATTCTGCCCATCTGTCCAGTCGGTCGAGGTCCCTCTGCAGAGCCTTTCTACCCTCTAACTGACCCAACATCGGCTCCTAACTTGGTGTCATCTGCAAACTTGCTGATGACTGACTCAACCCCCTCATCCACATCATCAATGAAGATGTTAAAGAGGAAGGGGCCCAGCACTGATCCCTGGGAGATGCCTCTGGTGACTGGCCGCCAGCTGGATGTGGCACCATTCACCACCACTCTCTGGGCTCGGCCCTCCAGCCAGTTCCTAACCCAGCACAGAGTGTTGTGGTCCAAGCCACGAGCTGACAGCTTAGCCAGCAGTTTGCTGTGGGGGACGGTGTCAAAGGCCTTGCTGAAGTCCAGGTAGACCACATCCACAGGCCTCCCCACGTCCACCAGACGGGTCACCTGATCATAGAAAGAGATCAGGTTGGAGAGGCAGGACCTGCCCCTCCTAAATCCATGTTGGCTGGACCTGAGCCCTTGGCCATCCTTCAGGTGCACAGTTATTGCCGACAGGATAATCTGCTCCATCACTTTCCCTGGCACTGAGGTCAGGCTGACTGGCCTGTAGTTTCCAGGTTCTTCCATCCGGACCTTCTTGTGGATGGGGACCACATTGGCCAGTTTCCAGTCACCTGGGATCTCCCCAGTGAGCCAGGACTGGAGGAAAATGATGGAGAGCGGCTTGGCCATCTCATCTGCCAGCTCTCTCAGCATCCTAGGATGGATCCCATCTGGTCCCATGGACTTGTGAGTGTCCAAGTGGCTATACATGTATATATGTATACATGTCCAAGTACTATACATGTTCTGAACAGCTATGCAGCTGACCTACAGTAAATCTGTAGCATTCTGTATTGTGATTTGCTGCACATAGGTATTTTAAATGCACTTAAACAGTGAATAGAAAGCATTCTCTTCTGGAACTCCAGGATCAGCAGATCTCTGCCGCACTACTCCTTTACAGATTCACAGACTGTTTTGGATTTGCAGGGGACCTCAAAGGTCATCTTGTCCAGCTCCCCTGCAGTTAGCAGGGTCACCTTCAACTGGATCAGGCTGCCCAGGGTCACATTCAATCTGATCTTGAATGTCTCCAGGAACAGGGCCTCAAACACATTCCTGGGCAAACTGTTCCAGTATTTTACCACTCTCATGGTAAAGAACTTCTTCCTTGCATCCAGCACAAATCTACCCTGCTCCAGTTTCAAACCATTGCCCCTTGTCCCATCACTGCAACCCCTTCTAAACAGTCATTCCCAAGCCTTTCTGCAGGTCCCCTTCAGATACTGAAATGTAGTTAGAAGGTCTTCCCACTTCTCCAGGCTGAACAGCTCCAGTTCTTTCAGTTTGTCGTCATACAGAGGTGCTCCCACCAGTCCATGTCTCTGTGTTGGAGGCCCCAGAGCTGGACACAGTACTCCAGGTGAGGCCTCATGAGAGCAGAGCGGCAGAATCACCTCTCTCAACCAGCTGGTCATGTTTCTTTTAACACAGCCTAGGATGCAATTTGCCTTCTGGGCTGCAAGTGTGCATTGTTGGCTCATGTCCAGCTTCTTGCCCACCAGCATCCCCAAGTCCTCTCCTGCAGGGCTGCTCTCAATTTCATCATTCTCCAGGCCTGACCCAAGTTCAAGCTCTAAATGCAAACTGAGATTTATAGATCTATTGACAATTTTCATTACTTGTATCCACAGCTCTTCACCTCTGCCTGCTGATGACCTGTTTAGTATCAGTAGAAGTTTGTTCCATTACTGTTAAAATCACTATGACACTTACTTTATTACATGGCATAGACATACCTTTCTGCTTCATTTCAGAAGAACAAAAAGAAAAGTAGAAAATCACCTACTATTTTGTACATTAACAAATTCCTACATGGTAAGATACAGATGAACAGACTTTGCATTACGCACACAGAATCTGCTTTCGTGTTTCTACCTCTCTGGCAGGCAGGAAGCAGCTTGCTCCAAGCAGCAAGCCAGCTCCCATTTTACTTGAGAATAAAGGCAATCACCTCCAAGTAGTTTGCAACCTGGAAACTCAGATATTAGCTTATTGCTCAATAATCTGTTGTAACACTGAGAAAAATCTGCTGGGCAGTCTAGTCTAACTCCTACCCCCTAAAGCAGAATTACTCATATCTACAACACTATTCTTGGAAGCTGCTGTCTTGTCCAACTTGTTACTAAGACCTGTGAACACAAACTCTCTAAAAGTTTAATCTGAAATATTTTAATATCGTTATTGGAAATCATTCCTCTTATTGAGCCAATAGTTTCTTTGTTACAATATGAAACCATTTTCTTTAATCTACTATGAACAGAGCACAGATAACTTTCTTCTATGTAGCTGTCAACAATTTCATTTTTTGAATAATGTAACTCTTCCCTAGGTATCTCTCTTTTAAGGAGCTACAGTGGTCCATTTTTTAAAGTCACATTTAGATTTCATACATTTAGGTAATTCTGCTCTCTTTGTTTCCAATTGGTCTATTCCTTTCTCCAGGTAAGCTACCCAAAACTGAACATTGCTCTCCAGGTTACCACTGCAAAGGAAAAAAATTCCAGTTCACAAATATTTACTTTTTCTATCCCTACACAAAAATGGGCACTGCTTTACAACTATACAAGGGTTGACCCTGGTAGCACTTATTCCTCTTTTGTGTGGAGGTGCGAACAAAAGTCAGTATGAAATTTGCATAATATCTAAGAACTGTGAAAAAGGAGTGTGTATATCTCTGTGTATACATAGATAGATAGAAAGATCTGCATGGTGTAAAATAGAGGATAAAAAAGCATTTCTTTTTATGATTATCACTAGAATGGATATGTTGTGGCAATCCCTGTACAGAATTCACAATCTTTTTCTCAGTTCTTATTAATATATATTTAAAATGCAAATATATGCAAGAATGCTATCCTATCACCTGTCTTGAAATGTGATTATCATACAGCTTAAGTTCTCCAGCCATCTATCCCAAGAGAAGAATGCTTTCTTGCTCTCCATAATGTATCTCTCACCTACCAGACTTTTTGACTTCACTCTAATTTATCCTTCTGTTCCTTACCACTCCTCAAAGGTGTTAAACAGAAACAAGATTCACAGTGAAAAAAAAAAATACACACAGGAGAAAACTGTAATAATACTTGCTAGAGAACACTACACAAGTGATGCCATTTGTACCACAGTTTGACATGTCCTAAGAGACATAGATTTTTTTGCAACATTTGAAGAACAACAGCAAAGAGTTACTGTCAACAGTCAACACTTAGTATAGAACAATATAAAGTTACACACAGAGATTTAATAGACAGTTGCCTCATTTCACAAACAGTTATTCTAAAGTGCTTCATCATCCTAACATACTCAAGATCTCTAGACTGTATTTAATATGTAAGGAAAACACAACTCTGAAGACATCCAGAGGCAGCTACAATTTACTTTAACTGCCTACCTACATCCACTGAATATGTAAGAATTGGAGAGAAAACTATTTGTCCTGTCTGGATCCAGTCCAACTCCTTTAGGCCATGACATCTAACCTCAACAGACTTCTAAAAGAGGGTGGTAACAACAATGGCAATGGCCACAACACCTGCTCCTCTCTGTACACACCCCAGCAATTCCCTTCATGTTTTCTGCACAGCTGTCAAGGTGTCTGTCCAGTTGTCTAAACAGCAGAAGGGGTAATCGCACTCCTAGCTGCACAGACAAGTCTAGTCTAAACATAAAAGGAATACCTAAAGAATTGGTGGTAACTGTTGAGATAGACATTGTCATACAGCAATTCAGACTGGAAAAGATCTTCAGCAGACCCCAGTCCAAACTGCTGGCTCAAAGCAAAGTCAGTGCTGAATTCAGACCAGGTGTGATATCTTATTATGCTCCTAGAGCTCGAAATGCAAAAAAATCAGCAGCATCTTATGGTTTCTGATTATAAAATCACTTGGCTTGTACTTTGGTTAGCAATGGTAGCAATTCTTTAAACACTATGGTATGTCAAACAGCATGTTTTTCAACATGTAACTACTTCAAGGTTAAACAAGATATTAAATCTAAATAATACCATTATCCACAAAATATTGTCTTGTGGGTTTTTTGTTTACATAAAAGGAAATTGAAGGCGAAAGTATGCACTTCCAAAAGATATGAAGTGTATAGATACATAAAATATTGATACTATAAAAATACATGCTTTGGAAAATAGTTGTTTAAAAGCAAATTATGAGAGAAAGACAGTGGGAGTAGTAATTAATGTTAGGCTACACATTTGGGAAGGATGGCCTGTGCTCCTGCAACAAAAACTGCTCACATGTGTTTCCCCCCCAAAAAAAAATGGTGTATCTCAAGCAGTCCTGAAACCAACCCTCTGCAAGGACATATCATTACCAAGATACAGAGGCAGGCTTCTAGGCTTCTTTCTTTCTGATAGTGCTTCTTGAATTCCTTTCCACACTGTAAAATAGAATTACTGAGTGAAAAGTGTGCATATGTCCCTCGGTGGCCTCTTGACTGGCAGGAGACACAACTTGAATCTTCACAAGCTGAGAAGTGTCCCACACTCTGATTAGCTGCTGAGATTGTACCCAAGAAAAGCACAGCCATTTCTCCTCAAAGGCATGTGTGTATCCCTTTCTTTCAGGCAGAACTGACCTACAGGGCAGATGTGCACTGCAGACACTCAGAAAAAAAAACATTGACTGAGCCCCTGAGGACATAAAAGCAACAGGAATTAGTTTCTGGATCCTGATTTAATTTCCTTTAAATGTCACTGAAATATCATTCTTGTGATGACTGAGAAATCTTGGCACTGCACAAGTATGTTATTTACATACCTAAGGGGATGATTTTTATGTGGGGTTTGTTTGTTTTGTTTTTCTAGAGGTGGAGGAAAGGTGGAGGTGTTAAAACCCCAAGGCATAGGGTACAGCCCTCCCTTAACGAAAACACAATTGGTTACTGAGCTCTAGAGAGTCTACAGCCCTAGGTGAGTAAAGCAGTGGAAAATAGTGTACCATTATGCAAAAAAAGAGAGTTAATATACAGAAGTTAGAATAAATGCAGAAGAGAGGGAGGGAGCGATTTCTTTGTACATTTTACTGATTATGTCCTTAGCATGGTATCTGTTGACAGATGTGTTAGGCTGGGTTAATCACAACACTACCAGAAGTTACAGAATTACTGCAACTTGTTTCTAGCAATAGCCTAAATATCAGAGAGTGAAGTCTTTAAGACCCCAGAGCCAACTTTGCTGTTGATTTTATGACCTTAGGCAGTCAGTTTTCGTTTTAGTTTCACAAGTGAGAAACAAGAAAGTCACCAGAAAGACAATTTTCCAAGCCTGTACAAAGTTACTGTCTTACTCTGTTCAATAGAGTGATCCCTAGGGTCGTAAGTACACATCGGTAGACATTGTTCTCAACAGATGTGAAATCTGTATCACTTTCTATCACATACTATCTCATATCACCACTATTTCTCACAACTTCCCAGCTCCTAACCATTTCTGCATTAATTTAAGCCATATTAACTCAAGGAAAATTTAATAGTATGTAGGGTAATTGTTAAAATGCAATGCATCAGCAGCTCAAATACCTATTAATTATCAGATAGCTTTCTATTGTGCATTAGAACAGCTGTCACTCAACCTCCCAGGTTCTTTTTAAATTATTATTTTTAGAAACTCAGAACATTTTTTCAGAAACTCAAAAGCTTACAAAAATAGTTCCCCAAAATTAACCTCAAATACCAACTACCCAAGTATTTCTCCTAGAACAATAAAAAGAACATGGTGAGTGAAAACATTGGAATAATAGAAAAGGATCTCTCATTTGTAGCACTCCACACAGTAATTTTGCATTTCAGTATCATCCAAATTAAAGAAGCTCAAGAGGAACGCCAAGCTTCTGGTTTACAATTCAAATCAAAGCATTGCACTAAAATAGTTTCTTACTCTAATATATTTTTTAAAGTCATGAAGTCTGAAAGCAATGCACTTTCTAATCACCTAAATGATTTAATACTCCTTCTTTGATAGTACTAAAGCACAGGGCGAAACTAAAAATTAACACATAACTTTTATTATACACAAACTAATCAAATACAAAAATCAAGAAAAGTATGAAACAAAGTTTGGAAACACAAAGCAGAAAGCTTTACCTTGAAAAGCAACTACATTACGAGATACTAAAAATTTTAATGTAGCACTTGATGTTTGAAGCACTTGCTGTGTATCTTGCTTTGCTGCAGTCTGATGTTTTTTCCATCTTTTTAGTACAGCATGTTGAACTTTTAGAAGTACAAACCTGGAGTTCAACCCCTAGAGAAAGAGATTATTACACTCATGACTCCAAATGGAAATACATAATGGATTTTTTTTTTTTTTTAACATAGGAGAACTACTGAAAATTTTAAAAGCAGCTGGTCTTGTAAAACAAAAAATAGAAGGAAATACCAATGAAAATTCTATGGGAAGAGTACACATAGTACAGTTAATTAATGACATGTAATACATGTTCGTCCACCAGGGCCACTCCTACACCATACCTAGACAGATTTTAAACACATCCAGGGATGGTGATTCAACCAATTCCCTGAGCAGACTGTTCCCAGTCTTTGATAACCCTTTTGGCAGAAAAGCTTTTCCTAATGTCTAACCTAAATCTCCTCTGGCATAATTTGATTTCCATAAGAGCATTGCAACTTGATTTCCATAAGAGCATTGTAACTTGATTTCCACAAGAGTATTTCCTCTGGCCCCTGATCATTGCAGGTGGGGTGGACAAGGTGACCCTTAAAGGTCCCTTCCAACCCAAAGCATTCTATGATTCCCATGTATCTGTCAGGTCAATTCACTATTTCACTACCAGGTCAGAAAATTCTTCTTGCTCATGGTTGTATACAGTCTCTGTCATATTTAATATTAATAAAATAATAAAATTAAATATTAGCTACAGTTAATGATAATATTAAAATAATATACTGTAAAAAAAGCAACCAGCAAACTGGAATATACTACCCACTTGCAAACTAGTTAAAGGAATGGTAGATAGGCCTGCAGCAATACTCATCACACCAGAAATGTCTGTCCACAGTATGGCACACAGTTCTCTTTCTCCATTTTATTTTTTTATTTTCAGACAGTTTATCATACAAAGTACATCATAGTACAAGCCAAGCCAAGCCAAGGTATATAGTCTACAGTATATCAGCAGCAATACACCTGACAAATGTGAAGACAAAAATATTTATACTGGCAACAATTTTCATAATACTTCTTTACAACAGACTTTTTTTTCTTCCTTTTTGGTTACTGAATATTATCTTTTGCTTGTAACAAAACAACCACATGCTACTATTGAAAAAAGACAAAGGCAGCTATCTAGTCATATAATGGACACTATAAAAGAGAGGAATGTTAACATTGTTTCAATGCCATATCAATTTTGGATTTACAGTATCCTTTATTCCTATATATATGTTCCTCAGGGTTTAGAAATAAGATTCTCTATTTAGTATTTTTAATTATTTGTTCATATGGTTTCTCTTCACGAACCTTCAAACAAATCAGCAGAGAGCACAAAAAGAATCACATAACCTGATCTATCAGTGTTTGTCAATTGGTATCACATTGGCAAACCAAGAAGCTTTACAGTTCCATACATTACTTTTTCTATACAGTGCTTTTTCTTAAAAGCAATTCTCCTGTTCCAATTCTCCTGTTCCAGGAAAGTCTTTTCATAAACAAGTTTCTCTTTACCCCCTCTATCCTTGTAGAATTTCAGAACTACTATATTCTTTATTATAGTTGTTACTGTAATGAAGATTAATTCACTGATATTAAAAAGCGAAAAGTGCTGTAGTTGTTTAGCTTCCAGCATTGATTAAAGTTAGTGACATTAAATACACGGAGAGATATTATGCTTTTGCCTTAAACCCCTTCCCTGGAAATGTAAAACATTGAACTGTATAGCCTCCTGATTTGCTTTAGGCTCTAGCTTTCTGGTCAAAAGTAGTGTTTCTCATTTTTTGTTGTTAGATAGATGTTCTAATCACCCAGAGCAATGCTTCCATGGCAAGATGTAAGCAGGCAAAGACCTTTTTTACATTATACAGCAAAGTTATCTAGAAGGCACATGTGTTACATCTTAATTGGTTATTTTCTACTGGCATGTGTGTAATTAAGGCATGCAATAAGTCAAAATAACAAAACGGTATTTTAACACATCCAACCAAATTCTGCCCAGTTTCTCTCCTTCAGTTACATTACCCTCAGAGTCAAAGACAAAACATAGCTTTCTCTAATTTGAGCAAAGCAAATCTTCCCTATAGCCTTCCAAAGCTATCCAAAAACCACCTCTTCCCACAATTTTCCACCTACATTTGAGAACACATTTATCACAACAAGGTCATTACATTCAACTCGGTTCTACTTCTAGTGCAGAATAAAGAGAGAAAAAAAAAAAGTATGCTATGTTTTCCTGACGTTCCTGAGTTCCTCAGTTTAACATACACCATTTTGCTTACTAAGAACATAAAAGCATTCACATTTTACAGGACTGAATCAATTAAATAATAAACTTTTAGAGGGCTTTTTATTTTAAGAACCAGAATTCTTGGAACTACAATTTTCCTTGAATTTTACATAAAGAAGAACAAGCAATGCACAATTTAGTGAATAGGCAACATGTTAAAACTTAACTTAATGTGGGTTATGAGTATTTAAAACTGGTTTAATTTATTGTTTTTCCTGTACCCTATTAATTTAATGA
Organism: Melanerpes formicivorus; assembly: GCF_026170545.1. Lineage (NCBI taxonomy): Eukaryota > Metazoa > Chordata > Aves > Piciformes > Picidae > Melanerpes > Melanerpes formicivorus. The sequence goes on along the minus strand of NW_027142353.1, from coordinate 13,203,405 downwards.
TATACCATTCACCCACCTTTGGCAAAGCAGCCACTTCAGAAAAATAAACCAGTAAATAAAAATGTAAAAATCCAATCACCACGAGGATGGTCTAATGCTGAAACTGGTTGCCCTGAAAGGTCACAGAGATCCTCCATCCTCAGAGATGCTCAAAACCTGACTGCACACGGTCCCAAGAAACCTGCTCAAACTGACTTGGCTTTAGGCAAAGGGCTGTCCTAGGCACCTTCCTACCTCAGCCAGTCTCTCATCGGTAACAACAGCAGCTGTTAACACTAGGAAGGTACACCAAAACCACAGACCACCACCTGCTCAAAACTTACCATACTGAATAGGAAGAAGATTTCTGGCTGTATGAAGTAATAATTGGGGAATTACAAGGTTTTTTAAACAGAGGAGTGACCTCAGCAAGAAGCACAAACATTTGTGATAAGAAGATGCTAGCAGAGGAAGCAGACACCATCAGAGGTCTTCTGTCCCTGCCAGCTGTGTCCACAGTGCACCTCAATCCCTGACAAGCAGCACAGCCCCCCCACGGGGAAGCAGGGACCAGCCTGCACCCAGGCTGGCAGGGTGGAGGCAGCACACAGAAAACCCACCTCAGGGCACAGGGACATCTCCTCACTCTGGGATACAGTAGTAAAGTGTTGTGAGCAGCAGGGGACCCATGACTCACAGACAAAGGGTGTGCACCCAAGGAAGCCTACACAGCCAGTGCAGGGATTGCATACAACCATGGTGGGGAGAAGGGAGTAGAATGTTTTGGAATTAAAGATGCTTAGAAATTTTCATTATTACTACGTTTTATGTCTAGTATTGTGTTTATCTCTTGCATTACTGGTACTGATTCTGAGTGTAAAATTAATTGATTGTCAGGTGTCTTCAAAAAGCCAGTAAACCATTTTTATTCCAATTCATCTGTTACTATTTGTACTGAGCAGTTTTTCCCTTTAAGTATTGCACATGATTCTTTGGCTTCTATGACCACTGGTCCCTCCTTAAGGAAGGAAAGTGAAGTTAGTGAAAGGATGGCATCCGTTTGACAAAGTAAATGGTAGCAGAGTATCGACCATGAACTTCAGGTGAGTAGATGTGATGAAGAGGTTATTAAACTTATGAATATGAAATATGAATTATGAAATTATTATAAAAATCATTAATAACGTTTAATCACTAACGTATATACGTGTTCTAGTGCACGTTCGTGAAATACATTCCATAAGTGGCTTAGTATTATAATTAGAACTCAATTGGACTATTTACAGAATTATTTCTATATTTATATAACGAAGGGTGCAGTTCCGCCGCTTGGCCACTAGACGGCGACTCCACGGGACGCGGGCGGCTTCTAGCTCTACACAGTGCTACTACAATGCGTCAGAGACGCGGAGGCTTTGAACTGAGTGCTTGTGGATGGAACGCACGTGAACGATACTTTGTAGCTGTTGTTTGCGGCAAGGTTGGGCTCCAGCCGACTACTGTCGCTGGATTGGTTCCTAGGCGATCTGGACGGCGGCGCTGGATGGCTGTCTCCTCGGCAGGGGAGAGGAAATGGAACCTGGGCTTAACTCGTAAGCAGGTTCCCCTCACAGGACTTGGCCGGCTCCCTCCAGACGATAGGGAGCGGTCCTGGTGGGGTCGGCCCGTGGGGCCGGCAAGACTGGTAGAGCCGGGCCGGGCTGGGGTCGACCCTCGGAGTCGGCTCGCACGGCAGGGCGGGGCGACCGTTGCCAATAGGCGGGCTCGGAGATTTCTGATCAGGCACGGCAGCAGGCGGGGCTGCGGGGTCGGAAGTTTCCGATCGGGCACGGCAGCAGGCGGGGCGGCCCCGGCGTGGGAGGCGGCCCGGCTGCGATGGGCTCCGGGGGTGACAGAAGAGTGGCCCCGTGGAAGAAGCGCGGCTACATAGAGTGGCGGCTTCCCATTTACTTAGCTTAAAGGAACAGCGGGACTCTCAGAGCGGTCCCAGGTATGGTGCACAGACAGTGCTCTAGGTCATCCCTAAGGTTTACAGGGCTCCCCTCCCGCAATAGCTGGGTTGTGCATATGTGTGAACTACCGGATTCGGTCAAGTCCCTGCTCCTCGGCAACTGGGCAAATCTTACCCTCGGGGGGTCCAGTCCTCGGAAGGCAAGGTGGGCTCTCCTGGTCGGTGTGACTGGCTGTAACGCCTCTGGACTTCTTGGGCTCAGCGAAGGTACTCCCTCTGGAGATAACTGTCAGGGCTGCTTCTCGTCGTGCAGAGGCTTTCAGTATGCGTGCATGTATCATAGTATCATAGTATCATTCAGGGTTGGAAGGGACCACAAGGATCATCTAGTTCCAACCCCCCTGCCATGGGCAGGGACACCCCACACTAGATCAGGCTGGCCAGACAACAATGATCTCCTCAATAGCAGAGGCTATAGCTCGAGCGTTGTCCTCTCGAGCAAGTAGAGAGACAAAGTGAAAGAGGAGCAACTTGTTTCCCAACTGGGGTGATACTTATAGGTTCCTCGAGGCTGGGCTTGACCAATGGGCACTCTTGTAAACAACTGGCTTTGGCCGATAGAAAGCTGAAGCCAGAATTATGCCCATACTTGGTGTCAGCACGAGCACTGCATGTGCTGGGTGCATGCTGGCCTGGCTAATGCCTTGGCTTTTGTCTCCCTCATGAAGGAGGGGGAACTTGTCCACATGCTGGGACAAGATTCAATATCTGGGCATAATGTGCCTTCACCACAGTAGACCTGCTTATTCAGGGAACTAGCAAATGGGATCCTCCCAGATTCAGCACTGAAGGGTGAGGCTGCACCAGGAGAATAGACATGTTTTTGAAGACCATCCTTTATCCAAGCAGATACTTCATCCTGGCATTCCATTGTGTTACTTCTCTACATAAAAGGATGCAAATAGAAGGTTCAGATATAGGCAGGTTATATAAGGAAAAGCATAGAAACATTGTCCAGGTGTGGAGAAATGGTATTAGGAAAGCCAAATCTTGACTGAAGTTGAAAATCACAAGAGATATCAAGGGTAAGAGATTGTACCACTGAGTGAACAACAGAAGCATAAACCAGTAACAGTGGGACTGCTGTTGAAAGAGGTGTGTGATTTAGTGACCATGGATGCAGATTAGGATGACATATTTACTCCACTCCTTGCATCAGTGCTCATCAACAAGCCCAGGCCTCTGTGCCTGGCAACAAGGGTTAAGTAGTAGAGGAAACAGCTGTAGTGGAAAAAGATTTAGTGTGGTATCTCTTGAGAAACCTTAGCCCATGCATGCTCACAGGACTAGGTTACATGTATCCAGAGGTACTGATAGAGCTGTTTGAAGTCATTGCAGGACCTCTTCCTATTATTTTTGAAAGTCTGTTGACCCAGTGTACGACCCAATGATTAAGAAAAAGTGAATGTTGCACCTATCTTCATATGATGGGTTACACCCATCCTGAAAGCAGGGCAGGAAGGGCTTGTGAGAGCCTTGCTCTCCCTGGAGGGCATTTTCCCCCTGGGGAATTGAGTTAGTCTATTCCTTTCCCCCTCCCTGTCCAGCAAGCCTATAAAAAGGAAGACACTGCAGCCATTTGCTCTCTTTTACTTCTGCCTTGCGGGGATGAAAGAGAGTTGCTGCTGGCTTCCTGCTTCCACATGGTCAGGCCTGGTCCTCCTCCTCCCTGCTACATCCACGCCTCTTCAAAGGACTCCTAAGGACTGGTTTTGTATACATATTTTCCCCATCCATCCTTGTTCCTTAGCCTTGTGAACCCTTTCTGTTATAGATATATATATATTGTCTAAAGAAATTTTGTTTTTACCTCTCTACTTCAAACCTGACTCCAAGTTATCTCTTAGTAGATTTGCTCCTTGCATTTTTTTTTTTTTTTTTTTTTTGTCTCTTGATCAGGAAAGAGTAGGGGGGAGTGGGGGGCGGTGTGGAGTCTCAGCCTTGGCCCCCATCTGAGCTCTTAAATCCCAGTTAAGGCTCAAACCACCACACTTCAAAAGAGCAAGAATGCTACTCAGGGAATTGCAGGCCAGTTGGTCTCTGTTACCTGTATAATCTGACAATTCAGTGTTAAACTTCAAAGTGTCCAGAGTTATTTCTAGGTTTGGAAATGTACTCATCTTCAGTGAATGGGTGAATCTCTTCAGTAAACTTACTACACGATATAGGTAGCAAGTTACTTAAGAAAAATAACTCCAAACAGGCTAAAACTAAAAAGTACCAACAAGATATATTTTGCATCTCTTACATCACTATGGTCTCACAATTTTCTGGTAAGCGACTTATTAGAAAGGTACAATTTTCTGTATTACATAAATCTCCCCAATACAATGGATCAATCTTCAAACTTCAACACAGCTTGTATATGGGCCTAAATGCCAGCATGAGATTTACAGCTATTCCCAACAAAGAATGCAGCTGTCTTGAGTTTAGGGAGAGTTTTCTTTTTATTTAAGAAATATTTTAAAACAGTAAAAAAGAAAAAAACCACATCACTAGCACATGTATAAGATGACCTACCTTACCGTCCAAATTTCAGTAGATAGTATCTACATATAAATGTTCTCGGTCTGCTTGGAGCTGAAGATTTAACACAGAAAACCTGGTGAAGTGTTAATACCACGCTGCCTCAAACAAGTAACATTGTATTGCATGTAACAGCATTTTTAGTCATTAGTAATGTTGTATAATAAACCATAATTTCATGACCAGAAGTGTGTAGCTGAGGTATCAAACCAAGAAAAAGTTAGAACTTCTGAGGACTATTCCTCATTCTCCTCCTGACTTGTGCCTTTCACAAGCAAACAGTAGCTTTATTTCTTAGAAGCAATGATCGGCTTTTTCTTTTGAAGTTTAGTAAAGCAGATCTTGCAGAAAACCTTTGTGTCATTTTTTCAAATATATATGACCTTTTGACTATTACATTTTAGTTCTTAACATATAATACAGCATCTGCTCACATGCATTTCCCTGTGTATATAGGCACAGACATTTGTAATACTTGTCCAGTATTATAATTAAATAACTGAAAGATTAACTTTATTACCTAAACTGTGCTTAATATTTTAAATAAATGTTAGGCATTTCTTAGCTTTCAAACCATCTGCACCTTGTCCCTTGTAAAGCAGGAGCTAACATTAAATTGTATTTAGGCTTAGGCTTATTATGAGTTTTTGCATAGCTTCAATAAGATATTTAGATTTAGACTTTTAGCAAAGCTCTAAAATAATAATAAATATTTGTTTATGGTTCCTGCTGATTCAATATTCTTTTAATCCCTTAATTTGATGGTAAACATTTTGTAAGCAGCATCTTTTTAGCATGGATATCATTCCCAACCCTAAGGGAAGTTTGTTTTATTCTTCAAAACTGCAAATCACGTACATATAAAGTATCTTTTATTGACCTACTTCTTCTGTTTCAGCTCATTAAACACAGCTGTTTTCAATGGTCCAGAAAAAGTAACCAAATACAACATGCAAAAGATGGCTAAAAATGGAGTGGTTCTCTCAAAATACACAGAGTAGCTTTGTAGTTGTTTCTTTATGGAGCTACAGAACAAGCAACAGCTAACAAATAATGCTTCAAAAGATACATAAACCAACACGTGAAACAGGCAGTCCATTCCAGTAGAACTAATGTCAAAATTCCACATACTTATTTTCTGTTTTCACACCTAAAAATCTTCCTAATTTCCACAAGAACTGTTTTGTCAATAACCAATTATTTTGAAATACAGTGAGAAACTATTTTCTGCTGCAGTAAGAAATACTGAGTCCTTTCAGGACCAAATTCTAAAGACTCCACACTGCAATCTGCTTTTAGGTAAGATCACAAGAAGTGAAATAATATAGCTTGTAATAAATATATATTAACATAAACAGTTGCAGTATAGGAAAGGTTTTACAACCCAAATCAATCCAAATAGGTGTAGGAAAGACTGTTCTGCAAGCAGAAAATGTGTCTGAGGTACAGTTTTCCCTATTTCCAGAAAATCTGGAGCTGATTTCAAAGTTTCACTGATGGTCTCAGCCATACAAGTACGTATTTTCAATACCCTGAGATAAACAATTGCTGACAGAATGAGAACCTTAATTGCCAGAAAGATAAAATACCAATGTGTGGTAAATTTCTGCCTGTCTACTTCAACAAATATATTCCATGAGATCAAATCAAGAGCCCAAAAAAAAATCTCAGAACAAACCTAGGACTGTCATGATAAAGCCTTTTAAAAGCCAGCACTAAAATGCCATAGGGCCCAGAAGCAGTTGTTCAAATCAGTGGTTTATTGCAAAATGGATCTGCAACCTGTGTCAGACAGTTCTTCTCATGCTCATCCTTTAATATGTTAGTTAATTTTTATGTGCACCCCTGCAGACTTAACATTAATTGCCATCATTATGATTGCTATAAAGGACTTCAGCATTGCTAAATAAAAGAGGTAGGGATCAGCCTGGAGCACATGCTCCTGACTGTCCACACAGTTGAACCTCTCCTCTTTCTGTAGCTCTGTTCAGATGTCACCAGCATTTCTCTCAATGCTGTGCCCAGCTGCGCTTCTAGAGATGATGCATTCTGCATACAGCTTTCAGAGGACACCATGGGCAACACTGCAGTACAGGTATGGCTCCTTCTTAACATCCTGTAAGTTCATACACCTACTAGCAGCTGCCCTAGCAAGGTACAGGCATCCTGCCACCACACCCATGCTACAGCTTACACCACAAAATGTGCATGCATGTTACACTATGCGCTGCCTCTGAAAAGCCTGTGTATTTTTAATGTTCTTGAATAGTGGTAAAAGAGAACCCTAAAAATCTACAGTGCCTTGCCATTACAAGAGCAATGTATTGTAACTGGAGAAGTGCAAACCACATCAAGTGAGGACAGTCAACACCTTCTACAGGATATTAGCCTTAAAGCAACACAAACATGAGCCAATCTGCACAAGAATCAGGAGTTGGTCCCCTGTCCGCTATTAATCAGTATGGATACCACCTTTCAAACCATCACAGCCTGATCAAGTGCTAAGTCTACTGAGCATTGCTGACTTCCTAGAGTAGTTGAAGTATGGTATTCCTCCTATGTAGAGGAATCTACTACATAGTTAAGCCCATTTTTTGTGTTGCTTTTAATCTCAAAATATTTTAAGAATTGTTTCACTGTGACCATTTTGTGGATCCAGAGGTTAAATACTGCTCAGATTCAACAGTGTATGTTCACACACACACACAAAAATAATGTTGTAGGCAACAGTCTTTACAAAAAACAATGTGATATATTGAACATCACTAACCTCTGTGACAGAGCAACTCACTTCTCATCTCTGCCTAAATCCTTTTTCAGAGATCTGAATGTCAGCTAGACAAATAGTGATTAAAAGTGCCCCTGACTGAACACACTAAAAAGAAAAATGATTCTTGGTTTGTCTTCAGAGAGACCCAAAATCTAAACTACCTGAATGTAAATCATACTAGAAACCCAAACTAAAATTAAACATGATCTTGGAGTTCTATCAAAGTAATCTGCTCTGGATTGTCAAAGAGACTGCCATTGTTACTTTAAACTGAATTAGCAAGAATATTTCAACTTAAATTAGCAGAGGAGTATTACATACCGTATATCCTTCAAGTACAGTTTATCTCAATTATTCAATTTCATATGCATAATAATTACCAAAAAGACTTTGTAAGAGAATCTATACTAATCACAGAGTCTTCCCTCTTTTATATGATACTTTTTCTCATAGCTGCACATACGACCTCTCAAGGACTGTTGAAAAGAAGCCTATATTGATTCCTAAAAAAATATCTCCAGTACTTTTTTTTTCACTTCATCAAGAACAGTTTGATTCTGCAGTTTTATCAAATGCAACATTTTTCAGTAAGAGATGGAATTCAGCTTTTTGGTGCAAACAGAAGCCTAACATTTTTTCATTGGTGTACTTCTGGAAGCCTTTTGTCAAAGACTAGATGATCTTCATGGTCCCTTCCAACCCAAACCATTTTATGAATCTATGAATCTAAGAAGGCAAGGATGATGAGTTTACTGCCCATCCTATTCTGTCATTCTATGTATTCTGAGAGATGGAGATCAGAGAAGAAATCATACTTACAACCAAGAAAACAAGGGGAGTAGAGAGCTCAAATTTAATTTGCCTAAAAATGCTGAAATCAGCTAAAAGTTCTAGCTTTACTAGCACATATGGGGCAAAAAGACTGGAATTCTTCAAGTTGTTTAGATTCCAATACCAGGAATTGAGCAGAGGAAATAAAAATATGTTTTTAAAAAAAGTATTTTGCAAACAATGGGTATTTTTAAATAATCCAAGTAATACAGATCCACAAAAATAATAATAAAAAATAAAACAAACGTTGAGATCTTTTACATTTAATTTGTGCTTTGCATATTGTTTGAATCTCCATGCAATGAAAAGGGTCTTTTAGGATTTTTAATTATTGAGATTTTTCTGTATAGTTCCAACACCAACACACTTGTAATACAGAACTAGACGGGAAAAAAGCAAATTATTTTTGAAACTAACATATAAAATCTATAAGAAAGTGATAAGTGCTTCAATATGGCATGTAATGGGGCTGAGCATAAGTCTGTACTACAGTTCAGAAATCACTGCTACAAAAGATTGAGCATAATTAGTCGAGTTTCTTCATTGCTGGGTGATAGCAACAAGAATCTTGGGCTTGTTAAAAATACAAATTCCTCTTGATGGCAGTTTCAACACCATGACATCCTTTGTTGTATGAATGATAATGCAAAGTCAAAGCTGTGGTTCCCATATCCCTCAAGATCAATATCCTGCATCTATCTGGCACTTTAAAGATACAGGAACTACATACAATATATTCAAAATACAGGTACACTGCAGTTCCTAAATGAAACAGTTATAATTTGCACGATTTACTGATACAAGGTTAGTTTTTATTACCAGTAAGAGGAAAAACTACGATTGTGAATGCTACACTCTTTTTCTTTTAATACACACCACGTAAACAAAGTCAATATAAGCCAACTTCTACCCTATAATTTTACTGACTATAGGAGTAGCCTTCCGCTATATGCAACAGTCTAAAGCTGCGCCAGGGGAGGTTTAGACTGAATATTAGGAAGAAATTCTTCATAGCAAGAGTGATTGCCCATTGGAATGGGCTGCCTGGGGAGGTGGTGGAGTCGCAATCACTGGAGGTGTTTAGGAGGAGACTTGATGGGGTGCTTGGTGCCATGGTTTAATTGATTAGATGGTGTTGGATGATGGGTTGGACATGATGATCTTGAAGGTCTCTTCCAGCCTGGTTTTTCTATTCTATTCTATTCTATTCTATTCTATTCTATTCTATTCTATTCTATTCTATTCTATTCTATTCTATTCTATTCTATTCTATTCCCCACTCTTTTTCAGCTAGTGATCTTTCTCCACTTAAAAGGTGTGGTTCAACTGAAGACATTTAAATAATGGTGTCCTTATAAAAGCAACATCTGAAGTACCACTAAAATAACTAAATGTATGCAATACAATAGATTTGAAGGACCCATGCAACTCACTCTGAAGTTAACACCTAGCATTTGATAGCTTTGTAGCCCCAGATGCCACTGACTACACTGAACATGCAGTGTAGCTGCCCATGAAACATCTGAGATGCCACAGACATCCCACCCACTGCCAGTCCAGAAAGATGCAAGTCTCCCTGATGTATCATATCTGCCAGCCCCACTGGGATATTCCAAAGTATGTAGAAAAACTCAAATGCTGCCAGATGCCTACACTTAAGGAACCAAATTAAACCTTTTAAAGGCAGCTTTTACACCTATTTTCATAAGTGGACACCTACAGAAAGTGTTTGTGTGTATTACACACAAATGCATGTCTAAGTGCATATTACACACAAACGCATTTCTAAGCACCATGAGTTTAAAATATTTTTCACTTCTTACCTCAAAAGACTTACTATAGATCAGTAGCAAAAAGTGGCATTTCTTTCCTCTACATATTGTTTTCAGGCAAAATTATTTTTAATTGCACCTAAACCTTTTAAAATACTTATTTAATCCCCATTTTCTTGTAATATCCACTTCTGTTATTATTAGCAATTATTTGCTTTGTGCACCTCTGAGATTAAAGCTACTCAGAGCAAGTACTCTGGTGCATCTGTTCAACTCCCTGAAAGCTGGTATCTTCCAGGCCACCCACAGCAATTCCATTTCCTCAAAGAGTGAAAGACTGCTGACCACACAACTGTACCACACCTCCTGCTGCCCACTATTTGATGTGAATGCATGGTACCAAAGTAAGCAGTAAGACAGAGAAACTGTAACTACAGAATAAGAACAGAGATAAACTGATACCATCTCATTTGTACTGATGCTATTCACTAGCACAAAAAAAAAAAAATCACTGAGAGGGCTCTGACTCAGATTTCACTTTCCAGACCTCTTCATTTGCACAGTACTATTAAGCTATTAGATATTAAAGCTATTTCTTTTTAATTAAAACAATAATAAAATCTTTAGCCAACGGCAATGTAAGAAAACGTATGTTGTCAAATGTACTGGTGTTCTAAATATAGTACTTCCATTTGTAAATGCCACACTGCAATATTAAGTGTGTTAAATTTAGAATTGTCTGATATGTTTAAAATTAGAGTAATTAAAAACCTGTACTTTGAAGTGGTTGCTTTAGGAATAAATGTAGTATGCCTTATCTCAACTTGAGAAGTTAATAAAAACTACACAAACTATTTTAAAAGAAGGAAGAGACTATAGATATTTTCAAGTGAAGGGGGATGTTAATTCATCTTTATTGCACTGAAGTAATTTTCTGTCAGGAAAACACTGACTCACATTTACTAGTTAACTTGTCATCTATATATACACACTTTACAGATGTGTGTAAAAAGAACAAAAATGTGTTTCTTTCAACCCTGTGTCACTGACAATAAAATATCTGCTTTTTATCGTTACAACCACTGAAATCAACTAAGATTCCCATGAGGTTAGAAACAAATCCCAAATCTAAGAAGGTACATCTTACTGCATACATGCTTTGCAATGTCATTTGGCATCCACTAAACAAAAAAAAAAATTTCATTTCACTGTCACTATAAATGCTAGGATGTACTCATAATGCCATTAAGGCATTACTTTCCCGGAATTTTGTTCAATTACAGCGACAGGCAGACATACAGCAGAGAAAATCTGCAGACCCACCACTTGGCAGTGGTGTAAATCATTCTCATTTCACGCAAGAGTAACTCCACCAGTGCCAGAAGGAGTTCGGTGGTTCTCCCCTTCCTTCAGGGTTTGCTCCTAGCACCTCTGTATCTATGCCTGCCCACAGACGGCTCTAAGCAGAGTGATCCACAGCTGAGACTGGCTCTCCCTCCCGGGCGCCGCACACCATACGGCATGGAAGCGAGTACGTGGGGATTTTAGGCAGGTACCTGCACAGGATCTGTTTGTGCAGAGCCCGCACCCCGAGAATACTTTTCTCTCTAAAGTAAGTAAACTGGGCATCAATCCCTTCCCGAGAATGATCCCATCAACTCCGACTGTCGCTACTGAGCCTGGTCAATCCGCCTAACACCCCGCGAAAGCGGGGTCGGGCTCCGGGCAGGTGACCCGAGGTGCCCAGCGGAGCTGCACCGCCGCCGCCAGCCGCACTGAACTCAAACCTGCTGTCCTCGCCACCGCAATCCCCGGCCCTCGCCGGAGCCAACCCTGAGCCCCTATCAGTTGTTCAGAGAATCACAGAAGGCAGCACTTGGAAGGGACCTGCGGAGATCACGGTGTTCAACGCCCCGTGCCTAGAGCTGGGGACTCCCCCTTACCTGTCTGTGGAGACTCCGGGATGCCTCTGAGAGGGCCGAGCTGCCGCAGCTGGAAAACTTTCCGGACATCTTCGCAGTTCGGCGGTGGCTCCGCCATCCCCGAGACGACAGCGAGGCGCAGGACGCCGAGACTGAGACCGCTGAGGCTCAGGCTCTCCGCCATGTCCCCGCCGGCAGCTGTCAGCTGCCGCAGAGCGCGGACGAAGCGCCTCCAAGCCGCCGGTCCGCGTCCGCCGCAGCCGGGGGAGGCTGCCAGCGCTGCGCGCTGCCCTCTGCCCTCCGCCGGGACCCTCCCGTCAGGACCCCCCGTCGGCTTCCCGCCCGCTGCTCACCCTTCACAAGGAGTGCCCCCTTCACACCGGGGGCAGCAGCTCGAGGGCGCTGCCCACAGCCGATGTCACAGTGCCTTCACACCGCCCCGTCGGGGCTTGGGAGTGGGCGGGACCTGTTTGGGGAGAGGAGGAGACCTTACGTAGACCGGTGTGGGGAGGCTGCGTGGTGTAGCGAGAAACCTACAAGGAAACAAAGCAGTAATACATTGGCATGTAAGCAATAATCCACCAAAAGAGAGAATTAAAATAATCTGCAGTGCTCTGGGAGGCTATTGGCAGTAACATACACAATTCGGTTTGGCTTCAAATGCAAAACGTCTGCTTTTCTGAAAAATGTCCCCAAAAATTGAGCTATCTTCAAGATGTCTTCAAGAGCTTCAGGGTTTTTGGCAGTTTACAAAACCCTCTTATGTCTACAAGCCGAAGTCCAATGTTACCAGTCAAGGCAGCCAAGGAAATAGGCTGTCTTTTAAATAGCTTCCTTAATGCCAGAGTTAACAATACCCTCCATGTAAAAATTTAAATGTCACATCTTACCCCTGATAGCTGGGAATCGTTCTTAGTCCATTCTGGAGCTGCTGGTGTCATTGTACTGTCAGCACTGTACATCATTAGTCTGTCCCAGATTTCACTTAAAAAAAAAATCTTTGTGGCAACAATTTTAACACAAGACTGCAAAATTAGTTCTGTGTGATTTACTCTATGCATTCATCTCAGTATGAGTAACAAACTGGTACAGGAGTCATTAAAAATCACACTAGAGATCAATCATTTCCCTGCTGAGTAAAGGAATAAAGGAATGGAATTGCATTAACGTTATCCAGTCTACAAGTTCATAAGAAGAAGAGAGGACTAGTATTTACCCTTTTTGAAGTATCTGTACTCCTGGACCTGGCAACTTCCTTCTATCAGCAAGTTCCAACATATATTATATGAAATGCCCTTTATAGAATTTGTTCTACTGTTCTTACACTCTTGATGTATAAAGAGTGAACAAGCTTCCTCATAAACCAAACTACACCAAAAGACATTTTAGGCTTTTCATGAAGAAAACACAGAACAGGCTGTCTCACAGCCTGTGCTCCTTACAGCATCTTTCTAGTGCTGTGGTTTGCAGCAGTAGTTGATAACACAGCAGTGTTTTGGCTACTGTTGAATAAGTATCCAGGCTGTGTCCTTTCAACATTTCCCTGCCCCAAGAGTACCTTGAGGGGTGGGCAAGATCTTGGGAGGGGCCATGGCTGAGCCAGCTGACCCAGACTGGCCAAAGAGGTATTCCATGCCATATGACATCAGCTCAGGTACAAGAATGAAGTGAAAGAAGGAAGTGTGTGGCGATTCGTCCATGGCATCTATCCTCCCAAGTAACCACCAAGCTTAGAAAGCCCTGCTTCCCAAGATCGACCATCGTCCTGCTGATGGGAAGTAGAGACTAACACCTCTCTCTCTGCTTTTTGCTTCTGTGCAGTCTATTGCTGTTTGTTTATTATTGTTATTAAAATTGCTCCTATCCTATTACTGGCTTTTGTTGTATTTTTTTCCCCTCTCCCCCTGTCCACTTAAGAGGGGGAGCGATAGAGTAGCTTTAGTGGGTATCTGGCCTCCAGGCCAGGGCCAAACCACCACAGAACTTGGCAGTAGGCAGTAAACCCTATCAGTCAGTAAATCAGTCTTTCTTAAAGAGAATACTTGTTTTTATATATTGAAAAATATAATTGGGTGAAACAACTGAGAAGACAGAGAAGAGCAATTTATTCAGCAACTTGAAGATAGTAAAGTTCTCGAAGCCATGAAATGTCAGTCTCATTAGCTAGTACAACACATGCAGCAATCACAATAAACATATGAAAATAAACTATCAGGAGACAGGGAACAATTCTTGCAGACTAAGATACACAGACAAATATTCCTACTTTTTTTTTTATTAAAAAAAAAAAAAGTTTCCCATTTACCTCACAATTGTACAGAAGCTAGCCAACAGTGACAGATGATACTGGGAAAACTCTAGAACCCCGTGTCTTTAATTTGAATTGGTACTTCCTCCCATCTTCCACTAGTAACAATTCAAAGAAATCTCTACTCTCCATTTATACAGGCTAAGGAAGATGAGAGCTTTGTGGTAAGAAACTGAATATACATGGTTTAACTAGGTCTTTCAAGACAAGGAAGATTTTAGTTTAGTCCAAAAGGTGGGGTGAGTTTTTGCTTGTTTGGAGGGTTGGGTTGTTTGGGGTTTTTTAATAACTTTAGCACAATGATTATGAAAGTAAAAATTAACTTTTGCTTAATTATGAGATTGAATTTAATTTTCCTGAAGGTTTTATGCTTTGAAGCTTCCCTGATTTGAGCATTAAAATTCATGTTTTAGCTAACAAGTTTCATTAATCAAATATTCTGGGAAAGGTTTCAGCATATTTCCAATATGCAGAACAAAGGGAATTCTCTTATTCTAATATGAAAATATATATTTTAACCTGATGAAAGAATAGAATAGAATAGAATAGAATAGAATAGAATAGAATAGAATAGAATAGAATAGAATAGAATAGAATAGAATAGAATAGAATAGAATAGAATAGAATAGACCAGGTTGGAAGAGACCTTCAAGATCATCGCATCCAACCCATCATCCAACACCACCTAATCAACTAAACCATGCAACCAAGAGACTTGTCTCTTAGCCAAAGCCTTAACATGTGTCTTTGGTAGCTCCTCATGGATATCTAGCTGTCTGTACAGGGTGACTAAAGAATACCATTTCCACAAATTTTTTTTGCCTTCTTTTCTTAATTACCATGGACAATGCCATTGTATTACCTGAAATGGTGGCGCATTGGTGGATGAGGTTACATCTTCGACTTATCCCTCTGAATCACACCATGCTAAAATGAAACTCTCTATTGCTTTTGACAGACAGCACTAAGTTTTCTGGTTATCTACATAGATGGCATTCTCCTTTAGTCTGTGATCTTATAACTTTTGAAAACAACATATATATATGTGCCATTGTCCCTGTTTGTATCCTCTCAGAGAGCTACTACAAAAACTACCTTTTCTGACTTGTCACTTTGACTAATTGCATTTTCTCACATTCTTTCTTGTGTCAAACACAAGTCAGTTGGCTTTGATTCCATATAATTTTACTGTTCCCATCTCAGGAGGCAAAGCTGAGCTGCCACTTCCAGGGGACTACAGCATCGGTCTCCATCTCCAACATCTCAGATCCTGGGCTTCATCAAGAGAAGTGTGGCCAGCAGGTCAAAGGAGGTGATCCTCCCCCTCTACTCAGCTCTGGTGAGACCCCACCTGGAGTACTGCATCCAGTTCTGGAGCCCCTATTACAAGAGGGATATGGACGTGCTGGAGCGTGTCCAGAGAAGGGCCATGAGGATGATCAGAGTGCTGGAGCACCTCTCCTATGAGGACAGACTGAAGGTGTTGGGGCTGTTCAGTCTGGAGAAGAGAAGGCTACGAGGTGACCTAATTGTGGCCTTCCAGTATCTGAAGGGGGCCTACAAGAAGGCTGGAGAGGGACTTCTCAGGATCTCAGGTAGTGATAGGACTAGGGGGAATGGAATGAAGCTGGAGGTGGGGAGATTCAGGCTGGATGTGAGGAGGAAGTTCTTCACCATGAGAGTGGTGAAACCCTGGAATGGGTTGTCCAGGGAGGTGGTTGGGACGCCATCCCTGGAGGTGTTTAAACCAGGCTGGACGAGGCTCTGGCCAGCCTGATCTAGTGTGGAGTGTCCCTGCCCGTGGTAGGGCGGTTGGAACTAGATGATCCCTGTGGTCCCTTCCAACCCTGACTGATACTATGATACTATGAATACTTCCATGCTATGTCCTGTTTGTCTCATATATCTGAAAGTAGTTCACACATCCATTAAACAGCCTCATTTTTCTAAGTCATTCTTCAAAGCTTTCTTTACTACGGGTCTTTTAACTCTTATTTTTCATACATAACACAGCAATTAAGAAGGTTTTTCATTAAGAACACAGACTGTTGCAATGACTAGTATGTTCACATTATGTTCCAGTGGCAAATTCTAACCATCTGTGTAATACAGGCCCTCTGTCAGCTCACGGTTCTGATACTATCCTTGTATTTGTTATACAGCTTTGGACAGAACAAGGATCCTAGCACTCAGTGGAGCTACTGAAGTCACAGCAACAGCACGGGGGGCGGGGGGGAAGCCACACCAAAACAACAAACCACCAACTTTTTATTCAGTTTTACAGAATTATTCTACAGTTATCATGGAAAGTAAAAAAAAAAAATAAAATTAAAAATCATCCTCTTGTTTTTGGTTGAGGTAATTAAGCTAGTAAACTAAGACTAAAAGCTGCATAGCATTTGGATTCATAACACTACCATGCTGTTATCAATGGCACCTGTATACTTACAGTAAGCCCACTAAAACTTCACACACAACTCAAAGTTTAATTCATTCAGTGGTCCATTAGCTGTAGCACTGACGACGAGTTGATTCCAGAATTACAGAAGTTTGAACTGATGTAAAGATAAATTCTCAAAGTGGAATATTTTCTGCATCTTCTTAAATAAACAAACAAAACCAAATAAATAAACAAAACCCTGTGAATTTTAACTGAAAGTCTTCATGAAATCTTAATGAGAACGCAACATTTTGTTTTGTGCTTGCAATCACAAAGAACTGTCAGCTGTGACCAGCCTCAGGTAGGGACAGATGAAGGGGAGCACACTGGGGAAATAGTTTCAGGCCATAGAAGAGTCTTGCAGAGGCCATCAGCATTGCCTGCTCCCACCCCCATGAATAACAGGTGCTGCCCTACTGCCATTCAATATTTTCCTATCTGAACTTTAGTTGCAGCTTCCCACAGTGCATCATGGCCCTGACATCCCTTTTGTCCCTATTCCCAGCCTCTCCTGTGTTAATTCCTCATGTGTTCTCCATGGGAATGTAGTTCTTAGAGAAGTGGGGTTCTTTAGTTTGGAGGCTGAGGGGAGACATTATTGCTTTCTACAACCTGAAAGGAGGTTGTAGTAAGGTTGGTGGTCTCCCAAGTAACTAGTGATAGAACAAGAAGAAATAGCCTCAAGTTACACCAGGGGAGGTTTAGACTAGAAATTAGGAAAAAATACTTTATTAAAAGAGTAGCCAAATAGCAAACAGGCTGCCCAGGGAAGTCACCATCCCTGGAGGTGTCCATGTAGACACGGCACTTTGGGGCATAGTGGTGCTGAGTGGGCAGTTTGACGTGTGGATCTTGGAAGTCTTTTCCAACCTCAGTGATTCGAGGATTCATCTTCCCGGCGAGAGCCAGCAAACCGCTGCCAGCCAAGGCGCCGCTGCCGTTCTCCGCACCCTCACCCGGGCCCTCGCGCTGCTCATCGGACGCCCAACTGCTCTCGCGCTTCCCCGCCGCCCCGCGCTCCGTCGCCCCCTGCTGCCCACCAGAGGCGCCCGCGGGAAACAGGACAAGCAACCGGCGCCGGAACAGACGGCAGGAGAGCCCCACCCCGCCGAGCCAAACAGAACAGGAGTTCATTCCGGGCGGGTGCAGCCCCCAGCCCCCCAGGTCCGCCGCCCAAAGTCCTGCGTTACTGTCTCTTCCCCCTAAAGTGAAAAGGCTTTATAAAACCAGCAGAGTTCCAGTTCTTTACAGCGGCTCTAAGTTAAAGCATTCACGTCAGAGTACCGTATCCAGAATAACTGCGCATGCATTTTCATAAAGGTTTCATTTAATAACTCATACTTCAAGCATAGCTCCGCATCCAGCCATTTACTTTGAAAAGTACTTCTCCTCGCTGCTAGGTACAATGTTTCCATGGAGACTTCCCCAGATACTCCATTCCAGAGTGAACATTCTTAATCTTTTCTTTTCATTAGTATCACTTGTCTTCTTTACAAGATAGTTAACTCAGACATGTACAATTAAGACATTACCAGAAAGAACACAGAAGAGGGAATGCCCAGCAGCAAAGCAGCAACTTCTACAGAATATGAGCACATAACAGAGAAAGAATTACAATTGGAAGAAGTACAGTTTTGCAACCTGATCCTAATACGAAAGAAATCTACACTGGATACCAGTGACTTCTGCAAATATTCAATTTTATTTTTTTTAAAACATTAGCAAAAACTCAACACAATTTCCATCATGTCTAAACACAGAATACATAGGGGGCTACGTATTCCTTTCCCTACACACCACAAAAGGACACTTCTTCACATTTTATAAACTCAAATTCAAGTTTTATCATGCCTTGAGATGCTAATAAATTCCTTTAGTCTGTATCTGATGTTCACAATATTTTTACTTCATCAGAACGACACCCTAGGAGACTGCAATTGGGAAGTACTTGTTCAACAAGAGAGCCAGGCACCACCTCAGCAAGTCAGCAGGTAAGTCAATATACACATGTATAGCCAATTCTACTGTAAATGGCTATCACTCACAGCTCCAGCTACTGTTCATGTCCTTGCAACCTTGGAAGCATTTGGACTAACTCTGTAGATGATCCTCAGCTTTTCAACTTTTGTTGATGAGTAAAACATTAAAAATTACTCATTAGCGGTATAAACCACATGACTTGCACCTAAACAGAATGTACTTGATACTTCAGCTTCCTGCACCTGGACCAATTAAATGCTTATAACATACTAGATTTTAGCTTTCTGTTTTATCCTGAGGAGCTGGAGGAACACTGAAACATTCCCCCTTCCCCCTCAAAAAACAAACCCCAAACCAACAAAAAACCCCACTGTTATTGATTCACTAAGTCATACACAGTCTTACTGACACTCGAAGACATAAGACATCTATATTCTCCCTTCCTTTGTATCCCTGCAGCTGTTTACATACAGCTACCCCAAACAGCAAAGTTTGAAGACTCTGTGTTTGCCCATAGTGTTATTTCAGTTCTTACAGAAAAACTTTGCATAGAGGTATGAATCCTTGTGTTTTATCCTTCAGCTCTCATGTTATTCGAAGTGTTGCTTATTGTTCGTAGAATCAAACTGAAAAAGAGCCCACCAAAGCTCTTAAATTCAGTTCTGCACTGAACTTTGCCCTTCGGGATCAACTCTATTTTTTTCCCTACATTTTCTCCACTAAGTCCTAGCTCCCAATACATGCAATGTACAGGTGCATGTTTCACTGGCACTAAATACAGAATTTAGTAATTTAAAAATCAGGGCAAACCTAGGCACTCTTAAAAATGTCAGTGAAGGCTTACATTTCCATCAGTAACTACTCCCAGGCACTTATCTCTAGATCATTAGTAGCTATATGCTGCCTTTATTGAGCAGGTGACCTGCATCATCATTAGGTCCTACCTGAACAGACAAACCAAGTGAAAGAATGCTTATCAAATAAGTTAAGATCAAAAGGCAACAATTTGGTCATATTTTAAGTACATGAGCAAAAAGTATGAACACAAACACCCTCATTTTCTTTAATACTATTGACATATTCAGAATGCAAGTAACTGATCTGGAACAAAACAGAACCTCAGTCCACCAAGTCTGGGTAGCAGAAGGAGGGAAGTACTGGGATCCAAACTCTTTCTACAGAATAAATACTGAAAATGTGTCTGTAACTTTCTCCTGGAAGGCTGCTGAACTTTCTCCCTAATTAAATCACATGCTGTTTTTATACATCACTCTATATTTAGCAATATGCAATTTTCACCAGCACATAAAACCTATGAACTTGTTAATGAATTCACAATACAAAAAGTCAAATTCAAACCTTAAAATTCATTAAAAAAAAAACAAAAAAAGAAAAAAAAACCCACATTGCATAATGATGTTAATACCCTTAATAAATTGTTAAGGGGTATTTCTCTGGTCTTATGAGATATAAAAACATGCCTCAGTTACATAAAAAACTTCAAATGGAAATTGGATTACTTTTGGATACCAAAGCAAATCACCAGACAATCAGGTTTCATGATTTGTATTGCCTGCGAAATACTTGTGAAGCTGTATTTCAAGTTTACTTCCCACTTTGTGTTAAACAGATAAATTAAACTAGTATATGGAAACAGTTAGGCCCAGGTCTAAAAAAAAAGTGAGGGTGGTTAAGGACATCCTTGACAACACCAATTTTCATATCACATCACTGCCACCCAAAGAAATGATGTTTTTTTTCTTACAAAGGAACAAAATCTTCTACAAACAAGAACGAAACTCCTTCCTGTTAGGAGCTGACAAGTTTAGCTCAAGACATACCCTGTATGAGGATCTCTGAATTTGGCATTTTTCCTGTCTTGCCAATAGCATTAACATATGCTTAATGGATACTAAGTATTACATATGAGGGACTTAGAGGTTCACTTTAGGAACAAGAATTAGACATTGCAGCATGAGAGGTTAGCCTGTTATCCCCTGATTATTCTGATGTTCTAGAGCACTGTAAAAACTGAACAAGCAGATAAATTTAATCTTAGTACTACATTGTTCCAGTAGAATGTATTAACTCAGAATAAGTTAAAATAATAGAAATATTAAGAATAACTAGGCAAAAAAAATTAAAAAACAAATAACATATTTTGCAAGTATTTTATAAGGTTAGAAGAAAAGCTAAGGCAGTTTTCCAATAAACTCTGTATCTGTAATTATATTACAGTCCTGGAATTCAAGTGCATCTCAGGTGACTTCAGTATAAAAAATTAGCTACAAATATTTTAAAAGCATTAAAAAACAGAAATGCATGTGCCTGTATGATGTTGCAATATGAAGCAGGAATGCTCTGTCAGTTTGCTGGTTTTAAGAACACTGTTACTGATTTTGAACAGGCATGTTGCAAAAAAATCCCAACCCAAACCAAACCCCTTATATTTTTTCTTAAGCTAAGCAGGAATAATGGAGCTTACACTTATTTAAGATCTAAGCAGAGCATTTACATTGTGGCTTAAAATGCAAATTACAAGTGTTAAGCTATTTACTAGGTTACAGATTCTGATCTTCTTTTAAACCTTAAGACTAGTTCAGTATAGCTACAACTGAAGTAACTTGTTTTGGCATTATGGCATTTTGACAGTTGCAAAGCATTGGAGCCACCAACTGTTCGAACATGGCAACAGCTACCTAACTTCTATTCCAGGGCAGATCATACAAAACACAATGCACAGACTTGAGTTCTCTTGTTACGGGTTTTCTGTCATTACTGAAGACACACTATTATATTTATTCTATTAAACTTCTGCAAACTGTGATTTAAAATGTGTGCATTTGTCACAAATGTTTATACAGCTAGCTCTAAAAACATGACATACCCTAGGAGCTCTCCCAGTTTCTTTTCAATTAGATATTCAAATGCCAGTTACTGACAGAGGTATATGAGATGCAGAGAATAGAATAGAATAGAATAGAATAGAATAGAATAGAATAGAATAGAATAGAATAGAATAGAATAGAATAGAATAGAATAGAATAGAATAGAATAGAATAGAATAGAATAGAATAGACAAACCAGGTTGGAAGAGACCTTTGAGATCATCGAGTCCAACCTATCAGCTAAACCAAGGCACCAAGCACCCCATCCAGTCTCTTCCTAAACACCTCCAGTGATGGTGACTCCACCTCCACCCTGGAGAGCCCATTCCAATGGCCAATCACTCTTTCCATGAAGAATTTCTTCCTAACATCCAGCCTAAACCTCCCCTGGCACAGCTTGAGACTGTGTCCTCTTGTTCTGGTGCTGGCAGCCTGGAAGAAGAGATCAACACCTGGCTACAACCACACCTCAGGTAGTTGAAGACAGCAATAAGGTCTCCCCTGAGCCTCCCCTTCTTCAGGCTCAGCAACCCCAGCTCCCTCAGCCTCTCTTCATAGGGCTGGGGCTAGTGCTCCAAACCCCTCACCAGCTTTGTTGCCCTTCTCTGGACACATTCCAGCAACTCAACATCTTTCCTAATATAAGGGTCCCAGAACTGGACACAAGACTCAAGGTGTGGCCTAACCAGTGCTGAGTACAGGGGCACAATGACTTCCCTGCTCCTGCTGGCCACACTATTTCTGATACAGGCCAGGATGCCATTGCCCTTCTTGGCCACCTGGGCACACTGCTGGCTCATGTTCATCCTACTGTCAACCAGTACCCCCATGTCCCTTTCTGCCTGGCTGCTCTCCAGCCACTCTCACCCTAGCCTGTAGCACTGCATGGAGTTGTTGTGGCCAATGTGTAGAACCAGGCACTTAGATGTGTTAAATCTCATGCCGTTGGACTCTGCCCATCTGTCCAGCCTGGCAAGGTCCCTCTGCAGAGCTCTCCTACTCTCTAACTGATCAATATCTGCCCCCAGCTTGGTGTCATCTGCAAATTTACTGATGATGGACTCAATACCCTCATCCAGCTCATCAGTAAAGATACTGAACAAGATGGGGCCCAGCACTGATCCCTGGGGGTCACCACTAGTGACTGGCTGCCAGCTGGATGTGGTACCATTCACCACCACTCTCTGGGCTCGGCCCTCCAGCCATTTCCTAACCCAGCACAGACTACTCCTGTCCAAGCCATGAGCTGACAGCTTGGCCAGGAGTTTGCTGTGGGGGACGGTGTCAAAGGCCTTGTTGAAGTTCAGGTAGACTACATCCACAGCCTTCCCCACATCCACCAGGTGGGTCACCTGATCATAGAAGGAGATCAGGTTGGTCAGGCAGGACCTGCCCTTCCTAATCCATGCTGGCTGAGCCTGATCCCTTGGCCATCCTCTAAGTGCTATGTGATTGCACTCAAGATGACCTGTTCTATAATCTTGCCTGGCACTCAGGTCAGGCCGACAGGTCTGTAATTCCCTGGCTCATCCATCCTGCCCTTCTTGTGGATGGGCATCACGTTAGCCAGCTTCCAGTCATCTGGGACCTCTCCAGTGAACCATGACTGTTGAAAAATAATGAAGAGAGGCTTGGCCAGCTCATCTGCCAGCTCTCTCAGCACCCTAGGATGGATCCCATCCAGTCCCATGGACTTGTGGGGATCCAAGCAGCTAAGGAGATCTCTGACTACTTCCTCCTGGATCACAGGGTAACTATACTGCTCCCTGAATCCATCTGCCAACTCAGGAGGCCAGTTGTCCAGAAGACAAGCTATCCTGGTATCAAAAATTGAGGCAAAAAAGGTATTAAGTACCTCTGCCTTTTCCTCATCTTTAGTTACTCTGTTCTCCTCCATGTCCACTAAGGAGTGGAGGTTGTTCTTGCCCCTCCTCTTGCCATTAATGTATTTGTAATAGCAGTTTTTGTTGTCCATCACAGCAGTGGCCAGCCTAAGCTCTAAATGGGCTTTTGCCTAATTTTTTTCCTGCATGACCTAGCAACATCCTTAAACATTTCATGGGTAACCTCACCTTCCTTCCTAAGATGATACACCCTCTTTTTTCCCCTTAATTCACTCAGAAGTTCATTGCCAATCCAGGCTGGCCGTCTATCCCAGCAGCTCCTCTTCCAGCACATTGGCACAGCCTGTTCCTGAGCCTTCAAGATTTCTTTCTTGAAGCAGGTCCAGCCCTCCTGGACCCCTTTGTTTTTAAGGGCTGTTTCCCAAGGTACCTTCTGAGTTCCTTAAGTAATATGAAGTCCACCTTCTGGAAGTCCAGAGTGGAGGTTTTGTTGCTGCCCCTCTTAAGCTTGACTGCATATTGAAAACTCAATTATTTCATGGTCACTGGACCCCAGACAGCCTCCAACCATCACATCTCCCACCAGCCCTTCTATTTTGGTATAAAGGTCAAGCAAAGCCTTACCCCTGGTAGGTTCATGCAGCAGCTGGGATAAGCTATTCTCCACGCACTCTAAGAGCCTTCTATACGGCCTCCTCTCTGCTGTTTTAAGTTCCCAGCAGATACGGGTTAAAATCGCCCATGAGAACAAGGTCTGGTTCTCTTGAGACAGCCTCTAGCTGCGTATAGAATAATTCATAAACCTCTTCATCCTGGTTGAGTGGTCCATAACAGACTCCAACCAGGCTGTCTGCCTTGTTGGCCTTCCCTCTAATTTTCACCCACAGGCACTCAACCTGATCATCCTTGATCTCTAGTTCCATGGCATCTAGTGCCTCCCTGATGTACGGGGCCACCCCTCCACTCCTTCTCCCTCGCCTGCCTCTCCTGAAGAGCCATCAATTACAGTGCTCCAGTCATGTGAGTCATCCCACCACATTTCTGTGATGGCAACTACATCATAACTTTCCTGCTGTAACAAGGCTTCTAGCTCCTCTTGTTACCCATGCTGCGTGCATTAGTGTACATGCCCTTCAGCAGGTCTGTTGGTTTCACCCCTGACTCCAGCTTATCACCCCCAAACTCCTGTCTGGGGGGGACTAGTTTTAGCCCCTTCCACCTTCGAATCTAGTTTAAAGCCCTGTCAATAATACCTGTCGACTCCCTTCCTAGAACCCTTTTCCCTGCCTTCTGTGGGATAGGCCATTCTCATGTGCTAGGATCTTTCTCCCCCTCTTGGACAGAGGTACTCCATCTATTGCAAGTGGACCTGGTGCCATAGAAAGTTCCCCAAGATCAAAACCACCAAAATTCTTTGCGTAGCACCAGCCTCTGAGCCACTTGCTAATTACACCTGTTCCCCTGTTCCTTTCAGTATTCCTCCCTGAACCATTCATAGAAACAAGTTTAAACAAGCCTTTTGTAAGTAATTTTACATCTTATCACTGGAAGCCATAATATCCATAAATTTTAAATACTTACTAGAAGTTAATAGAAAAATTGAGAAAAATGGAAACAGTCCCTTCAGAGAATAGCAGTAAAAAAAACCCTCTACATATTCTCCTCAAAGTATACCTCAACAATTGCCAGCAATTTGTCTTTAAAGTTTATGTCAAACTTTTATCTTTAAATCCAGATAAGTATTCATTTTATCACAGTGACAACTTCAACCATAAATTTGTGTCACTGTGCTGTAGCAGCTCAGCCAACCAATTGTCTCAGCTGTTTCAAGCTCTGTCATTCCATGGCTTGCACCATTAGTATGTTTGTTGGTGATACAAATCGAGGAGGTGCTGTTGACTCTCTCAAAGGTCAAGAGGCCTTGCTGAGGGACTGAGAGATATTGGAGCACTAGGTTACAATTCATGAGATGAAATTTAACAAGTCTAAATACTGAATTCTGCATCCAGTATAAACTAGGAAAGGAGAAAGCTGGAGAGCAGCCCTGCTGAAAGGTATATGGGGTTGCTGGTTGACAAAAGGCTCAGTCAGCAGCAGACCCTGGCAGCCAAGAGGGCAATTCATGTTCTGTGGCACATCAAACACAACATAACCAA
Source organism: Melanerpes formicivorus (assembly GCF_026170545.1). Classification (NCBI taxonomy): domain Eukaryota; kingdom Metazoa; phylum Chordata; class Aves; order Piciformes; family Picidae; genus Melanerpes; species Melanerpes formicivorus. The sequence goes on along the minus strand of NW_027142353.1, from coordinate 13,177,978 downwards.
GTGGTCAAAAGGCACTATTCTGTTCAGCATTGGTGCAGCCTTACTTTGAGCCCTGTGTGTAGTTACAGATCTCAAAATTTAAGGATACGGAGAGCAGCTCTGAGGAAAATGACCTGCAAGAGCTGTTAGACAACAGGATTACCATGAGGCAGCAGCGTGCCCTTGTGGACAAGGCCAATGGCATACTGGGTGCCTTCAGAGGAGTGTGGCCAATATGTTGAAGGAGGTTCTCCCTCTACTCTGTGCTGGAGAGGCCATAACTGGATAAGTGTTCATGTGGTAGCTTTAGGCTGTACCTTTAACATTTTCTAACTTGTACCCATTACCCTTTGTCTTTACCATGTGACTCTTTGCAAAAAAGAGTCTCCCTCCTCACAATAGTTGCCCTTTATGTACTTGTATGTGGTTATAAGTTATCCCCCAAGCCTTCTCTTCAGATAGCATAACCCAAGACACACCTGAACAAACACAAGCTTTTAAGTTTGAGAATTTTAATCAGTGTACAACAGTATCTAGTGCTAATTTCAGTTTGCAAGGTATCTTGGAACAAGCTGAGTTTATATTACAGCACTGCAGTCTTGAGGTAGCAGATATGACAACAGATAAATTGCAACAGCAAGGTAAGTCAATGATACCATCTAACTGTGAGAAACTTTCTACCAGATCAGTTTTACTTTAACACTATGTTGCACTTGGCACTGTGAAGTAATAGCTCAAACATCTAGGAAAATTATTATAAACACAATTGAGTCAGACTCCACAGCAAGGAGTATTTTACTACATCAGCTATGAGAAGTTTCATGGTACAAACCTTTCTTCAGATATGTAAGCCATTCTAGTTCTGTCACTATTGTATGACTACCCAATTCCTTGATGGAGAAATTCCCCCATGAGTGCGTAACACGGGCTGTGGCAAGGTCATACTACAGCTCTGTTCACTCAGGATCCAAACTGTAACAGCAGATCCCTAGAGAAGAATGTAATATTTCCCCTCCATATCCTTCAAGGTTCACCACCTGCACTGTCCATAGGCAGAACTTAGTTCTATGGACACCACTGAAGAGAATGAGGGATACACAAGAGATGCTGATGTTGTTTTGTCAAGCTACAGTTTTCCCATTTTCTGATCATTTGTTTCAGATATTGTACAGGAAATAATTTTACTAACCAACCTGGTTTTTGGTTTAGATTGCATGGACATAAATATATACTAGCCTTTGTATAGAAGTAGCAGTCTGATACACATTTATGCATTAAAGATACGTAACTATATAGACACACATACTGTAAGAGAAAAGGTGTAGACTAGGGAAACAAGAAGCAGCTATGAAGAATGAACATTCCCTAAGTTTGAAGAAAACAGGAAAATTCCTAGTTTGTTTGTAACGTATTTCTCAGCCCCAACAAGGACAAAGATGTAATGTCATTTGTGAGCATACTTTTTGACCTTGTGTGCTCAAGGTAAGGCTAGCTCTGACAAAAGTCAGTGGAAATCAGATCAATTTAAAAATCAAAGAAACTGCAAGTATCTGTAGCTTTATTAAATGCCTCTCCAAAATGATCTCTGGAATCCAGAGTAATTTTTAAACTAAATTTTAATATTACTAAACAATGCTCTAAAAGGTTCATAATTATAAATACACAAACAGTGAGATGGATAAAGGCGAAAGGGTGTCAACACTTCTTACAATACTTTCTGGCTGTGAAGAAACATGGTAGTGGTGCAAGTACAAAAACATAGTATGAAAAACTGTATGATATAGTAGCAGTGCCTAGGTCAAATAATTTACTTTGGATGTTCAGCTTCAATAAGCTTTACTTGACAAGTAAAGTTGTATTTGAATTTTGATTTCCAGCATCTTAAAAATACTCAAAAATCCCAAAGAGCAGTAAGTCAGAAAAGAATCTTTACATATGCCATTCAACCTCAATACTAGAATCATGAAATCACAACCTATGGAAAAGATATGTATTTTCACACACACACACCCCCAAAAAAAAAAATTTACACAATCCACATCCCTCCATACCACAGATAAAGGACCTTCCAATCTACAACCTTGACTCCTGTTACTATTGTTGTGTAAGTTCTATGTATGAACATAAACCTACCTACTCAAAGTACTGGGCAACCTGATTGGAAAGTGACAATTTGGCAGCTGTAAAGTAAAAGCTATCTAATGTTTCAGCAAAAGGACTCATTAGCTTAGAAGCAACAGAGAGGGACATGAAATACAAGTAGATCAATTACACCTTCACAAATCAGAACATATTTTTCAACTATCTATCAAAAAAGCAACTGTCTAAGTGTTTAACATATGAGATCATAGCTAAGTATCTCCGATTATTAGATGAGAAGACAAGAAGCTTCAAAGGTACTTAGGTTGGAAGCAACACGTTAAGAGAGACACCACCTATTTGTGATTTTGACTGCTCATTAGGCTGTTTAAATGAAGGAGTATGAACATCAGTATTAGGACTGAAGACCCAATCCACATTTTGCTAAAGGTTTTCTGGCAAAGTATGAACTGTGATAGGTATACCTCTTTATCAGCACTCCTCAGCTTAATAAATTACTCCCAAGTTCTCCCTTTATTTTTTAATTCCCCCATAAGTCACTTTGATTTTTGAGACACTGATACAACAATCCATTGCACTTCTGTTAAAAAAGCCACCACCACCACAACCAAAAACAAGAAAAAAAACCCAACTGAAACCCAAAAAAATAATACCAGAAAAACAACCCAGAACCTCCCCCAAAAAAACACACCACCACACCCAAACGTGTCCTTAGGCACCCCCTACTTCTTCCCAAGAGGTATGTTTGGTATCCTGGTGTTTCAGGCAGAAAATTTCCTTTTACAATAACAATATGGTAGACGAGAAAAATGAGCATTACAAAGTCAAGGAAAACTGGTACAAACACTACCCTTTTCAGACCTGTTGTCAGATCTGAGGAGACCAAGCACTCTCAGCAGAAGGCAAACAGAACCATGATACTAGAACATACTCAGTCCAGAGAAGGAAAGAGACTCAGTTCTTTTGAATATTCCCGTGTTATGAAATTAGAGGCATAACAAGGCCAAAATACCAACAGCTAGACTATTTATTACACAAAGTAGATGGATCAGAAGAGGAGAGAGGGAGAATAGAGACTGAGAGAGAGAAGAGGGAGAGAGAAGAGGAAAGGAATTGTATTACCTCACCCCCCAAGACAATTTGGGTCTGTGGAGGAAGGCTGCTGCAGCTTTGGAAGGGTGCTGCAGCTTTGGCGTGGAGGAGAGGTCAACCTTGGCTGTGCTGTCCTCTGAGAAGCCTCTTCAGCTCCATGAGTTGCAGCAGGCAGAACTTCAGACATGGAGATAGGGTTCTTCTTGGTCTACTTCCAGGCTCCATGGTGATGTCTGTCATTTTTCTCTCCTGGTATTCTCTGGTTTTCTTCACCACAGCATTGCCCTGGTCTTTTCCTCCTATGGAGCCAGTAGTTGCTCAGATCTTTTACACAGTTTTTAGGTATGAGTCCAGGTGGTGAATATGCATATTGCAGAAAGTATCAATAGCAGTGGTCTCTGCCCATTATTTCCAGGACAGCTGCACTCTGGTGAGCAATCTTTATCTATGCACCTTTCAGAGAGTCATTCCAGCGGTGTCTGCCCAATACACATCAGCTATTGTCTGGGCAAGCAGCAACGATGATTTTATCTTTGTTGAGTGGCATCAAGAGAGACAAGATTTAGTGCACTTGCAGCCCGCAAAGCCAATCAGATCCTGGGCTGCATCAGGAGAAGTGTGGCTAGCAGGTCGAGGGAGGTGATCCTCCCCCTCTACTCAGCCCTGGTGAGACCCCACCTGGAGTACTGTGTCCAGTTCTGGAGCCCCTATTACAAGAGGGATGTGGAGGTGCTGGAACGTGTCCAGAGAAGGGCCACAAGGATGATCAGAGGGCTGGAGCACCTCTCCTATGAGGGCAGACTGAAGGAGTTGGGGCTGTTCAGTATGCAGAAGAGAAGGCTCCGAGGTGACCTAATTGTGGCCTTCCAGTATCTGAAGGGGGCCTACAGGAAGGCTGGGGAAGGACTTCTCAGGATCTCAGGTAGGGGGAATGGAATGAAGCTGGAGGTGGGGAGATTCAGACTAGATGTGAGGAGGAGGTTCTTCACCATGAGAGTGGTGAAACCCTGGAATGTGTTGTCCAGGCAGGTGGTTGAGGCCCCGTCCCTGGGGGTGTTTAAGAGCAGGCTGGATGAGACTCTGTCCAGCCTGATCTAGTGTGGGGTGTCCCTGCCCATGGCAGGGGGGTTGGAACTAGATGATCCTTGTGGTCCCTTCCAACCCTGAATGAAACTATGAAACTATAAGATTTAGTCTCTCACACATACCAACAAGGTCCATCAGAACTATCAATGTCTGTGTCCTCTCAAAAGAAGGTACAAACTTCCTAACTGTATCTCAGGTACACAACAGACACCCAGATACCAGGGAAGTTCTGATTTTATTGGGGTCATAAAAAAGCCAACGATTCATGCAAGAGAAGGATGTTCCCCGTGAGCAAAATAGAACTTTCATTAGTGAGCAGAAGAGTGAAGTAGTTAGTTGCAGCTCTGACAGGGCATTCAAATCGTTAAGATTAATGCACCAGTTCTACAGGTTACAGCTACCACAGAACACCACACATGCCCTGCCTTGCCAGTCAAGCACAAGGTGGTGTTGCTACACTATGGAATTGGCATTCTGGTATCTTAAGTGCACTGCAAACCAGCTCAAGTTCTGGCATGCTGCAGTGTTGCCTTCATTTCTCTGAGTGCTAGTGAACTTGAAAGTGAGGCCAAAATCAGACACCCACAAACAAGAAATACAAGGCCACCTGGCTGAGCAGACATTGAAAGGTCACACTTTCAAGCACAAAGCTGGTCTCATTAAAACAGCAAGGACTATTTAATCCCAAAGAATGGTTCTGCCACAGAAGCACATTGTCCCACTTCAGAATCATGGTCTGGGCATACCATCTGGTGGAAGTCACACCAAAAGCTGTTTCTTTTAGTCCACAACACCTGCCCCTAAAAATGCAGCTCTGCATTGGGTCTCTGGCTGAGACTACCCAAATAGCCTATGTTGGTAGCCCCACTACAGCACATAGCTCTTGGTTATTTCCTTCTTTCCCTCACAGCAGGAGAAGTAGACACACACATTTTTCTGCAACTTTGATCTAGGTTTGGTTCCACTGTGCTTTATCAGAACTCTCCAAAAGATGACTAATAAACAGCCTTTTTACCCCTGATTTTTTGGCAAAGGCTCACTTCCACTGAATCTTCATGAGAGGGAAAGGGCAGACTTTACAAACTCCTTCAGGGCATGGAGGGAAAACTCCAGATTTCTGAAATACAGTATGTCTTTTATGAGTAAAGCACACCCCTTAAATTTTTCTGGAATACCAGTTCCTATATTTCAATAATCAGCTGGACCAATGGGCTGAGGTCAGCTGTAGGTTTACCACCACCAAGTTCCAGGTCCTGCGCTTGGGTCACAATCCCATGCAATGCTGCAGGTTTGGGAAGAGTGGCTTGAAAGTTGCCTGGCAGAGGGTGCTGGTTAACAGATAGCTGAACATGAACCAATAGTGTGCACAGGTGGCCAAGAAGGCCAACAGCATCCTGGCCTGTACCAAGAATAGCATGACCAGCAAAGTGATCATGCTCCTGTACTCAGTGTTGGTAAGGCTGAACCTCAAGTACTGTGTTTAGTTTAGGGGTACTCACTACAAGGACACTGAGTGTGTCCAGAGAAGGGCAACAAAGGTGTTGAGGGGCCCATAGAACAAGTCTTATGCTCAAGAGAACTGGAATTTCCCACCCTGGAGAAAAGGAGGCTGAGGGGAAACCTCACTCAACTACCTAAAAGTAGGATTTAGTGAGGTGGGTGTTACGTCTCTTCTCCCTAGTTTTAAGTGATAGAATGAGAGGAAATGGCCTCAAACTGCAGCAGTGTAGGTTTAGGAGAGTGGCAGGCATTGGAATAGGATGCCCAGGGAGATGTTAAAAAATACACGTAGACATGGCACTTTGGGACAGTGTTTAATGGCCATGGTGGTTAGGTCAACAGTTAATCTTAGAGGTCTTTTCCAACCTGAACAATTATGATTCTAATGTCTTTAACAATATGCTTATGCTCTTTGTTGGCTCCACATGCTTCTTATAGAATATAAGGTAGAATATAACCTAATTTAAATGTCTTATAAGTCTCCAGAATTCTAGCAGTAGGTGATCCCCAACATACTATAGCTTCTCTATCCCCAAAAAGGAACAGGCCTACAACTCAATACACATTTTAGATCAAACTTTTATTTAGCACTACAGAAGCACTTACCAAGTAGAACTACACAATTGCATAAATGGAGCAAATACTTTTCAACTGTAGCTCCACATGGATGCAGATACTTGAATGTGACTGAGATACAGACACTATTTACCCAGTTCTCAATAGTGAATGCCTCAGGTGTATGCAGCGCTGTTCACAGCTCCCACGAACTACTTCCCTAGGTAACCACTCACATGTAAGAGCATGAACCATGTCTGCCAAAGCCAGCGATGCCTCTTGAAATAGGGTGGGAATTATACCAGTAGATGAGTTAAGTTCCGATTCCAAGCTGTGTCCAGACATGCTATTTTGACAACTGCTACATGAAAGCAATCCAGAGAAACATCCAATCAGTGTAAAAATTCTTATTTTTTGATATACTAAGCTATGCTGCCAGAAAACTTTACAATTTGGGGAGAAAGAGAAAGCAGTGTTAATACAAAAGTACAATCACCTTCAAGTTAGAATCCAGGACAGTCTTGGAACACACAATCACAAGATACCACAGAAATTTCTCCAAGGCTTTTATTCCTTTTAAACCACTTGTCCCCATTCTCATAGTGAAAAATTACAAAGACAGAAGTTTTTGAATTTTGTGAAAAATTATCCAAAATAGCAATCTATAAGGATTCTCAGTATCAAAGAACTACAAGAAACTTGCATCGAGGGGAATTCTTGACTTGCCCTCTTGATGAAATAGTTCAAAACTGTTAACACTTTCTTCCATATTTCCTTCTCTAAGTGCCAACATCCCCACACATACCCCTCCAAATAAAAAAAAATAATCAAAAGTAATTAAACCTGCTAAGCCTCCCTACATATAATCACCAGAGAAGAATGGGATACCTTAGGAAAGTTGAAACTTGGGCACAATCAACAACCATGTTAGGAATATGCCCAGTAAGAACTGCAAGTAGTCCACTAGTCCAGCACACAAAGCCCTGCAGGCTTTCTGCACATCTCTCACTTCTCTTAAAAAAAACAAAGGGGGAGAGAGGGGGAAACAAACCCAAAAACTTAATACAAGGAAAACTCGCAACCAAACCCACAACTGAAATAAAACACCAGACAGGATAAAAGCAGGTAATTGGATTTTATTCTCTTTTAAGGAAATTAGGCTTGCAACACACACAACCACTGCAGTATTATAAACCCAGAGCAGTAATCACTCCAAGAACAGCCCTGCTTTCACACTTCCTTGAAGAAAGTATACTTCTAGCCTCCTTAACATACAGGGTTCTCTTCCAGAAATTCTTTTCTCCCCTTTCTTCCTCTAGTCTGTCCCTAAGTTTTAGCCTCTGTCTCCTCTTGTGATTAAAAATGCTTTAGTCACACATGTATTTTTCCTCCAAACTCCAAGAGTGGTACATATTTGAATCTATGCATTACTGCATCTTTCTATTGACTGTTTAACTGCTGATTCAATTACATTAGTAAATCCTTAAAAACGGACCAAAATAGATTGAACAGGAGATACCAGCAAGTATCTGTTGTCAATGTGGTTGGTACAATCCTTAGATATGAGTTGCTAGGAAATAAAGGTAAGAAACATCCTAATTCAGAATAGTTTCAAGCCAGAGCTGACTCAGACCTGGCCAGACAAAGAACATGCTCACTTCAGTGTGCACTGATCTCTGTGGATAACCCCTATTACAGAGTGCTCATGCGGTTTCCCTGAGCAAAACCTTTCACTATCCTGCTAGAGCAGCCTCCCAAATGCTGCCTTACTAGGATTCATTATTTAACCATTTGATTTCACCTGGGATCACTGGGTTTCTGCAAATGGAGACATATGAATGGGGAGAACAGGAAAGAAATAATTCCCCAAGTACCCACATATTGAGCATAGAGATCAAGGCAGAATTAGACAAACAAGTATTTTTTAGAGTCTCTAGTCCCAGTTTGCCAAAAAGTCAGAGGTGTTACAAGCTTACACAGCCGACTGTTGAAAATCCTCCAATATCCTCTGGTATGTTTGTTAAATCCTGACAACTCCTAAATACTCTCTACATTAATTCTTGCAATTACGTCAGTAAGCATAACCAGTTCATAAGAGTATACTCACCTGCACAGAAATACAGATCAAAAAACACTATGTATCTGTTACTGTTAGATCAGGGCAAAGTCTCTTCTGAAAGATGCTGAAAAACATTAAAAAACAAGCCGTATGACCTTCAGACTGGAAGAAACTATGAAGTTATCAGTTCAGAGGGCACATCTTGTTCGTGAAAGCTAAACATGCTGTACAGTTATTAGAAATCCTGCAAGCCCCTGTTGTCTTATTTCTGTTGGATCGCTGAAATGGGACAATTCTTAACACAAAATGCTAAAAAAGGCTATTTCCTGCAACAGACTTTGAGAAATTAAGCATAATGCAATTTCTAAGTGATTCATGTACTCATCACTCGCTTTTAAGCTTCATCTGATGATTTTAATGCAAATGAAGACATGTCCCAGAACTGCATACCTCACACTACATCGTAGCAAGAATTAAACCAACACCACACAGCTTCACCCATGTATGAGCTTCCAATCAAAGAATCTAGGTATCAATTACTACATAATCTGCATGTTTTTCAAAAGCTTTTGCTAGATGAGAATTAAGATTTTACGTAAATTAAAAACCGATTAGCAGAGCTTCTCACACACCAACACTTAGTTAAAACATTCTTAAGCCACTTAGGTTTCATTATGAAACCTTTACTTTCAATCTTTCTACCAAATGGTAAGAAAAAAAAAATCTGATCAGCTTCCCAATAGCATCAATTCCTAGAATTTGACTGTAGAAAGAAGACTCCCTTTAAGACACAGCATTTTTTTAGTCTTTGGAAAGAAACTAGGAAAGTTTTAAAAAGGAGTGGGGAAAAGCCTGAAGAGGTTTACAGGGTTTAATGCAAACATTTTCCATTCCAATTCCACAGTATTTATAAGCTTTTCAAGTTTGATACCAGTATTCAAAAGCTACAGAGTTAAAGTTGATTTCCCACAAGCCTTTGGCAAAGTGTTGTGAGGTAGGAATAAAAGACAAATATATCTAAACAGCTGAGTATTAACTCAGTTATTTCCTATCTGCTCTTATTTTACATCTCTGCAGAGATAACAGTTAAAGAACTAGGGAATCGACTAAAAAAGTTCCGCTCCTGCACAACAGAAGTAGCTTTCCTTTTGCATCAAGTACACGAAGCAGGAACTAGTTAATTTGTTCTATAGCAATAAAAAACACTGCCGTAATTGCACTTAAAAGATGTGATCTCTGGAATCTTTTGAAGATTCTGTAACATGTCACCCAGAAGGATTTCTCATTGTTGTACAATGCCTTACCCATTGTTAAAATCCAGACCATTTCTATCCAAACTGCTGACATGCCCCACAGCAGGACAGTTCTCTAGCATTATTGTCAGTCACAGCAGCGTACAAGGCATAGAAAATACAGATTTAACTAACCAGTTATACTAGTTTCCTGACTTAACTCAGCTTTCCAGTCTTCTACCATCCATTCTTGTTTTTAGCTTGCCACCTTTAATTACCATCCGTACCTTGATTGCCTGCTATTTAAAATAGAATAGAATAAACCAAACCAGGTTGGAAGAGACCTTCAAGATCATCACGTCCAACCCATCAACCAATCCAACCCACCTAAACAACTAACCCATGGCACCAAGCACCCTATCAAGTCTCCTCCTGAACACCTCCAATGACAGCAACTCCACCACCTCCTTGGGCAGCCCGTTCCAATGGGCAATCACTCTTTCTGTATAGAACTTCTTCCTAACATCCAACCTGAACCTCTCCTGGTGCAGCCTGAGACTGTGTCCTCTTGTTCTGGTGTTGACTGCCTGGGAGAAGAGACCAACATCCGCCTGTCTACAACCTCCCTTCAAGTAGTTGCAGAGAGTGATAAGGTCACCCAGAGTCTCCTCTTCTCCAGGCTGAGCAATCCCAGCTCCCTCAGTCTTTCCTCATAGGGCTTCTGTTCCAAACCCCTCACCAACTTTGTTGCCCTTCTCTGGACTTGTTCCAGCAAGTCAACATCCTTCCTAAACTGAGGGGCCCAGAACTGGACACAGTACTCGAGGTGTGGCCTAACCAGTGCAGTGTACAGGGGCAGAATGACCTCCCTGCTCCTGCTGGCCACACTGTTCCTGATGCAGGAAAGGATGCCATTAGCCCTCTTGGCTGCCTGGGCACACTGCAGGCTCATGTTCAGCCTTCCATCGACTAGTACCCCCAGGTCCCTCTCTGCCTGGCTGCTCTCCAGCCAATCTGACCCCATCTATCTACCTACCTATCTATCTACCTAGGAACATCATGGAAACATCCAGTAAGCAACAGGCCTGCATATTATTACTGCTGCAAGTGGGGCATTGACCATCCATCACTTATCTGCAGGTCTGATTCCCCAAAATATAGAGGCCTTCAACACAGTAGATGTTTTCCAGCAACTGCAACATGCAAATAACCAAGCACATGACAAACATTGTCTTTTCAAGCGTTGGTCCATTAGACTATAAATTAGTAGCTAGCATTAATCAGTTAGCCCAGCCACCATTAACCCAAACCACCAAATCCCAGATAAGCACAAGACACAAAAATAAGCATTTCTTCAGTTAAAATCTCAACTAGCTCTGTTCAACTATGTAAAAATCCCAATCTATGCAAATCATGTTGGCTGCACATTAGAGCCATTTTTCCCCCTCTGCTGCAGTAGATGCCTAAACTTGGTACAATTTGTGATGCTTGGAGGACTCAGTCTTAATTACATACAGAAGTACTGATCTCTTGAAGTCACAAAAAGGTATCTAGGGCTAGCCAAATCACAGCTTTTTGCATGCACAGCTTTGCCTGTAGTTGGCTACCCTAAGACCCTGATGCCGTTAAGACACTAGAGGTCAGCTTGTAACAAAGCACTCTGTATTTGGACAGTGAGAACCTGACTGACATGTTCAGTCACCCTAGTAAGTGTAATGAAGAATCCCAGAAGACCCCACTTTGAGAAATAATTTACAAACAAAACCTTACAAAAACCAACACATGAGCCTGAAAGGAAACCAAATTCAAGTAATTGTTCATCCATTAAATTACTTCAGGATATGACAAAGCTTTACTTAACATCCAAGCAGAGCATTTCATTCTTGTTCAGGGGTGTTTGTTATTTGTTGGTTTTGTGGCATTTGAGGTTTTTGGTATTTTTGTTATTTTGGTGGGAGGGATGTGTTGGGGGGCAGGTTTAGGTGGTCATTTTGGTTACCTTTGCTCTCTCAAAGGTGGAAAACCCAGAATAAGAAAGTATGCATTTTAAGAATCTTGTCTCTGCTCACATGGCCACTTATCAGTTCCCATCCAGACAGGAATCCCACTAGCAGCTTTGTATTACAGTCCTGATATATCTTAACTTCACCCCAGCAACGGATCAACATTTTTTGCTTGCCCTGTGTTTCAAACTGTCATCTGAAATGGGAAGCTTCAGAAGCAGTAGCATGTGATGCCAGGGGTGTCAACGAGTGCCTAGCCTCAGATTTCAGACTGACAATCTGCATGCACTGTGGTACCAGCTACCAGTCTCAGCTCCTGTCCTGTGGACTGTATCAGGAGAAAGACAGTTGTTTACACCACTACACAGATGTACAGCACAAGCAAAGCAGATAATCTATCACAAAAAACAGTATGTAGTAAATGGAGTAAAAAAGAAATGCAATTTTTATTTACTCCCAGGATCATCTTCAGACATCTTCCAGAAAGGCAAACAGAACAGTGAATGACCAGAAATCTAGAGTATTTGAGAACTGTGGATTTCATAGCAAAGTTGTAATGAAGTTGCAATGCAATTTCAGTTGCTTTATCTCCTGTATCCATGAGATATTTTTATGGTTTATATACTGAATGTGACTTGCTTATTCGTCTGAAGCTACTAAATCCAAACATTTAAAGCAGATGCTTCACAGGATTAACTGCAGCCTACTGATAGATGGAACAGGAAGAAGAAAGGTAGTATGGAAACACAGTAAAAAACAAGTGCCAGTCCCAGATCTGAGTAAGCAGGACCTCATAGATAAGACTACTTATGAACTACACCAATACAACTGATGTATTTTAGAGATGAGAATTAGTGAAAAGCAGAACATAACGTTGCTTTCATTTTCTCACCATAGTATGTCAGCTATGCAGGAGAGAGAACTCTGCTTCACTACAGCAGGGGATATCCCTTTTCTAGTACTATTTCATTCAATGCCTATGAACTAGTTATTACTCAAAATGTCTGCTCCTGACAGTCATCTCACTAGTTCCTTTGATATTCTAAGTCAACTCAAGAAAGCAAATTCTGAAGAATTGAGCTGTTTTTTTCAGTATCATCCAATGATAAATTAGTGAACAACTGCTTAATTTCCCCTGTATACTTTCAGATACTTGCGAGTATGCAGAGGAAAGTTTTCTATGGTTAACAGTCAAGGTTTTCCTTATAAGGCTAACTGTGCTATACTTGAACTTCAAGCAAGTATTAATGCTGCCTGGAATTTCTTGCTTTTTGTTTAGAAAGACAGACAAAGTTATAATCTTCCTGCATAATACACACTAAAACCAAGTATTTCATTTTAGACAATTCCTAAAAATCCACACAGGCTTATCCTTCATTAGTGCTAAGATCATAAGGCTCAGACTAATTCATAGCAGTTCACTTGAAAAATTATTACCTGTATGAAAGCCAGCAGAAAGAAAATAAAGCCTCTCATCCACGCAACAGTGTTTTATTAGACTCAGCTACATCTGCAGAAAATCCTCAGTATTTCTGCAGGATTTTTAAACTGGCTCTTGTTTTAGCTACTTAACCACTCCACTCAACCTTTGAGAAAAACATCAGTAACAAAGCTTGGCTTATTTCAGTAAAATCAGCTCCAGTCAGCAACATTATTCTGCCCCTAGCATATTCTGTCAACTAAGAATTTAGTGTCTCAGCTACACAGAAACTAACATACACATCACTACTGATTTCTTAGAACACACTCAAGTGACTATAAAACTTATACAACTTAATGTACAAGGCAATAATACATTAACTTATTTATATACCCATGAAAAACTTACTGATACACTGTGAATTTAAAGAGTATGTAACTTACAGGTATCCTCAAAACAGCATGTGCATGACTAGCTTGAAACTTCTGGGAACATGTTATACAGTAAGCCAAAGCCATCTTGAAAGCATGCAAGTAAGACTGGTATTACAGTTTACACAAGCATTGTCGTAATTACCTTTTGACTAAAGCATAGATTACGTCTTTAAAATGCTGCGTGTTACAAAACTTTTCCTCACATACTTGCACCATGTAGAAGTATTTTTTTTGGAGTCCAAGCAATTAAGATTAAATGATGGAAACACTAAAGAATGCCGTAACTTGCGTTCATACAAAGGTATCCAAACTAGGTATGCTCCAACATACCCAATGGACAACCGGAAGGCTCCTTAGGCATAGAAAGCACTCAGTTTTAACAGGCTTCACTGTGTAACTGTAACATGCATCTTCAGGCATTTCCAATGCAATGCTTACACAGCAAGATAACATGATCACACATTGAAATACTTTGTGTGACAGTATTTCAAGTTTTAATACTGCTGTTGGACTCAAAAAGGAGTTCAACCTGGCATGACTAGAAAATTGTTGTCCAGAAATCAAGACAAGAGCATCTTCATCTGCTAACTTGACTGACACAAACTTTCCCTAGTTAGCAAATCAAAATTTTAAGCTTAAGAATATTTGGGTAAGAAACCCCTATGAGTAATACTCAAAAAAAGAGGGATACATAAAGCAGCAGAAATTGAGTACTACATAGTAAAAGCCCATTTTGGCTTCTCAACTACAAAAAATGTTAACACATTGATAGAGGACAGATAAATGTTCGAGACAGCATTGAGATGTAAAACAGCATTCACCACTCTTTAGAAACAATGACCCATTTAGCTCAGTATTCCATTTTACTTGAAGTAAGAACAGCATGGGCAGCACTGACCCAAATTTTCTTAATTTTCCTAACACACCAGCTTTAGAGTACTATATAGGGTCTGGCAGCAAGAAGCAACAAATTATGTACTTAAAGAGTTTACAGCATTAGTCCTCTGGAAGCCTAGTTTAGGAAATAAAGCCATAAACAAGATCCATCAAATACTTCATTGCTGGATTTTATATTGACACTTCCTTATAGAGCTGCTTGCCAGGTCTTCCCCCAAATCAACTTTAGCTTCTTTGGAGCAGTTACATGGATGAGTTTTGCCCTAGATAGGCTCTTCAAGTAGCTCAACAGATATCATTTAATTGCTATGCATCACATGCCAAGTGATTCACTCCAAAGGTTATGCACTGACTACTGCTACACTCACCATGAATGTACAAACTCCCCAAGTGGACACCTGTATTAAAGATTCCACAGATGAATAATAATTAAGGCCTTGCCTGTAATTTCATTTATTCCTCCTGAATTTGACAAATTCTGGATGGGAAAACTAAGGCTAAAATTGCACTCTATTCCAAACCAAAACACCCAGAGTTTCATCATAGTAAAAAGTATTAAAAAAGAAAGCTACCCAATCTTTTGTGCAATTTGAAAAGCAACCTTGCACTGAGTAAATTAGAACTTTCATCCAGAAAGTTTGATATTTAAGATCCACTTCTTCACAACAAATTCATTAAGACACTGGAAACAAATATCCACCTCAGTTTAATAGAAATATAGTAACAAATTTAAAAAAAGAAAAATCCACACTTAAGGATTTCAGCAAATACATATTTTAAGCAACAGATACATAAAGTACATACAAACAAGAAGCCAGTTACAGAAAATGGAAGTCTGGTTACACAGAAAATTAGAAGACCTTTTTTTCAAGAAGCTTAAAAATCATTTAAGTTTTCTGGCTCAGTGAAGGAGAAATTCCTTAAAGCTACAAAGGTGTTTCAGCCTCTATCCCCACCAACCTCAACAGGCCGGGACAAGTGCAATACCACAGACACACACAGCATTGCAACTGATCCCAACCTGTGTAGAAAGGGGTACAAATTTTCCACACTCACTGACTGACTTGTCACTGCCACAGTCAGTTTTGCATGGATTTGCACAGCAGAGTATCATACAGCTGGATGCAAACCTGCAAAACTAACCAGAGAACAGTGTTCAATTTAACAATAAATTGTAAGGCATGCTGAATATGTAGTTCTACAGCTAGCAGTACTTTAAGTGCTTATAATGCAGTAGATTAGTGAACACTACCTGCACTATAAGCACTTTAGTGCTACAGGAGCTGTCATTCACTAGACTGCTGTTAAAATAAGGCAGGCACAAAATATCCCAGAAAACATTCAAACTCCTTGATGTAGATAACAGGCCACCATCAGTTTTGCATAGATTTGCACAACTACACTCTTCTTGTAGTGCAACTATGCAAAACTAACAGAAGACTGCAAAGCAGAAAACTACTGGAACATCTACAGTCTTAACCTGAGAGACTGGATGAAGACATAACTTCTTATGCCAGAAGGAGCACTTAGGGCAGTAGATGCTAATCTACTTCACTATCTGCACTAGATGCACCTTAGTACAAAAAGCACTTGACACCACCACACTGTACCTTTCCAATCTCTGAAGTCCTGCAAGATCTCCTGAGGCAGTTGTCAACATAATGCTACAAGTGCCTTCACTGCAGTAGGTTCTATATATCACTACCTGCACTGTAAGCACTTTGACATTACTCTGACGCAACCACAGCGTTTTTAGTAATTCAAGAAACGTTGTCTACCTTGTACCTGCTGAAAGAAAAAGAACAAAGTGAGTATTTGATCAGGTTTTGAACTGCACACCTTTGACAATCAAACTTCATGAACAAATATTCACACTCTTTCTGGGCTGAAGACCTCATTCAGAGTAAGCTAGAGCAGAACATTAGCCCCATCCAGGACTGTCATATGCAATACAGGCAGCATCAAAATTGTTGCTGATTCAGATGAGAAGGGCCCCACTGTGAGAACTAAAGTGATTCTCTCATACTGTTCTCTGAACACCATCAACTTGCAGAGCTAAAAGTAACTTAAGACAAATCTAAAATAGGCTAGGAACACCCAACTGCCTCACCTCAATTAAAAAAGTGCAAAGCAAATAAATACTGAAACAAAGATTTTGCCCAAGTACTCAGTTACTTTTTAAAATTACATTGAACACATCACACTTCTTGAGGTCTGAAGAGCACATTAAGACACAACAGGTACTCTCTGAAGCTTTCCAATCAGTTGATTTGGTGTCAGGTTAGAACATTTGCTGCTGCTGCCACAATCAGTCTCTCAAAATACCATTCCTACCATTGTTATTTAGATTGGCCTATCTAGCAACAACCCAGGCTCTAATGATGCCTGTAAAATACAGGGCAAAAACCATATTTCATCTTACTACATACTCTGGTCAGTAAAGCAGGGCAATGCCTTATTCAGAATGTGAAAGTGCAGTTTATTCCTTCCTTAACAGGAACTTGAAGTACCACATAAAGTCATTCTTACCTGACACTTAAAAGTAAATTTAATACAATCCTCCTAAACTGAAAAAAAAAAAAATAAAAAAAAAATCTAACTTTTGTGAAGACTCAAAAAGGAACTATACTCAGATGAGAAAAGTATCAGATACCAAATTTAAACGTTTTAAAGACTCATTTCACGGTCCAGCTGCTTTAGTTGGAAAAATGAGCAAAGAACTTTCATTTTTCTCCTTTCTCTTAATGAATGAAACTGCGGGCTGCTACACGTGCCTCCAACTCCAGGAACACTTCGGAATGTAGTGTTTCTACACTACCAGTGCTTTGACCCAAAAACACTAGTTTTGCCTCTACGCTTTAAAATATATTTCAAAAACTCAACTTACCATTTTATGTAAAAAGACACTTCCTTCACGCATACACACTGCAACATCCACGGAAAGCCTCAGTATTTCCTGCTGCACGTGTCGATACTGCAAGAAAATCCACGAAGTTATTTACTTTTCATTCCGGAAGAAAGAACAAAACCACCGAGCAAGGTTCCCAACGCCAGGCCTCACTATGCCCCTCCACTCCCGGCAAGGGCGCGAAATGCGCCGGTACCCTCTCACGCGGCGCGAAACGGCCCGGTACGACACCCCACACGCGGGCTCCCCCTTTCACGAGAACATACGTCCCACCGCCCTACAAAGGAGACCCCGGCAGGTCTCCTACTGCGCCTTCGGTGGCTCAGCGGGGCCCCAGGAAGAGAGGCGGGAGCGGGTGCTGCCGCGGGGCCGCAGGCCCCTGCCCGGACCGGGCCCGTTCCCCTCACTGCGCAGCACGTGCTCCTGCGAGAACACAGGGGCGGCCGCGCGCGCCGTGCCCGCCAGGGGGCGCCGCTGCCAGCAACGCGGAGGTCATAGCCCGGCTACGGCGTGACGCCCCCCGCCCCCAACGGCCCGGACGGGTCCGCCGAGCCTCACAGCCCGGACGAAATAGAAAGGGCCAGGGCCCTTCCACTCCCGGGGCCACCACGGCCGGGAAGGGGCTACAGCGGGGGGGTGGGGAGAAGGCTCTCCGAGCCATCGCTGCCCACACGCGGCTCCAGGCCTAACAGGGAACAATCGGCCCTAGCACGCAGCCGCCGCCATGTCCCCCGCCTCCTCCCCCTCCCCAGCAACATGGCGCCGCCGAGGCCCCGCAGCTGCTGCCGTGCCGATTTCGTAATGAAGCCCGCGGCACCCGAACGGCGGCGGAGGCTCGGGGCCCACCCGCTGCCCCCTGTCCGGGAAAAGACGCGGAGCCTGCACCCGACCGCCTGCGCCCCGGCGAGGAAAGGGGGGAGGAGGAGAGGAGGGCCTGCCGCCCCCGCCCCTCCTGCGAACAAAAGCCCATGCGGAGGGGCCCGGGACGCGCTCGCAGCCCAAGGCGCTGCCCCCTCCCCGGGGCCCCGCACCCCCTCCCCCGGGGGGCGGCGGAGCACAAAGCGCCTCCACCAGGAACTCCCCGAGAGCCCACCACCACACCAACAACCCCCACGCCCTGCTTCCCCGCCCGCCGCCGCCTTTTACCGCCGCTGCCGTTCCTCGAGCTGGGCGTGGGCGGCGAGCGGAGCCCCCGCGCCGCCGCGGCCTCTGCCCCACGTGCGGCTTTGTTCTGGTGCCGCCAACTCTCCCCCGTAGCCGCAGCAGGCACGGTGCAAACTTTCCCGGACGGGCCTTCCCCCGCGGGCCGTGAGGGCAGAAACCCCCGCCCGCTCCCACCCCCGGCAGCTGCCATTGTGAAGCAAGCGCGCGCCGCCCTGCCCGCCCCGGGGGCTCGGCCGCCGCCGGCCGCTCCCCGCGCCGGCCCTGGCGGGCCGCCCCGGGCCCAGAGCGCGGCAGGAGTGAGGGGTGGGGTGGGGGACGAGAAGGGGGCGGTGGGACTCACTGCAGCAGCGAACGGCGCGCACGCTTTTTCAAATCTCCCTCATTCCGGCCCCTCCCGCCCCGTGTACGAGCTCGGGAGGCGCCGCCGCCGCGGCAGCCGCTGCCATGCGCCCTACTCCCGCTTCCCCCTCCACCGCCCACCCCACACCCCCTCCCGCCGCCCCGGCCACTCACAGCGGCCCGCCAGCACCCCCGCGCCGCTACCACTGCCTCCGCGCCGCGCTCCGCCGCCCGCCCCCTGCCGCGCTGCTTCCCCGGGCTCGCCCCCCGCGCGGGGCGGCCGCCGGCGCCTCACAACAGGTTTCCTGTCAGGGACACGCGCGCGGCAGCGACACTCACCAGCCAGCGGCAGCCACCGCCACCATCTTCCCTCCTCCCGCGGCCCCGGAGCCCAGCCGAGGGAAGCCGCGCCGCTCCCCGGCGGGGCCGATGGCGGAGGGGGGAGGGGGGGGGGGAGGGAAGTGGCGCGAAGGCAGGTCCCGGCGGCAGCAGCGGCCGGGCTCGGGAAACCATGTGGGTGAATGAAGGGCGGTGGCTCCCGCCTCAACGTAAATATCCACAAGCCCCGCTCCGCCCTCATTAGAATAGAAAACAAAGTGCTTCCGAGCGCCGCGCCGCCCAATCGCCGGCCGCGGCCCCCCGCCCCCGCCCGCCGCCGCCCGCTGCGATTCATCCACACACCAGGCATGCACCGAGTCAGCCGCCTGGCCGCTCGCACGGCCTGCGCCGTTCGGGCACCTCCGCTACCGCCGCCGCAAACTTTGTCTCCGCCGTTCCGCTGGGGTCCGGGCCGCGGCGGGGGAGCGTAGTGCCCGCCACGCCGCTCAGGGCTCCCGCTGGGGGATGGCGCTACTGCGCGCATCCTGCCTGCGCAGGCGGTGGGGAAGAGAAGGGGAGGGGAGGGCAGGGCAGGGGCCGGGGCCCGGGCTCGGGCCCGCGCCCGCTGGGGGGATGCATATGGATGGCCCCGCGCTCCCGGGAAGGACGCGGGGAGGCCTGGTCGCGGGGGCTGGGCAGGGCCGGACCGGGCCCGTCTGCTGCCGTCTCGAGAAGTTGTGCGCGCTGGGAACGTGAGAGGCTGGGTGCCCGTCCCACCCGCGGCCCTGGCCCCACGCGCAGCGGAGGGGGTGGTCCAGCGTGTGGCTGCACTTGTCCGAGGGAAACTCCTGCACTTGCGCCTGGCCGAAAGTGGGGGAGCGAGGAAACCGAGATTTTAAAGATAGGAGTGGGAAGCTGGCGAGGAGGTTGAGCAGCAGCATCCCGCATCGTTCGCGGGTCGCCGCTTTTCATTGGCAGCCTCACCCATGACTGGTGGTTCCCAGGTGGGAAGCCCAGGGTGGGCTGAGCTGGGCTCTAGCTGGTGCCGTCGGTCGCTGTTCGCAGCCTGATTCTGTGCAGGCTACCGACCGCGAGCAGTATGTTTTCTGCTAGCAGATGTGCCCTTCCCGGCGCCACCATTAACTGCAGCTTTCCCGGGCGGGGACGGGGACGAGGACGCGGCCAGGGACGCCAGGAACTGGGAAACGTGGTGCTGCTGCGGGAGCAGAAAGTGCCAGGACCATTGGGCTGTGCTTTGTAGCAGAGCTGTCTAGGTAGGGAAAAAGTATTTAAAGTGACGTGAAGAAAGAAAAAAAAAAAAAAAAAACCACCAACCAAAAAACAACCAAACAAACTAGGTTTACGTACGGTTCCGTGTCATTGCTTTTGCCGCAGTTTTCTGGACTCAAAACGGGTAGAAAATTAGTTGAGGCCAGCATATTTTCCGTGACACAGATGCTTATTTTACAAACACTTGCTCTGTATTTTAAAAGGTGAAGGTGCCTGTAGTGATGTATATTTTATACAACAGTCATAGTGTGTAGACCAACATTTCTACAGTTTCGTATTATAAATTGAGAAATGCTTGTATCTTCTGAATAAAAATACCAGAAACACTAGTCTGAATTTGCCATTTCCTGAGCACTTTCAGATTTTGTTTGTTGTTACATCATTCCAATGATTTCTGTAGGCAACTGAATATTTGTGTTGTTTTTTTGGTTTGGTTGTGGGTTGTTTTTATGTTGGGTTGTTTGTTGGGTTTTTTGGTTGGTTGGTTGGGTTTTTTTAATGTTAGTTAGTATGTAATTCTAGCTTCAGTATATAGGGGGGAAAGTATGTCTGCTGTGTTGTCTTGTAATTGTTTAGAGTAGGACATTAGTTGTTCCTAAGCTGCTAACTACCTTTCATGAAAGCCGCAACATTGTGCTTTTTACATAGCTTTGCAGTGTTTGAGATTTCAAAGGTAGTAAACCAGAGAGCACTTTATAATTTTATTTTTTTAAAACGTGACGTTGAATATCACAGACGTTGACTCTGAGGGGAGGCAGAGTTTGCCTTAAATTCTGTATATCAGTAAACATTTATTTTACAGTGCTATATTTGATACAGGATCATTTTGACCAAAAACCATAGCTGCTTTTTAAAATCACAGTAATGCAAAATCTGGTTATACTGTATTTTTACAATACTGAAGTTGTTCTCCCTTGCAGCTTATGCTTCTTTACCATTCCTTAGTTCAATTTACCTCCAACACTCCTCATTTCTTTATTTTTTCCCTTTTTCCTTTTTTTTTGTTCTGTTCTACTGTAACTTTTGTCAAAAAGGCCAATAAGGTGCAAATGTAGGCATATTTATTTTTTTATTGGTTTGGATGTATTCCAGGCCTTAACAAAGTTGGTGGCAACAGTCCTGCTGATTGTACAGGTAAGATTTCAGTCCTTGTTTCATATCCAGAGACTCCCTTTCACAGAGCTGGGCAAATGTCTTGCCTCCTCAGAATCTAGAAAAAAAAGGGAAGCATTAGTAAAGGAACTTTGCATTATACCAATCTGTTCACTGGTTGACAAGCCAATAAAAGTGTGAGAAAGACTGCAAGGACTATTTTTTTCAGTGACTTTATTAATTTACAACAGAAGGATTGTACTGAATTCAGGAGCTAGGTGACTGTGTTCCTAGAATCATGCTATTGATGAAGTAGATTAAATGACTCATCCAAATGGTTATGCCCATAGGATGCCATCTGGCACCACCAAAACCAGTGTAATGGTGTTCATAAAGCCTTGGACTCATAGGTTGTCCACGAGTCTCAGTACTCTGTTTCATAGCTCTTGTGGATTTGCCTACAAATAACTTTCTTTGAATGTAGCTTTGGAGTGAACCCACTAAGCGAGAACAGGTTTTCTTAGAAGAAGGCTGAATTCCCTTAAAGTGGGAATTTGTTAAGCAGAAAACACTCAGAAGTGGAGATCTGAAGGTCGTTCTCCTTTAACTCATATTAACTCATCTGTCCTTTATGGAGTACTGCCCATCTTATTTTTCTTTACTACAGTAGCTGAGTGCATCACATTAATCATAATATTTACTTTCGCAGCACAGTGTGACATGGCAATTACTATTCCCATGTAACAGATGAAAAATCTGACAAAATAAGGAAGAGAAGTTAGTGCTTCTGAAGCCAAGGCTGAGACCTTAACTAAGATCAGTTTTCTGGTTTAATTGTCATAAAGAATATAGAATAAATCGGTATCCTGTATGCATCACTCAAAGTAACGGGTAATATATACATTAGGTATTACATGCTACAAAGACATCTTGGGAAATAACTAATTTAGCAAGCTGCTACTAAAAATATAATTACTCTCTGAAGTGAAAGTAAAACTTAGAAGTTTGTTAAACAATCATTTTCTAGCAAGATGTACAGTAGGAATCCCAGCTCCTTGTCCATTTGCAGTGCCTAAACTAAAAGGAGGGTTTTAAAGAGCTTGGAACAATTTTTTGGTGATTTTAGGGTGATTTATTTCTAATAAACCTCAAGCTGAGTTATGACAGCCCAATCGAAGGTGTTCTAATATTTTAATCTCAAAAAATTTCCTTTAAAAATTTGTATTATTATTTCAAAACTTTACAAACTGTTTATCTGTAGCAAAGGTGACAGTAGATTTCAGTCAGAAAGAAGAAAAGAGAATGAAAAATACCCTAGGTACTTTTTAAGTACTTTTAAAAACATTTATCCATCACTGCTAATGCACAAGCCAGTTTACATTAAAAAAAAAAAAAAAAAAAAGGTTGTCTAAAACATTTTGGAATTAACTGCTTGTTTCAAAGCTAATTCTTACTGTTCCACTTACAGTTTCAAGAATACAAGACTGACCAAACAGGAAACGGAAATAGTGTAAAGATCCTCCTCTGTATTTTAGGATTAAAATATACTTTCCAGTCATACCATTTTCTTAGAATGAAGCCTTTAATTCCTGCACACTTTCTCATACTCAAGTACACATGAATCATAATTTCAAATATTTATATTTGGAAGGAGGCATGTACTCTGTAGGGAGTTGAGTTATAACAATATACAGGAGTCCTCAGTCACAGGCAGGTAAACATCTATATGTGATTATTATTCTTGGGAATTTAGTACTCTTATCATTCAACCATTAGTTTTATTTCCCAGTGTTTATGATGTTATCCTATCTGCAGATCAATGTTTGCACAGACTCTTGCCTATTCATTTCACATGTAAAAAATGCTACCCTTTATATGTTAGTTTCATTTGAGGTATGGAAGTCTCTGTGGGTATATTTCAGCATCAGTGGAGACAGGAAAACACAATAGCTGAAGCTGCATGGAAAGAAGGAACATTTATAACTGGAGAGTGTTACATTTGCAGTAGTATTTCCCTTACATTTGTCCTCCTCTGCAGCTCAAGATTTGTGCACTTGGAGGCTGGAGGGGCTGGGTATGGGCAGGAGGACTCTTAACCCCTTCTCTCAAACAAATCAAAAACATCTGCTGTGATTTTTATAGAGCCAGATTTTGCTGCAAGGTGTGCCCTAGGTTTATTGAGAATGTTAATAAAAAATGGAAATGCGCCATCTCTTTAGGATGTTGGGTTATTCTGAAGTAATTTGGAGAGATATTACTGTTAGTGTGATCCAGGCTCGGCTTATAGAAAGCTGGGAAAAGAGACATTCTTAAGTTGCTTAATTTTAAACTATTTTGTCCTCTGTCTCACAATTTTACTTTCTTGGCAGTTGAAACTTTCCTGCCTGCCTTCTGTTTCAATCCATTCACTGCTTTTGCTTTCTCAAGAGTATCTGTTCTCCTAAATATCTCCCTTATGCTCTTTCAAGTATGCAGTCTGGAGGGAAGTAGTATGAAAAGCGCTCAACAGCTGGAAAGTATGAGAAGCCATCAGATTTCTGAGCAAATCAGATACAAAAACGTGAGGAAAAAGAAAGCACAGGTGTAAAAGTGGTCTTGAAAAAGAAGGAATTTGTAAAGGAAGAAATAGATGCTAAAGAGGCTAAAAGGGGGTGAGGGGGTGGGGGGCAGGGAAAGAGAATAAAAACTTGAGAGCAACAGGGATGTAATCTCTCCAAGATTAAGTTGTGCTCTAGCACTGTTTTTACAAATGTCCAATAACTGTCCATACTTCAGCCTTTCTAGGAACTGGGAGATGCAGTTCTTGCCTTTTCATCGATGTGAAAAGCATACTTTTTTCCTGCTTTGCAAACATCCAGAATGACTTAAGAGCATGGTTTCAATTCTTATATTGTTTTATTGAGGCCAAGTAAAAGAACATGTCAGGAGAGGTAAAGCAAAATTACTTGTGTTCTTACTGAAAATGCCCTCTCCATACTCCATGGGGTAGCTTGCTACTGTTGTATAGGAATGAATCCTGGTGTACTAACATGTAAGTACATAACATACCTCCACAGATAAGCAAAATTACTGAAATACATGCATTTACAGAGGCGTATCTTTCAGCGCTTCCTGAACCTGGGTTAGCAAACCCGTATGATTAATGCAGTTACCCATGTCCTGAACTAATTGGAGAATGAAGATGAACAATGCAGGAGTGTAAAAGGATGAAAACAGTAGATGGAAGGACCGGGACAACACTTGTCCTATAGGTATTTGGGAATGGGGTGATTAATAGACTAAGGGAGGGAGAATTACTGTGAATCAGGGAATTATTGTATTATGAAATTAAAATCATGAAGGGTGAAAAAACAGGATTTGAGAGACCTTATGTCTTTATGAGAGAGCAGTATCTGAATATCGGCTTCTACAGTACCCTGTGATGCAACCATCCTTTCTTCTGACTTACCCACAGCCCTCAGTAAGCATGGAGTAAACAACATTTTTGTGTAATTCTATCACTATTCCTTGCCTTCTTTTCTCCTGCTGAAAGTGGTAGCGAAAATATTGAAAGGTGCAGAAGTGAAATATGGGACTAGATTCTGTTGTTGTGCTGACAACACAACTCTCACCGACATCTCCTTTTCTATGATTCATACTGGTTCAGTAGAAAAGATAACTCAATGTCTGTCAGAGTTGGAGGCTTGGACTAGAGCTCCCTGGTCAGTTCACATTACAGTAGCAGAGTGGGGAAAACAGGAGGAAAAATGATTCTGTGTGAGCACCTTTGATTAATCTGTTTGACCACCATTCGTGACACATACTTTAGACTTGCAGGCTGCTTTCATGGATAGATAATGTATATATCTGAAGCAAATAAAGATGCGTTTTCAGCTATGTTTAAGCAAATTCTATCCCTTTTTTTTTTGTCAGCAAACCTTTCTCCAGTTGTGCATATCACTGTTGTGTCTCCATTACATTTTTGCATTACAGCCTGAAGTGAGCTATTCTGAAGCTAGTCCAGATTCTTTCATGAACAGAGATTCATCTTAACTGAATGTAGTATGTGTGTTCAAGAGATGTGCCAAATTACAGCATGGAACTTAAAATATTGAACTACAGCAAAACAAATGTCACATTCTGCGAGCTTTCAGATACTACAAGTCACTTTCACGCCCTTTACATATGGTGTTTATTAGCAGAGTAATCTTGAAAAAATATAGACCTGGATCTTACTGTTTTTTCAGAGAAAAATAATTCATATTTTTTTAATCTCATAAACTAATGTGAAAATAGCAAAGCATAAGTGCAATTATAAATATGAAAGCACTGGATGAATGAAATTAAGGATACAATAATGTCACCCAAAATGCTGCATTGAAGGATCCAAAAAATATGATTAAAAAAATGAAAAATTCAGGAATCCAAACTTGCATATTCAGAGGACAGATGTATTTTTATTAACTGCTGAAATGGGACTTATTTTTAAAATTAATTATTTTTTTTTTCAAATCTCTTAACTGTTCTGCTGCAAAGACTTCTTCAAATTCTGTAGCAAATATCTTTTTAATATAGGCTTAATTTTTTTTCTTTCAAATGTTATGCATGTTAAAGACAATGAGGGAGCCCAGAGTTTGTTTTAGTGGAATAAACCAAACCACAAATACTTAGGGAGTTCTTGTTACACTAGAATTTGATTTGACCACGATGTACTGTAATGTGTGATTGTAGAAACAGACAGTGGATCTGCTTCTTGTGTGTAATGTGTCATAAATGCTCTATTGATTAACAAGATCTGTTGGATACAATACTTACTTGTTAAACCTGGGGGGGGGGGAAGTTTCCATGAAGGGTTTTGGTATCTTTTTTCCAATTTTATTTTCATCAGTGGAGCTGTTAAATTAGTTTAATTTGTAAACTCTGCCTACTTCTTCAGAGTCATAAACCAGCAGCATAATTTCAGATATTTCAACATTCAGAGACCACTACTTTAAGATTAAAAAAAATCTCAGATTTTATGCAACCAATTACATTTGCTATCATCATCTTGTTATTTGGGAAAATTTGACAGTGTATTTTTCCAAGTGGTGAATTTCCTTACGTGAAAGAAAACACAAGAATAAAGTTAGGGAGTTTGCACAACAATGTTTTATAACTGTTAGTCTTAACTGACAGGTCAAAAATTGAAGCAAATAATGATGAATTGTCAGCAGTACACCTGTGAATGTAAAAAGAAAAAATTGAGCAGCTTTGGATGAGCTATTGCAGTTTCAATTAATTTTTGTCTCTTTTTTACAATCCAAAAAATCTGACATTAGTAGATAATAAGTAGAACATTATCACTCATAATTCTTAAAATAAAATATAGATATTAGATAGTGAAAAATTCTGGCATCTTTTTGTCATGGAATGATATGCTAAAAATTGTAAATGTGCAAAATAATTTTAAATGTGCAAAATAATTGGAAATACTTCACCCAGATGATTTGAATGGAACAAATGCAAGAAAAATGCAGAAGTAAAAAGGATTTTTATGAGGAGAGAGAAATAAAATTTCCCTTTCTAGGAAATTACTGTAGTCATTAAGACACATCATGGTTACAACTGTTAGATATAACTTTATGAAAATGTTTTGTAGAATTACACATTAAGATTAGTCATGTTCCTTTTGGAGCAATGGTAAAGCTATTTTTTACCCTAGCAGCACTATTTCTCAACATAAGCAAACTATTCTATATTTTTAACTCTGAACAAATGTTAATTGTCAAAAAATATTTTGCCTTTTTTTTTTTTTTAAGCAAACAAAACTCTCAAAAAGACTTTTCAGCCCTATAATTAGCTCAAGCATAATGGACAAACTAAGCTCACTCAGCTAGTGTAAGTATGGCAGTATCACACTGCATCATAGTATCCTGTGGACATACTTGCCATGTGTTGGTTTTTTGTTTATTTTTACAAAAGTGCTGAGCACTAGTAACTTGCAAGACTCCTGCAAATGCCCTGCTCCTGGCTGCTCACACTGGGGTGAAAATATACTCAATGCCAGTCTGTATGCCCAAATAGGAATAAATCAGAAATATGCGTACAATATTTTGACCACAGCATCTTCCTGCATTATTACAAAGTTCAGAAATGTATTCATATAGCTATATATGCACACTGATATGATCAGAATATAGCATTGTGTCTTTCAGTTTCACAGACTGGAAATGATACTTTGATATGATACCAAAATGAAAAAGATACACATTTATTTTTGCAATACATGTACACATATGCTATTGACAAAACTACATTGATGACAAGAAATCTTCAGTGAGAACTGTGATTAAGAAGCTGAACATTTCTTTAGAGATTTTCTCATTTTTCTCTGATGAATGTTACAGGGAAAACTATCCATACCTTTTATTTCTACAAAACAATTTCAGCTTTGGTCAGTTGCACCAGTCAGCTTCCTCCACTAAGTTTACCTGGTAAGCAAACAAGCAATATTAACAGCATAAAACCAAGCTGAAATTAAATTCTGGCATTTTATATAGGATGAACTGTGTATGTTGGGGGTTTGAAACACTATTGTGGCAGCTGCAAAAAGGTTTTCTTTTTCCCACAATGAGAAAGTTTTTTAGGACCTCTGAACTGAGAACTTCAGGCTCAAAGTTTTGAGAATAACAAAGCAAAAGCAATATGAAATAATGACTTTATACACTATCTACCAATTGTTATTTTTCCAATATAAACCACTGTAAGATACTGCTTTTTTCAAAAAAACACTGCAGTACTTTATCTTTCCCCACAACACATTATCAATGGAAGATATTTAATATAACATTGACTCTTAATAGCTTTTTCTGGCCAGAAATTGTGGGACAGATTCATCAATAGCAAAAATTTAATAAACTTTAGACATTGTATGGTAGATAGTAACTTGATCCAGCAAATGCAAGAATTAAGATAAAACCAAATTCTGTGTGGAATGTAGAAAAGGGTGTAGTCAAACTGATATTGACAATATAAAGTGAATTACAACCCAACTCCTTATGCTGTATCAAACTGAGGAATTAACTTTCATAGGCAATAGAAGAGACTAAGAATGTTGGAGATGTAATCACAGTAACTAGGAGAGCTGGAGAGAACAATGGGAGGAAACACGATGATATTTAACTATACTTCCAAAATCTATGAAGATATTCCATTAGTTCATCTTTAATATCTTTGACTTTATTCTGATTTGAAATATCATAGTTAATGTGAGCTGTGAGATCCCCATTTCTTTCCATATGTTCCTAGACCAAAAATAGTTCCATCTCTTCATATGGATTTCTCCAAATAAGGAATGAAGAAACTGTAAATTAACTTCTCATTACTACAGAACAAATGCATACTTCCAATATGCTGATTTGGAGGGAAAGGAGGAATGAGGAGACAGCTCTTTGGAAAACTATGTTGAAATCTGTCTTCTAGAAGTTTCCCAGTTAATTACAGTTGGTTTGGTTTTTTTTTTCCTTCAAAAAAAAACAGCATTTAATTATTTATACATACAAAAGCAGGAAAAAAAAAAAAAAAAGGAAAAAAACAAAACACCAAAATACCTCCCAAACACCATAAAACCCAGTGTGAAACTTCCAACCTCAACTGAAGGTCAATAAATTAATTAAACCAGATTTTCCAGATTTTCATTAAATTTGCAGATCCTTGATTCTGTTCAGAATGCAGTAAAACAATGAGATAAGATGACCCTATAAAAATTTCACACAGTGGAACAATGTAATTAAAATAGCAGAGGTGACCAGACTGGACACCGAGATGAGAATGTGGGGCCAGAACTGAGCCATTGGGTTACTGAGCTGTAAAGACATCAACAGCAGAAAGCTAAGTAGTTTTCTTGGTGTGTGCTGATACATAAACCTGTGGATCTCAAGAAACATTCTTTGGGAATAGCAGATTTTACCTTCTCTTTCTTTTTTGATGATTTCTTCAGCGTGTCTTATATTTTAATGTACAGGAAATACAACATCTGTTACAAGATGTAACAACATCTGTTGTCAGCTATTGAAGGCAAATAGACTGGGCTAGATTCACCAAATGATCCGGAATGACAGCATTTATGGGTCTCTGACATAAATATATACAATTAAAACTAACAACAAACTTATACTTTTATATACAGTAAGATATTAATCTCTAGTCTTCTACTCTGAAAAAAAACCACAATGATACACAGATGGATTTTTTTCAAATAGCCATTCTGTATCTTTATGGAAAGTAAATGCCAAAGTGTAGGCTATCCAAGAAGTTGAATATGTGCGTATACACATACAGGTTGAAATTTAAAGACACCAGGCATTATGCTATGATGTGTTTGCTTTAATGTCATTATACTTTAGAAAGTACTAATGATGGTGATAAATCAATATAAAGTTACAAAAATGAAGTCAATATTCAAATAGCTAAACACATTTTTGCCTTACTTAATTCAAATGCTTTGACCATTACAGACAGACTTCTTCCATAACATTCTAACTTGTGACACTGCTTAACTTCAATAACAGCATCTGCTTTCCCATTGTTACATGACAAATCATCTGCAGAACAAGTGACACATTTGTTGCAAGCATGGAGGTTAAAATCAAGATCCTGACCTTAAAAGTTGGTCAACATAATTATCTATTACATTTCTGTTATTTTTGCCATCTTTCCTTACACCAGCAAAAAGGTCCTACTGTCCCAAAACCTTTATGCCTTTTTGTTGATGTTGCTACCTTTCATCTTGTTTATTTTGAAATCCTTGCATTTTGTTGGTATGAGCAGTTCTGTACTTTTCAAGGTTTCAGCACTAAATTTTCAAATATATATTTTAATTTCCCACATGTAAGATTTGCTTTCCTTGGTTTTGGATCTTCATTTTCATATTTTATGTTTTACCTGCTTCTGTGAAAGCTGCTTTATCAGCTTATGTGCAGTTTTTATTTCAATTCACCACAATCTCAGTCCATGATTTTGAGACTTAGCA
The DNA here is from genome assembly GCF_026170545.1 of Melanerpes formicivorus. Classification (NCBI taxonomy): domain Eukaryota; kingdom Metazoa; phylum Chordata; class Aves; order Piciformes; family Picidae; genus Melanerpes; species Melanerpes formicivorus. The sequence continues at coordinate 13,147,521 of NW_027142353.1, read as the reverse complement.
GTTCTCCATTCATGAACTGCTGCTAAGTAGAACTGAATTTGTTTAGTGTGCTATCTCATTATTTGGCTCCATGTCTTAACAGAGAATTTTGTCAGAGATTTTTAGGTGCCTATCAACATTCATTTTTATAAATTCTAATCTTCCTGGATGCAGAATAAAATTTGAAGCCCTATATGCTGTAAAACTAAATGTAAATAAGAATATGATACTACTTCCTATTACTTTACATTGGTGGGTTGTTTTGGAGGGGATGATTTTTTCACAATTTGGGCTTTCAGTGCAATTTCAGGTTTTGACTAATGTTTCATTTTTGTGAGTTGGCATCTTTTGTATGGTACTGGTTTCTCACCTCTTACAAATGATGGCTTAATTTATGTATAGATAGGCATATCTAATTTTATAATAGGTCAAAACTTAGAAACCCTTGAAATAGAAGCATGGGATAAGGTTGCTGATTATGATACTGGAGACTGTCTCATTAATGACTAAGCTTCCCAGACATGCTGGACAGCTTGCTCAAATACTCTGTCCTTATGCATGCCAAACTGGAAGAAGGTAGCACTCAATTACTTCAAGTATTGTATGCCGTCAGACACTGGATGCCATGTACAAATCCCTACAATATTAACATGCAGCAAAGTTAGTTATTTATTCTGACTTGCAACTAGATCATGTGCAAAGATACAAAAAAATATACAATGAAAATCAAAGGCAAGATTCATGTCTTCAGCTAAGAAAATCTAAAAAACTGAAAGCATAATGTAGGTATCAAAATGATATAACATCAAAATGTGTGCAGTTCTCAAGTTGTTTGATTGCTCCAGTAATGTTAGAACCTGTCTCCTTTTCATGCGGATGGTTTCCAGATCAGTATTAACAATACTTGAGCATAAGCAATCATAAATACAGAGGAAATTTGGGGTTATTTCAAGCATATACCTCTTAATTTATGAAGGAACATCTGCTATTAACTGATATTAATCAGAAGACAATTACAACTATTGCCAAAGAAGATCTAGCAAATGCTTTCCTGTACCCTGAGAGTATGGAGTTTATTTATTCACAGTTAAAAATACAGAATGAAAAGGCCACAGAGAAGTGAAATTAGGTGAAAGAGTCCACATAGATGACAGAAGAAAAACACTCTCAAAGCATATATATACTTTCTAAATCTTTAAAAAACAGAATGGAAACGAGACTACTACTTTTTCTAGACATTCTCATTTACAAACAATAGCTCAACTAGAACAAGCTAAACCAGGTGATTGCACACCTGATCTGTTTTTATATATCCTTAACATTGACTGATTTAATTTGAAATACAAGTTTATATATGCAAGCATGAGTGCACATCTACTTTATCTAATGCACTATGATCATTATTAAAGTACTTGATTAAAACTAATGGCAGACAGATTCTAGTCCACATTAACCATGTAATTTGTGAAATGGCACTTACAAAGCATGTATGGTTTTCTCTTGACATTTGTTCCACCGAAAATAAGAGGGCCAGAGACATCTCTACTTGTGGATGAATAAGTGAACAAGCAAAATAAACTAACTCTTAAAGCTTCAGAGCATGTGGGACTGCACAGCCTCAGTACACCAGGACATAACATCTCCAGGAAACAGCAAGGCTGGAATTCTAGAGGGCTTTTAATAATGACTCTTTCCTGCAGTTTGACATGGTTAATGTTGAGTTGGTTATAAATATCTGTATCTTGTATCATGTTAATGTTAGCTTTTGGCATGTTACATTTTCATTTAGCACAACAGACAATGTGGGGCCTCTCAGGGCCAAGCTTCACAGATACGAATCTAGATGTCCAACATGAAGATCTTATCCTTATTGGCTCAGGAAAAGACATAATAAAATAGAGTTCTTTCAAGAACCATCAGAGATATGCTCCTGTAGCTGAAGTTCAGAAGCCTGAAAATGCTGAAATTCTGAGCAAATAATTTAGTCACCTGGCTTGTCCACAGCCATGTAAGACTCATAAATGCAAAGTGTCTTCTCAGCTACATGCCAGGAGAATAGTTACATGGATGATAATGCATTTAGTCAATATCATTGTAAACATTATTTCTATTCTTTTCAATATGATTACTTGTTCCTTCCTTTTACTAATGCTATGTTATTATATCTCTAGTCAGTGGTGAGAGACTAGAAAGGCTTGTATTATTAAGTCTATCATCTAATCCTCACCTTTCTGGAGAGGGAAAAAACAAACAAACTACAAACCATCTAAAACAACACCAGAACCAAATCCCCAAACTATCATGTAAGTGAAGAATGCTGGTATGAGAGACCTCTCTTTCTGTTCTCAAAATGTCCCCTCAGTGTACAAGGCCATTAAGATTGTTTAGTTCATTCATAGTCCTTCAGTGCTGGGCCAAGGGTTGGACTGGATGATGGCAGGGGCTTGGAACCTCATTGTCATAAAAAGAAGGTATTTTCTTTATAGTAATACAAAAAACTTAGCATGTTACTAAATTGCAATCTTAATAACAGAGGAGGGTAGATGTGGTACCAACAAGCTTGTCCCTTTGCCCCAATTCCAGGAAATAGAGAAATAAAAATGTATGTCAAGATCATTTTGAAACTGAAAGGAACAATACTACTTTAAGGGAAAGAAAAACAATATTTATATAGAACAATAATATTTATAGCAATGTTTAAGAATATTGGCTATATCCCTAGCAAAAATAATTACAAGAAAAGCATGATTAAATACACTCAGCATTATCTCAAGCCCTTCAAATAATGCAACAGCCTCATGTCAGCATATCAGTTGCTCTATTATTATTCTCACTCTAGCCACTTTTTGGACAGTGATGAAATATACTTTAACTCAGTAAAAGATACTTGAGTTCTGAAATTATTTGATAAAGCAAGCTTCCTTTTGCTGTCCTTGTAACTTGATAACCTTTCCTGTTACTTCCCCCCATCCCTCCCCAGACATATAAGATGTTTGGAATAATTTGCCTTTCTTCCACTGATTCTTGAAGCAGAACATTGTTGTAAGGTTGCAGATACAACTTTATAAGTTGGTTTCTATTTTAGGCAGTGATGCATAATCATTCAAATTAATTATTCTCACCTTCTAAGATAGCTGTTTAATGTAAATGGTACACAGCACCGTTAGATATTCCTTTTTCTCTACACTGAGAAGTCCAGATAACTAGTATAGGCAATCTACAGATTTAGACAGCTACAACTGGACCATGTTAATTTCATCCTTAGGAATTAGACTCTGTCATGGATTGAGTTGAACCTGCTGCTGTTATTCATACCATGTTGCAGTCATGCCAGCTTAAAAAAGTGAAAGTGCTAACTGGAGCAAAGTATTATGGGGCTTGAAGTTCAGACTGCAACATGGGAGGCTTCCTGTTCCAGTTGCTGGGTTCTGGCTTCTTGGGTGTTGGCTTTTTTTCTGCCGGTATGGTGGCAGAAACAGTGGGAGTTGAGTAGCTGCTGGTTTTGGTTTTTCTGGTTTATGCTATTCCCCCCCGCCCCGTGTATTTCACTGTGCTGCTTCTGCAAATAGGCTAAGATAAGGTAATCATGTATTGTATTATTAAATTAATTAGATTATTAGCTTTTCTATTGGGGGCACAGGTGGTTTAGCCCTTGCGCTAAACTGTTGCAGACTTCCATTAGTTATCCTTAAACCTCCTGTGATGGGTTATGCCCATCCTGAAAGCAGGGGGGGGAGGGCTTGTGAGAGCATTGCCCTCCCTGGAAGGGGTTTTCCCCCTGGGAAACTGAGTTAGTCTGTTCCACTCCCCCTCCCTGTCCAGCAAGCCTATAAAAAGGAGGACACCGCAGCCATTTCTCTCTTTTTGGCTCCTGCCTTTCCTGGATGAGAGCTACTGCTGCTGGCTTCCTACTTTTCTGCCACATGGTCAGGCCTGGTCCTCTCCCTGCTACATCCATGCCTCTGCAAAGGACTGGTTTTGTATTCATATTTTTCCCCTATCCATCCTTGTTCCTTACCCTTGTGAACCCTTCCTGTTATTGGTTATATATATAATATATTGTTTAAAGAAAATTCTTTACCTCTCTACTTCCAAGCCGACTCCAAATTATTTCTTGGTGGATTTGCTCCTTCCCTTTCTTTTCCTCTCTATTGGGAAAGAGGAGGGGGGAGCAGGGGAGGGATACTCAGCCTTGCCCCCATGTGAGCTCTTAAATCCTAGTTAAGGCTCAAACCACCACACCTCCAGAAATATTTTTGCTAGATGGAAAGCAAAACTAAATTTCATACATCTTCATGTTGTATTTTTGGAGAATGATAACAATATTTTTTTATCCCCCCAAAGTATCCACCATTTGTATGACCATGCCACAGGGGACTCATTTGACATTGTGAAGTACATGAAGTCAAGATCTGGCCACTCCAGTGATTGTATAATGAACCTGAAGTACAGCAAGCAAAGAAGATGGGTGACTTGCTGCAGCATTCAGACATGCTAATGAGGTAGGAGACATGAAGGAGAGAAAGAAATGAAGAATGGAAGGTAAAGAGATTGAGAAGAATCACACACACACAAACAAAACAAACAAACAAAAAAAAAAACCAAAAAATGCTGCTTCCAGAAGTTCTCTTACAAGATTATGAAATGCATGGGCAAGACATGAATTTTCCACAGAGTTTGTTTAAAAGTATGTAGTTAGAAGAGGAAAACCTCGCTAATACAAAAATCTGTGGTTTTGTTTTTGCATAATCATGGACTACAAAATATGCAAGAAATCTTTTGGAAAGGGAGAACTTGCAAATGAGCCACAGATCAACAAACCATTAGCAACACAGATTTCAGTCTATCTTCATTCAAGGCTCCGAAATAAGAACAGATGCAGTTTAATAATGCTTATAAGAACCCCTAGTTACAAGGTCCTGTCCTATATCTGATGCTTACACATAACTGACAAGAATTTGGTGCAACTGTATACCCACTTTTCTAGATGAACAAAATTTAAATGGAAGTGAAGAGAAAGGAGATTTTATTTCCTTAGGAAGTAAAAAAAAATAAATTAGAGTTGAATGCAAAACCAGTGGATTCAATACAACAGTCCAACTTTGCTATGCCACCTGGTTATTCAACCTGATTATGGTCTCCAGGCAGATTGCACATGTGACTTAAAATAACCCCTCTAAAGCCTTTGTAGTAACAGACCATGTCAGGATAGAAATTCAGTTGGTCGTCTGCATGCAACAACATGAGCCCCTAATTCCTGACATCCTACATTCAGGAAGGTGATCCACCCTCCCTAAAGATCCTGCGTATCATGATGGACTCACCATGACACAACCAAATGAAAGAAAGCAATAATGCCACAGTTCAGATGAGCCAATCAGCAATGCCATCTTGCTAGAGGGCACCTTTCACCACAATCTGCATTGCTTGGAAAGCAATTCAATTAAACAGATAATGCAGTCCAAACAGAAAATTCCCCAGCTGTCCGGTTTAAAGACCAAGTACTAAATTGCTGTGTATCTTATTTTAAATCTGATTATAACATGGATTTCTGCTGAAAAGCAGAGCATTTTGTTTTAAAGATTTTTTTTGTGTGATATATTTTAATCCATTCCAGACAAATGATGGCATATAAGAGGCAATTTAAAATTAATTGATTTAGACAGAAGTTCTATGGGGAGGAACCAAAATAACAAAATTATTTTCCATTCTGTTTATGTTAGGGTATTGCTGATTCCAGCTGGTTACAACATTTTTGGCCTTTGGTCTTAGCTTAAGTTGAAAGGTCTCAAAGAGAGTCAGTAACCTCACACCATGATAAGTTAGGAGAAAAGCACATCTCAGGGATTTTGTGTGCTTTATGATATGTGAAACAAATGTACCTCTATGAAGCTTTCATTTTTCTGTAACTCTTGGAAAAAAAAATACTGCAGTTTGACTCTATTATCATCCTGTTGGGCTCCCACTTGTAACAGTTTGTGAACACTCAACCTAAGTGAATATACGTAGACAACATTCAGAATGACCAGTCCTGTGACTCTAAAGATGGAAGTGAATGATGTTAACTTTGGGGAAAAAAATACACCTTTCTGTATGCTTCACAAGCTTTATTATGCCAAACATTTTTCCTCTTCATTTTTTTCCTAATAAACAGTTTATAAGAATACTAATAGAAGTAAGCAAGCATGATATGCTGTAATAAATTATCAGGCCACCTGTGAATGCATTCTCATAAAAGCTGTAATCATCTTCAAAGAACACTTACTTCCTCACAAATTTCTAAAAACCAACTATCAATAGATAATGCCAGAAACAAAGTTATCATTCCCAACAAAATGCCATAGGTTCTTGATTATTGTCACTTAATAGTTACATCTGTAACCCTTTTTAACATTTCCAAAAATAACATCTATGGTATTCACACCATATGTAAAATGAATAGTATTTATACCGTCACAGTAAAACAGTTGCAGTGTTGAGCAGGACATTGCATTGCCTTTACTGATTGTTAGTTAAAAACTTTCAGATGATCTTTTAAGGAAAACAAGACTCCTGTGATAACATTCACTGTGTGGGTACAGTAGAGTATACGCTACAAACTTAATTTCAGTTACTTACTGCTTAATGTCACTTCTGACAAGGAACTGGAAGCATCAAAAATATGTAAGCTCTCATGATTTTCATAAAAATAGGCACTTGGGAAGACAACATATTAATCTAAATGAAAGAAAGGCTTTAGCATGAACTCAGCCTATCATAAAAGCCAGTGAATGCAGAGGGGAAAGAGATTGGAGGTGTATATACCACTGGGGGAAAAAAAAGAAAACCAACCAACCAACTTTGGCAAGGGCTCTCAATTCACTGCCAGCTACAAACTTGTCAGTAAGAAAATTTAATTTACCTGACTTAAATGCCTTATTTCCATCTACTTCTTAGGTAAGAGTTATCTTACTAGCACTGGCCATCTGCAAGTTAGTTATTTACCCCAAACTAATCATGTAGTTTATGTCTGTAGTGCTGAATGTAACAGGTCTAGGGACAAGCCGCTTGGCTTGAAAGTAAGTAGCACTAAGTAGCCATAACTAACAGCACTGGCTTTCCAGGAAATTTAGGTACTTGAGAAGAACAGCTTCAAAAGACACATTGAACTGAACTGTAAGGTATCTAGTGAAGATGGATGGAATTCTGCTTTAGACTTTAATTGATTCTGGTGCTCACTGAACAACTTTAATATCATTAATTGCATTCACACCTTATACAGTGGATTTAGCTGTGAGAAAACAAGTTGTCATAATCCAAGGCACTTCCAGGAGGATGGGAAAGAATTAAGTAGTGTGAGTAAGTAGGTATGCAGTGTTTGAGCTCATTCCCTGACAATCTTTTATTTCACAATAGGATATCTATAGTCAGTGGAGTTAACAGGCATCCCCAGAGGATGAGATGAATTATCCTCAGAAAGACATACTTCTGCTGTTGATCATAGTTGAAATGTAAGCAATAAGCTTAGACTAGACAATCAGCTTTTAAACAGTTTAAATTAGATATGATTAATCCCATCCTGTAAACTACTGAACTGCTCTCAGGGTACCTGAGTGCTTTGTACATATGATGAGGGAGGCTAGGATTTTTGGGAAAAAAAATGAATCCATAAGGAAATCCAATTAGTTTAGGTTTACTTGTTAAACTGAAGTAGGCAGCATCACCCTCTTAAGACCCTCTTAATACTGACGACCCAGTACTTGTTTTAGAAAGATTGCTTCAACAAACTCAGGGCATTTAGGTGTAAGACATCTGATAAAGGTGAACAGATTTCTCTTTCAGAAAATTCCTTAATTTCCTTAAATTATAACAGCATTTGTATCAATTGTGTAATAAAAAAAATCTACATACTAGGAGCTGTGAAGTAGAACTAGAAGAAAATATCAGTAGTATCCACTTCCTGAATATTTTAGTGTTTGTTCCAAGCTTGTTTTTAACCCTATCTCCCCCCACCCCCTATAAAGCAACATTACATTATAAATAGCAATATTTTTCAGACAATACCTATAATATTTTCAAGTATTCAAAGGAGACTGCACTCATCAAATTCTGTATTTTGGGGGGGGGGAAAGTAATGAAATACACAGAAAAACAGACATTTTTGGAAATATTTTCAACATTCTGCTTTCAATAGTGCAATTTTTGGCTGGAAACCAAGAATCAAGAATTTTAGTTCATCAAGAATTTCTGAAAATCTAGTTCAGGTGCCCTGCTGTTGTCAATGCCATTTGAAGATTGGAATTATAACTCAAAAATCAGTGTTTCATATTGTTCAACATTTATATAAGGATTCAGTAGCTTTTTCTATCTATAATATCTGGGATCTCTCTTTTAATCATTACAAAGGAGTAGCTAACAAGTAATTCAACTGAAATTCAGTTTTGGTTGGCAAAATTTTGTCTGTAATGTCATATACACAATATTTTCATTTATGAGTTTGAGCATCCTTGACAAACACATATGATATTAGGCTGTCAATTCCTCAGCCAAACGTATTTACTAGTGTCACTGTGTAAATCTCAAGCACTCTGAAGTGGTGTAAATTGCTCCATGTAGTTTTTGAGTTCTGAACAACTACTTGTTTAAGAAAGGCAGAAATTTTAAGGAAAGTGTATCAAGTGGGTACAGAGCTAGCCAAAATGAAATGACTTTTCCAGACAGACATAGTAACAGTCATTGCATACACTTTGTCAGTTCTATAATTTTGCTTTCTAAAAATAGGAAAGCTAGGAAGTTAAATAATATATTTTTTTTTTAAGTTTCTATTGGCAATATTTTGATAAAGATGTCACTTGAAGATGAAAATGCTACCAAAAATTTTAGAGCTGCAAGGGTGAGAAATTAAAGGTTCAGCCTTGAGAAGATAGATTTATCTGTGAAAATATTAATAATGTATTAATCAGTGTTTCAAACTGACATCTGATGGATCACTCCATGCCTGTTATGACTACCTCTATAGTAGATCTCAGTATATAATCACCCCATATTGCAGATTTTCCTACCAGGGGAAATATTAGCAGAATGGATGTGTAGTAAAACAAAGACTGAAACAGGTTCTCATGATGATTGGAAGATAGTTGAATATGATTTAGTGAGCTGCCTAAAAATTGAAGATCCAGAAAAAAAATCATTCAAAATATCAATGTTTAACAGAACCTTTTATGCTTGGAAGCACAGGCTTCAGATTTTGTTGAAATCATTCTGATGTAAAATGGATAGAACAGATGAGCAGAAGAATTAGACAATGTAGTCAGAACCTCAGACATGGAAACAGCAGTTAGGAGACACCAGAAAAGGAAATAATGTGAGAATAGAATATTTCAGTTGTAAGAGATCTACAATGATTATCTAGTACAACCATCTCTGAGAGTTTCTCTAGTCAGCAGCTGATGGATGTTTAATGTGTAAACTTAAGATTTACTTTATTGAAGATTTCTCTCTTCCCTCTGTACATGGTTAATAGGTCTATAAAAGTTGTTTAAAATTACTTGTGCTAGAAATTGGGTAAAATTAACTACTGCTTTTTTTGTAAGTCAATAGCACTTTACTGGGGCGTTTTGGGTTTGTTGGGGGGTTTTGTTTGGTTTTGTATTATTTGGTGAGGTAGATGCCTTAATCCAATTTCACATTTACACAAAACGAAATTTGTTACATTTTAATTTTCAGAATTCTTTTTCTATAAGGAATTCTTTTTCTGTAAGGCTAATATTCAGTAATCCAAGGTACTGTAGATAAAATAGATGTTAGTATATTTTCACAGTGATCTACATTCTAGTACATTTAGCTTTAATGGCAATGAAACTGTTACACATCAAAATACATAATCTAATAAATCTAGCTTTCTAGGAATGCAGGCAAAAGCTGCACTACTAATTATATTTAAATACAAGGCAAAGCTCTAAAAGATAGTTCTGTGACAAAGGGTAGGATGTATGCCAGTGATTTCTTTCACAATCAGTGGAAATAAACTGGTGAGTTTTTGGTCTAATTTATAACAAATTAGAAAATAACCCCAAATCTAGATGGATGAATTGTACCCCAAAAATTCTTTTCACCTCTGATTACAAAGACAGCCCAGGATGACTAGCTCAAATGCACTTGTTTACACAACTGATACCTAAAATCTGGTGAGAGAAATTTTGCCTTAAAAATTACTGTGGAATGATGTTTCATCACTTCTGTACACTGGAAAGTTTTAAATATGAAAAATTTGAAACCTTTATGAAAGCTCTGAATGAAACCTTGTGGGATATTTACTAATTCAGAGATTGATTTCACATGCAAAGTAACCTATTCATGGAAAAAAAATAACTAATCTTACAGTTTTAAGTTTAAAAAACAGTGTGAGCTGGTACAATTTCCATCTGTTTTGAAGGTAATGCTTATAATATATGGAATGTAATCATGCTCTCTGTGTGGCTGGGATAAAGTAGCTTTGTTTTGATTTACACAATTAACAAAAAAATATTAAATTTAGCTTTTTTTTTTTTTTTTTCCTAAACATGCCCTTTTCTAAATATCTGTTCTTAGTTACGACTTTGTCCACATAATGAGTAAAGACTGGTTAATTTTTTTAAGCACCCTATTCTTGTCTCTAAAGCATATGTTTATATGTTTATATAGCCTGTAAAATTATTTCTACCATTTAAAAGTTATTTATATTCTCTTTCTTTTCTGAAAAGATACAACATTATACTTCTCATTAAACCAAATTTCTTCCATCTTTATATACAGAGTCTTTTAGTAAACCTGTAGGATGGTATTAGTTTCATTGACATCTTCAAACATATAGGCCTTTGGCATATTCTGAAATATTAAGAATATCCATTTGATCACCAGAAAGCTGTTTAAAGTTTAATGTATGACTGAATGTTGCAATTAGTAAGCAATGACTGAAAGATTTCTAAAATAAAAACACTCGGTTCATAGACTTGCCTCAAAAACACACTCTCACATAAAAAAAGTGTTATCCAGGATTATTAATGGCAAAAATTGCCCTTTGGTGTAACTGGGAAAGTCATCTCTGCCCAAATGTCCTTAAAAGCACACATTTCAACTCTATTCTCCATTACAACAGTTAACTTCATCACTCATGTTGGTATTTCCATTTTTGAAAAGCTGAAAAATGCCAAACCATTAAAGCTTATTTAAATTTGTTTTTGAACGATTGTGCAAATCTTTAAATCTCAAATGACACATCTACTGTAACAAATGGCATATGTCCCCAGTCTACTCCTCAGCCCTCATCTCTTTGTAATTCACACAACGTAAATGTTAGGTCATTAGGAAGAGCACAACAAACAAACAAAGCACAAACCCAACAAAACAGTTTCTCCTGAAACAAAGCCAAATACAATGTTGGGAACAGTTCACTCTATTGGCACGTCATACGTGTAGCACTCTACAGCATTTAGCAGAAAACTTTGTGTTCTGCTTCTGTATGCATGCAAATGCATATCAACACCAGAGGTTTGATAAAACAAACCTGTACAACACACAAGCAGTTATTCATTATTGCCACACTAACAAAATATTCAGTTGATTTATGTTTTTCATATATGCCCTTTTTCATGCTTATTTGAGCTACTGTATGCCTATTTCTGTGACACAGGAAACAACTGGTGAAATCCCTGGAAAGGACAGTACCCACCCACTGGGGTGTTTGCATTTCATTCCCCTGTGCTGCCCTGAAAGTTTTGTCAGCGTGTGCACTGTCTACACTTAGCACTTGAGGGAAGGAAGTAGGACTGATAAAGCTTTTACCAAGGTTTCTAAAAGTCTGGGTGGGATACACCTCACCTTCTGCAAAGGAAGACCTACCCTCTGTCTCACTGCAGAGGCTGTGTGGATGAGAGCACTCTATCATTCCGTGATGCTGCTCCAAGCTCTCAGATAGCTCCATGTATTTCCATTATTGTTGGCAGCATATAAGTTTTGTCTTTCCTCAGAAATACTTAATAGCACTAATACTGCTTGAGTAACATCTGCAAAACTGCATGCCTTTTCTCTTTGTTTAGGTTTTTGTTTGGTGTTTTTTTTTTTGTTTGCGGCGGGGGGTTTTGTGTGTGTGTGTGCGCTTCAGAACAGGCTGTAGAACACTATTCAGATGATTAAGGTGAAGAAAAACACCATATTGACATACTACTTTTTTCTATTACCACACTGCTTTCAGAGGGTATTGACAACTGGCATCACATCCACTGGTAAGGAATTCCCTTAGGCCATTCTCAACCTCTTAGAAGTGTGTTAGTACACATTTCTTGCTTAGTTATTGTACAGCTTGAAAAAGGAGCTTGTGTAGGTAGTATCTACGTCCTGAGAAAAACTTGGTATTCAGTCTCCTGTGGGTGAAATTAACAAACTAAGCCATGGCACTCCTGAGGGAAGACAGCTGAGGGCTTAGAGCACAGGTATGATGTAGAATGCAGTAGTAAACTTTTTTAGCACGAGTCCAGTCACACAGAGACACTGATTCTGAAAACAATTTCAGCAGGTATCTTGATGCTGAAGAAAAAAATTTGTAAGCTGTAGACTGATTCATGGGCTGTATTGGGTTGGAAGAGACCCTTTCTTGTTCAACCTCCTACAGTGAGCAGGGACACCTCCAACTAAATCAGGGTGCTCAGGGACGTATCAAGTCTGATCTTTAATGTCTCCAGGGACAGGAGATAATTTTTTTGAGACTGAGAAAAAAGATATTCTGAGTTGTAGATTTAAAGGTAGTGTTTGTTGTTTGTTTTTTACTAACACCTGGAAATGTGTTTAGTCCATGACTACTGAATAAAAAAGAGATTAACTTTTGAGACCAAATCTTTGTTACTTCAATCATGAACTCTCACACTTTTAGATTCTACAAAAAAAGGCACCTTTTTTCTTGGCTAGAATGCAGCAAACCTGGGATGCTCTTTCATATATTGTATCAGTCAGTAATGATGTGACAAACACACCACACTTCCTTAACACCATTTGCAAAAATGTAAGGAGATTTCAGCTTATTATCCTTTTCTCCCTGATAAATACTGCAGTGGGGTATTTTGCATTGTAGGTGCCCACAGTAATGCTTCAAATTTCTACTTTTGACTGAAGCTACAGTTTTTGAGGAAAATGAAACTCAATTTTCCTTCATAAGATGAAAATCATGAAAACCTACACCTTTCAGGACTAAATCGGAATTTGCTAGATTAACTTCTTGTTGTTCAAGACTCACGTCTGCTCCTGGAGGAGACCACTTGAATACAGTCAAGTGTATTAACCCAGCTGTAATTAATTTTCTGGTTTATATGGCATCTTGATAAATTAGTCTTTGTAGCCAGAAGTTAATAGTTACAGTTCTCATTGGTAGTGCTGGTCTCTGGTGATAGTGAGATAAAATTTCTGTGTTGTCTAGATTTACCATTTGATTACTCACAATATATATTCAGAGATGTACATCTTGCAACCAGGAGGCATAACACCTAATTCACAGAATTATTATCTTTTAACAGGAAATGATATCTAAGGCAAAGTTATGATCTTTTTATTAGTAAGATTTAAAGTGTTTTAAAAATCCTACTTACACCTGCAGAGCCAAGAGATTCAAAATGGGTCAACTAATTTATTTCATAAGTATTTGCAGGAGAGGGATGCTTATAAGCCAATAAATCCTGTCTTAAGGTTTATCCCAAAGGAGTTTTATTCCACTGTAGAAACAAATGAATGCCTAAACTCATTCACCCAGCTGAAAGTGCAGTTATAAATGATAGGACACACAGCAGTTCCATGCAACAGCAATGTAACACTTGTTGTACTCTATACTTAGAACAAACTTTTCAAAAAACTTTTTGGTGAATTACAGTACCTTTTCGTGCTTTTCTGTATATTCTTGTCTAGAAAGCCCCAACTGTCAAACTTGGTAAATATACAAATCATAGAGTCACTAATCATTGTTGGAAGAGGATTTTGGAGATTATGGAGTCTGATCTCCTAACAAGACTGTCAGCTCACTTGCTGGTCAGCTTTGGTGTTTGAAACCCTCCAAGGACTGACTTGTTGGTGTCATGAACAACTTCTAATCTTGAACAACCCTCCTTACCTTTCTTTCTCTAATGTCCAAACTGAACCTCTTAAGAGTGAATGTGTAGTATTTCTCCAGTCTTTACATTACCTGGCACTACTGTCATCTTTGTAATGGCCCTTCAAATAGTTACAAGCAATCTCTAGGTCTCTTCTTAGTGAATCATCTCTTCCCAAGACCACAGAAGCCTGTCCCTCAACTGCCTTTTTGTAGATTATGTTTCAGGTCGCCACTGGACCAGTTTTTTCTGTAACCTGGGGCCAGCTCCTGCCTACCGAAGTCAAGTAGAGTGGAACAGTAACAGCTGGAAATCCGTCTTGTGATGGAGTCTTGTGTGTGGCTTGCCCGTGGAAAACACACTGTGGGCTCACATCTGTTGCATCATTTGTTGGTGCTTTACTGAAGGCCAGGCCAGTTGCTCATGGACCAGGGGAGCCACAGGGTGATGCATCTCAGGTGCCGATCTCGGTCCTTCCCCAGACAAAGCCCCAGCAGGCTTCCGTCGGCCCCAACACCCTTGAGAACTTTCTGGACAATGACCTAACATGGAGCAACTACTGACTCCGGCAGCATTACCAGATGGGTAATATTAAGCGATTACCGCTTTAAAGTAAGAGTTCTTTGTTCTTGAAACAGAAAGCAGCGCGGCGATGTCAGGACCTGGCGTGCCCCAGCGAGCAGCGCTGTGCCGCAGCGCATAGGCCCTTCCTGGCCAAGCAGGTGCTTGACTCACTTTTGGCTCCCCAAGGCTGTAACCTGCTGAGAACGCCTGACTGGGAAGCGCTGCCCGCTGCCGCCCTTCGGCTCTTTTCCGCTCCCCAGGGCTCCCCACAGCTCGCCTCCTCCCAGGACGTACAGCCCGTCGCCTTGACGAGGAGGCGCCGATACGAACGGCTGCCGAGCCGCCCTCAGCGCCTCACTGCCCGAGCAGCAGCCCTAACTCGCTTCTGTCACCCGGCCCGGCCCGGCCCGGCCCGACCCGACCCAACACCAGGACTGCCTCCGTCTCCGTCTCCGGCCCCGGCCCCGGCCCCGGCCCCGTTGCCGTGTTCCCTGCTGCCCCCTAGCGGCCGCTGGAGGTGTGACGGGATGAGCCGCGAAGCTCTGGCCCCCGGACTGCGCCGAGCCCCGCGCAGGGCAGCCGCCCCTGGAGTGATGGGATGGGGCCGATGGGGCCGATGCGTCCGGGCCGCGCGGCTCTCCTCCCAGGCGTTGAGGAGGCCAAGGAGCAGGATGAGTGGAAGTGGCCATTCACTAAACGCGGGAACAAATAATTTCCTCCCGTGCTGCCGGCGAGCGGAAGGTTGTAAGGGCACCGGCCGTTTCTCAGAAGACGGAGATCGAATGAAATTAAAAGAATTAAGGCAAAAAGGGATTTTGACTGCAAATTGTGATTGCCAGTACTCCTGGCCTCAAGCTGCTGTCTTTTTTGGTTGTTTGATTTTTTTGTTTTGGTTTTGTTTGGTTGGATTGTTGGAATCTAAATTGGTTGACAGTTGGAGTAAGCACTGGTCTATTAATTCTATTTGTTTCTCTCAGGCAAAAGCTTCCGTATTATTTAAAGGGGGGAGTAATTTATTGTGAACTGCCTCTTTAAAATGATATATGTAATGTTTGGTTGCTAAGACCTTTTTTTAAAAAAATTGGTACCAGATGTAGTGGGGGGAAAGCAGTTTATGTTCCAACAAGTCTGTGGAGTGGATGTACATTTCTAGCTGTTAGCAAAACATTTGCTAATTACAATACTTACTGCTTCCTTCTCTTTAACGCGTTGATATCTTGCAGAGGGTGCTTTTTGCTTAAGTATAACTAAACATGAGGGATATTTTTCAAATAAACCCTTCAGTGAATGTTGAAAATACATGTAAGTTCATCAAATACCTTGACTGAGACTTGGAAGAGCAAGTTTTGGTTTTGTTTTTCCTATTTGAAAGCTAGAATAAGTGACATCTGAGTCATGAACAGATGGCATAAATCAGTCAACACTAATTCCTGCCTAATGTTGGTGCTAACATATAGTACTTTACTCAAATTAACATTAATTTGACACCAAAAAATGATTTTTAAGGAAGTTTGTTGGAGCAATTTTGTCCATGTGGTACTGCTTATTACAAAATACTTTTTTTTTTTTTTTTTTTTTTTTATTGTTGGGATAATAAAATAGTTTTAAGCTCATTTATTTTTAAAAGATGGGTTTTGTTGTCATTGTTATAGTCAAACTCAAGTTTTGAAGTATCTGGTAGCTGTCTGATAAGGACTATCCAATGGATTATTTCTGTTTTTCCTATTGTATACTGGGAGACTGGTATATCTTCACCTTTGGCCTGTTTATTTGGTCTTATTTAGTTTTGCCTTTTCAGTAGTGCATCAGTCTTCTGTTTTTTTTTTGCCTTGACAACCCACTCTCTGCCTGGGAGAGAGGAAAATTAACTCATGTATTTTTGTTCTTCCAGCAGGCAAATAGAAGGTGTTTTGTGGTACCTTAGTTCTCTGTACTAGGGAAGCCACAGATTTACTCTACTATCTACACTTATTTAAACCTCTTTTTAATCTACAAATCTGTGTATACCAGTTAGGTAAACGGTAGTTTTCAAGAAAATAAGCAAAATTTGTAATTTTGATTGGGTTCTACTTTGTGTCTTCTTACTGATTTAGGGTTAGGTTTCCCCCTTTTTTCATAAACCCTTGAGAATGATGGGAGTAAAGTTCATCATGATTTGTTTTATTCCCATGCAAGCTGATGATATAGTGTGAAAGAGCATATTGACCTTTCTCAAGATTCAGGATGAGGGAAGAAACACAGCTTTTGCTGTCCAGGGAATCACAGCTGCCTTCAACACCCTTTTGCAGTACAAAGCAGTACTCCATCACCACCTGGGAATCCAGGGAAGCCAAAACTCACCCTCTACTCTCACTTCTGAAACTCTGTAATCACCACTACAGTCTGTTCTACATTCCCCATTACCCCCAGCTCACATTTCTCACACTGGCTACCATCATTGGAAGCTAATATGTTTTTATTACCAGTCACCAGCTATGTGCTCTTTTCAGTTGTGAGCGTACCCCAGGGCTTCCATTTTCCCACAGAGGTCAGAGAGGGAGGATGCCTCTCACTGGCTTTCTCTCTTGAGCTCATGGTACAGTTTTCCATTGGATGACCCAGCAGCCTTTCAATACTTGCTTTTAAGGTACCTTCCAGGAGTGGACACTGAATAAGGTTTGTCAACATCACAGGTTCTCTGTTTTCCAGGGAGGTGCTTTAATTCTAAGCATCTTCCCCACCAATGGCCCTGCTTTTCCTGCACCACACACTGGGAAAAGGATTTTGCTCTCGAATAAAGAAAAGTACCACAAAGCCTGGGGTCAGGACCTTTTATGGTTGCATCTCTGCTCCTAACATCTCTTTCTGGCCTGTTTTGTGAATCATACTATGCAGCATGGTAGCACTCCATAACCCTTGCAGGTATGCCAAAGCCTACAGTAAGTGGAAAGAGACCATCTCTCAGACACTGAATTACTCTTTGTAGGATCTGAGAGATGCTTTAGGAGGAGTCTTCAGGATCTTTTTCACTGATAGACCAGTAAAGAGTTTGAATTAATGTTTTTAACTCTGATGAGTGTTTCATATTACAACAGGTAAGAGAAACACATTCAGGAAAAATTACTTGTGAGGGAAGGAGAAAGATGTCTCAGTAATCCCAGCTTCTGATGTTAACAAAGTACTTTTTCAATAGTTTTATAGTGTATGGTAAATTTCAACCAAAGCCTCTTCAAAAGTCAATTATATTGTTTTTTGGTTGGTTGGTTTTGCCACTGATTGTATCCAGGATACAGGCTTCTAGTTCTTGTACCTTATCACAGGTAAAGTACAGGATTTAGAGGCTGCACTTCATGTCCTGCAAAGTGAAAATTAAGAGCCTAGGCTAGGCAGTTTGAACATAACCCAGAGGCAGCTGCCTGTCAGAGAAGAACCTGTCTATATCCTCTTATGGCTCGATATTCTTAACCCTGTTACCTTTATTCATATCAGATGTAGATAGCACTTGTTATGAACCTAACAAAGTCTCAGACGCACAGGTAGTATACAGAAAAGCTGCACTTGAGGTTCACACACATGCAACTGGAATATCAGAATATTTCAATAAATATTAAGATAGAAAATTATTCTTTCTTACAGTGTGCTTGCTAATTTGGACCCAAACTAGTGTTAACTGACAAGAGGGATGATGATTTCAATGAGTTTGCCTTCCTTAGGGGAAGTCATATTACACCTGATGGCATTTGAAGCAGGAGACCAAACTGTAATTACACTTAAAAACACTTGCAATTTTTATCTTGGGTAAATAATCTGGAGAGGAAACAAACTCATAACTATTCAAGGAATGGAAAAAATAACCCAGGTTTTGAGTGCTTAGCTGTAACCAAAGAGGAGGCAGTATATTTTTTATTCTAGACTCCAAATGTTACTGCTTTTCCAAATCCTACATTCCTGATCACCAAGAAAATAAACAGTAATACTTCCCCCCCAAAAAAAAAGTACTACTGATTTCCTTTTGAAAGTATTTTTGACCACAGCATTCAACAGCAAATGACTTCTTAATTTGAGAACAGTAAAAGCTCTAGGTATGATGATCTTTGAAGAAGATATTAAAGAAAAATAAAAACAACAATCAAACAATAACAAACCAAGCAAACACTCAAAACCCAACCAACCAATCAAACAAAAATAGACAAAGAAAAAGTGGAAAAGCATAACAAATCCTTTCCTACAATGATTAAACTTTTAGTGTGAAAAATGTTCTAATTTATATATTATACATATGTATTTGTGCATGGGTGTGTGCTTGCAGATGTACACTTTAACTGTGGCAACAGAGAGGTGTATTTTAAATTATGCTGTGAAATAAAAAAGTTTCTCAGTTGCTGGCCTTTTTAATCATCTGCATTATAAACTGAAGAATGTGAAATCATCTAGATTATGTTAGAATAAAACAGTCTAGAAGGGAATGTAACCATTTTCCTTGAAAAACTCTGTAGCAGGAAAGATTACATGTTTTGTTCCCTTTAGATCTACATTTCCAGAAAAATTGCCAGTAAAACACAATGGAAATGAGAGCAATCTTTTGTGGGTAGTAGTAACTTACTCACATTGTCATGGTTGTACAGTAAGATCAGAAAAAAATCCTCATGAGAAGGAAATTTTAACTTGCTCTACTAATAAACTGAAAACTTGGAGGAAAGATGTCTTCAACATTTTGAGGAGAGGCAGGTATTTTATCATCATCTTATTTTTTCGTCCATCACTCCCTATTAATTTTGTCAAATCCAAGAGAGATACCTGGTATTCAAATATCAGAACATGATGCAGGTAGAACAGATATAGTCTTACCTCTTTTCTTAAGAAGAAACAGTCACTTTGATAGTGATCTTCAGATAGTAAAGAAATTCAAAACCAACATTGACAATTTCAGCACAGTTTTAAGCTAAGACTCACAACTTAGCTCTTTATCAAAGCAAAACATGAAATGGAAGAAGAAATATACAGCTGCAGCAACAATAACAGGAAACCAGAAGAAAAAAGGGGGTGGGTTCTACCTCTTGATCTAAATATACTCAGGATAAAAGTAAATTCAACTTGCTTTGATAAGTAGCTGTATACAAGGTGTCCTGCCATTTGGAGTTCTCCCCTCACCCCCCAAGTACCTAACAATTAAAACTTGGCTTCTTTAGCTATTTAACAGTTTTGGAGGTAGCTTCGCAGCTGTTTAGACCTGGACTGATCTGAGATCCTGAGTAACAGAATTTTGACTCAGAACTGAAGAAACTTGATTGTAGTTTCAGAAGAGACAGGATCCCTTCTGTGTAAGGTATACTGGAGCAGATACTTTTCCAGTATCTTCAATTGAACTGAAACAAGGTTTCAAATAAAGCTGACACCCTCCCCCTCCACTCCCTCCCCCCAACCCCACCCCCCCCCCCCCAGTTCAAAGAAGAATGAAATTTGGTTTCTACCAAGAAAAACAGCTACAACTGTTGTTTCCAGTAAGTTTGAAGCAGGCTGTTTTTAATTACTGATGCACAGTAAAGGCATCAGTGCAGGTGGAATTTTACAGCAAATACAGTCCCAGAGGAACTCTCACCACCACAGAATGCAAAGAGTGGCACATGAAACAAGAGGAAGATATGGAAAAGAAGTCAAGAAACAAAATATAGATTGCCATGAAACACATAGAAGAAAATTATGCAGGGACAGGAAGAAAAGGGGGTTTGCTCATAGTGACATATAGAATTGTGAGAGGGTAAGGCTTGAGTTAATTTGGGACTCTCAGAAAGAAAATTTTTATTAGAAAAATATTTGAAGTTCTTGTCATGTTTCACTGGCACCATATATGATAGTCAGTTATTCATTATCAAATGGTTCATTAGTACTATGTTTTGCACTCAGTTAAAAAAATAACCTAACCAAAACCCCCAACCAAAACATTGCCTTTTTGTTAAGCTACCTATGGTATGACAAAAGTAGAAATATATGGAATATGATGAATTTGCTTATTTTTATATACATAAAGAATGCTAGCTCTCTTATTGTTTCAAATCACTAAAGTAACTGGTGAGAAGGTAATAAGTGTCTTTGGAGACTTTGTAAAATGATGAGAGATGAGGTTTGAACATCGTGAAGGAACTTTTATTGCACTTACTGTGCTTCAGTCATATGATATACACCTATATGCCTATTTGCTTTCAGGAACATAGAAGCGGTCTACATAACATTTCTTCAAACTTTGTGCTTATCCTCATCTTTTTCTCTGCATTTATTTGCTTTCTTGTAGTCAGAACCCTGATTTCCAGAATAAATTCTCTGCTCTAGTTAGGATCCTGTCACAGCATCTCAGTTTCAGAATGGAGCAGTCACATCAATGCAAACAATACTAAGTTCTGAAAAACATAGCCTTGTCTATCAGAATATGCTCCATAAGCAAAGAATACTTAAACTTGGAAAAGTGATGCTTTTAATGGTTGTGATTTTTTGGATACCTGTGGATATTACCAAGACTAGCGAGTCTTTGGTCTTAGATCACTCAGTATTGGAATGTAAACCATTAACTTTCTTCCTGTTTTTCTTCATTTATACAAATTACAAACATGAAAATTAATCCCGTGTTGTTTCTAACAAGTCTCATTGGATCTATGGCACATACAGCATGAACCTATTATGCATCACCCCTAAATTCCTAACATCCTTCTGCTTGGTTGGAAGAGTTTTTCACCAGGCATCCTGGTCTGAAGGGTGAAAATTCAGAACTGCAGAGTGTGTCATAAATGTGCTTCCCTTCAGTTTAGGTACAAACTGTAAGTTCTACATGGGAATAGCAACACAGGAATAAATAAAATATGCATATGATATTATTTGCTAAATGAAGTAACAATGTAATGGAAATTTATATATAATCACAAAATATGGCAGTTCCAGTGTTTTTGGAACTGCTTCCAAGGCATGTTTAAGCTCCTAGCAATGCCAAAGCACAAGACAAGATAGCAAACCATCATCAACCTTTTATAAAAGTGTGCTTTTTTGTCCTCTTTTTTTAGATGGATACAGTGTTTGTTCATGTCCATACAACTGTAACAGAACCCTAATTTATTTCACTACACACAAAATCTACCAATTAAACTATTTCTGGTATTTTGTGCCTTTTATTAGTCTCATAGGCTTGTAGTTTCTATTAAAATGCATATTAATCACTTGCCAGTAAGCCTCTGCTTATTGCCTACAAATAATTTTCCAATTTCATTTGTATCCTTCTTTATAATGTTTTCTTGAAGTATATTATATTATAAAATTGTCTCCCCCCTTCATTCACTAGTTACAGTATTTTTCCACTGGAAACTCCCATAAAATGTTGATTTTCGAGATGTTTTTTTTGTCAGTTAAAATGAATACTTTATTTTAAGTGATTCTTGGTGGAAAGTAAAAATAGAATACATTTAGATGGTTTTGATTGATTTATTTTATATTAATGACATGAATATTTAATGCAGATACTGAAAAACTTCCTGATGTCTCTGTGACAGATATTAATGTTATAATATTACTTAAGTTACTGCTGATCGTCGTATAAAAATAACAGCTCTAAGAAAAGTGAACAAAGCATAACTGAAATAATTCAGTTTCCAGAGGCCATTCACATTCCAAAAGCACTATCCATGTCAACAAAAGAAAGTTTTTTTTCCCTTTATTTTGAAAAAGTCTATGTATGTGTTGTAATGCAAAATTCATTCAATTAATCTCCTGTTAAACCATGTGGCCTAACATTTAATTTTGGAAGTCAAATAGCTTCAAGTGCAAGCAAGCAATCCATAAAACACATAGGTTCTTACCACTTTGTGTTTTTCAGGAGCAAAATGGCCTCCAACCAAACTCTTTGCTGTGAATACATGATTTTGTTTATTTCCTGACACATTCAGTATTATATACTTATATTGCTTTGGCTCTGTGAAAAAGAATTTAGCAAACTCATAAGGTATGTCTCAGAAGGAAACCAGAAGTGAAAAGTAGAATAGAACAGAACAGAACAGAACAGAATAGAATAGAATAGAATAGAATAGACCAGAGCAGGTTGGAAGAGACCTTCAAAATCATCGTGTCCAACCCATCAACCAATCCAACCCACCTAAACAACTAAACCATGGCACCAAGCACCCCATCAAGTCTCCTCCTGAACACCTCCAATGATGGTGACTCCACCACATCCCTGGGCAGCCCATTCCAATGGACAATCACTCTCTCTGTATGCAACTTCTTCCTAAACCTCTCCTGGTGCAGCCTGAGACTGTGTCCTCTTGTTCTGGTATTGACTGCCTGGGAGAAGAGACCAACATTCACCTGTCTACAACTTCCCTTCAGGTAGTTGTAGAGAGCAATAAGGTCACCCCTGAGTCTCCTCCTCTCCAGGCTAAGCAATCCCAGCTCCCTCAGCCTCTCCTCATAGGGCTTGTGTTCCAAGCCCCTCACCAACTTTATTGCCCTTCTCTGGACTTGTTCCAGCAAGTCAACATCCTTCCTAAACTGAGGGGCCCAGAACTGGACACAGTACTCGAGGTGTGGCCTAACCAGTGCAGTGTACAGGGGCAGAATGACCTCCCTGCTCCTGCTGGCCACACTGTTCTTGATGCAGGCCAGGATGACATTAGCCTTCTTGGCTGCCTGGGCACACAGCAGGCTCACGTTCAGCCTACCATCGACCAGTACCCCCAGGTCCCTCTCTACCTGGTCACTCTCCAGCCACTCTGACCCCAGCCTGTAGCACTGCATGGGGTTATTGTGGCCAATGTGCAGAACCCGGCACTTGGATGTGTTAAATCTCATGCCGTTGGATTCTGCCCATCTGTCCAGCCTTTCGAGGTCCCTCGGCAGAACCTCTCTACCCTCCAGCAGAACAACTCCTGCCCCCAGCTTGGTGTTGTCCACAAATTTACTGATGATGGAATCAATGCCCTCATCCAGATCATCAATAAAGATGTTAAAGAGCACAGGGCCCAGCACTGATCCCTGGGGCACACCACTAGTGATTGTCCACCAGCTGGATGTGGCACCATTCACCACCACTCTCTGGGCTCAGCCCTCCAGCCAGTTCCTAACCCAGCACAGACTACTCCTGTCCAAGCCATGAGCTGACAGCTCCGCCAGGAGTTTGCTGTGGGGGATGGTGTCAAAGGCCTTGCTGAAGTCCAGGTAGACTACATCCACAGCCTTCCCCACATCCACCAGGTGGGTCACCTGATCATATAAGGAGATCAGGTTGGTCAGGCAGGACCTGCCCTTCCTAAATCCATGCTGGCTGGGCCTGATCCCTTGGCCATCCTCTAAGTGCTGTGTGATTGCACTCAAGATGACCTGTTCCATAATCTTGCCTGGCACTGAGGTCAGGCTGATAGGCCTATAATTCCCTGGCTCATCCAACCAGCCCTTCTTGTGGATGGGCACCACGTTGGCCAGCTTCCAGTCATCTGGGACCTCTCCAGTGAGCCAGGACTGAGAGTAGTGAACTCTCCATCTCCTCTGGGAGAAATACGAAGGCAATAATAAAAAGCAGGTGAAGTTGAGGTTTCCTCCACTGTCTGCGCTGGTTGCTAATATGTATCTTTTTCCCTTCTTGAAGTAGCAGAATGTCAGCTATTCCTATTCATATCAACTAACAATAAAACCCCTAAACCATGTTAGGGAAGCAAGAGGAATCCATACCGGCCCTCTTCCCCTCCCCCGTTGCCCTTTCACAATAAGTATGAGGCACTGCAGGCTAAGGGCAATGTGGATGACAGGGCTGAAGAGGAACCATCTAAGGAGATGCCTAAGGCAAAACAGCCCCCACGAACTATAAGGACCAATACCATAAAGAAAAAGAGAAGGGTTATAGTTGTTGGGGACTCTCTCCTGAGGGGAACAAAGGGACCCATATGTCATCCCAACGCATCCCATAGGGTGGTCTGCTGCCTACATGGGACCCATATAAGGGACATCACAAGGAGACTCCCACAATTAATCCAGCCCACTGACTATAACCCATTGCTGGTAATCCAATCTTTAGGTGATGAAATTGGTAAGAAGGGCACCAGGATGATTAAAAAGGAATTCAAGGCCCTCAGACGATTGATGGGGCAGGAGCTCAAGTGGTGTTCTACTCAGTTCCCTCAGTGGCAGGGGTGTACACTGAAAGGAATAGGAGAACGCATACCATCAATAAATGGCTCAAGGGATGGTGTCAGCAATGGAATTTTGTTTTTTTTTGATCAAGGGGCAACTTTTACTGCACCCAAACCTGCTTGACCTTGATGGGGTGAATTTATCTAGAAAGGGCAAGAGGGCTCTAGCATTGGAGTTGGCAAGGCTCATTGGGAGGGCTTTAAACTAGGTCTGAAGGGGGTGGTTGAGGAAACCAGTCTCTCTGGAGATAGTTCAATATCTTTATTGATGATCTGGATGAGGGGATTGAGTCAGTCATCAGTAAATTTGCAGATGACATCAAGTTGGTAGCAGATATTGATTAGTTAGAGGGTAGAAGGGCTCTCCAGAGGGACCTTGACCAGCTGGACAGAGTCTAACATGATGGCATTCAACAAGTCCAAGTGCCAGGTTCTGCGCTTTGGCCACAACAACCCCATGCAGTGCTACAGGCTGGGGTCAGAGTGGCTGGAGAGCAGCGAAATGGAGAGGGACCTGGGGGTACTGATTGACAGCCAGCTGAACATGAGCCAGCAGTGTGCCCAGGTAGCCAAGAAGGCCAATGGCATCCTGGCCTGCATTAAGAATAGTGTGGCCATCAGGAGCAGGGAAGTCATTGTGCCCCTGTACTCTGCATTGGTTAGGCCACACCTCGAGTACTGTGTCCAGTTCTGGGCCCCTCAGTTTAAGAAGGACATCAAGACACTTGAACGTGTCCAGAGAAGGGCAAGAAGGCTGGTGAGAGGCCTTGAGCACAAGCCCTATGGGAAGAGGCTGAGGGAGCTGGGATTGTTTAGCCTGGAGAAGAGGAGGCTCAGGGGAGACCTTATTGCTCTCTACAACTCCGTGAAGGGAGGTTGTAGCCAGGAAGGGGTTGGTCTCTTCTCCCAGGCTGCCAGCACCAGAAGAGGACACAGTCTCAAGCTGTGCCAGGGGAAGTTTAGGCTCAAGGTGAGGAGAAAGTTCTTCACAGAGAGAGTTGTTAGCCATTGGAATGGGCTGCCCAGGGAGGTGGTAGAGTCACCATCCCTGGAGATGTTCAAGAGGGGATTGGATGTGGCACTTGGTGCCATGGTTTGGTAATCATGAGGTCTGTGGTGACAGGGTGGACTTGATGATCTTTGAGTCTCTTACAACCTTATTGATTGTATTATTCTATGATTCTATCGGCAAATTTACTGATTTTGGACTCAATACTCTCATGCAGATCATCAATAAAGATGTTGAACAAGATGGGGCCCAACACCAGTCCCTGGCGACTACTACCACTACTGACTGGCTGCCAGCTGGATGTGGCACAGTTCACCACCACTCTCTGGGTTTGGCCCTCCAGCCAGTTCCTAACCCAGTGCGGAGTCCTGTTGTACAAGCCGCAAGTTGACAGCTCCGCCAGGAGTTTGCTGTGGGGGAAGGTGTCAGAGGCCTTGCTGAAGTCCAGGTAGACTACATCCACAGCCTTCCCCACATCCACCAGGTGGGTCATCTGATCATATAAGGAGATCAGGTTGGTCAGGCAGGACCTGCCCTTCCTAAATCCATGCTGGCTGGGCCTGATCCCTTGGCCATCCTCTAAGTGCTGTGTGATTGCATTCAAGACGACCTGTTCCATAATCTTGCCTGGCACTGAGGTCAGGCTGGCAGGTCTGTAATTCCCTGGTTCATCCATCTGGACCTTCTTGTGGATGGGCATCACATTGGCCAGCTTCCAGTCATCTGGGACCTCTCCAGTGAGCCAGGACTGTTGAAAAATGATGGAAAGTGCCTTGGCCAGCTCATCTGCCAGCTCTCTTAGCACCCTAGGATGGATCCCATCTGGTCCCATGGAATTATGGGGATCAAAGTGGCTGAACAGGTCTCTTAACTACTTCCTCCTCGATTACAAGGGAACTATACTGCTCCCTGAATCCTTCTTCCAGCTCAGGAGGCCAGTTGTCTGGAAGACAACCTATCTTCCTATTAAAAATTGAGGCAAAGAAGGTGGTAAGTGCCTCTGCCTTTTCCTCATCTTTAGTTACAATATTCCCCTCCATGTCCACCAAGGAATGGAGGTTGTCTTTGGCCCTCCTTTTTCCATTAATATATTTGTAGAAGGAATTTTTGTTGTCCTTCACAACGGTGGCCTGTTTAAACTTTAAATGGGGTTTTGCCTCTCTAATTTTTTTCCTATGTGACCTAGCAACATCCTTAAACATTTCATGGGTAACCTCTCCTTCCTTCCAAAGATGATAAGCTCTCTTTTTTCCCCTTAATTCATTCAGAAGTTCATTGCCCACCCCAGCTGGCCATCTACCCCGCTGGCTCATCTTCCAGCACATTGGCACTGCCCGTTCCTGCATGTTCAAGATTTCTTTCTTGAAGTAGGTCCAGCTCTCCTGAGTCCCTTTATTTCTAATGGCTGTTTCCCAAGGTACGTTCTGAGTTAGTTCCTTAAGTAACCTGAAGTCCGCCCTCTAGAATACCAGAGTGGAGGTTTTGTTGCTGCCCCTCTTAGCTTGACTGCATATTGAAAACTCAATAATTTCATGGTCACATAGTTGGACTTCATATGCATGCATAAGTTACATTAGTTGAATACGGTATGTGTCCTGATCGTGTATATATATATATTAGGTCATATACAGTATTCAACTTATGCATAAATATGTGATTATTGTATGTGTTGTGGTAATACATTTATGCCCAGCTGATTTCATGAATATGGCATGTTGCTTTTCCTTGAAAACCCAAATTTATGTTTTTCACAGTGAAACATATGAATTATAAGTAAACCAGCTCCTATTTATTTTGCAGCACTGTACATTTTTTCCTCTAGATGGCAATATATTGCAAGAAATATTGCCAATCTGTTTACAATACTTTTAAACATTGAATTTGGAAGTCTCCAGAAGGTATTTAAAGTGAAATTACTCTTTCTTTTATTTGATTTTAAAAAAATGTTGATAAATGTAGCATAATAAATAATGAATAATATAGGTATGAAATTGCAAGAAATAAATGAGCTAAATTAAAACATAAGTTATAGTACAGGCAATGCATAAATACTTATCTAAAACCAATGGTCACAAGAACTTTTATGTCAAGGTAACCCATGTAAGTATTTCACAAATATATTAGTATTTTTCACACATGTTAGTGTAAGAAATGAGGCTTTTAAATCTTCAAATCAAGGCTTCAATATTCCATACTGACACAATAAATGTTCTCTTCCGATTACTAATTTAAATTCAATATAATAAAAATAATATGCCAAAATGTTTATTGGTGCTTATGTGGAAATAACGTACAATACATTGGAGGTAGCAATTTTGTTGTAGATGTGATGATTAAAAAATATATCAAAAACTAATATGTCAGGAAAAGCAGTATCTTTCTTATACCATTTTATATTGGCAGGAAATTAAAATAGACGTTTTTCTTCGCATCTCAGTCAAACACAGTAATATTGTATTTTCTTCTTGTCCATATGTTTTAATCTTGGCTGTTATTTTTCTGTTCTAGCATGCTATAATAAATAAAATAAAACATATTGTCTTGAAAATATTAAACAGAAACTCAAAGGTTTCATCACAGCAATACACCAACATACAGTGGTCCGGAGCATATTTTTATACTTACGCTTTTAGAAAATACATGTTTACCTACCAAAAAATAAATTAACTGGGACACTATTTGAATTCAACTATATTAATCCACTTGAGATATTATTTTTCTATTCATGCGTTTGATTTTTTTCTCCATAAAAAGAAAAATAAATCCTGGTACTTTGAAAATTTTCACCTTCACTCTTTTCATCAGAATCTGACAAAGCAGTAAATCAGCCCAAAAGGTTTATTCAGCATTTATTTCCTCCTGAATATTTTAGTAAGGATTCTTGAGGAGTTACTCCAAAGAAGTGTTTTTCCCTCAGTTTGTGAAGTGATGAGATGTCTGTTTGCATAATCATGAGGACACTAAGGATAAGCTCTGCAGCTGGGGAGATCAACTAGCTGTGAAGTATGGCTATAATAAAGACTGTGAGGAGGCAGGGAAAGATGGCTGAAAAGGCAGCTTTATGGAAACACGTCTGCACATTTATGTAAATTAGTCCTATACTTTGCCTAAGGAAAATTGTGTGGGTTTAGGACTAGATCTCTCACCACTGTATTTTTGCCATCAATGAAAAGGATGTATCTAACAACCTTGAGTTGAATTGGTACTTTTTTGCTTTTCAGATCTGATTAGGTTAGTACCTGGAGCTGATAAATAATGAAAGGGAAGGCACAGATCAAGACAGATGGGCATTGGTGGATACTGATAGTGGGAAATCTGTGGGCATTTCCTTTCAGGTAGCAAAAGGATGAAGAGAACCTGTCTGTAGCCTCTACAAATTTTAAGATGACACATGGAAGGAAAGGAGGAAAGGAGCAGAAAAAATACTAGTTGATTTCACTGCAGCAAACAGGTAAATGCTGCAGATGTATGAGAATTAAGAGTGCAGTAGAAGAGTTTGTTAGCTGGTTTCTTTGAGATAAAAACCAGGAGTTTAAAGGACTGGGGGGTGTGTGTGTAGCTGTGCAGGGTGAATTTTAAATAGCATAGGGAGATCTATACATCTTTCTGTGAACAAAACACTGGTGAAGCAGGGAAGTTAGTTTAGGAAGAAGGAGAAAGGGCAGAACTATAGGGTCCTTCTTAGACAGAAAACAAAATCCCCCATTTAAACAGTGGTGGAATTCAAAACTATTGAATGTAATGCTGCTGCCATGTATGCAGACTTTTGGAACCTGTTTGTGGTGTCCAGGAAGAAAATACTGCACGTGGAGGCAAAAGTAGTATCACAGTATCACCAAGGTTGGAAGAGACCTCAAAGATCATCAAGTCCACCCTGTCACCACAGACCTCATGACTAGACCATGGCAACAAGTGCCACATCTAATCCCCTCTTGAACACCTCCTGGGATGGTGCCTCCACCACCTCCCTGCGAAGCCCATTCCAATGGCTAACAACTCTCTCTGTGAAGAACTTTCTCCTCACCTTGAGCCTAAACTTCCCCTGGCACAGCTTGAGACTGTGTCCTCTTCTTCTGGTGCTGGCAGCCTGGGAGAAGAGACCAACCCCTTCCTGGCTACAACCTCCCTTCACGGAGTTGTAGAGAGCAATAAGGTCTCCCCTGAGCCTCCTCTTCTCCAGGCTAAACAAGCCCAGCTCCCTCAGCCTCTCCTCATAGGGCTTGTGCTCAAGGCCTCTCACCAGCCTTGTTGCCCTTCTCTGGACACGTTCAAGTGTCTCGAGGTCCTTCTTAAACTGAGGGGCCCAGAACTGGACACAGTACTCAAGGTGTGGTAGTGCTGAACTCTGTGGTGAAAATCTTGGTGTGTTATGGAAAGAGAAAGGGTATGACTTTGCTACAATGGTGTATCTTCTGCAGAAGATGTTGGTGTTTGGCCAGCAATATGAATGTTTCATGCCACACTTTTCCTGTCTTAAACTCCTTAAAATCCTAGTGTAATGCATTGACAATATCATACTTGCCATTAGGAGTTAATGCTATATTCTTGCTGCTGCTAGTAGAAGTAAACATCAAAGTACCCCTTAATAAAATTTTACCCTTGATGGTGAAGACAGATGCACACTTAAGGTGAAGCCTTTTGTATGAACCTGCAAGGCTGTAGTAGAATAAAGATGTCATACATATGGTCTCTATGCTATAGCATAAATCTGGAGGATATTTCTTATGCTGTAAAGTTATTGAAGACAAAGTTTGAGTGTCTTGGGCTTTTCATGTCAGTACTGAGACCTTGTCATCTTTCCGGTCTCTGGAATTAGTGAGCTGTGTAACAAAAGCATCAAATTGTCTATACCACCACCATTTTTTAATTTATAATGCTTAAAGACATTAGATCAGGGAAATATTATACCAAAGTGCTATTCAGTAATTACAGAAATGTATATTATTTGAATTTTAGCTACAAATCAGAGATGGCTGCATAAAAGTGAAGGTTTGGATTCATCTGACTAAACTATATTTCTAAGAGGTAGTAATCCATTGCTGAATTTGTCTACCTTACACTTCTTTTATCATTACTGTGAAAAACAAGAAGAAAAAAATATTTTAATCCTAAATGAAGCATTTAGGACAGATTTTACCAGAAAGTGACAATTTCTCTCTACTGACAAGTTTTAGACTCTAAATTTAGGTGAAGGAAATCTCATTGTCTGCTCTGACCAGCCCTAGTCTGACTTGGTATGTATTGTCAAAAAAAACCCTCTCTACGATCCATACTTATGAGTACTTTTACTATGAATGTAATAAAGCTACAGTTGAGTTACAGCAGATTACATTGAGGAAGACCTGGCTTGCAGTTAAATAAAGTCATTGTAATTACTCGGAATAGTACTATTTCATAGTATATACTTACTAACATTATTGCATTTAGACAACTGAAATTGTCTGGTATTTTTATATGTAAATTTCTCCAATAAATTTTATATGTAAAAATTTTATATGTAAATTTCTCCAGTAAATGCTTATCCTTAGATGCTGTGAATATAGCACTCCAATTCTCTGAAACTTCTAAAATTAGTTTTTATCTGTGCCAAGTTTGAATGAAAAATGCTGTAAATCAGTACTATCTACTCACTTAGCACTTGTTTTCAGGAGAAGTAGTAAATGCGATAATAGGCAAACAAGATAACAACAGTAGTTTTACCTTGCTGCAAAAGGATGCACAAAATTGAATTAATTTATTAAAAGAATTGGTTCTTTACTCCATATGGAGAGGAAAAAACAACTTCAGTGAATTATTCCTTAAGAACTCTTATCTCTTTTTGTTTTAGCTAGAACTGGATTGAGTGCACTCCCAGTAAGTTTGCAGATGACACAAAATTGGGTGGGAATGTTGATCTGTTCAAATGTAGAAAAGCTTTGCATAGGGATCTGGACAGGATGGATTGATTTGATGAAACAAGTTGTAGGAGGTTTAACAACACCAATTGCCAGTTCCTGCGCTTGGGTCACGACAACCCCATGCAATGCTACAGTCCTGGGGACAAGTGTTTGGTAAGTTGCCCAGGAGAAAAGGACCTGGGGGTGCCAGCTGACAGCAGGCTGAATGTAAGCCAGCAGTGTGCTCAGGTGGCCAAGAGGTGGTTGCTGTAGTAAACATTGGTGAGGCTGCATCTCAAATACTGTGTTCAGTTTTGGGACCTCCACTACAAGAAAGACATTGAATTGCTGGAGTATGTCCAAAGAAGGGCAACAAAGCTGGTGAAAGATTTGCAGAACAAGTCTTATGAGGAGCATCTAAGAGAACTGTAATTGTTTAGTCTGGAGAAGAGGAGGCTGAGGGGAGACCTCATTGCTTTCTATAACTACTTGAGGTAGTGAAGTGGGGGTTGGTCTCTTCCCTCTCCTAACAAGTACTAGGGTGAGAGGACATGTCCTTAAGTTGCTTCAGGGGAAGTTTAGATTGGATATTAGGAGACATTAATTTACTAAGAGTTGTCGGGCATTAGAATAGGCTGTCCAAGAGGTGGTGGATTCACTGTATCTTGAGGTGTTTGAAAAATATGTAGACTTCAGGACATGTTTTAATGGCCCTGGTGGTGTTAGGTCAATGATAGGACTTGATGATCTTAGAGGTTTCCTAACCAAAATGATTCTATGATTAGTTATCATGCAGTTATTCATTGAGAAACTTATCTTTTCCTCATGAAAAAAATACTTTCTGATAATTTCATCCGTACATTCGCTGAGCTAGGGAGCTGGGCTTGCTTAGCCTGGAGAAGAGGAGACTCAGGGGTGACCTTATTGCTCTCTACAACTACCTTAAGGGAGGTTGTAGACAGGCAGAGGTTGGTCTCTTCTCCCTGGCAACCAGCCCCAGAACAAGAGGACACAGTCTCAGGCTGTGCCAGGGGAGGTTTAGGAAGAAGTTCTATACAGAGAGAGTGATTGCCCATTGGAATGGGCTGCCCAGGGAGGTGGTGGAGTCACCATCATTGGAGATGTTCAGGAGGAGACTTGATAGGGTGCTTGGTTGCATGGTTTAGTTGATTAGGTCCATTGGATGCGAAGATCTTGAAGGTCTCTTCCAACCTGGTTTATTCTCTCCTCTCCTCTCCTCTCCTCTCCTCTCCTCTCCTCTCCTCTCCTCTCCTCTCCTCTCCTCTCCTCTCCTCTCCTCTCCTCTCCTCTCCTCTCCTCTCCTCTCCTCTCCTCTCCTCTCCTCTCCTCTCTGAACCTCTCTGAACCTCTCCTCTCCTCTCCTCTCCTCTCCTCTCCTCTCCTCTCCTCTCCTCTCCTCTCCTCTCCTCTCCTCTCCTCTCCTCTCCTCTCCTCTCTGAACCTCTCCTCTCCTCTCCTCTCCTCTCCTCTCCTCTCCTCTCCTCTCCTCTCCTCTCCTCTCCTCTCCTCTCCTCTCCTCTCCTCTCCTCTCCTCTCCTCTCCTCTCCTCTCCTCTCCTCTCCTCTCCTCTCCTCTCCTCTCCTCTCCTCTCCTCTCCTCTCCTCTCCTCTCCTCTCCTCTCCTCTCCTCTCCTCTCCTCTCCTCTCCTCTCCTCTCCTCTCTGAACCTCTCCTCTCCTCTCCTCTCTGAACCTCTCCTCTCCTCTCCTCTCCTCTCTGAACCTCTCCTCTCCTCTCCTCTCTGAACCTCTCCTCTCTGAACCTCTCCTCTCCTCTCTGAACCTCTCCTCTCCTCTCTGAACCTCTCCTCTCCTCTCCTCTCCTCTCTGAACCTCTCTTCTCCTCTCTGAACCTCTCCTCTCCTCTCCGAACCTCTCCTCTCCTCTCTCTGACATAAAAAAAAATGTATCATTCTTCAAACTGACAATGTATTATCTATTTTTCTATTTTTTTAAACATCTCATGTAGCATATATATATATGTCTGTTGCACTTTCTAGAATGTATGGAAAATCTTTGACTCACAAGTAGGTTGGATGCTGGGGCATTATTTAATTCTAACATACACAATAAATCACAAGACTTAGGAAAATTCTACATAGATTTTTGAGGAGCAGATGCTATGGAAGGTGGCTGCACTTAGGATTGTGACCTGTAACAATATTCATCCATATATTTATAGCAATGCTTAGAATCCTAAACAGCTTTCAGCAATACCTGCTTATAAAGGGTCTTTCCTTTTGTACTTCTCATATAGGCTCATTCCATATGCAACAGTGTTTGCAGTTGAGCTGTTTCAGATGATAGCAGCTTCTGAGCCAGAGGATTACATAAAGTTATCCCCACCCAGAGAAGTAAATAGGGTACATTATGGCTCAATATACCCTAAGTATGTGTTTTGGATGCTTAAACTTAATTGTGAATGATTTCTTCTTTAGCATATTTAATGAGAAAATGAGAGTTAACTTTTGTCCTCCAAAAGTGATGTCTGCTCTTCCCTGCCTGCACCACTATCTCCAGCACTCTGCTTGTGCTGATACTGGTGTTTGCAAGACCATTACTAAATCAGGGATTTACTTTAGCAGAGACCTAACACCCTATAGAAAGATTTTGTTGTTGACCACAGTGCTGTCAGTTCCCAGAACTGTCTCAATGTCTAAATCCTTGTGTATGCCCAAGGAAGACAGTCAGAGTGAAGGCAGGGTGACCTTCTCATTAATAAAGTCTAGTTAGATTAAAGTAACCCTTTTTTCAGTCTGCACCAGCATGCTTCAAAGTTTCACACATGCAGTGTGTTCTTCTCATCATATTACTGAAACTCCCTGTAGAAAAGAAAAAAAAAAAAAAGTGTTAAAACTTTCAGAATGTCCTTTTTCATGTTTGAAAGGAAGACATATCAAACATTTTGACAATATTCTTCTAACTTAAAGAAATAACCAAACCTAGTGGGTCAGACAGAAACATCTTCCTTTGTTTTCCCATTTTGGGCTTCCACCTGTCTCCTGATAATGATTAATACTCAACTCTTACTTTTCTAGGGTAATTATATGTGACAGATCATTAGAACTGCCCAGAAGTGATGGAAAATGTTATAGCTTCAGATATTTTTTAAGACACACTTTGCAAAGAGGTTTTGTTTCGAGTAATAAGAGCCAGATAATAATATACAAATTATTCTAACATCAGACACAGACAGTAAATAAAATGCATTGAAATAATTCACTTTGTTGAGTTGCTATCAGGTGCTGCTTTGTTGCTTAATGAGGGGAAAAGAAATTACATTATTTCTAAGCAATATATTTTAAAAGTTGGAATAATTCAATATATTTCTTTAATTTTTTTGTAAAGATCTGGGCCTGAGCTCCCTCCACTGGAAAATGGAAATATTTTTTCTGAGATATAAAGAGACATAATTAACTAATATTTAGGAAATACTTTGAAATTCACAGATGGAAAATTTTTCAAGTTAGTGCTACATGAATAGTGCTCCAAAGAGCTGAGTATATTACTAGGATAATATTCTGCCAAAATACTCTGACAATTATGTAAGTAACAATCAATCTGTAAAAGTGAAAACAAATTCAGAATTGTTAAAAATCTGCACATCATGAAAGCTAATTAAATTAAAGGAATATGAAATGGTATGCTCTTGATAGGGAACAGAAACTACCTGACATGTGATTATTATGAAGGAAACTTTATCTTCCATATGTTGGAAATGGATTTTCCTTTTAGGAGACAGTAAAGAAATTACTTTCTTTACAGACCAGACTATCATTGAACAAGATCTGAGTCTTGGAGAGTTTTACTTTGATCAGCAAAGGAACAGGCAAAGATGCATTTTTGTCTCTGCTAGTGCTTACATACAGATTGACACAGATAGCTTCAAAAGTGCCAGTGAATGTAATTGTCCAAATCTCTCTGAATATGCAGTTAAGAGCAGTAAATATGTCTCAGGGCAAGAACAATTGTAAACGGGTGGGTTGAATCACCCTGTAAACCTGTTTGTTTCTCTCTGCTTTGTGTACAGGGAACTTGTATTCCTTCTGTTGGACTGGATTCCTACCACAGTGTTTCAATTACTGAATCTGTCATAAAAGATATCACCTAATAAAGGAGAAGAGAGCCGTTCTAGCAGCCAGTTCAGCTATTCTATCTGCTTTTAAGAGGCAAAAAGAAAATGAGGAAAGCAAAATGTAGAATGTAAACCAGCACGAACAAACCAAGACAAATGTTGGTTTTCTAGTTATGGAGTCTATAGTGTTATTCTGTTCATGACAAGGTAAATCAGTAAAAATATTAAAAGAACCAGACACAATGGTTTTAAATGCTATGCCAAGATTCTATTTGTGTATTGGTTTACACATAATGGCATAACACCACACAGCTCAGAAGCGCACAGATGAGCCCTTGGTCTGTCAGTTCAGGGAACAAAGCAGCAGCCTCCAGCTAGCTTTCACCATCTATGTCTGGCACAAACACATTAGCTAAATGCTCTATTTTATTGCTAAATAGAAAGAACCAGTGAAATTTTAGCACTGAGCAAGAGCTAAAGCTGACAGAAAAGAAAAAAAACTAAATAGTGACATTCAAAGAAAATAACAACTAGGAGTGAGTGATATGGTCCAAAAATGAATAGGAGGCAAGGGACCATATCCAAAACCAGCCTAGTTTATATAACCTGGTCATAGCTAAAATATTGCCAGGGAAAGTAAATGGGAGAGGCACTATATATCATATTGTGTCTAAGTAGAGAATTCTGCAAAACATCCTTTATGCTGCATTCAAATACCACTTTGTGTGTTTACTGTTTTCCATTTCTTGGCATTGTCTGTTTATTTCCATGGTTTTTTTTTAGGGTACTATTTTAATCATTTTAATGCCTTTTGTTGCTGTTGTATTGTTATCAGCAAAGACTTGTAACATATTCCTACTATTGGCCTCATCAGTTGGAGCACAGTGAGTTTTGGATATGTTAAAGTGCACTGAATGTGGCATGTGAGTAAAACCTTTGCACTTTATTTAAAGGTTTTAATTTTAAAACACTTAAAGATCCTTTATAATTACCTCCATAATAAATCAGAAAGAGTTTAAACACACTGTCATGTCAGCACCCAGAATGGACATGAGGTCATCTCAAAGAAATATAAATAAAGCATGTATAGAGATTATTCTAGTGAAAAGCTACACATGTATACAGGTACCCATCAACATAATGACTAATATAATATCCATCTGCCACCAAAGTGGGATGATTCTACTCCTCCTATCCCCATCCCAGTAGTCTTGCTCTGCCTCCAGATGTGCTGAACAGATTGTTTGATACATAAACAAACAATTAACATGATAAAGAAAATAATACTTCTAATTTCTTTCAGAGTCTGAAATCAGCCTGGAGGGCACTTCCAAGAAGAGCCAGAGACACCACAAAAGAGAGACATGAGCTGTTCCCATTCCATCCCTCCCCCCTAAAAAAAACAAACCCCAAACCCCATACCCAAATAAACCCCAACAACCCCAAGCAGAGCAAGAACTGATTCAATAAAATCTTTACTAGAATTGTGGTAAATGGCATTTGCTTTATTTGTTTATTGGATATGCATTTTAATATTTGTCAAAAGAAATTTCTCTGTATGGCCAGAAAAGCTAGTTTGCCTGTTTGCCTTGTCCAGTCTGAATGATCACAGGATCACAGAATGCTAGAGATTGGAAGGGATGTCTGGAGATCTTTGAGTTCAGCCCCCCTGCCAGACCAGGATGATATACTCTAACATATGTCGCACAGGAATGCATCCAGATAGGTCTTGAAAGTCTCCAGAGAAGACTCTGCAACCCCTCTGGGGAGCCTGTTACAGTGCTCTGTGACCCTTACAGTCAAAAAATTCCTCCTCAAGTTGAGGTGGAACTTCCTGTGCTGTAGTTTACATCCATTGGCCCTTGTCCTGTTATAGGGTGCAAGTGAGAAGAGGCTGTCCCTTCTTTGTTGACATCCAGCCCTCATATATTTATATACATTTATTAGATCCCCTCTCCATCTTCTCCTCTCCAGACTAAAAAACCCAGGTGTCTCAGCCTTTCCTCATAAGGCAGTGCTCCAGTCCCTTAATTATCCTCTCACCCCTCTGTTGTACTCTCTTGAGTAGATCCCTGTCCCTCTTGAACTGGGGAGTCCAGAACTGGATGCAATATGCCAGGTGAGCTCTCACTAGGGCAGAGGGGAAGGAGAACCTCCCTCGATATGC